>NC_086119.1:19270035-19876106 GCF_963921235.1 Mobula hypostoma | reverse complement strand
ACCGAGGTGAGGACAAGACAAGACCAACATGAAAGAACACCAGACAGTACCTATCTAGCTCCGGAGATAGAACTAGACCGAAGTGCAGGCGAGGGGGGCAGAGAAGGGATTCAGACGGCGGGGGGGTAGGACAAGAATCACAGACCACCAGGGCTAGGACTTGGCTCGGAACTTGGATGCCGCGAGGGCCAAGACTTGACTTGGTACTCCAGGTAGTGGCGAGTTCTCAACTCAGCCCGGGAACAGTAGACAGCAGTTCTTGATTCCCTCCGGTGGGTTAATTGACGGACCCACCTCGATGAGGAAACTTTGCAGGCTCGCTTTGGCGAGATAACTTGACAGGGTTGCTCTGGTGTGGAAAGGCGAATTACCGGCATTCGCTTCGGGCGGAGACTAGGCTTGCTCCGGCCAGATGACATTGGCACGCTGTACCTTGGTGACTTTGCAGACGCTCTCGCACCGAACAGCTAAAAGCCGGAGACGATAAACTACTGGTTCAACTGAGAGTAAATTGCCTCTTGTCACCAAGGCCGAGGGACACGGGAAAACAGGGTACCAAAGGGAAACAGGGAATCACTGGTCCGGACCATAACGTAAACAAAGTAAATTTAAAGGGACCCCAATCCGGACCATGACAAGGCTAGGGTCAAATAGATGGTTCGCTGGGTGGTACGGTTCATTGGCTGGAAGGCCTGTTCCATGGTCTATCTCTTTAAAAATTTTACAGTTTGTAGGGTAACTTAAAAAATAAACATTTTCAGGGTGGAAATAGTTAATGCAAGGAGGCATAATTTAGATTATGAAGACACGTAGTCCCCTTTTATTGTCATTTAGTAATGCATGCATTAAGAAATGCTACATTATTTCCTCCGGTGTGATATCACAAAACACAGGACAAACCAAGACTGAAAAAACTGACAAAACCACATAATTATACATATAGTTACAACAGTGCACAATACCATAACTTGAAGAAAGTCCGTGAGCACAGTAAAGTTCAAAGTTTCTCAAATGTCGCACATCTCACGCAGTCCGGAGAGGGAAGAAAAACTCTCCCTGCCACGCCGACCACAATCTGACTCTTGAGTCATCTGAAAACTTCGAGCTCTGATCAGCTCTCCGATACCGAGTACTGAGCGCCATCTCCGTCCGAACGATTCGACCTCAATCTCGGTCGCCAAAAGCAAGCAAGGCCGGGAATTTTGAGGCCTACCTTCCAAAAGATCTAATTTTAATTTTAAGGTGATTGGAGGAAAGTATAGGGAAGAATGTCAGAAGTAGGCTAAAAGTTTCTCACAGCACCATAGGCCAAAGGGCCTGTGCTGTGCTCTATGTTCTAGGCTTAATATTGGATCAGGGTTGTAAAGCAATGTTTAATGGTGTATAAGGTGCTCTCATCTTATTGTTATATATTGTCAGTGAACTCAAACAGTACATTTGTAAATTTGAATTTGATCTGAGATTATTTCATCTGTTCTCCTTGCATTCAATCACTTAATCCCATTTGATTTATTAGATTTGAAACAGCAACTTTTCTCGGAACCAGATAGCAGTTGAACGACAAGAGAGAAGCAGGGAGACAAGTCCCAGCAATGCCAGTAAATCTGTCTCATCTAATACCATTAGCATTTAATAAGATCAGTATTCCTAGAAACATTTCAGTGTCTGCACATCAGGTCTGTCTTAAGCAATGCAGAGCTGTATTCCCCTCAATAGGATTCTAGCATTATTCTGCACCATCAGCAATTACAACCCACTTTAAACTAAACAATTCTCAGCAATCTTTATAGACAGGGAATACTGTCAGTATATACTGAATACTGTCAGTACTTCCAGCCGTCCAAAATAAATTCTTTTAAAAGTGATATGAGGCAGTATTTCTTAGAAATTCTATCCAATCTTTGAACAACGGAACTACTTCCATAGAATAAATTAGCTCACGTATTCTGTAAGATATACTTCTAACAAATGGCATCATGCGCTTCATTTGACTTCTGACATATCATTCATTACTTGACTGATAATATTGTGATAAACCAGTTTACGTCCTGTGGAAAGCATTATTTAACATTAAGTGAAGACAAGATTGAATTAATTGACTTCATTTCAGGTTGGCTTCAGGTAAAGACATGTCTGAGGAAAAGCATTAGATAACATAAGATGCGATCTTTGCTTTTCAATTAACGTAAGAGTGTAACACAGAGGTTCCCAACCTTTTTTATGCCATGGACCAATACCATTAAGTAAGGGGTCTGTGGACCCTAGGGTGGAAACCCCTGGTGCAATAGTACCTTGAGGTTATTTGCTGTTGAAGGGTCTCTGTCCGAAATGTGGACTCTTTATTTCCCTCCATAGATGCAGCCCGACCTGCTGAGTTCCTCCACCATTTAGTGTGTGTAACAGTGTCAATTACACCTTTTATGAGAAGAAAGGAATGGAGTAATAGAAACACTGGAAATAGTACTGTATAAGCGATTGTTCCAGAGTTCATACAGCATAGATAAAGGCCCTAAGATGCCATCTATGCTAATTGCATCTGCAAACACTTGGCACATATCCTTCTAAATATTCCTTATCCATGTACGTACCTGTGAGACTGATTTTTGAACACTGTAATTGTACCTGCCTCTACTGTTTGATCCGTTCTATACACCAATCACCCAGTGTGTGTGAAAAGCTTGCCCCGACGACCCCTTTAAATACGCACCCTCTATGCCCTCTAGTTTCAGACTCTCTTACCCTGGAAAGAAGACTCTGACCATTTACCTTATCTATGCTGTTTTATAAATGTCTATAAGGTTTCCACTAAGTCTCCTAAGCTCCAGGGAGAACGGCCCCAACCTATCCAGTCTCCCATCCTGCATGGTGTCGACCAACTTGAATCCCATCAGAGCAGACGACATCTAAGCACGTGAACAGCTAACAGAGGACGGAGGCTTTAGCCAGATTTCTTCAACCACAGGGTGGTGAGTCTGTCGAGCTATTGGCTATACTTAAAATGGAGGCTGAGAGGTTCTCAATTACTCAGGACTTCAAAGGTTATGGGGAGGAGGCAGGAGAATGGGGTTGAGAGGGAAAATAAATCAGCCATGATTGAATGTTAGTCATGACAGACCAGCAGAATGGCCTAAATCTTCTCCTATGTTTAGTCTTATGATCATATGGTGTAAGTCCTGTGACGTTCTGTATCCAGCAAAGCCCATATATCAGAAGTCATCATAGCATGTAGCCAGGGCTGAAATCTGTGCTAAGATCAACAACAGTTTTGATAGTCCTTCATATTTGTTATATATTAGACAGAGCTTTCCGTTTTGGACAGTTGAAATTGATATTGATGCATCCAACAATGTGGCAAGTACAGAAACCTTCAGTAACCTACCTCTGCGGTTCAGCAAGAAAATGGCGGGAAATTTCCCGACCACTTTCAGGAACTAATTTCATCACAAGGAGCGCAACATTTCTGTGTAATCTGAAGTAGCTGTGATGGCAGGTCGCTTCACAATGAAGACAGGTGCAGTGTCTATAACTAAACCCACTGGTTGTGAAGAAAAGAAAGCAGAACGAATACTGATTGCATGAGCCTGAAACATTGATTTCAAGTGAAAGCCAAGCTGTGATGAAGCACGGTGTTGCTCCAGGATAGTGTGTAACATCAATCCAGCCTCACAAATAGGAATGGATCAGAGAAAATGCACCCGAGAAAAGCCATGAAGAATACAGTAAAAGTAGATCTTTGGAACTCATGAAATTCAGACCTGGATCATTGCAACCTGAAACAGTTCATGCAGAAAGTAATATCCTCAGCAGAGTGAAATGAGAAAGAAAACAACCTTACCACACATATCAAGGGTGCCATTAACAATATGTATCTTAGACACCAGTCTTCTTAGATACCAGAATTTCTTTAGCCAGAGAGTGGTGAATCTGTGGAATTTACTGCTACAGATGGCCATGGATGCCAAGTCATTGGGTTAAAGTGGAAGTTGATAAGTTCTTAATTAGCTAGGACATCAAAGGTTTCAGGGAGAAAGCAGGAGAATAGGATTGTAAGGGAAAATAAATAATCTGCGATAGAATGGTGGAGCAGGCTTGATGAGCCAAATAGCCTAATTCTGCTCCTATGTTTTATGGTCTTCTAGTCTTCACTGAGACTGGCTAAACCTAATATACAATGGTTTGAGTGCCACCAGGGAAGAAATTTAAGATGGAGATGAATTTCTGTCATTAGTTGACTTTGAGGAGAGGGAGCTCCATGTTCTCACCTGGTTGGCGCACTGAAAAGCTTCAGTGAGACTGAAGCAGACTAATTATATAATGGTTGGAGCTGCTCCCTCTTCCTCTGGAATTGTCACACGCTGAAGATCATATCCACTATATCTACGCTGTAACTTGAGCAGTACATCCTTGGCCACTGGGAGACAGTAGCTCAGATGGACGCTTGTAATGACTTTCCCTGAGGCAGACTCTGAGACTCCTCCGTAGTAACCACAAGTCAATGTGTCTCTTTTTTTGAAGATAGTCATGATTATGACACTCTGAGGTCCCCTATTCTACATCCACACATAAGAAATCTTACTTTTTATCTTTTTACATTATGAGTATTTACTTCTTTGCTTATGTTTTCTGCTACGTAATATTTGGGCAAGTTCCTTAGAGATAGCACTGAGGTTAGGATTGAACCCAGTTCTCTGGCGTTCAGAGGCAACAGCTCTATTACCTGAAATATTTTGATTTTAGTGGCTTATTTCTGTATTTGAATATTTTTCTGTACTTCAAGAGCAGGTTCTTCATTGAATAAGTGCATTGGTAAATCACAAATAGGGAAACAAAAGCAAAGAAAGTCTCTAGAGAGAGTCATCCAACCACATCCTCAACTGCTTCAAGATTCAAAATTGTTTAAAGTCATTTTCAGTACATAAGTGTAAAGGAGAACAAAATAATTACTACTTTGCAGCACAAAGAAACTCACAATAGGATAAAGAACACAATAATAAAAATAAATATAAATACTTAAGATAGCTTATATACATAGATTGATCGCATGCCTATAAAGTAACACTAGACACAAGAGTTCGAAGCTCAAAGCTCAAAGTAAATTTACTATTGAAGTGCTTATATGTCATCAACCCTGAGATTCATTTTCTTGCAGGAATATTCAATAAATCCGAGAAGCATAATAGAATCAGTGAAAGGCTGATTTGGTTCAAATTTGGTTTGGAATGTTGTTGTTCGCTTCAATTGTTTGCGTGATTTGTGTTTTTTTTTCATTCTCTTGTATGTTGGGTGTTGGTCTTTTATTTTTATTCTTTTCTTTAACTGAGATCTTTTGGGTTTCTTGCTTTGTGGCTACCTGTAAGCAAATGAATCTCAAGACTATATAATTTGATACATTCTTTGGTAATAAATGTACTTTGAATCTTTGACTGCACCAAGAGGGCAGACAACAAGTCTGCAAAAATAAAAAAGAAAGAAAATAGTAATAATAGTAAATAAATAAGCAAAAAAATGTTGAAACATGAGGTGAATCAGAATGAGAATCAGGTTTATTATCACCGGCATGTGTTGTGAAATTTGTTAACTTAGCAGCAGCAGTTCAATGCAATACATGATAATATAGAAAGAAATAAGTAAATAAATACATTGATTACAGTAAGCATATATATGTATATTGAATAGATTAAAATAGCGCAAAAACAGAAGTAATATATATTAACATGTGTTGGCGCGTGGCCAAGTGGTTAAGGCGTTCGTCTAGTGATTTGAAGGTCGTTAGTTCGAGCCCCAGCCGAGGCAGCGTGTGTGTCCTTGAGCAAGGCACTTAACCACACATTGCTCTGCGACGACACCGGTGCCAAGCTGTACGGGTCCTAATGCCCTTCCCTTGGACAACATCGGTGGCATGGAGAGGGGAGACGTGCGGCATGGGCAACTGCTGGTCTTCCATACAACCTTGCCCAGGCCTGCGCCCTGGAAACCTTCCAAGGCGCAAATCCATGGTCTCATAAGACTAACGGATGCCTATATATATATATATTTTAAAAAAGGTGAGGTAGTGTACACAGGTTCAATGTCCATTTAGGAATAGTATGGTAGAGGGGAAGAAGCTGTTCCTGAATCGCTAAGTGTCTAACTTCAGGCTTCTGTACCTCCTTCCTGATGGTAACAATGAGAAGAAGGCATGTCCTGGGCTCTGGGTTTTTTACTTCTGAGGCGCCTTGGGAATTTATCCAGCACTGCTTGATGGAGATGAAGAGTCATTGAAAGTAAGTCTATAGACTGTGGGAACAGTTCAGTGATGGGGCAAGTGAAGTTGTCCCCTTTGGTTCAAAAGCCTGATGGTTGAGGGGTAAGAACTGTTCCTGAACCCGGTGCTGTGAGTCTTGAGGCTCCTGTACCTTCTTCCTGATGGAACGTGTACAGAAGGTGACTGACAGGAAATGATAAAGTAGTGGTGGTGGGGGGTGTGGACGGAAGAGGTTAATGGGTAGCAGTGTTGACCAGCCTGATGGCTTGGGAAAAGTAATTGTTTCTGAGGCTGGTGGTCCTGGTATGGATGCTACGTAGCCTCCTCCCTGATGTGAGTGGGACAAAAAGTCTATGAGCAGGGTGGGCGGGATCATTGATGATGTTACTGGCACTTTGATGGTGGGTAAGCTGTTGCTGATGATGTGTTGGGTCATTTTGACTACCTATCGTGGAGCCTTCCTGTCCATCACAGTCTGGCTTTCTTACCATAATGCAACATGGTAAAGTGCTTCACCTGTAGAAATTGGAAAGCCAGTAGATGACTTCTGGTGAAAAATAGATGACTACAGTAGTCCACACAACACAAAATGCTGGAGGAGCTCAGCAGGCCAGGCAGCATCTATAGAAAAGAGTCCAGTCGACGTTTTGGGCTGAGACCCTCAGGACTGGAGAAAAGATGAGGAGTCAGGGTAAGAAAGTGGGGGGAGGGGAGGAAGAACCACAAGGTGATAGGTGAAACCGGGAGGTGGGGGAGGGATGAAGTAAAGCGCTGGGAAGTTGATTGGTGAAAGAGATACAGGGCTGGAGAAGGGGGAACCTGATAGGAGAGGACAGAAGGCAGTGGAAGAAAGAAAAGGGGGAGGAGCACTAGAAGGAGGTGACAGGCAGGTAAGGTGATAAGGTGAGTAAGGGAAAAGGGATTGGGGAATGGTGAATGGGAGGGGGCCATTGCCAGAAGTTCGAGAATCAATGTTCATACCATCAGGTTGGAGGCTACCCAGACGGAATATAAGGTGTTGTTCCTCCAACCTGAGTGTGGCCTCATCATGACAGTAGAGGAGGCCATGGACTGACATGTAGGAATGGGAATGGGAAGTGAAATTAAAATGGGTGGCCACTGAGAGATCCCGCTTTTTCTGGCGGATGAAAGGTTAGGTGCTCAGTGAAGCGGTCTCTCAATCTGTGTGGGGTCTCACTGATATGCAGGGGTTCACACCGGGAGCACCAGATACAGTCAATGACCCCAACAGACTCACAGCTGAAGTGCTGCCTTACCTGGAAGGACTGTTTAGGGCCCTGAATGGTAGTGAGGGCAGGTGTAGCACTTGTTCCACTTGCAAGAATAGGTGCCAGGAGGGAGATCAGTGGGGAGGAATGAATGGATAAGGGAGTCACATAGGGAGTGATCCTTGCAGAAAGCAGAAAGTGGGGAAGGGAAAGATGTGCTTGGTGTTGTGATCTTGCTGGAGATGGCAGAAGTTACGGAGAATGGCTGGACGTGGTGCCTGGTGAAGTGGTAGCTAACTTATTTTTTACAAGTATACATGACTCCACTCAAGGAACAACAAAGATACAGTTAGGGAAAGAGTCAGTCTTCTAGTTTTCTTACCTTCTTGGAACAGTGCTTGAAATTTGAGTCATTCCTATCCATTATGACTATATGAGTTATTCCCAAACCTTTTGAATGAAGTATTGCTCAAATCATAAAGGCAAAGGCACCTGGATTTGTTCCAAGTTTTTCTACAATCGAAATTCAGCAGTATTTGATTTATTTAAAAATATGTTTTAGAAATTGAGAATTGTTTGAATGGATGGTTACTTTGAAGAAAGTGTTTCTGAAAATGGTGTGAAATTAGTTATTTGTCTCTCTTGATTTGTGACTCATTTATTTAATTGTTCTAGCCAGAAGCCAAAAGTGCTGTGTAAAGTATTTTAACACAGGAACTCAGTACAAGCCAAGTTGCCAAAGTGATGTCAAGACTTCCTGAAATGTTCTGCACTAAGGAAAATGTTTTCTAATCAACCAAACTGTTGGAGCTTAGAGTTCGCCAGAACCTCAGTATTTCTTTCCATACATGCCAGCTTTCCAAAAAGCCATTAAGCAAACCACATCTGCCTGTTCCCTGGTTCAGTGGGACTTTAAATATCCTGGAACATTTTCCATGCATTGGCCAGCATTCCAAACTGATCCGAATTAATAGTCATTCAATGATTTGCCCTTTGTGCAATCTTGTTGTCTGCAACTTGGCTGCTGTGCCTAAGTAAAATAACAAAGACCGTCAAAGGATTTCAATTGCAAGTAAAATAGAATACTCTGTAAGTTCTGGTGAAGTACCCTTTTATACTTTTGCCTTAACCCATCTTCACAAAGTTCATCTTCCCCAATTGCTGGGCTCAGTAGGTAATCTGTTGTGCAGTAGGGAAAATGAGCCGTTAAAATCGGGATGTTCCAGGGTAGTAGACCTACTGCTTCTCACTGCCAGAGACTCGGTTCAATCCTCACCCCAGTGCTACCATTGTGGAGTTTGCCCATTCTTTTTGTGACTGTGTTGGCTTCCTCTGG
Organism: Mobula hypostoma; assembly: GCF_963921235.1. Taxonomy (NCBI): domain Eukaryota; kingdom Metazoa; phylum Chordata; class Chondrichthyes; order Myliobatiformes; family Myliobatidae; genus Mobula; species Mobula hypostoma. The sequence goes on along the minus strand of NC_086119.1, from coordinate 19,867,297 downwards.
GTTCTCCAATTTCTTCAAACATCCCATAGGGATGTATGTTAGTAGGTTAATTGGTTATAATTATTCCTCTCCATGCCTTTGTGGTGTGTCAGGCAGAAACCTTCTTTAGCATTTTGTCTGTTTTCTTACGAGGCTGATTTGCCAGCTTGACGTTCAATCCAGCACAGATGGAAAGCGTGCAGGGAGCCGGCCGGATTCGAACACGGGACCACTCGCCTCAAAGTCTGGTGATGATGCCACTACACCACCGGCTGGTGAGTACGTTAATTGGCCATTTTAAATTTCAGCTGCTGTCAAAGAAAGCGGCAGAATCTGGAGGAAATTGAATTGAATGTGAGGAGAATAAAAAGTGAGAATAATGTAGGGTTAGAATAAATGGGCATTTCATAGTCACAACTGACTTGATGGGCTGATTGTTGTCGTATCTCTCAATGACTCTATATTTGACCTTATGAGAAAGAAGATAGGCTAGTCTTCCTGACCCATAGTGGCTATTCATTCACCCTGATTGAGGGTGACATGTAGACCAGCATGTTATGTTCCTCGGTAAATGTGGAAGATTTTATACATTGTTTTGTTGGAAATGGGTTCATCTAATACATCTTTGAAACAACCTAGGTAACTCTATTGGAAGGTATGGGAGTTGTGGAAGAAAATTACAAGAGTACGCTGTACTATATGTACTGCCCCGGCCCCCACCGCTTTATTTTCACCATGGATGTCCAGTCCCTATATATTTCCATCCCCCATCAGGAAGGTCTCAAAGCTCTCCGCTTCTTTTTGGATTCCAGACCTACCCAGTTCCCCTCTACCACCACTCTGCTCTGTCTAGCAGAATTAATAATCTTAATAATTTCTCCTTTGGCTCCTCCCACTTCCTCCAAACTAAAGGTGTAGATATGGGCACCCGTATGGGTCCTAGCTATGCCTGCCTTTTTGTTGGCTTTGTGGAACAATCTATGTTCTGTGCCTATTCTGGTATCTGTCCCCCACTTTTCCTTCGCTACATTCACGACTGAATTGGCGCTGCTTCCTGCACGCATGCTGAGCTCGTTGACTTTATTAACTTTGCCTTCAACTTTCACCCTGCCGTCAAGTTTACCTGGTCCATTTCCGACATGGCCCTCCCCTTTCTAGATCTTTCTGTCTCTGTCTCTGGAGACGGCTTATCCACTGATGTCTACTATAAGCCTACTGACTCTCACAGCTATCTAGACTATTCCTCCTCTCATCCTGTCTATTGCAAATATGCCATCCCCTTCTCGCAATTCCTCCGTCTCCACTGCATCTGCTCTCAGGATGAGGCTTTTCATTCCAGGACGAGGGAGATGTCCTCCTTTTTTAAAGAAAGGGGCTTCCCTTCCTCCACTATCAACTCTGCTCTCAAACGCATCTTCCCCATTTCACGCACATCTGCTCTCATTCCATCCTCCCGCCACCCCACTAGGAATAGGGTTCCTCTGGTCCTCACCTACCACCCCACCAGCCTCCAGGTCCAACATATTATTCTCCGTAACTTGCGCCACCTCCAACGGGATCCCACCACTAAGCACATCTTTCCCTCCCCCCCTCCCTGCTTTCCGCAGGGATCGCTCCCTATGCGACTCCCTTGTCCATTCGTCCCCCCCATCCCTCCCCACTGATCTCCCTCCTGGCACTTATCCTTGTAAGCGGAACAAGTGCTATACATGCCCTTACACTTCCTCCCTTACCACCCTTCAGGGCCCCAGACATTCCTTCCAGGTGAGGCGACACTTCACCTGTGAGTCAGCTGGGGTGATGTACTGCGTCCGGTGCTCCTGATGTGGCCTTCTGTATATTGGCGAGACCTGATGCAGACTGGGAGACCGCTTTGCTGAACACCTATGCTCTGTCCGCCAGAGAAAGCAGGATCTCCCAGGGGCCACACATTTTAATTCCACATCCCATTCCCATTCTGATATGTCTATCCACGGCCTCCTCTACTGTAAAGATGAAGCCACACTCAGGTTGGAGGAACAACACCCTATATTCCGTCTGGGTAGCCTCCAACCTGATGGCATGAACATTGACTTCTCTAACTTCTGCTAATGCCCCACCTCCTCCTCGTACCCCATCCGTTATTTATTTTTATACACACATTCTTTCTCTCACTCTCCTTTTTCTCCCTTTGTCCCTCTGAGTATACCCCTTGCCCATCCTCTGGTTCCCCATCCACCTTGTCTTTCTCCCCAGACCTCCTGTTCCATGATCCTCTCATATCCCTTTTGCCAACCACCTGTCCAGCTCTTGGCTCCATCCCTCCCCCTCCTGTCTTCTCCTATCATTTTGGATCTCCCCCCTCCCCCTCCCACTTTCAAATCTCTTACTAGCTCTTCCTTCAGTCAGTCCTGACGAAGGGTCTCGGCCTGAAACGTCCACTGTACCTCTTCCTAGAGATGCTGTCTGGCCTGCTGCGTTCACCAGCAACTTTGATGTGTGTTGTCAGTACTATATGTGCTCAGCTTTTCCAAGGAGCGAGTACAGACATAATTGAAGGAAAGGAGGCCTATTCTCATGTCTCATTGATGTGTGAACAACAGTGGAGAGTTGAGAAACAGGAATGAGAACCTGCTTGTCTTAAAATTATTGCAATATATTGCAATGGAGATTGCCATTTGGCTTCTTTGCCTGTGCTAACTCTTCAGAAATCCTAACTCTATTTTCTTTCATCCGCCCCAATTCCCACATCACAGCCTCTTGAACAGGTTTCAACAGGTGCATTTGATGTCAGAGGAATGTGTACAATACACATCCTGAAATTCTTTTTCTTCGTAAACATCCTCAAAAGCAGAGGAGTGTCCCAGACAATGAATGACAGTTGAATGTGAGAACCCCAAAGCCCCCCCAGCTCCCCCACCACACACAAGCAGCAGCAAAGCAATGACCCCCTTCCCCTACCAGTAAAAAACATTGGCACCCCCCCCCCCACGAGCACTCAAGCACGCAGCAAAGCATCAATAAAGACACAGGCTTGCAGTACCCCAAAGACTACTCGTTCACTCAGTAATTCGACATACCACAGGCTCTCTCTCTCTCCCTAATAAGGGGAAAAGAGATATCCCCGTTTCACAGCGAGAGGGGAGACATGACAAAACTCGCTGACCTATGGTGTTAAAAGTCTGCTGTGTCACTTTTTCCGAGCTCTGTGCCCAAAGAACTCGGATCCCTGGGCACACAGCCAGCATCCAGATCGCCGCTTTTGATCTTCCGTGTACTCCCAAAACATATCAGGCGGCGGCACAAAACTTCGAATCAACCCGTCTCCAGAGCCACAAAAATCCGGCACTCTGAAGGCGTGCTAGTCTCCCAGGCTGCGTCCTCGTCATATCGAAAAGCTGCCGGTCGTGAGGCCCTGAGAACAGGTCCCATTTCCGGAAAGCGTGTAACTCCAGGTCAGGGTCTTGGCAAAAGAATCCTGAAAGGGAAAAAAAGAGATATCAAGGATAGAAATAAAGCTGTGTCCAAAGATGCAAGCAAAGGAATCATCATTAGGCGCCATCGTCCTCCTCAGCTCCACCCACAGAAGCATGTATCATAAACGCAAGACACTCTGCACATGCTGGAACTCTTATAAGGCATAGGAAACAATAGGGCTTTGCTTCCAGATGAGCTCAATAGCTTATGTGCTTGCTTTAACTGTCAAAACATGGAGGAATCATCACAAGCTCCTTCAGCCTCTGATGATCCTGTGATTTCACTTTCTGGGGCCAACGTGTAGGCAGTCTTCAGGAGGGTGAACCCACAAAAAGCATCTGGCCCAGACAGGGTACCTGGTCAAGTTCTAAAGACCTGTGGTGATCAACTGGCTGGAGGACAGGGTACCTGGTCAAGTTCTAAAGACCTGTGGTGATCAATTGGCTGGAGTGCTCACTGCGATCTTCAACCTTTCACTTCAGCAGTCTGAGTTACACAGCTGTTTCAAGCAGGCTTCAGTAATAGCGGAGCCCAAGAAGAACATGGTACCTTGCCTCAATGACTATTGTCCAGCAGCACTTACATCCCATGGTGATAAAGTGTTTTGAGAGGTAGTGATGAAATGTATCAATTCCTGCTGAGAAGTTGGTTGGACCCGCTCCTAGAGCCACAGGTCTACAGCAGATGCCATCTCATTAGCTCTGGAACATCTGCAAAGGTACATACATCAGGATGCTCTTTATCCATTACAGCCCAGCATTCATTACCATTATCCTCAAAACTGATCAATAAGCTCCAAGACCTTGGCCTTAATACCTCCTTATGCAATTGGAAGCTCAATTTCCTTACCTGCAGAACCCAGTCAGTTCGGAATGGCAACCACATCTGCCCCACGATTTCCATCGGCACAGATGCACTACAAGGCTGTGAGCTTAGCCCCTGCTCAACTTGCTTTACGCTCATGCCTGTGGGGCTAATGGCGTATTCAAATTTGCTGACGACACCACTGTCATTGATCAAGTCGAAGGTGGCGATGAATCAGCATGTAGGAAGGAGATTGAAAATCTGGCTGAGAGGTGGCACAACAGCAACCACTTACTCAATATCAGCAAGACGAAGGAACTGATTATTGTCCTCAGGAGAAGGAAACCAGAGGTCCAGAGCCAGTTCTCACTGAAGGATCAGAGGTGGAGAGGGTCAGCAACTTTAAATTACTCGGTGTTATTATTTTGGAGGACCTGTCCTGGCCCCAGTACATAAGCGCAATTTCGTCTGTACAAAGAAAACATGGCAGCACCTCTACTTCCTTCAGATTGTGAAGATTTGGCATGACATCTTAAACTTTGACAAACTTCTGTCGATGTGTAGTGAAGAATATATTGACTGTCTGCATCACAGCTTAGATTATGAAGACACGCAGTCCTCTTTTATTGTCACTTAGTAATGCATGCATTAAGAAATAATACAATATTTCCTCCAGTGTGATATCATAAAACACAGGACAGACCAAGACTGAAAAAACTGACAAAACCACATAATTATAACATATAGTTACAACAGTGCAACAATACCATAACTTGATGAAGAAGTCCATGAGCACAGTAAAGTTCAAAGTCTCTCAAATGTCCCACATCTCACGCAGACGGGAGAAGGAAGAAAACTCTCCCTGTCATGCCCGACCACAGTCCGACTCTGAGTCATCCGAAAACTTTGAGCTCTGATCAGCTCTCCAACACTGAGTACTGAGCGCCATCTCTGTCTGAACGATTCGACCTCCTTCTCGGTCGCCAAAAGCAGGCAAGGCCGGGGATTTTGAGGCATACCCTCCAAAAGATTCCCGACCACACAGTAACGACAGCAGTGAACCGGCGTTTCAGAAATTTCTCCAAGTGTTCCTCTGTGCTTTCACGTCCATTCTCCATCAAATCAGAATTGTCCACGGCCCCTATTTAACAGATACGATATCATTTTTCACCGGAGGGCTGCGCACATGCAGGCGCGTCGCCATCATCTCCTCCCGCTTGGTACGGAACTACCAATGCCCTTGAATAGAAAATCCTACAAAAATTAGTGAATATGGCCCAGTCCATCACGGGCAGAGCCTCCCCACCATTGAGCACATCTACAAGAAGCATTGTCACAGGAAAGTAGCATCCAAAATCAGGGACCCCCACCACCCAGGAGCATGACCAATAGACCATAAGACATAGGAGCAGAATTAGGTCATTTGGCACATCGGGTCTGCTCCTGGCTGATCCAATTTTCATCTCAGCCCTAATCTTCTGCCTCCACCACCCCCTCCCACCCCCACCCCCCCACCGCATCCCTTCATACCCTTCATATGAGAATCTATCACCCTCTGCTCTAAGTATACACAAAGACTGGGCTGCAACAGCTGTCTGTGGAAAATAATTCCACAGAATCACTCCTCTCTGGCTAAAGAAATTATTTCTCACCTCCATTCTAAAAGGACACCCCTCTATTCTAGGACAAGGGAAGTCAAAGCTAATGTAAAAGCAAAAGAGAGGGCATACAACAAAGCAGAAATTAGTGGGAAGACAAAGGATTGGGAAGCTTTTAAAACCCTAGAAAGAACAAGTAAAAGAATCATTAGGAGGGAAAAGATGAAATATGAAAGCAAGCTAGCAACCAATATCAAAGTGGATAGTAAAAGCTTTTTCAAGTATGTGAAAAAATAGAAGAGGCATGAGAGCAGATATAGGACCGCTAGAAAATGAGGTTGGAGGAATAATAATGCAGGCCAAGGAGAGGGCAGATGAACCAAATGAATATTTTGCATCAGTCTTCACTATGGAAGACATTAGCAGTGTGCCAGATGTTGAAGGGTATGAGGGAAGAGAAGTGAGTGCAGTTACTATTACAAGGGAGAAGGTGTCAAAAAGCTGAAAGACCTAAAGGTACGTAGGTCACCCGGACCAGATGAACTGCACCCTAGGGTTCTAAAAGAGGCAGCGTTAGAGATTGTGGAGGCATTAGCAATGATCTTTCAAAACTCATTCGACTCTGGCATGGTGCCAGATGACTGGAAAGTTGCAAATGTCACTCCACTCTTTAAGAAAGGAGGAAGGCAGCAGAAAGGAAATTATAGACCAGTTAGCCTGACCTCAGTGGTTGGGAAGATGTTGGAGTCAATTGTTAAGTCTTAGGTATATGGAGTACTTGGTGACACAGGTCAAGAGAGGACAAAGGCAGCCTGGTTTCCTTAAGGGAAAACCCTGCCTGACAAACCTGTTGGAAATCTTTGAGGAGATTACAAGTAGGATAGATAAAGGGGTTGCAATGGATGTTGTATATTTGGACTTTCAGAAGACCTTTGACAAGGTGCCACACATGAAGCAGTTTACCAAGCTAAGAGGCATGGTGTTACAGGAAAGTTACCGGCATGGTTAGAGAATTGGCTGATTGGTAGGAGGCAGCGAGTGGGAATAAAAGGATCATTTTCTGGTTGGCCCAGTTTATACTAGGGAAGTTGAAATTCTCCATGATAATAACCCTATTATTTTTACACATTTCATTAATCTGATTACATATCTGCTTCTCAGTGTCTTGGTTGTTATTAGAGGGTCTGTAGTAGAATCCTATTTGTGTGATTGCACCCTTCCTATTCCTGAGTTCCACCCAAATGGGCCCAGTGTCTGATCCCTCCAGTATCTCTCCTCTGAGTGCAGCTATGATATAGTCCCTGGTTGATAGTGCAACTCCCCCCCCCCCCACTTTTACCTCCTCTTCAATCTTTTCTAAAACTGAATCAATACAGGGTTTAAATTGAAGAATCTTTGGACTCTTCTTCTTCAAAGCACTTTGATTGTCATTATGCTGTGAAGTATAAACTGATTCATTCCTCAATATGTATCTTTAACACAAAGCAGCAGGCCAGTCCCAAAACCGTGCACTAGAACCCTGAAGATTTGTACTGTCCGTTCTGAGTTGTTTTGCATGCTGCTCCGGTGCATAGCAAGTGGGCAAGAGTAGAAAACATACAGTTAGGTAAACACTGCTCTTTCCCCCACTAGTGATTGTACTGTTTTCCAAACACGCAAATATTTTATAGATGGTCTTTTCCTTATTTGAAGCCTCTGCCAGTAAAAACACGTTAATGGTACATTGCCTGTAGCGAGAATCACATTCCTTTGTTCAGTCACCCTTGTTATATACATGCTCCAGAGATAAGGGTAAGTTATTGGTACACAATCAAGTGAAGCTATTAAATATGCATACTCATAAGGAGATGTGAAGGAAAATTGCAATGCCAGAAACCAGAAATGTAAAGAGGAAATGTTACCGATGCACAACCGATTCCAGTTCAGACTCCTGAACCAGAATGGATAACTTCACTCACTCCATCGCAGAACTGTTTTCACACCTATGGACTCACCTTCAAGGACTCTACAACTAATGTTCTCAGTATTATTTATGAGTTATTTACTATTAATATTATTATTTTGTTTTTCTTTTTGTATTTGCACGGTTTGCTCTTTGTTTGTGCATTGGTTGTTTGTTCGTCTTTGTGTAGCTTTTCATTGTGTTTCTACGTATGCACTATGAATGCCTGCAAGAGAATGAACCTGAGGGTAGTACATGGTGACATGCAAAGTTCAATAATAAATTTACTTTGAACTTTGTGAGCAGGCTGCTTCCATTGAAATAGCCACAGAAGACATATTGTGTGGACGGGTGGGTGGTTAGTTGGTTGTTTGGTAGGGAGGTAGATAAATAAATAATATTGAAAAATTAAATTCTAGAGACCTTGAAAGTGAAACCATACATTGTGGAATTCAGTGTTGAGGTGAGTGGAGTTATCCACGCTGGTTCAGGATCCTGATGGTTGGAGGATAATAACTGCTCCTAAACCTAGTGTTGTGGCAGCGAGGGCTCTTGTGCCTCCTTCCTGATGGCAGTAGCGAGAAGAGAGAACATGCAATTGTTGATAGAGTTTTGATGGGTGCGTTCTTATTCCCCCACTCCTTACCCCTATTTTGGCTCTCCTGAATGAGTTGTTTTATTAAAGCTCCTGTATAACATAACTTGTAATCTACCATGTTTTAAACAATTCTGTATCCTTGAAATAATGGGAATATAGTCCACAGGCATTTATCTGTAGATCCAAAATGGAACCGTTCATCTTTATAGACAGATAAACATTGTAAGATACCCACCAGTGTTCAGTTATAATCGACTTAAATTGGGGGCACCACGGTAAAGTTGCAGTTAGCGTGACACTATTACAGCTCGGTATCTCTGTGTTTGGGGTCCAGTTCTGACGCTGTCCATAAGCAGTTTGTATGTTCTCTGTGAATGTGTGGGTTTCCTCTGCCTGCTCCGATATCCTCTCACATTCCAAAAACGTAGGATTGTAGGTTAACTGTTCATTGCAAGTTGTCCTGTGATCAGGCTAGTGCTAAATAGGTGGGTTCCTGGGTGGCGCAGCTCGCTGGGCTGGAAGGAGCTGTTCCGCGTTGTATCAATAAATCAAACAAATGATCAAAAAGAATGATGTCTAATCAATAGAACCTCTGTGAAATCTGTTACATACATCAGATGGGAAAAGGTATTGATCGTGTGGATAGTCCGAGGTTTTTTCCCAGGACTGAAATGGCTAACAGGGGAGGGCACAGTTTTAAGGTGCTTGGAAGTAGGTACAGAGGAGACGTCAGGGGTAAGTTTTTTACTTAGAGAGTGGTGAGTGCGTGGAATGGACTGCCGGTGACAGTGATGGGCGTGGATACGACAGGGTCTTTTAAGAGACTCCTGGATAGGTACATGGAGCTTAGAAAAATAGAGGGTTATGGGCAACCCTTGGTAATTTCTAAAGTAAGTACATGTGGGCTGAAGGGCCTGTATCATGCTGTAGGTTTTCTATGTTTCTATGTTTCAGACAATGGTGCTATCTGAATACTTTTATTTGTTATAGAAACATAGAAAATAGGTGCAGAAGTAGGCCATTTGGCCCTTCGAGCCTGCACCACCATTCAGTATGATCATGGCTGATCATCCAACTCAGAACCCTGCACCAGCCTTCCCTCCATCCCCCTGATCCCTTTAGCCATAAGGGCCATATCTAACTCCCTCTTAAATATAGCCAATGAACTGGCCTCAACTGTTTCCTGTGGCAGAGAATTCCACAGATTCACCACTCTCTGTGTGAAGAAGTTTTTCCTAATCTCGGTCCTAAAAGGCTTCCCCTTTATCCTCAAACTGTGACCCCTTGTTCTGGACTTCCCCAACATCGGGAACAATCTTCCTGCATCTAGCCTGTCCAATCCCTTTAGGATTTTATACGTTTCAATCAGATCCCCCCTCAACCTTCTAAATTCCAACGAGTATAAGCCTAGTTCATCCAGTCTTTCATCATATGAAAGTCCTGCCATCCCAGGAATCAATCTGGTGAACCTTCTTTGTACTCCCTCTATGGCAAGGATGTCTTTCCTCAGATTAGGGGACCAAAACTGCACACAATACTCCAGGTGTGGTCTCACTAAGGCCTTGTACAACTGCAGTAGTACCTCCCTGCTCCTGTACTCGAATCCTCTTGCTATAAATGCCAGCATACCATTTGCCTTTTTCACCTCCTGCTGTACCTGCATGCCCACTTTCAATGACTGGTGTATAATGACACCCAGGTCTCATTGCACCTCCCCTTTTCCTAATCGGCCACCATTCAGAGAATAATCTGTTTTCCTGTTTTTGTCACCAAAGTGGATAACTTCACATTTATCCACATTAAATTGCATCTGCCATGAATTTGCCCACTCACCTAAACTATCCAAGTCACCCTGCATCCTCTTAGCATCCTCCTCACAGCTAACACTGCCGCCCAGCTTCGTGTCAGCTGCAAACTTGGAGATGCTGCATTTAATTCCCTCATCCAAGTCATTAATATATATTGTAGACAACTGGGGTCCCAGCACTGAGCCTTGCGGTACCCCACTAGTCACTGCCTGCCATTCTGAAAAGGTCCCGTTTATTCCCACTCTTTGCTTCCTGTCTGCCAACCAATTCTCTATCCACATCAATACCTTACCCCCAATACCGTGTGCTTCAAGTTTGCACACTAATCTCCTGTGTGGGACCTTGTCAAAAGCCTTTTGAAAATCCAAATATACCACATCCACTGGTTCTCCCCTATCCGCTCTACTAGTTACGTCCTCAAAAAATTCTATGAGATTCATCAGACATGATTTTCCTTTCACAAATCCATGCTGACTTTGTCCGATGATTTCACCGCTTTCCAAATGTGCTGTTATCACATCCTTGATAACTGACTCTAGCAGTTTCCCCACCACTGATGTTAGGCTAACCGGTCTATAATTCTCTGGTTTCTCTCTCCCTCCTTTTTTAAAAAGTGGGGTTACATTAGCCACCCTCCAATCCTCAGGAACTAGTCCAGAATCTAAAGAGTTTTGAAAAATTATCACTAATGCATCCACTATTTCTTGGGCTACTTCCTTAAGCACTCTGGGATGCAGACCATCTGGCCCTGGGGATTTATCTGCCTTTAATCCCTTCAATTTACCTAACACTGCTGAATTATTCTGGTGAAGTAAACTTTTCTAACTAGAGTGATATAAGGCTACTAATTCATTAATTATCAGTACAATGTATGTACACGCTTACCATAATATTCAGGAAAACTGTTCCACATGATGTTTATTGTGCACATTATATCCATTCTGCAAAGCCCTATAGGGCTTTTCAACTTTGAACTATTAAAACAGAAGCTTCACTCCATCTTAAAAGTTTCTTCCCCCAGGCTGTTAATCTGATTAACCTTTCTAGTCCCCCCCCCCCATCTATTACCTTAGTCTCTGCACTGTAAACTCTGTAAACTATGTTTTATAATGTTGCTTACATTGTAAATACATGCTGGTATTTATGTATTGGTGCACATCTTGTTCCATTTTTAATTTTATTTTGTATATAATTCTTTATTCCTTGTTGTTGCATGTTGCACCAACACACTACAGCAAATTCCTAATATATGTAAGTGTATATGGCGAATAGAGTTGATCCTTCATTTTTAATGAATAGTAAAGTAGTATTTGGCAAACCAGTGTGACTTATGGCTCCCCTGGACTAATTAGACTGGGTTTGTAAGAGAGGTGGTTCTGGAGATAATGAATGCATTGGATGCAATATTTCAAAGTTACCAAGATCATGATACTCTCCAGAATGTCGGACAACCACAGATGTGACACCTGTATTCACGAAAGAGCAGGGAGTGGAAACGGAGACTAACACGTCAATTAACCTGACGTCAGTTATCTGGTAAAAATTGGAATCCATTATTTACCAAGTGATATTAGATCACTCATAAAAACAACATGATTTGGTGGAAACAATGTGATCTTAGTCAGATGGCAAATATTTATTTGAAGTATGTGTCATTTCCCTTTTCCATTATCCCAGCTTCTAAAAAACCAATATTTATAAAGTTCTTCTTCGTGGACTTACAGAACCCTATTCAATCTCCAAAAGTTTTCCACTGTGAAATATTTTTAAAGTGTAGTTACTACTCTTTAAAAGGTAAAGGAGATTCCAGCGATTTTCTACAGCAGCAAAGTTCAAAGTTCAAAGTAAATTTATTGTCAAAGTACAGATATGTAATAACATGAATAAGCAGCTAGTCTGGGGTCTTTCCCAGTGGAACTCATTTGAAGGCAAGTCAGCCGCTTCTCCAAGAAAGATCTCTGTATATCTTTCAAACGTTCCCAGGATAATTAACATTGAAATGAGTACAAACATAACATTAAACAGTACAGCGCTGTCAGTCCGTGATGTTGCACTGACCTTTTAATCTATTCCATGACCAATCTAACCCTTCCCTTCTCCACAGCCCTCCATTTCGCGTTCATCCATGTGCCTACCTAAATGACCTCTGCCACCACCACTGGCGGGCCATTCCACGTACTTACCCCTCTCTGTGTTAAAAACCTACCTTTGACCTCCCCCTATAATATCCCCCAGTCAACTTAAAAGTAAGTCATCTCATACTAGCTATTAATGCCCTAAGAGAAAAGGCACTGTCTGTTCACTCTATCTATGCTTCTTCTCATTTTACAGTATATACATTGATCGAGTCACCTCTCACCCTCCTTTGCTCCAAAGAGAAAAGCCTTAGCTTGTTCAGTCTTCCCTCATAAGACGTGCTCTCTAATTCACACAGCATCCTGGAAGATTTCCCGTGCATCCTTTCTAAAGCTTCCACAGTCTTCCTCTAATGAGGTGACCAGAATTGAACACAATATTCCAAGTGTGGTCTAACCAGAGTTTTATAGAGCTGCAACATTACCTCGCAGACCTGAACTCAATCCCCTGACTCTTGGATGTAGACCTCAAGATCCCTCTGATCCTCCACAATCCTGCCATTAACTTGTCCTCTAAAGTGTAGTGAACAGGGGATCTTGAACTTAAACTAAACAATTCCATTAAACGCACTCAATCTTGGTTATATAATCTCCATACACGATTAAAATGAATGCATATTTGGCTTCTTGTTTCTTCAGCTTTACACCCTCTTCTGGCAGCTCAACAAACTGCATGATCTGCACACACATTTTTGGTCTGTAATTGGTAGGGAGGTTAGTAAGTTAACAAAGTGAAATGTTAAAGGGGGGCGGGAGGGGAATTGTTCTCTGCCTCTTGTCATTAGACATATTGAAACTTCAGCCTTCCTGAAGGGGAGGAGCATTGTAGGCGACGCTGGGCTGGTCTCGCAGGGGATCACAAATCCAGCCTGTACTCATCATGCCTGCTGCATTCTGGATTACATTCCACTTCATATTTTACGTTACCGATGTTAGAGTGTGTTCATCATATCACCATTCCCAGCTACAGGAGGGGCAGACAACTCACTCCGCACCCTTTTCAAAATTGTTAAGTGTCCTATACCACCTGAGCAAATAAACAGCAAGGGAGTCTATTGATTTTCTCTGCGATGTGTTTTTTTTAGTAACCTTAAAAATAAAAGATCAATTTCTTATTCATCTTGTTTTAAAAAAGTTTGTTAAAACGTTTCCTCATTTTTATAAAAATCACTGCACTTAACAATTTGCTTCATGGGTTAAATTTGGAATACATGGGGTTTATAAAAAGCAACTCCTGTAACAATCTCCTTGTTTCCACAGTCTGTATCAGATAAGAAATGCTTAGAAGTAGCTAATCAGATCATTCAAGTTGCTGTAACTAATCCACATATTTGGGGCCATGACGTATGAATAAATTCCAAAATATGATAATTTCTGTTCAATTAAATGAATTAGAATCAAGTTTATTATCACTGACATATGTTGTGAAAATTGCTGTTTAGCAACAGCAGTACAGTGCAATACATTTAAAAAATTACAATAAGAAATATAAAAAAAAATAAATAATCCAAAGAGACAGCAAAATTGTGAGGTAATGTTCATATTGGGAAATCTGTTGGCAGACGGGAAGAAGCTTGTACTGCTCTCCTTGTGTGGGAAGTAGAAAGTACACAATTCAGCACTAAGCCAAATTCCATTCAATTGAACACTTACTTACTGCCCATTTTGCCGCTGGTGCTTAGGGCGGCAATGAAGGTGCTCCATCTCTCTCTGTTCTTGGCCATCTTCCCTGTTAGGCCCCAGGTGTGGTTCAGGGTCCTCATTTCTGCCTCTACGGTACAGTGCCAAGTTGTCTTTGGTCTCCAGGGTTTCCTCCGCCCTTCTGGTGTCCAATGAAATGCTGTCTTGATGATGGAGTTGGCCTCTCTTCTCATCATGTGCTCAATCCATCCCCAAAGCTTCCTCATGATGATTATATCCACGTCCCCAGCGTCACTGAAGGGAATAGGGCTTGGCCAATTGAACAAATAGTTCAGGATTTAGCGACCAAGCTTTAGGTGCTTTATTGGACAGCACTCATATTTACAATTATTTAAGAGAAAAACAGAGAGAAACAGGAAAATACTGTAAGTACTTAATGCATTAAACTTATGATGATTAAGTCACACATCCATAAGAAATCAGGAATATATAAAAGATAGACCTACAAGTAAAATATCCAAAACCTTACACAATGTGAGTAAGCATGGCTTTAAAGTATGCAAGAAAGTTAATATCATGTAAACATTCCAAGGCTGGTCAAACACTGTACTGATAATCAAAAAAAAACTTTTACATAATTTTAACACAAAATATTGCTCAGAGAGCATTCTCCTTTATGAACTAAAACAATACTTACAGGCAATGGTTTCGATGGCACAAACAAAAGAAAGATCATCCAGGATTGTGCACATGTGCTTCAGTCTGACCGAAAATCTCGACTAAGAACAAAAATGATTGCCCTCCTGTTGTGATCCCACTGAATTTCAAAATAAAAGTCAGCAGCAATGTTCCCTCTAAAGCGTGCACTAATGCGCACACACAGCTTTCGCCACTAGTGCACAAAGGAATTTAAACTGCGCACAAAGGGTTGTCACCGTCTACCTCATTGGCACGTTAAGCATATTTCACAATCATACACAATCACATTTCCTTTTCCGGTTTCTGATGTGAACGATGTTGACAATGTGGAGTTTGTGATGATTAGCCTGCAGATTTTAGAGCTGTTTTTATTAGAGAAATTGTTCAGTGCGTACATATTGCTGTCACTGGGCAAAAAATTGCACAGCGCAAGATTTTAGTGCACACTGGTCATTACAAATTAGAGGGAGGGAGTGTTGGTCAGCAGGGCTAATAGTTAGCAAATAAAAGCCTCACAAGGTTGAGCTTACATCTCCAGGCTCCTGTACTTCCTCTCTGGTGGTAGTGATGTCCCAGATGGTGAGGGTCCTTAATGATGGATGCTGCCTTCTTTGTGTGCAGTTTTGGTCCCCTAATCTGAGGAAAGACATTCTTGCCATAGAGGGAGTACAAAGAAGGTTCACCAGATTGATTCCTGGGATGGCAGGACTTTCATATGATGAAAGGCTGGATCGACTAGGCTTATACTCTCTGGAATTTAGAAGATTGAGGGGGGATCTTATTGAAACGTATAAAATTCTAAAGGGATTGGACAGGCTAGATGCAGGAAGATTGTTCCCGATGTTGGGGAAGTCCAGAATGAGGGGTCACAGTTTGAGGATAAAGGGGAAGCCTTTTAGGACCGAGATGAGGAAAAACTTCTTCACACAGAGAGTGGTGAATCTGTGGTATTTTCTGCCACAGGAAACAGTTGAGGCCAGTTCATTGGCTATACTTAAGAGGGAGTTAGATATGGCCCTTGTGGCTAAAGGGATCGGGGGTATGGAGAGAAGGCAGGTACAGTGTTCTGAGTTGGATGATCAGTCATGATCATACTGAATGGCGGTGCAGGCTCGAAGGGCCGAATGGCCTACTCCTGCACCTATTTTCTATGTTTCTATGTTTCTTGAGGCTTCACCTTTTGAAGCTGTCTTTGAAGCTGGGGTGGATGTGGCCACAATGGAACTGGCTGAATCTACATCCCTCAGCAGACTTTTTCAATCGTGTACATTGGAGCCTTCATACCAGGTGGTGATGTAACCAGTCAGAGGGCTTTGTTCTGTTTGTCCATAGAGGTTCGGTAAAATCTCTGGTGACAAACCGAATCTCCTCAAACTCCTAATGAAGTATAGCTGCTGAGGTGTTTTCGTCGTGACTCCATCGACATATTGGGCCCAGGATGGATCCTTTGAGATGCTGACACCTAGGAATGTGAAGCGGCCCACCCTCTCCACTGCAAGCGCCTAACCCCATCTCTGTAGACCTTCTGTTTCAGTCAGTAATCCTACGTTTAACAGCTTGTCCTGGAGTCATCACTGCCATCATTATGTGCCTGATTATGTGTCTCTACACAATCCCTCATATGATTTTTCTACCCAACAACCACCTTTGCAAAGGTCTAGGTTCCATTGGGAAGGAATATCCACCATATCCTCTATTTGGGCAATGGCTGGAAGGAATAAGACAGAGACACAGAGCACTTAATAAACGGAAATGCTTCTGAACCCCAGGCCATCTCAAGCGCAAGTTACCTGTAATCTGCTAGGTACACTGACTCTCACTGTGCGTACTACACCCCCTTTGACTGGTATGGCTGAAGGCCTGTTCCTGAACTGTAATACTACCTCCTGCAGTCATCTCATTGCAAAATTACTTCTGCACGAAATCAATTTTCATTTACAGTATCCTTTAAATTTAATTTAAAACTGCAGACAACAAGGAAAGGTTCTGCATACTCATAAATTTTGTTGTTATGTATTTAATAAAGCTTGTTATAAACTATTAAGTAAACAATATGTTTGCTTTTTGTGTCTCTCTGGCTCACTGATATGACATTTTGAACCTATGAGATTAAATAAAAATTGCAAATAGACACTACACTTTGTAATACTGTACTGTTACAATCCAAAGGCATTTTTTAACACAGGGAGGTGCTGATATCGGGAGTACATTAATGCGACTATTACTGCAGTCTCCACAGAAGCTGGCTGACCATTACCCATTAACAGATGCCTTACTCAGCCATTTTTGCTTTCCTTTTTAAACCCAAGCAAGAATACTAGAGGGAATGTTACCTGGAAGGCTGGTTTCTTCTGAGGTGCAGGTCAGGTGATAGTAACATCGCCAGATGGCAGTGCTTCCCTGGGTCATCTGAGACCCATTTGCTGCTGCTCCTCTCTCATCACTCACCTGGTCAATGAGGCCTCTCTAACCTCATTCCTCATTGGTCCGCCAATGAACGCTGGCCCCTATTCCTTCAGTCCCCTCTGCATCCACATATGGTGCATTTGCTTTCTATGAGTGATCTCGAGGACTAAAATCATCTGAGGGACATGATGTGAAGCTGGGAATGAGTAGAGAAGTTAAACACAAGAGATTCTGCAGATGCTGGAAATCCAGAGCAACACACACAAAACGCTGGAGGAACTCAGCAGGTCAGGCAGCTTCTATGGAAAGGAATAAGCAGTCGGCGTTTCGGGCTGAGACCCTTCATCGGGACTGAAAAGGAAGGGGGAAGATGCCAGAATAAGAAGGTGAGGGGAGAGGAAGGTGTATAAGTTGGCAGGTGATAGGTGAAGCCAGGTGAGGGGGAAGGTGGTGGGTGATGGAAGGGGTGGGAAGATGAAGTTTGAAGCTGGGAGGTGATAAAAGGAAAGGTAAAGGGCTGTAGGTGTTGCTTCACCTCACTGGTGTGGTTCTTGTGTTTAGGCCTTAGCCGATGAGGTTAGCTCAATGAACGTCTGACTAAGTCTCTATTGAAGGCTTGTTTGGAAAACGTATTCTTATAATTTGCATGTCAGCCCCCGCCATGCCTGATCTAAGAATTCAGTCCAAATCTAACCGTAAAAATAGAATCGAGACCATTACAGTCGATATTTGTTAATTGAAAGAAAAATGACTCCTTATTAAATAAAGCTGCCATTAATATGAATCAATGTGTTTCGCATCAACAAAATCCTCTCTGCAGCTGATTCATGCAAAGCTAAATTGCATTTTAAAAGAAAATAGATATCTTTTCCTTTGAGATCTGACCTGCTCTTGTTTCTTAAAAATAGTTTGAGAATAAAACCTTGGTAAACTATATTTCGATGATACAGCATTGATCCCTTCCCAGCAGGTATGCGATATTGCGAGTGTCTTCACTACTTTCCGATAGCTGCTGTGAGGTTATTGAACAAAGTACATGTCTTGCACCAAACAGAACGAGTTAGGGTTAGCAGAGCATACACAGAAGAGATGCTGGAATCCAGAGCTACACACTCAAAATGCTGGAGGAAATCAGCGGGCCAGGCGGCATCTACAGAGGGGAAAAAGCTGTCAACGTTTCGGGCTGAGACCCTTCACTGAGGCAGAGACTCCACTTCACTTCCAAGAGGAGTGTCCATCCTTATTTAAGGGATGACTCTGCAAAGTGCTTTTTTTGTTGCACCTTTTATAGTTCAATAATTTTCCTCTCTGCGAGCAGACAACCATCAGTATTTTCTGCAGCTTGACAGTGGATACATTCATTGAAAATAGAGATAGAAATAACACTCTATCCACTCCAGGAGTGAAGACAGTACTCAAACAGGCAGGGAATACATGTCTGTGATGTAGGTATGAACGTATAATGTCGATACTGAGTGCCACTTTATTAAGTACAGGAGGCATTTCTGTGTGTTTGGGGTATTCTGCGTAACCCGTCCACTTCAAGCTTCAGCATGTGTGTTCAGAGATGCTCTTCTGCACAACACAGTTGTAATGCGTGGTTACTTGAGTTACTGTCACCTTCCTGTCAGTTTGAACCAGTTTGGCCATTCTCCCTAGAGCTTTTTCATTAACAAGGTGCTTTTGCCCTCAGAGCTGCCGCTCACTGGATGTTATTTTGTTTTTCACGTCATTCTCCGTAAGCTCTAGAGCGCACTGTGTGTGAAAATCCTAGGAGATTAGCAATTTCTGAAATACTCAAACCGTGTACAGGGGAGATGTCAGGGGTAAGTTTTTTACTCAGAGAGTGGTGAGTGCGTGGAATGGGCTGGCGGCGCAGTGGTGGAGGCGGAAATGATAGGATCTTTTAAGAGACTCCTGGATGGATACATGGAACTTAGAAAAAGAAACCGAGGGCTATGGTAAGGTAAGGACATGTTCGGTACAACTTTGTCTCTGTTTCTATGTTTCATGCTGTCTGGCACCAACAATCATTCCACAGTCAAAGTGACTTAAGTCACATTTCTTCCCAATTCTGATGTTTAGTCTAAACAACAGCTGAACCTCTTGTCCATGCCTGCATGCTTTTAAGCATTGAGTTGCTGCCACGTGATTGGCTGATTAGATATTTGCATTAATTAGCAGGCATACTGAATAAAGTGTCACTGAGTGTATGTGTTTAATGTGATCCTTTAAAAAGAGGTCAAATCTAAGTTCCTGAACATGATTCTGATCTATTTTATTCACCCATGTTATCCATCCCATTTCATCTCAGCTGTGTGTGAACCATACATAAACAGGCACGCCAGTGCAGTTAATTCTTCATCTCCTCCAATTTCAGACAGGGTGAAGCATGTCCCAGGTCGATGGATCCTAGAACCTGATCCCCATGCAAGCAGAAGGCACGAAGACTGGCGAGTCAGTGAGCCTGGAGTTTGGGGTCCCCTCATCGGCTAGTTTGGGGATTGATACTGAAAGTTGATTGGAGGTCTGGAAGTTGAAGCCCGATGACTGAAGGCTGGGGAGTGGAACTGGAGAATGGATGCTCAGCGTCCCCACTCTACAGTTGGAGGACTATCCCTGTATGTGGATGGGTGGGGAGGGAGGAAACGGGCTCATTTTGCTGTTGTTGTGCTCTGTGTTGTTCTGCTGAGAACTGCGGATATGCATGTTGGTGCTAGAATGTGTGGTGATACTTGTGGGTTGACCCCAACACATCCTTGGCTAACACAAACAATGCATTTCACTGTATGCTTCAATGTACATGTGATAAATAATTGAATCTGAATATGGTTCCTTTGGAAATTTCTTTTGTGTTTTTATTTGGTTAGAGATTTACAGGGGAATAACAGGCTTTCACAAAGAAAGCCACCTTGAGTAATGTCGCGTGCTGCACCAAGAAGTTCAAACAACCTCCACGACGTAACACTATCTATGGCTGTAAATGTTGCAGTCATCCTTAACTTTAAGTTATGAGTTCAGTCCAAGTTACTGCTTGAAATAACATACTATGCACTATTACTTTAGGAGAACTAAGCCCCATCTCTTTACGGATCATGGTAAATGGTCCGTAATGGTCAGGGATGATGAGACAACCTACAGGGACGAGGTCCAGCACCTGACCATGTGGTGTGCCGACAACAACCTGGCCCTGAACACCCAGAAAACCAAGGAGATCATTGTGGACTTCAGGCATGCTAGGAGCCACACTCACGTCCCCATCTACATCAAAGAAGCTGTAGTGGAGCATGTAGCAAGCTTCAAATTCCTTGGTGTCCACATTTCCAAGGATCTCACCTGGTCCCTGAACTCCTCCATCCTGATCAAAAAGGCGCAACAGTGCCTTTATTTGCTGCGGAGCATCAAGAAAGCTCACCTCTGTCCCAGGATACTGACGGACTTTTACCGCTGTACCATTGAGAGCATACTCACCAACTGCATCTCAGTGTGGTACGGCAATTGTCCCATATCGGACCGCAAAGCACTCCAGCGTGTACTGAAAACTGCCCAGCGGATTATCGGCACCCAGTTGCCCACCATTGAGAACATCTACCATAACGCTGCCTGGGCAGGGCGAAAAGCATTATCAAGGATGCATCTCACCCTAACCATGGACTTTTTACTCTCCTCCCATCCGGTAGGCGCTACAGGAGCCTCTGCTCCCACGCCAGCAGGCACAGGAAGAGCTTCTTCCCTGAGGCTGTGACCCTGCTGAACCTCACATCACAGTGCTAAGCAGTATTGCACCCATATTGAACTGTCTCAGTACTTTTATATTTGTGTGCTGTAGCACTTACTTTTTATTCGTAGTTGTAATGTAAATAACACTATTCTTCGCATTTCTGGTCAGATGCTAACTGCATTTCATTGTCTTTGTATCTGTACTCAGCACAATGACAATAAAGTTGAATCTAATCTAATCTAATCTTACTGTCCTTTTGTCTCTTATTTCATTCCCAGTTAGTCGCAGTAGTGCAATCACTCGAGTTGAGTATGAAGTTCTAACGGTAGGTACTCAGGTGGCTGTGGAAGCCAGTCAGGGATCCACACGTTCGAGGGCAATGTGGACAAGGGTAAGCAGTGGCTGTGATTGGTGGTTCGGTCTTTTGCTTATTCAGTCTCTCCTTTCGCTGCTTGCTCTCTGCCGTACAGCCGAGGCCGTTCTCATGTAGCGCTGCTCCCACTTGAACAGATTTACTCCAGGTGTGCGGTACAGTGCAAAAGCCTTAGGCTTTTAGGCTCACTAATATAGCTAGTGTGCTTGAGACTTTAGCACGGTGCTGAATTTGTCAACCCAAAGCGGAGGGCGACTTTGTAAATCTGACCACAGGGCGTTGGTAGTGGTGAGGGTGGAGCACCGTCGGAAGGATGTGGGACAGGTAACAGAGAAGTGCCAGGGGTGGGGGTTGACACAGGTGTAGACACACCCAGTCCAGTGATATCAGGCAAGATCATTTGATTCCAAGCAGTTGGTTTATTGATCATTACAGAATGAACCTCTGTTGCTTCCTGCTCCCTCCCCTCTCCCTCTCCTCCCAACCATGATTCTCCTCTCCCTGCCCCCTTTCCACTCTCAGTCCACAATAGTATAATATCAGAATCCGGTTTATCTTCACTCACAAATGTCATGTAATTTGTTTTTTTTCGCTACAGCAGCAGTACAGTGCAGTACGTAAAATTACTACAGTCCTGTGCAAAAGTCTCGGGCACCCTAGCTCTATATATGTGCCTAAGACTTTTGTACAGGGCTGCTTCAACTGAGTGCGATATCTTCTCAGTTTTAAGATGTAATAATGAATTTCTTCAGGCAGATTTTAATGTGTGTTCAGTTAATTTACACTAACACTAGGTGAAGCAATATTTACTTATTGTCATATTTATCTGAGTTCTTTTAGGCACCAAAAGTAAATGCTTCTCTCTCATAGGGTTATGTTATTCCAATCGTAATGTCAATTGTTTAAATGTCTCCACATCGTAAATTATAATCCCAGAGAGGTGTAAAGGGTGACTACTATCTCTCCTGCTAGTTTACCCATGAATGTCATTTGGAAACAAGCCACTGGGAGGAGTATTTAGCTCAGCACAGATATCAAATGACGACTGAAAATTCACCAATATATCATCGTGGTAATTCCGGAGGGAACATGAGAGCTGAAATAAGTCACCAATGTTCCCAATCCCTGCTCCACCATTCAGTCAGGCACAGCTGATGTGTATCTCATTTCCTTTTACTGGATATATCTCCTGTTCATTTAACTTTTGAGAAAGTTACCTCAGCCTTGGCTACTCCTCTCAACCAAAAAATCTTAGCCTTTCAGAGGAAGAGTTCCCAACTTCTCTTAACTTTGAAATGAAACAGTGATGTCTGATTTCACTCCCCAATTGCCTACTTTTTGGCCATTTGGGGAGCGTTATAGAGTCCTTTGTTTCTGGAGTTTGGAAGGTGACTTAACACCTGCCATCTCTGTCTCTGAGAACATAGAACATTGAAGATACCTCACAGTGGAGGCCCTTCGGCCCACAACATTGTGCTAGCTCTTAAACCTACTTCAAGATCAACCTAACTCCTCCCTCCCATATAACCCTCTACTTTTCTTTCCACATACCTAATCAGTGTCTCTTAAAAGCCCTGATGTATCTGCCTCCTCCACCATGACTTACCAGTCAGTGTAAAAAACCTTCCTCTGATATCCATCCTATATCTTCTTCCCATCATCTTAAAAAGTATGTGCACTCCAATTAGCCATTGCCACCCTGGGGAAAAGACATTGGATGTCCGCTCTATCTATGCCATAAGACCATAAGACATAGGAGCATATTTAGGCCATTCAATCATGTCTGATTTATTTTCCCTCTCCACCCTATTCTCTTGATTTCTCTCCGTAACCTTGATGCCCGGCGAAGGTCAAGGGAAGCAGCACAGCTAGCTGATTGCAAGATTCTGTCATCAGTGCTTCATCATCACTGGGTCAAAACCCTGAATCCACCCCCACCCACCCAACAATGGGGGAACAGTTTAAGGAGGTAGCTCACCACCCCCTTCTCATGGGCAATTAGGGATGAGCAATAAACGCTGGTGGGGCCAGTGATGCCCAGATCTCAGAAAATGAATAAATCAACAGAAGTGTTAATACTGGGCCTAGATTTTCAAAGTGAAGCCTGCTTTACCATGCTCACTAACCACTTGCAGCTCTGACATTACCCTATCCAGTCATTCTGACCAAAGCAGTCTTGATACAAGCAAATGTGTTTGACTGTATCTCAGTGCATGTGATAATAAGAAGCCAATTACCACGTGGGTGGCATTGTGGAAACTCGGGTTCCTACGGGATATTCATGTCATGTGAGCAGGCTAAACAATCCCAGCCCAAGAGCTGGACTGGTGAAGGATCTCAGTGAGAAACGTTGACTATCCATTTTCCTCCATCGATGTTGCCTGACTCACTGAGTTCCTCCTGTGCCTGAGTGTGTGTTGTGAACATCATTTGTGTTTGGTAGGCAGTCAGCCACATAGAAATGCACGCAGAAAGGGTTGAAGACTTCACCCTTGCTTAAAGGCAATGCGGGAGGAGAAATCCAGTGAATCTAGTGATGTTGTGAGAGATGGAGATTCCACGACTTTAGGGTTAGGTAGGTATGCAAAGACCCTATGAATTTTAAACAATAAATAGCCACTGGTGCAATAGAGGCAAACACGAGGAAATCTGCAGATGCTGGAAATTCAAGCAACACACACAAAAATTGCTGGTGGAACACAGCAGGCCAGACAGCATCTATGGGAAGAGGTACAGTCAACATTTTGGGCCGAGACCCTTTGTCCTGATAAAGCTAGGAATGCTAGGAATGGGGAACTCATTGGGCAGAGGAAGAAAAGGATGCATCCTCCTTTCTCTGTCTTATGAAAGAAATTAAGCAGGGTAGACTGCACTCTCCTCAGGTTAGTAGAATGGGAGATGATCACACTGAACTATGCCCAATTCTTATAGGGACTGGTAGGAGAGATACAGGGACAAAATTTCTCTGAGTGGGGTATCTGGAACTAGACACAGATGACAGACATGAGATTTCTTCACCAAGAGGGTAGCGAACCTCTGGAATTTTTTCCTTAAAGTGGCTGTGGAGGCTCAGGGGCTGAGTATATTCAAGGTAGTGCTTGGAAATTTTTTTGGATATTAAGGGAATCAAGAGATATAAGATTAATGGAGATCAAGATGGCAGTGTTGAAACACAGTGAGGTTTTGCGGGCAGCTTACAAAACTTCTAAATATACTTCTGAATTACTATCACTGCAATTTGCAGCCTATACTTTCCCTTTAAGTAACATACTTCTGAACTGAAAAAGAAACAAACTAGCGATTTCACAATCTTCTGAAGGACTCAGTGGAATTAACTCTCAGGAATGCAGGTATGGCACCTTTAAGCAGACGAAGGTATATCACCATGGCCAGAAGAGTGGAACGAAGGGTGGACTCTAAGCCAGACTAACATGGTGGGGTGTAAATGTTCCTCTACCCAGTATCCTGTTAGCAAATGTATAGTCACTGGAGAACAAGATTGAAGACACAAGAGCAAGATTGTTATATCAGAGGGAAATGAGGATTGCTGCATTCTGTGTTTCATGGAGACACGGCTCATTCAAGACATGATATATATGGTGGTCCAGTCTGAAGAGTTCTCGATCTACCCGATGAATTGACCTGCAGAATATTCTTGGAAGACAAGAGGTGGGGGTTTGTGCTTCACGATAAACTCTCCATGGTAGTCGTACCTAGCAGTCTTGTCACACTCCTGTTCTCCTGACCTGGAACATCTAATGATTAAGTGCCACGTGTTCTACTTACTGACAGAGTTCTCTATGATCCTGACTGCAGTTTACACACTGCCAAAGGCCAATGTTAAGCAAGCATTCAATGCATTGAGTGCCGCAATTCGCAAAAAAGAAATGGCCTACCCAGCGCCTTTCAAATCATTGCCTGGACTTCAGTCAGGCTTGTTTGAAGAAACCTCTGCTCAATTATCATCAACATATCACCTGCGGCACCAGGGGTCTCAACACTATCAGGCACTGTTCTTCTATGATTAGGAATGCCTTCTGTCGAATCCCCAGACCGCATTTTGGGAAATCTGATCATCTGACTGGCCTCCTTCTACCTGCATACAGACAGAGGCTGAAGAACAAGGCTCTAGAGGTAAGGCCGACAAAGAGGTGGTCATGGGAGTCAGAGGAGCAGCTACAGGATGGCTTTGAGTTAGTCGAGTGGGCCATGTTGAAGGACTCATCAGGGGATCAGAACAAATTCTCCATGGTTGTCATGGACTTTATAAAAATGGTTGTTGATGAGGGTGCCTCCAGAAAATCTTTCAGAGTCTTCACCAACCAGAAGCCCTGGATAAACCAAGAGATCTACAGACTAACAACAGGAATTCTGCAGATGCTGGAAATTCAAGCAACACACATCAACATTGCTGGTGAACGCAGCAGGGCTGGAAATTCAAGTCCTGACGAAGGGTCTCGGCCTGAAATGTCGACTGCACCTCTTCCTAGAGATCTACAGACTGCTGAGGGCCAGATCACTGGCATTCAGGTTTGGTGACAAAGTAAGATAGAAGAAGTCCAGCTATGACCTCCTGAAAGTCGTCTCACATGTGAAGTGGTAACTCTGGATCAATTGTGAATCACTAAAGGATGCTCGACAGCTGTGACAGGACTTGAATGCTATCACCTTCTACAAAGTTAAATCAAACACATATGTGACAACACGGTTTCTCTCCCACATGAGCTGAATGCCTCTTATGCTCACTTCGAGCACCTAAGTATAGAGACACCTTCACAAACTCCCAAAGCTCTGATGTCCCTGTGATTTCAGTGTCTGAGTCGGACGTGAGTGCATCCTTCAGGAGGGTGAACCCACAAAAATTATCCAGCCCGGACAGGATCGTCGTCGTGACTATCCCTCGAGGTCGAGGATGATGATCTTCCTTCTGAAGAAGTGGCCCACAGAGTGAAGACGCCTGTGCGTGTATTTGTTTAACGTGTAGTTGATGTTGCACTCCAAGAAGCACACGATACTTCACAAATCAACCAATTGATTCCAATGGCACGGAAACCACGACGATTGGAGCTGATGGATTTGTTGCAGCCTTCATCCGCCTTCACAACCATTGATTCCAAAGTAACTTTGTCTGCCTGTTCCACCATTGAGGTCTTGGTTGGATTGTTCTTTGTCAGGGACCTCACCCTCAACCTCACCGCCATGGGAGACCCTACCAGGAGCATAGCTCCAGACGGCATCGCTCTCGGGATCACAGGACCACACAAGCTTCTCCACCGCGACAAGGTGACAATCCACGGAGAAGCCGGACAGGGTACCTGGCTGAGTACTGAAGACTTGTTCTATTCAACTGGCTGGTGTGTCCACTGACATCTTTACCCTCCTGCTTCAGCTGTCGGAGGTGGTCACTTGCTCCAAGCAGGCTGTAGTTATACCGGTGCCCAAGAAAATCGCGGTATCTTCCTCAGTGACTATTGCCCAACAGCACTTACATCTACTGTGATGAAGAGCTTTGAGAGGTTGGTGATGAGGCACATAAATTCCAGCCTAAGGATCCACTCCATTTTCCCCACCGTCACAACAGGCCAACATCAGATACCATTTCATTGGCTCTTCACTCAATCCTGGAACATCAGGACAGTGAAGATGCATACGTCAGGATGCTTTTCATTGATTACAGCTCTCCACTCAATACCATTATTCTCTCAAAACTAATCAATAAGCTGCAAGACTTGAATACCCCCTTCTGCAACTGGATCCTTGATTTCCTCACACGCAGAGGCTGGTTATTTCAGATTGGCACTAATATCTCCTCCCCATCCACCATCAGCACAGGTACACAACAAGGCTGTGTGCATAGGCATCTGCTCTCCTTGCTTTATTCTTATGATGGTGAGGCTAAGTGCAGCTCCAATGCCACCTTTAACTTTGCTAACGACATCACTGTCGTGGGCCAAATCAAATGTGGTGATGAAACAGCAGATACAGTAAGAAGGATATGGAAAATCTGATTGAGTGGTGCCACAACAATAACCTCCCACTCAATGTCAGCAAAACCAAAGAGCTGATTATTGACCACAGGAGGAGGAGATCAGAGGTCGATGAACCAGTCCTCACTAGGAGATCAGAGGTGGAGAGAGCCAACAACTTTAAATTCCTCGGTGTTATCATTTCAGAGGATCTGTCCTGGGCCCAGCAAGTAACTGCAGGTACGAAGAAGGCACAACAGTGCCTATACTTTCTTAGCTTGCACAGATTTGGCTTGTCATCTAAAACTTTGACAAACTTCTATAGATGTGTGGTGGAGAGTATACTGACTGTTTGCATCATGGCCTGGCATGGGAACACCAATGCCTTTGATCAGAAGAAACTGCAGAGGTAGTGGATACAGCTCAGTCCATCTTAGGCAAAGACCAGCCTGCCATGGAGCATACTTACAAAGAGCACTGCCACAGTAAAGCAGCATCCATCATCAAAGACCCCACCTTCCAGGCAATGTTCTCTTTTCACTGCTGCCATCAGTAGAGAGGTACGGGAGCCTCAAGTCCCACACTATTAGGTTCAGGAACAGTTATTAACCCTCAGCCTTCAGGCTCTTGAACCAAAAGGGATAACTTCACAACCTATTGTCTCACCTTTAAGCACTCAGCAACACATCTTCTTGATATTTATTAGCTATTTATTATATTATTATTAATATTTATTTTCTTTTTTTATTTCCACAGTTTGTTGTCTTTTGCACTTCACTTGTTTGTCCATCTCTGTTGTGTAAGGTTTTTCAATGATTCTGTTGGGTTTCTTTCAATAGACTGTGAATGGCAACAAGAAACTGAAGCTCAGTGTTGTATATGGTGATATATACTGGATGTACTTTGATAAGAAATTCTCTTTGAACTTTGAAATTAATGAAGTGATGCTGAGGGAAACATGATCCTATTAAATGTTTCGAGTGCTTGAAGTCCTTCAGCAACTTTCAGTTCCCTGTCCATGATCACCTCAGAGTCCTGATGAAGGGTCTTGTCCCGAAGCATCAAATGTTTACTCTTTTCCATTGATGCTGCCTGACCTGCTGTTCCTCCAGCATTTATGTGTGTACCTATTGATTACTAATATATATATTTTTAAACTCCCTCCACCTTATTCTCCTTGCTCCACTCTAACTTGTTTATTTTTCTGTTTATTCATCCAGCTCTTTGAGAGAGCATTAGCTTTTTTCACGGGAATCTGTTCCGCATGAAAAGTAAAGCCAGAGGCTTTTTCCCAGGGCTGAAATGGCTAACACGAGGGGGCATAGTTTTAAGTTGCTCGGAAGTAGGTACATAGGGGATGTCAGGGGTACGTTTTTCACACAGAAAGTGGTGAGTGTGTGGAATGCACTGCCGTTGGCGGTGGTGGAGGCGGATACAATAGGGTCTTTTAAGAGACTCATGGAGCTTAGAAAAATAGAGGGCTATGCGGTAGGGTAGTTCTAGGCAATCTCTAGAGTAGGTTACATGGTCGGCACAATGTGTGGGCTGCAGGGCCCGTAATGTGCTGTAGGCTTCTATGTTTTATGCATACTTATGATTTCAAATTAGAAAATACTGCAGGAGTTTAACAATTCCAAACAGAAATATATTTCTCTTTTTAATTTCATTCTGTCAGAACCTGGATAAAATTTCTATATAGTGTGAGACATTTATTGTTAAAGTCTATAGTGGCTATTGTTTTTATTTTTTAGAGATACAGCAAGGTAACAGGCCCTTGCGGCTCAGCAGATCCAAGTGGTCTACCGAGACCCATGTGAACAATTAACCTGATAACTTGTACGTTTTGGAATGTGAGTGGACTACACCTCAAGCCGTACAGTCGGCAGTTTACAGAAGTCTGGAAGCCAGGTTTCATAGCTGCCCTCGGTGCTCACTTGACGGAGGACAAGTTGTGTTGCGTTCGGCTGCAGACTGTTGCAGTGTTCGTGGACCCGGGAACTTGGACTGGGCTCTTTTTTTGTGCGACTGGGTTTTACTGCTGTCTTGTACGTGCTCTGTTTGCCTCGTGCTGTGCGGACAGCGGGGGAGTTGTGTGGCCTTGGTGGTAGTGAGGACGAGGTTTTGGGCCAGTGTGTCTCTGGTTTGCAGCTGTCCAGGTGAGAGGTGTTGGAGTCGATGCTGCCTGCCAGCGTTCGTTTGGCAGAAGACAAGCCATATTGTGTTTGACTGCAGGCTGCTGCAACCTTCATGGACTCAGGGACTGGCATTTTTTTTTAGTGTGTGACTGTATTTTACTCCTATCTTATATGTGCTGTATATAACTCTTAGTGACCATGTTTTGCATCATGGCCCCGGAGTAACACTGTTTCATTTGGCTGTATTCATGTGTGTTCAGGGTGGCAGTGTGAAATGTGAGGAGGATGTTATGAGAATGCAGGGTGACTTGGACAGGTTGGGTGAGTGGGCGGATGCATGGCAGATGCAGTTTAATGTGGATAAATGTGAGGTTATCCACTTTGGTGGTAAGAACGGGAAGGCAGATTATTATCTAAATGGAGTCAAGTTAGGAAAAGGGGAAGCACAAGGAGATCTAGGTGTTCTTGTACATCAGTCACTGAAAGCAAGCATGCAAGTACAGCAGGCAGTGAAGAAAGCTAATGGCATGCTGGCCTTCATAACAAGGGGAATTGAGTATAAGAGCAAAGAGTTCCTTCTGCAGCTGTACAGGGTCCTGGTGAGACCACACTTGGAGTATTGTGTGCAGTTTTCGTCTCCAAATTTGAGGAAGGACATTCTTGCTATTGAGGGAGTGCAGCGTAGGTTCACAAGGTTAATTCCCGGGATGGTGGGACTGTCATATGTCGAAAGATTGGAGCGACTGGGCTTGTATACTCTGAAATTTTGAAGGCTGAGAGGGGATCTTATTGAAACATATAAGATTATTAAGGGATTGGACACACTGCAGGCAGGAAGCATGTTCCCGCTGATGGGTGAGTCCAGAACCAGAGGCCACAGTTTAAGAATAAGGGGTGGGCCATTTAGAACAGAGTTGAGGAAAAACTTTTTCACCCAGAGAGTGGTGGATATATGGAATGCTCTGCCCCAGAAGGCTGTGGAGGCCAAGTCTCTGGATGCTTTCAAGAAAGAGATGGATAGAGCTCTTAAAGATAGCGGAATCAAAGGTTATGGGGATAAAGCAGGAACCGGATACTGATTGTGGATGATCAGCCATGATCACAGTGAATGGCGGTGCTGGCTCGAAGGGCTGAATGGCCTACTCCTGCACCTATTGTCTATTGTTCATATATGGTTGAATGATGATTAAACTTGAACTTTGACTTGAAACTAGACCACCTGGAAAAAAACAAACTCCTTGCAGACTGCGGTGGAATTGATCACGTGTTGCTGGCATTGCAATAACGCTATGCGAACCTTGCTACCCCTTTCTGTTGTATTTCTGAGGGTGACTCATTAACACACCCAAACACCCCCAGTCACCACTACTTTATCATTTCCTGTCAGACTGTTTACGTACAGACACTTCTGTCACTTTATGGACATACAATCAGACTATGTGTATAAGCTAATTTTATGTACTTACATTTAATGTGCTTTTTACTGTATTCTTTACGCTCAGTGTGTTTTTTTTATGATGCATTGGATCTGGAGTAACAATCATTTTGTTCTCCTTTAACTCCTGCACTGAAGAACGATGATAAATAATCTTCAATCTTGAATCGTGACTGAGGTAATAAGGCAGTGTATGCTAATATATCTGTTCTTATTTTGCTTTCTTTTTGTCTAGTTGCAACCACGAAAAAAAGCACAAACTTCTTAAAGAGTTCAAACTAAAGTTGCTAAAATGATTGGAGCTCCCAGCAATTCTGTTTAACTCTTTCTTGTGCCATGAACTGAGGGGTCCGTGGACACCTGGTTGAACGGATCAGCTGTACACATAATCACACTTGTCTTTTCAGAAGAAGGGTCTCGGCCCGAAACTTCGACTGATTGCTCATTTTCATAGATGCTGCATGGCCTTCTGAGTTCCTCCAGCACTTTGTGAGCGTTGCTTAGATTTCCAGCATCTGCTGATTTCCTCTTGTTTGTGTAAGGAGAATATTTTGGCTGATTTGCGCCTGTACTGGTTCCCTGTACTCTACGCTGTCCCGCGCACAAACCAGTTGACTCTCACACTTGCACTGGCAGTAATTTACAAATGATATGCATGTCTTGGGATATGAGAGGAAACCAGAGTACCCGAGGGACCTCCGCACGAACTTGGGAAGAACGTGAAAATGACAGGCAGACAGCAGCAGCGGTGCTGCCTAGACTACCTGTTCAGTGAAGGTGCAACTCCCAAAAATACTGAGAAGGTACCAGAAGCAGTTATGGACCATTTCCTAGATTGGAAACGGCTAACATAAGGGGGCATAATATAACTATTCCAATGCATATTGAACTATCCTAGTGCCCACAGAAATATTCTAATGCCCATGGAACCATGCCAGTGCCCACAGGACTATGCCAGTGTGCATAGCACTACAGTATATGTAATTCAATAATAAGCTTTGAACTAATAGTTGAGTATAATAAGTCTATGAGAGAAAACTAACACTACTCACATAGAGAAATGCTGAATGTGTTGGGTGATATATTGTCTCGAGTGCATTTTCCTAGCTGAATCACTGCAGTTGATGAGAGGCTCAATGACTACCTTGTAGCCGAGACAGTTGTTACCGGGCTCTGACTGAACCTTGTAGGCAAAAAGCAAATACCCTGGGATTCCCTACCAAACAGAAGGCCCATCCCAACCTAGCCAGCACTGCTAAGACAGACAATAAAGTACCTCTTCCCAGAGATGCTACCTTGCTGTGTTCACCAGCAACTTTTATGTGTGTTGCAATAAAGTCTTTAATTGGGCCACCAGTGAAATGATCAAAAATAGCCTCCTGTTCATTCAGTCAAGAAGCAAGCTAAAACACTGAGTGAAGAGAATGTCATGATGCATTTAATAAAGTTATATGTATTTTAAATAAAAACGGTGATTTATGGCATTTGCTAAGAAATATAATATTTATAAATAAATTTTAAATAAAAGCAGTGACTTATGTAATTCCCTAAGAAGTATAATATTTAAGGGCACACACACACACACACACACACACACACACACACACACACGCACAAATTTAGGATTAACAGAACAGTCAGTGAGAAGAATGATTTTAATGGCACTATTTCGGCAAAATTATGTTCCTCTTTAATCACTGTGTTATCATTAACACAACATTGAGGTTTGGCATTTGGGATTAAATCTGCTCCAAGATCAAAAAGCAAATTAAAACTCAGTTGGAGAAGTTCCATTGTTTGTGCAAGCACCCATTACACAAAATAACAACCGACTCATAATAAAAGAGTACAAGTACTATGTTTAATGCATGTTCCTGGGTGACATTCACTTTAGACTGGTAGTTCCATATGTAGCTTTGAGCATATCATTCATTGACTATCACGAATTAAAATTGCTGCTCATAACTCAAACATTGGTTATGATAAAATCACTAACATTCTGGAGAAGTTTTGATGTGTTCTTCCCTTTGACAAGTTATTGGCAATTTGTTAACTGGTTTAAACAATAAAAAAGGAATACTCTGAAGTAACCGATAGGAGGAATGCTGAAAGACACCCTCCATTAAAAGGATAAATGTCAGTTTTTGCAGACAGTCATAAACTTTGTCCCTATTTCCACTGCTTCTTGCAACAAAGCTGACAGTGTCCGGAAGGAACACCCCTGGAGCCAAATGGGAAGAAACCAAAAAAAATAAAATCACATTCCAAGTGAAATAGCTGCAGGACATGTGGGTGCTTTGTATTTTGATGAATTAAGGCACACCCAAACCCTCAAACTAACAGAACTTCCAAATTTTAATTAGTGGTTACAATTTCCCTTTTGTCTTCATACAATGTACTTATAATTTGCTCATTTGGCTATTACTGCTGTGAGCTGCAGTAAAACAGCAAATATCAGGAGGTGATCTCTGGGTTCTTACAGAGATGAACACAAGGTTACCTCCAGAAGACACGATGCATGTCATTAATAATGAACTAGTTTGTTCAGACATAGAACAATAAAAAAAAATCATTGACAGCATTTAAAAATGACATGATGTTGCACTGTAACATCATAGGAAGATGTTTATAGAGATAATTTGATTAAGTCCATTTCCATTTTATTTATTTTTATTTATTGAGATACAGTGTAGAATACTTTATACCCTATTGTCGCCAAACAATTGATACTAGAACGTACAATCATCATAGCGATATTTGATTCTGCACTTCCCGCTCCCTGGATTACAAATCGATAGTAAATATTAAAAATTTAAAAATTTAAATTATAAATCATAAATAGAAAATATAAAAATGGAAAGTAAGGTAGTGCAAAAAAAACTGAGATGCAGGTCCGGATATTTGGAGGGTACGGCCCAGATCCGGGTCAGGATCCGTTCAGCAGTCTTATCACAGTTGGAAAGAAGCTGTTCCCAAATCTGCGTACGAGTCTTCAAGCTCCTGAGCCTTCTCCCGGAGGGAAGAGGGACGAAAAGTGTGTTGGCTGGGTGGGTCGTGTCCTTGATTATCCTGGCAGCATTGCTCCGACAGTGTGCGGTGTAAAGTGAGTCCAAGGACGGAAGACTGGTTTGTGTGATGTGCTGCGCCGTGTTCACAAATAGGCCTTTCCACACCTTCAAACCATGCCACTCGGCAACCTCCAATTTAATCGTACCCTAATCACGGGACAACTTACAATGACCAATTAAACTACCACCGACACGTCTTTGGACTGTGGGAGGAAACCCAAGCTGTCGTGGGAGGACGCACAAACTCCATACAGACAATGGCAGGAATTGAACCGGGGTCGCTGGTGCTGTAAAGGGTTGTACTAACTATTATGCTACCAGGCCACTCTATTTTTGTTGTACGCAAGCATTAAAGATAAGAAGCAGCATTTAACAGAATATTTGGCTGATTTCCTTCTATTTTTGTCACATTTTAATGAACACAATATGAAGAAGCTCCTGAAATTAGTTTCAAATACTATCTGATAACAGGGAAGACGGCGGTGGAATTCAAAGTAATTGTGCTGTGATGAGAAAGATGGTCTTCGACTTCAAGGTTCAAAAGCCCAAAGTAAATTTGTTATCAAAGTGCATATTTGTCACTATAAACAACATTGAGATTCTTCTTCTTGCGGGCATACTCAGTAAATCCAAGAACCATGACAGAGTCAATGAAAGACCAAATCCAAGGGGGTAGACAAACAACCAAAGTGCAAAAGACAACAAACTGGCAAGTACAATGGGGTGGGGAGGTAGAATAACAGTCAATGTTTCAGGCTGAGACCCTCCATCACTTAACCTTTTGGTTTGATTTGGTAATTTCACAACTCAGAATAGGATGAAGCGCCTTGGCGTGAAATGTCAACTATTATTTCTCCCCCTAGATGCTGCTTGACCTGCTGAGGTCCTCCATCTGTAAAATCTCTTGTGTTTACATTTTGAAAGAGTTGATTTGCCCTTCAGACCCTTCTCTATTTTGGACACTATTAAAGCCTGCATTTATTGGCCATCCCTGAACGCCTTTGAACATGATGACTTGCTAGATCATTTTAGAGGATATCAGACCCATTAGTGGTCCTTCAGTTGCATGGGACAGGTAGGTAAGAATGGAAATAGGAGAGGAAGATGGGTATTTATATCAACCAGAAGTTGTTTGGTTACCACTACTAATGACTCATTTTCTCATATCAGGCTAAATAAAAAAATGCTAAGCCCTTGATACATCATTGGCTGCTTCAATGATCTAGATAACTTATTTCACTTACTGAGTCAATTGGTTCAATGCTCATACATTCTGCAACAGTGATTGATATTATTTTAGGCATCCGTTAGTCTCGTGAGACCATGGATTTGCGCCTTGGAAGGTTTCCAGAGCGCAGGCCTGGGCAAGGTTGTATGGAAGACCAGCCGGCAGTTGTCCATGCTGCAAGTCTCCCCTGTCCACGCCACCAATGTTGTCCAAGGGAAGGGCACTAGGGCCGATACAGCTTGGCACCGGTGTCGTCGCAGAGCAATGTGTGGTTAAGTGCCTTGCTCAAGGAAACAACACGCTGCCTCAGCTGAGGCTCGAACTAGCAACCTTCAGATCACTAGACCAATGCCTTAACCACTTGGCCGACACACCATTAGTGACCCCAGAAAGGGATTTGATTTGGCCGATTCAGAACTGGAATATAATAAATTTACAACGGCATTTGTCAATTTTAAAAAGAATGTCACTTTCCAATATTTATTTTTCAGTACATACTGGTATGTGCTTAGAGATCGACAGATTCACACTCCGAGCCTTCACTGGATCAAATTATTTCCATTGTTATAAACACAAGAGATTCTGCAGGTGCTGGAGATACAGAGAAGCATGCACAGAATGCTGGAGGAACTCAGCAGGTCAGGCAGCACTTATGGAAAGGAATAAAAGGTCGATGTTTCAGGCTAGGACTCGTCGTCAAGGCAGTTAACATTGCAGTTGTCCTGATGAAGGGACTCGGCTGGAAACACCGACTCTTTATTCCTTCCCTACTTGCTGAGCTCCTCCAGTGGTGTGTTGTCTCCATTGTTACGTAGCTCCTCATTCTTCGTTACAATTACAGAAATATAGGCCTACAGACAACCATTTATTTGGAGAAGAACAGACTTTGGATTTAATTGAGCCCTTCTCTTGCCTCATTCAGACGGTTTTACAAGATTCACTTTATTGGCCTAATTAATAGAAAAGCAGTTCCTCAGGAATAATAACAAAATTGTGCAAATTTAAATCAATTTTATTAGAAGAGAGAGAAGAAAACCAGAACTGTGGGGGAGAAAGTGTTCCGAACTAACAAAACAATTACTGGAAATGGTTTAAAACTTTCGCCAAGTACTGTGTAATGATTACAACACATTAACTGCGAGATATTTCCAGTCAGGCTAAGATTTTCAGGAAGAATATGTATTTAATCTGGAGTGCATTTATTATATTCATTAACTCAATTATATTGAACAGTTTGGCTGTAGGTGGCAGGTACTAAAAGCTGAGTCCCAACCTTGGATAATACCATGAGGAGCTCTCCACTTTTAAGGCTCATGTTGTAACTAGATGTCAATCACTGCATTTTTCATCTCTTGTCAGAAAAAAACATGGTGTAGATGGCTCCTATTAGTTTGTATTTCTTGTTTCTGCCATTGTAGAATTTTACTATGAATGTAATAGAAAATACAAATCAGTATGCTATACATCTTCAATTTTTCATGATCAAAATAACCAATATGTACACTTGACAGGCCCTTTATTAGATATACCAGCTTGTTAATGCAAATATCCAATTATTTGGTAGCAACTTCATGCATGAAAGCATGCAGACATGGTCAAAAGGTCCAGTTGTTGTTCAGATCAGACCTCAGAATGGGGTAGAAATGTGAACTCAGTGACTTTGACCATGATTGTTGGTGCCATTTGGGGTGGATTGAGTATCATAGAGACTGTTGATCTCATGGTGTTTTCACGCAGAACAGTTTCTAAAGTTTACAGAGAATGGATCAAAAAGCAAAAAAAAATCCAGTGAGTGGCAGACCCATGACCAAAAATGCCTTGTTAATGAGAGAGGTCGGAGGAGAATGGCCAGATTGGTTCAAGCTGACAGAATCAGAATCAGAATCAGGTTTATTATCAGTGGCATGTGTCATGACATTTGTTAACTTGGCAGCAGCAGTTCAATGCGATACATGATAATACCGAAAGAAAAAAATAAGCAAATCAATTACAGTAAGTATATATAGGTATATTGAATACATTTAAACAGTGCAACAACAGAACTAATATAAAAAGAAGGCAGTGTTCAATGTCCATTTAGAAATTGGATGGCAGAGGGGAAGAAGTTGTTCCTGAAACATTGAGTGTGTGCCTTTAAGCTTCTGTACCTCCTTCCTGATGGTAACAATGAGAAGAGGGTAAGCCCCAGGTGATGAGGGTCCTTAATAATGGACGTTGCCTGTCTGAGGCACTGCTCCTTGAAGGTGTCTTGGATACTATAGAGGCTAGTACTCAAGATGGAGCTGACTAACTTGACACCTTTCTGTAGCTTCTTTTGGTCCTGTGCAGTTGCCCCACCCTTCCCCGCATACCAGAGAGTGATGCAGCCTGTCAGAATGTTCTCCACAGTACAACTATAGAAGTTTACAAGTGTTTTTGTTGACAAACCAAATCTCTTCAAACTTCTAATGAAACATAGCCACCCTCTTGCCCTCTTTATAGCTTCATCGATATGTTGGGACCAGGTTAGATCCTCAGAGATGTTGACACCCAGAAGCCTGAAACGGCTCACTCTCTCCACTTCTGATCCTTCTACGAGAATTGGTTCATGTTCTTTTGTCATGTCCCTCATGAAGTCCACAATCAGCTCTTTGATCTTACTGATGTTGAGTGCAAGGTTTTTGCTGAGACACCACTCAACTAGCTGGTATATCTCGCTCCTGTACGGCCTCTCATCTCCAACTGAGATTCTACCAACAATGGTTGTATCGTCAGCAAACCTATGGATGGTATTTGAGCTGTACCTAGACAGGAAGGTGACAGTAACTCAAATAATCACATGTTGCAACAGTGGTGTGCAGAAGGGCATCTCTGAATGTACAACATATTGAACCTTGAAGTGGATGGGCTACAGCAGAAGACCATGAACGTATATTGGAGGGTAGAATGTGTTTGAAAGACCAGCCTGTGGTGAACCATGAAATACAGTCACGTATCTTGTTAGTCCAGAGCAGAATGATTATTAATAACAGGTTCCTTGCTCTGACTTAAAATTTTATAGGTTGAATGACAGGTTGAAAAATTTCCCTGGTAATGGTGGTCTGGATTAATTTCACAAACTGGACATTTTTTTTAGTGACAATCGCTCTCCAGTTTCTCTGCTGCTACCACCATTCTTCTGAACCTGTGCAGCACTTGCCTGCACTAGATATTAATAACTTGGCAGTGGCACAGATACGATGGACAATAACGGAAAGAATAAGGTTAATTAGGGCATTCGTTTTATAGAAAGTGTAGTTAAAACATGGAATTTCCCACTTTAAACAGTGCTGGAGGCATGCTTCAACCTTTATAGGGAAAATGGACAAAGCTGTTCAAAACAGAATTCCAGGGAAACAGGACTGTATCTTGTATTTATTCAGTAACAGTGTTCTGGGCTAGAAAGCCTCCTGTGCACAATCATTTCAGGATCAGGAACTACAATCAGGTTTATTATCACTCACTTACAGTGCATGTGTTGAATTCTTTTGTTCTGTGACATAAAAATGACTATAAATTGCAAAATAAATTAATAGTTCAGAGAAAAGGAACAAGTAATGTTCGGTTCATCGACTGTTTAGAGATATCACATATGAATTGTTACATGGGCTATTTCTGAACGTTAATTGTCTTGAATGATACATGTATGGTGTGTTCTTTTCTAGAATTAATCATAGAGCACTACAACACAGCAGCAGGCCATTCGGCCCGTCTAGTATTTGCCCTGTTGCGAGGAGCACAGGGAAGAAAGACTCAATAATTACACTGGTTTCAAGTCAACAATGAAACCAGACTGTGTATCCTGCTTCCTTTTTTTTGGTTTTTCTGCCTGACCATCACCAAAGCCAGTCCGAATTACTGGGAGAATGGTTATATTTAAACTACTCATCAGCCAACCAGGCATCATGCAGAGAAGAAAACGACTGCATTTTGAGTACAAGCTCAAAACGTCAGCCCCGTCCCTTGACTTGTGTAATGTCTCCTCACTAATTCTAAAGTCAAAGGAACTCTGGAAAATGCAGCTAATTAAAAGAAAATATATTGGAAGGCAAAGAGAGAACATAGAACAGTGCGACCACAGAAAAGACAATATTTAAAACTATTTTCCATGCCTAGCTCAGCAGAAGGCCAATTATTCAATTCCCCTTGATGAATATTGGGTTTTTGACTTGATTGCAAGAGCACAGAAGGTGATCTGAGCTGGAATGAATGAACCTGGATCATGGATA
This sequence comes from Mobula hypostoma, assembly GCF_963921235.1. Lineage (NCBI taxonomy): Eukaryota > Metazoa > Chordata > Chondrichthyes > Myliobatiformes > Myliobatidae > Mobula > Mobula hypostoma. The sequence continues at coordinate 19,828,058 of NC_086119.1, read as the reverse complement.
TCCTAAAGCTACGGTCACAGTGGCATACAGCATACAATCAGGCCCTTTGGCCCACTGATTCCATGCTGACCATCAAGCTCAAACTAAATTTATGTACAGTATATGACACTCTATTCTACCCTGAGCTTCATTTTTTAACAGCTATCCACAGTAGAACAAAAAAATACGACAGAATCAATGGAAAACTACACAACAAAAACCGACAGACAACTAAAATGCAAAAGAAGGCAATATGTGCAAACAAAAACAGTATTCCAAAACTAATTCCTTTAAAAAAAAATTTGTCCCCACATTGCTAAAAGATTCCACCACTCGTCTGCGTTCCAGGGAGAACTTACAGTGGAACATTAACCGACCAACCACACACTTGTGGGATGTGGGAGAAAACTAAAGCAATGGGAGAATGTACACGTGGTTACAGAGAGAAGTGTACACTCCTTACTGACAGCACTGGAGATCAGAATTGAGCAGTGAACCGTGAAAATGCAACCCCACTAAATGCACCACTCTGCTGCTGGGAATATCGCTGGTCATCTGCCACCTAGGCCTGTACGTTAACTCAGGAGCAGCAGATATAACATTACGACACGCACTAAATGCTGGAGGAACTCAACAGGTCAAGCGGCATCTATGGAAATGATGTTTCAGGCCAAGTCCCTTCTTCAGGAATGAAAAAAAAGGGGGAATGGTGGGAGTAGGGGAAGAAGGCTAGCTGGAGGTTAAAAGGGGAAACCAGGTGGGTAGGAAAGGTAAAGGGCTGGAGAAGAAGGAACCTGATAGGAGAGGGGAGTGGACCATGGGAGAAAGGGAAGGAGGAGGGGACCCAGGGAGAAGTGATAGGCAGGTGAGAAGAGGTAAAAGACCAGAGTGGGGAAAAGAGGAGGAGGAGAGGGGGAGGGAAAGAAAATTATTGGAAGGAGAAATTGATATCCACGCCATCAGGTTGGAGGATACCCAGATGGAATATAAGTGTTGCTCCTGCACCCAGAGGGTGGCCTCAGGTAAAACATTCCTCCCGGAAGGAGATAATTAGAGGTGGTAATGCTAAGGTCAACATTCACATTAATACCCTCCTTCTCTACCTCGCTAAAGGAAATTCACTGCTATTCAATAGCCAAATAATTGGTATCAATTCTTAAATTATCAGAGAATTCTCCTCTTTTTGTTGGTAAATCCAGGAAAATGTCACAAGAACAGATTCTATTCTGTTAACCCTTTATAATAGTAAGTCTGGGAGCTTCAGTGCTAAGTAGGAACTGACTTTAAGCTTTAAGTAGATATAATGCTGGTTCAGTTTTAATATGCAATTTAATATTATACAACAAATATTTCTAAAAATATGCATTAAAACTACAACAGTTTTCAATATATGCTCACCATTTTATTTGCGACCTGTAAACCGCTGAACATCTCTTACTGGTACATCTACTTCCACCTACAGATTTTTGTTAAAAATAATGATAAAGTCACATAACAATATCTGTCATCAAAGACCCCACCACCCAAACCATAACCCCTTCTTGCTACCACCGTTAGGAAGGAGGTGCGGAAGTGTTAGGTCCCGCACAATCACGTTCAGGATCAGTTATTACCCCACAACCATCAGACTCCTGAAATGACATGGATAACTTCATTCACCACTCCTCTGAACTGAATCCACAACCTACAGGCCCACTTGCAAGGACTCTGAAAACTCATGTTCTCAGTATAATTTTTATTTGTACAGTCAGTCTTCTTTTGTAACACTCACAACACGCCGGAGGAACTCAGCAGGTCGGGCAGCATCCGTGGAAACGATCAGTCGACGTTTCGGGCTGGGACCCTTCGTCAGGACTGTAGAGGGAAGGGGCAGAGTCCCTATAAAGAAGGTGGGGGGGGTGGGAAGGAGAAGGCTGGTAGGTGCCAGGTGAAAAACCAGTAAGGGGAAAGATAAAGGGGTGGGGGAGGGAAGCAGGGAGGAGATAGGCAGGAAAGCGGAAGAAGGAATAGGGGAAAACACATTGGGTAGTACAGACATCCCACCCTGCAAAAACTCATTTCAGGGAGGTAGCACCACCATTTCAGGGAGGAAGCAGCCCCGCCCCCCGCAACCCCATATCCCCCCCCACCCCCGGTAGACCTCCAAGGGTGTATGTAATACTTTGTTTAGTGATTTTGTCTAATTTGTAAACCAAGTTGGGTATATGCAGAAAATGTGGCATTAAAATATGTACATATATTATGTTATATTATCATGTTTATTCTATTACAACTTTCAGCAAGTCTACAGGGAGTTTGACCTCATCACGTAGAACATCAGCAGAGTAGCTTCTTAGCAGCTAGCCAGCTAGTTTAAATAACGTTAGCTATGCTAATGAACAAATGACACCTGTTAAACTCACCTCAACATGTCTTTTACATTTTACCCCACCATGGGCAATAGAAAAGTCACTTTTGCGAACAGTGCAGTGAGCAACACTGTCATTATTTTTGAGGTCGACTGTAAAGCCCGCCCACAGAGAAAACTGATAGGTCTATTTAGCACGAAGAGAGACCAATCAGGATGCTCGTTCTCGCCCTCCCTCTCCCTCTCAAAAAAAATCGATTTTTGGGATATTGTATATAATCTCCGGGCATCAGGGAGCCACTATCAATATGCGGGAGACTCCCAGAACTTCCGGGAGAGGTGGGATGTCTGGTAGTGGAAGGAGGCGGAACCATCTTCTTTTGAACATTGGTTGTTAGTCAGTCTTTGTCTGTTCATGTGTACGTACAATCAGTGGCCACAGGAGGTACCACATAAACTGGCCACTGAGTTCCGGCCTATTTGAATGGGTTTTTCTTCGCTCTTCTTGAAGTCACAGTGGAACATAAGTCAGCAGAAAGTCACACAGCCAATAATTCAGGGGCATCAGACCACATACTGCGCAGGAATTGTTGCCACCATCTGTACAAGTGGCCCATTGTCTAAGGCAGGTAATTTGTTGTGGCATTCAAAGTAAATATGTGCCTTGGCACATGGAGGAGGTGCTTGAGTGCCAATAAGAGGGGCAACTGTCTGAAGCACTGCCCTTAAATATGCAGCTTTGGCAAAACAAGCAGAATACTGTTGTTCCTAACTCATGCTGTGGCTGAGATCTACGCCAGCAAACTTAAGACTTGCAGCTTACTGCATATTTACTCTGCATAATAAATGGTTGATTTTAAAAATATATTCTACAATCATGACTAGAATTTGTACAACATGTCTCATTATTGAAATATTCGAATATAAGCTTAGCCAAACCGAATAAGACAGCTGGAGACCAAATGCTAAATATACAGATATTCCTCACTTAATAAATTTTCACAAACACAATATTATTAAAACAGTGATAATTCCACAATCTCACAGCTCATTTAATACAGATGGCAGGCAGCCCAATAGCATTTAGTTTAATAAAGAATGAACAATTCAGTTTTTAACTGATAAAAGGTTGTGATGCAACATCTAAAGCTGTGTGAATTTTAAAAAGTAAATCATGGAATTTTGGAAATCTGATACCAGTTACCACATGACGCGTGCATCACAGTAAAAATCAATGTCTTGTTAGCCCAGATCTTGTGATCAGCCTTGAAATGACATCCATTTCCGCTGAACCTAAAGAAAGATCCTCAGAAATGTTGAGAAGCCCAGTGGGCTCCAGTGACAAAGATGCTGATATATTTCCCCATACAACCAACCACAAAGTGAAAAGCGTTCTGCTTCATTAACACTTTAGAGTGAGAAATAAACACTTACACATAATATGAGTTTAATGTAAAACCTGAAAATTAAAAAATTACAATGAAAACTTTTTAACTTACTTTAATTTTTTCTGTTTACACAAATAAAGCAAGACTTTTCAGGCACAATGCGCATTTAGCACTTTTGATCACTGTTATGTTTGTTCTTTGTAAAGACAAACAGCGTGGGTAAAGACGCTGGAACAATTTTATTTACAGATTTACAGCAATGGCTTTTGCTCCAGCCCGAGCACGTGCGACAAGCTCAACCACGTCATTTCCATTTCTGGGCGAACCACCCGCATTGCCCGCTGGGAACTGAAGTTCTTAATTACATAACAACACAATCTCCATTTTTGAAATAGACATGTGCATCTTATGCAACAAAATGCAAACCTTTTATGGCTACATTAACACGGACGGGAGTCCCACTGATCAGAATGGATGTGATGGGCTGAATGGCCTGCTTCCACACAGTACGACTCTATGAGTCTATGATTCTATTATGGTGAGACTAGTTGCTAAACATCTTACTCTTTGCTAAGAAAGAGCAGGAGGAACACAGCAGGTCAAGCAGTATCTACAGAGAGGAATAAACTGTCGATGTTTTGGGCTGAGATCCTTCATTGGGACTGTTACTGTGTTGCTCAAGATTTCCAGCATCTGCAGTATCTCTTGTGTTTAACTTACTAGTTAACTGATTTCCCCAGTTTACACTGAAAAATCCTTTCTAAGGAGCAATAAGGAATCAAGTAACAATAACAATTTCATTTAACTGTACCTGTGAGTAAATTAAAACATTCCTGTCAGTTTCATGGTGCAATGATATCTTCACTATCTCATTAAACGCTATATAGCGCTGCATTTTATTAGCACCCATCTTAACTTCTTTTTTCTGTAGCCAGCTGGACCATTGCAAGTGGAGACTCTATGTTCTGTGAGTTGATATGTACAAAGAGCAGTAATACTGGCATCGAAATTTGGCAGCATACTGTATGTTTCAGTCATCTCCGCTTCCTGCTGGAGGAACTACTGCAAAGCCGAGTGAAGGTCATAAAGGGGGATATGACAGTTGTAAATGATTCACCAGTACCTTGTGGCTAAAGAGTTTTTCCTTTGAAAAGTCTTGAATCCATTGCATGCAAGATGATAGAGTGTGTTCTCATTAGGTTTAGATAATGTTTGCATTTTAGTTACTTTGAGATGCAGCACAGATCAGGCCTTTCTGGTCCAAAGATCCGAACCGCCCAGCAACCCAGTTACTTAACCTAGCCTAATCACAGGAAATTTACAGTGACCGATTAACCTACTAACCGGTACACCTTTGGAATGTGGGAGGAAACTGAAACACCCAAATGAAACGCACACGCTTACAAGGAAGACGTCTCTTAACCAATGGCGTTGAAATTGAACTCTAAACTCGGAGACTTGAGCTGCAATAGTGCCACGCTCACCGCTGCGCAGCTGTGACACCCCACGGATATGTTGCTCATTCGATCCTTGTTAGAGCGAGGCCGGGTTGCTGGCAATGCTTGGCCTCAATTAAACTTGTTTGGTGGGCACCTGTCCAATCAAGTTAGAATGGGCAGTCTGCCCGCTTGCAAGGCGGGCGTACACAGACACGTTTTAAGCTTCAGTACAGCTGCTTTCACTATTCAGAAGTCCTCTGCTATCCTGCTCAAAAGCAACTCTAGTTAGACGTCTCTCCGGGGTAAGCCCACCGTCGCTTGGTCCTTGTGAAAGAGGCAAGGTATAGAGGGACATTCTCATTCCAGTGAATGTAAGATCCAAAGGCCAACATCCAACAAGACAAGCTGGGGGGTGTTGTGTTTCTCGACTCATGCAGAACTTCAGTGTGAAAATTTTCAATGACCAGAGTATCAAAAATGAGCATAGTTTGCCTTTCCCCTTCTGCAACACTCCTCCTCATAACCTTCCCTCATTCAATTTTCCAGAACTCCAAATACTACCCACATCTAACATCACATCTGCTGAACCTCTCATCACAGCGCTAAGCAGTATTGCATCCATATTGTTCTGTCTTGGTGCTTTTATATTTGTGTGCTGTAGCACTTTTTTTTATTCGCAGTTATTTTGTAAATAACACTATTCTTTGCATTTCTGGTCAGATGCTAAATGCATTTCATTGGCTTTGTATCTGTACTTGGCACAATGACGATAAAGTTGAATCTAATCTAATCTAATCATGTTCTTTTTCTGTCAGCGTTCATGGGTCACTATAGTCTCTCTCTGGCTTTTCTCTTTCTCTCTTCTTGATGTAAAACTCAAATTGAAAATTTGCATGAGCAATGCATGAAGCAAGCTCACGTTTACCTAACTTTCTGTAGGCACTGTCAGGTTTCGCCGATGGTCCTTAAAGAGGCAAGAGATAAGCTTGTTTATTTCAAAGAAAATAATTTTACGTAGCAGAAGAATCCTGCAGCTTACTGTAGACTTGATCTCACAAGAACACACCAATGTTATAGGAAAAGATTGAAAAGGTTAGTACTTTAACAGAATCAGAATTGGAATCAGGTTTAATATCACTGGCGTATGTCATGAAATTTGTAGACTTACCAGCAGCAGTACAAATCAATACCTGATAATAAAAAAAATGAGTAGGTCAATCACAGAAAGTATATATATGTATATCAAATAGATTAAATTAAAACAGTGCAAAAACGAAAATAATATTTAAAACTGAGGTGGTGTTCATGGGTTCAATTTCCATTTAGGAATGGGATGGCAGAGGGGAAGAAACTGTTCTTGAATCACTGAGTGTGTGCCTTCAGGCTTCTGTACCTCCTTCCAGGTGGTAACAGTGAGAAAAGGGTATGTCCTGGGTGCTAGAGGTCCTTAATAATGGACGCTGCCTTTCCGAGACACCACTCCTTGATGTCTTGGATACTACGGAGGCTAGTACCCAAGATGGAGCTGACTAATTTTACAACTTTCTGTAGCTTCTTTCAGTCTTGTGCAGTAGTTTCCCCACCCCCCACCCCGACCATACCAGACAGTGAAGCAGCCTGTCAGAATGCTCTCAACGGTACATCTGTAGAAGCTTTCAAGTGTTTTAGGTGACAAACCAAATTTCTTCAAACTCCTAATGAAATATAGCTGCAAGCACGAGGAAATCTGCAGATGCTGGAATTTCAAGCAACACACATAAAAGTTGCTGGTGAACGCAGCAGGCCAGGCAGCATCTCTAGGAAGAGGTACAGTCGACGTTTTGGGCCGAGACCCTTCGTCAGGACTAACTGAAAAAAGAGTTAGTAAGAGATTTGAAAGTGGGAGGGGGAGGGGGAGATCCAAAATGATAGGAGAAGACAGGAGGGGGAGGGATGAAGCCAAGAGCTGGACAGTTGATTGGCAAAAGGGGTATGAGAGGATCATGAGACAGGAGGCCAAGGGAGAAAGAAAGGGGGAGGGGGAAACCCAGAGGATGGGCAATAACGGAGGAGTATGAGGAGGAGGTGGGGCATTAACGGAAGTTAGAGAAGTCAATGTTCATGCCATCAGGTTGGAGGCTACCCAGACGGAATATAAGGTGTTGTTCCTCCAACCTGAGTGTGGCCTCATCTTGACAGTAGAGGAGGCCATGGATAGACAATCAGAGTGGGAATGGGACGTGGAATTAAAATGTGTGGCCACTGGGAGATCCTGCTTTCTCTGGTGGACAGGGCGTAGGTGTTCAGCGAAATTGTCTCCCAGTCGGCGTCAGGTCTCGCCAATATATATAGAAGGCCACATCGGGAGCACCAGATGCAGTATATCACCCCAGCCGACTCACAGGTGAAGTGTCGCCTCACCTGGAAGGACTGTCTGGGGCCCTGAATGGTAGTGAGGGAGGAAGTGTAAGGGTATGTGTAGCACTTGTTCCACTTACAAGGATAAGTGCCGAGAGGGAGATCGGTGGGGAGGGATCGGGGGGACGAATGGACAAGGGAGTCGCTTAGGGAGTGATCCCTGCGGAAAGCAGAGGGGGGGAGGGAAAGATGTGCTTAGTGGTGGGATCCCGTTGGAGGTGGCAGAAGTTACGGAGAATAATATGTTGGACCCAGAGGCTGGTGGGGTGGTAGGTGAGGACAAGGGGAACCCTATTCCGAAAGGGGTGGTGGGAGGATGGGGTGAGAGCAGACGTGCGTGAAATGGGGGAGATGCGTTTGAGAGCAGAGTTGATGGTGGAGGAAGGGAAGCCCCTTTCTTTAAAAAAGGAGGACATCTCCTTCGTCCTGGAATGAAAAGCCTCATCCTGAGAGCAGATACGGCGGAGACGGAGGAATTGCGAGAAGGGGATGGCATTTTTCAAGAGACAGGGTGAGAAGAGGAACAGTCCAGATAGCTGTGAGAGTCCGTAGGCTTATAGAGACAGAAAGATCTAGAAAGGGGAGGGAAGTGTCGGAAATGGACCAGGTAAACTTGAGGGCAGGGTGAAAGTTGGAGGCAAAGTTAATGAAGTCAACAAGCTCAGCATGCGTTTAGGAAGCAGCGCCAATGCAGTCGTCGATGCAGCAAAGGAAAAGTGGGGGACAGATACCAGTATAGGTTTGGAACATGGATTGTTCCACAAAACCAACAAAAAGGCAGGCGTAGCTGGGACCCATACGGGTGCCCATAGCTACACCTTTAGTTCGGAGGAAGTGGGAGGAGCTAAAGGAGAAATTATTAAGAGTAAGGACTAATTCCGCTAGATGGAGCAGAGTGGTGGTAGAGGGGAACTGGTTACGTCTAGAATCCAAAAAGAAGTAGAGAGCTTTGAGACCTTCCTGGTAGGGGATGGAAGTATATAGGGACTGGACATCCATGGTGAAAATAAAGCGGTGGAGGCTAGGGAACTTAAAATCATCAAAAAATTTCAAAGCGTGAGAAGTGTCACGAACATAGGTAGGAAGGGATTGAACAAGGGGGGATAAAACCTTGTCGAGGTATGTAGAAATGAGTTTGGTGGGGCAGGAGCAAGCTGAGACAATGGGTCTACCTGGACAGGCAGGTTTGTGGATCTTGGGTAGGAGGTAGAAACGGGAAGTGTGGGGTGTGGGAACTGTAAGATTGGTAGCAGTGGATGGGAGATCCCCTGGGCGGATAAAGTTGGTGATGGTGTGGGAGACAATGGCCTGCTGCTCCTTAGTGGGTTCATGATCGAGGGGTAAATAAGAGGAGGTATCCGCGAGTTGTCACTGTGCCTCGGCAAGGTAGAGGTCAGTACGCCAGATGACAACAGCACCGCCCTTATCGGCGGGTTTTATAGTAAGGTTAGGATTAATGCGGAGGGAGTGGAGAGCAGAGCGTTTGCAAGGAGTGAGGCTGGAATGGGAACAAGGCGTGGTGAAGCCGAGATGGTTGATGTCCTTTCGGCAGTTAGCAATAAAGAGATCCAGAGCAGGCAGAAGACTAGAGCGGGGTGTCCATGAAGAGGAGGAGGGTTGAAGAAGGGAGAAGAGGTCATCGGTGGGGGTGGGAGAGTTCTTGCCGAAGAAGTAGTCTTGAAGACGGAACCGGCGGAAGAAGAGTTCAGCGTCATGGCAAACACGGAACTCGCTGAGGTGTGGGCGAAGGGGGACAAACGTGAGGCCCTTACTGAGAACAGAGCGCTCTGCCTCAGACAGTTGAAGGTCGGAGGGGATGGTAAAGACCCGGCACAGATGAGAGCTGGGATCAGATGGGGGCGGGGGAGAGAGGCTGGTGGTGTCAGTGGAGAGGGGAGGGTCGGTGTGAGAGGAAGATGGAGCCTCTCAGGGCCCAGCAGCTGACGGTGGGATCTGAGGAAGACGGGGCTGCGGAATGGTGGTGGGTGAAGGGGAGACGGGAGTCACAATAGCAGCACATGAAGACCCGGCCTGGAGTTCAAGGCTGGAGTCGCAGTTGGTGGTTGCGCAATCGCTTTGAAGGTGTCCATGGTTGTTGCTGGAGTCCGGGTTTTGAATATGCCCTGGGGTGCTGGAGCTGGCAAGATCAATGGCAAGGGCCGCAATCTGAAGTTCATGCCTGCTCGTGTCAGGGCCAGCAGGCTCTGGAGTCTGTAGATGTAAGATCTTGCGATCTTTGCCTAACATGACAAAGTCAAAAAAATGGCGATTGCAGGCATGGATCCGACGGAGGATGAAATAACGGGCAGGTCCATTACAGACGGCGAAGAAAGTGTCCCGAAGGTGTGGAAGGGTCTGGGATAGGGACACCAAGTACCTCCTCATGGCAGAGAGGGTACCTTCAGAGCTTGACAGGAGAAGTAACGGGAGGCAGAATCAATAAAATGTGAGTACCTGGGATCCTCAGAAGGTTCAAATTGAGAGGCTCGGAAACGAATCCTGAAGCCAACTGGAGTAAGTTGGTGGCGGAGACAGGTAGCCGATAAAATAGCCGCTGTTTTGCCTTCTTTAGAGCTGCATCAATATGTTGGGACCAAGTTAGATTCTCAGAGATCTTGACACCCAGGAACTTGAAATTGCTCACTCTCTCCACTTCTGATCCTCTGTGAGGATTGGTTCATGTTCCCTCGCCTTACCCTTCCTGAAGTGCACAATCAGCCCTTTCGCCTAACTGACGTTGAGTGCCAGGTTGTTGCTGCGACACTCCACTTGTTGGTATTTCTCGCTCCTGTACGCCCTCTCATCTTCATCTGAGATTCTACCAATAATGGTTGTATCATAAGCAAATTTATAGATTGCATTTCTGCTGTACCTAGCCCACAGTCATAGATATAGAGAGAGTAGAGCAGTGGGCTAAGCACACACCCCTGAGGTGCTGCTGTGTTAATTGTTAGTGAGGAGGATATGTTATCACCAATCTGCACAAACTGTGGTCTTCCAGTTACGAAGTCGAGGTTCCAATTGCAGAGGGAGGAAAAGAGGCCCAGGTTCTGTAACTTCTCAGGATTGTCGGAACCAATGAGTAACTTCTGCAGTGTTTCTGTGACATATCTACAGCAGAGTGTCTGGTCGTCATTACAACGGAACTGTATAAAAAAAGACATGCTTTATTTCATTGTCAGTGAGGTATGAATGTGTGCATAACATTGCATTCAGCTATAGTTTTTATAAAAAATCTTTTTTATCTTTGCAGTCAGTGGAAGGTTGAGGATTACTATTGCAAATTACGCGTGATAGAGGTCGAGGGTATTTGGTCCATCTAGCTCATACTACTGCTGCTTACAGTCAATAGCTACTTTATTAGGTACACCTGTACACCTGCTCAATAATGCAAGTATCTAATCAGCCAATCATGTGGCAGCAGCCCAATGTATAAAAGCATATAGACATGGTCACGAGGTTCAGTTGTTGTTCAGACCAAACATCAGAATGGGGAAGAAATGTGATTGAAGTGACTTTGACTGTGGACGGATTGTGGGCGCCAGATGGGGCACTTTGAGTATCTCAGAAACTGCTGATCTCCTGTGATATTCATGCAACAGCAGTCTCTCAAATTAACTGGAGAATGGCGCAAAAAACACTTAAAAAAATCCAGTGAGTGGCAGCTCTGGTTCCAACTAACAGGAAAGCAACAGTAATTCAAATTACCACGTGCTACAACAGTGGTGTGTAGAAGAGCATCTCTGAATGCACAGAATGTCAAACCTTGAAGTGGATGGACTATAGCAGCAGAAAACCACGAACATACATTCAGTGGCCATTTTATTAGGTACAGGAAGTATCTAATAAATTGACTACTAAATGTAGGTTCCCAGCAACTCTCCTCCTTTCCACCTGTCTCAGCCTATCCAATCCTTTTTTTCTCAGCAATTATCTAGTTGTTTTTAATACCTCCAAACTGCCCCCATATCCTTTGCAAAGTAATACAAAATAGCGCAGTAGTCTGTCTAATCGCTGATTAATAACACTTTGCCATATTTTCAATAGCTAGCCTGTAGAAATGCCTCCTCTTTCTAAATTCTCTCATAGTTGAAACATTCACTCCACTTTTACCCAATCCAAGCCAATCATAAACTTAACAGCTACTCAGTCATTTCCTTTTGCCACATAAAATACTTCAATCCATTCAGTCTTTCTGTTTACCTGCAATTTCTCATTTGCTGCTCTGGAACATACAGGAGAACAACGATCACAGAGCAGTACATCACAGGAACAAATCATTTTACTCATGATGTCCACATTACCAAAATACTAATCTGCTTGCAGATAATCTATATCCCTCCATTTCCTTACTATTCACGTGCCTGTCAAAATGCCTTCTTAAATGTAGCTACCATATCTGCTTCCAGCCAGTCTCCTGGCAGCATGTTCTAGGCACCTGCCAATCTCTCTGTAAAACTTGCCTCGTAAATCTCCTTTAAACATTTCCCTCTCCACTTAACTCTATGCCCTCTAGCATTTGACATTTCCACCGAAGAGTGAAAAGAACCTGACTCTCAATCCTCTCTCACAATTTTATAAACTACCTGTCTCCGGGTTATGAATACCTGTCCTATGGGCACCCGTACATATGAGCAAGCTCCCATGATATTACTAAATTCAAAAGTCCAACCTATGTACTTACATTCATTCCAACAAACAGAAGAATTAATTTCTGCTTTCCTTCTACTTTTGGTAATTCTTTCTTCTCAGTCTATGTGTTTTTGATGCCCTTTATTAACATGTCGTGGGGGCACATTTACCATATCATGTGAGATTTGTATATTTTCTTACTTATCGACAAAATCACATTAAGGATGCCTATAAAAGGATCCCATTCACTGCCCTGGAATGGCCTGTACTTCTGTCAGCCCTCAGCCCCTAACACTCTATAGCAAGTAATCCAAGTTTGTCCGATCTTTCCTCATAGCTAATATCCTCTATTCCAGGCAATATCCTGGTATACCCCTTCTGTACCCTCTCCAAATGTGTCATAGCTAAGATATTACAGAGCTGCAAAATGATTTCCCTACTTTTAGAGTCAATGCTCCGAGCAGTAAAGGCAAATATACCATCCAGGTTCTTTACCATCTTCTCTTCTTGTTTTGTCGCTTTCAGGGAGCTATGGAGCATTATCTATAAATCAATGCTCCCAAGAGTCCTGTATACTTAGATCTTACATATAACCTCCAGAAGTTCAACACCTCACACCTGTTCAGATTAAACACCATTTGTCATTTCTCTGCCCTTCTTTTAACAACTTTCCCAACTATTCACAACTGTGCCAATTTTAATGTACTATCAGCCCACCTAAATCTTCATTGAAATTATGAGGTCCCAGCACTAATCCTTGTGGAATACCACTGATCACAGATCTCTAGTCAGAATAACACCCCGTCACCACTGTTGGGGCATATTCTGGGGTTAGGGTATAGAGCGAATATTAATTTCAATAGCAACTAGTCTTCAGCTCTCTGTCATGTTCGTGATACTTCGTAATCCTGTGGTCACCGACCTGAACAGATCTAAATGTGGGTGCTAATCTTAAAAATACTCACCCACTTAGACTGCTGAAATTGCTGGCCACATGATAGATTGTGAACATATCCCGGACAAGCCCCCAGATCTTGTGATTGTGAACAAAGTCAGCGGAGAGACATTGACGCTGATGGATATATAAGTCTTTATTCAGCAAAATAAGCTTCAGGCATCATACTTAAGACGCTCTTGGCAGAAGAGACCCACTTGACCCAATATTACACGACATTTTTATTTGCTAAAGATCAAAAGTAAAGCAGGACGATTCTATGGTTACAAAGTATCCACAATGCCTTCTTTGAATTACATATAAATTTCAAATACTTCCAACACTCCAGACACCCAAAATGAATATTAATCCCATCGTCTCTCTAGCTGCATTCATGCATATGCAGACATCTCAGGTAATCAAGTTCATTCTGCAGTTCCAGGAAGACCATTGCTCAGAGCTGCATTTTAAATTCATTCTGCAATCCACATTCAAGTATGAAGACTGGTTGCTGTAGAAAATAATATTTGCTATATAACCTAACTTGAGAATACACCCTAACAACTACTACCTCCAAGCCAGATTTGAATCCAGTCTACCAAGTCACCATGGATCCCATGCACCATGATCTCTACCTTCAGTGTTTCAATATCTTTTCTAGTGTAGAAATGCAAACAGTGCTTTGTGATGTCTAGCTTTTGAATCCCATATCTCTAGAAATAAATCACTATGCTTTGCTTGTATTTTGATGATCTGTAATATTAGTTTCAATCACTTAAAAATATAAGATCCATTGCTTTTTGTCTTCTAAGGCATAGATACTGTTGCTATTTTGACCACTGGTGCTTGAGGTATTTGGTTAATTTTGTGGTTGGGGGATGTCTCTAATCATTGACAGCAGCAGATGTTTTTACCTTGAACTTGCTGCTTCCCTGATCCAGCCCATCAATAAACGGGTGATCAATCAGAAATATTAAACGCTGGTGTTTCGTTCATTTCTTCTTTTAACAAACCCCCTAAGGATCAAAAGCTTCAACTTTCGGACATTCAGTGAATGTATCCTTTCTGACCTTGGTTCAGCTTCCACAGTCTCCCTCCCCCTCTGCTTCATGGCTGAGGTTAGCAGTACAGCCTTCAAAGAGGGCAGGAGTAAGCTATGTCTGCTTCAACGTGTCCTGCTTGGTCTTTTACAACACAGAAACCTTCCAACTTCTCACTCCGTCTGTCTGCCTGCTTGCCGGAAAATGGAGGCACAATAATTAAATTTAGAAGGCCGACCTCCATGATATTTAATCCTGTGTCTTGTTGGATGAAATAACTGGATATTTAATGATTAAGCCCAATGATTGTGACAAGAGAAAGGACTTCTGTCTAGGTCTCCCTAGATGCTGAAATGTGAAATAGTTGTGAAATATTAGATATGAGGGGAAAATTGAAAGTGTGAAGTATTAGAGGTTCATATCTTTATCCAACCTGAAATTTATCTACCTATGATGTCACAAGGGAGGAGATACTGAAGATTTGACAAGAGTTTTCCAGATGTCCAGTTAACAAAGATTGCTGCTGTGTCACAGTGGACAATTATTTGAGGCCACTTAGCCAATTGTTGATGTGGAAAGATTATCAGGGAAAAACAGAACAATTAAAAGGACATTATTCCTTTAATTTAGGGCAGCGCCGATTAATCGCAGTCAGTGTGGATTTTGTCAAAGGAAGGTCATAAGACAGTGGAGCAGAATTAGGCCATTCAGCCCATTGAGTCTGCTCCACCATTTACTATCCTTCTCAACTCCATTCTCCTGCCTTCTCCCTGTAACCTTTGAAGCCCTTACTAATCAAGAACTCTCAAACCTCCGCTTTAAATATACCCAATGATGACCTCCACAGCTGTCTGTGGCAGTGAATTCGACAGATTTACCACTCTCTGGCTAAAGGAATCGCTCCTCATTTCTATTCTAGCGGATGTCCTGACGCTGTGCCTTCTGATCCTGGACTCCCCACTGTAGGAAACGCACCCTCCATGTCCTCTCTAAGTAGGCCTTTCAAAAGCATTACTATACATTCCAATGTTGACATTGACATTGTTGGTCAATGATAGTATCGAAAAAGAGTCAGGAAGTCTATGGGAACACCATAATCTACAAGTTCTTCTCCAAGGTCTCGTACCACACTTAATTGAAAATATATCACCGTTCATTCATCATTACTTGGTTGAAATTGTGGAACTCCACAGAGGCTGTCTGTTTTAAGTCAAACATCTAGTCCCTGGTATTATCATAATTGGATCACGTCAACATGTTGGGTGTCACTATGGTCAGAAAGCTCTAACTAGCCAGGTAAATACTATGGCTCCAAGGGCAGCACCCAGGTGCCATGCAGCAAGTAAAGCACCTTTGCTTTGCAGAAGGGAGAAAGATATTCCTGAATCACTGAGTGTGTGCCCTCAGGCTTGATGGTCCAATAAGAAGAGGACATGTCCTGGGTGAATGGGGGTCCTTAATGACAGATGCTGACTTTTTGAGGCATTGTTCCTTGAAGATTTCCTGGATGCTATGGAGACTGATTGAGTTTACAACTTTCTGCAGCTTATTTTGATCCTGGGTGGTGGCTCATCCTGTACCAGGTTGTGACGCAGCCAGTTAGAATGCTCTCCACGGTACATCTGTAGACATTTGTGAGTGAAAATATGATATTATACTATTACACTGGTGTCCCACATTATATTTCAGAAATATTCAATTGGAAAGCATCTTAGCATGTCTGAAAGAGGCATAAAATTTTCTTTCTTGCTTCACTAATACTGTCTGTTTATACAATATTGCTTTGATCTCAGTATCTTTGTTTCTGCAGGACTCAAGACTCTGCTATTCCAATGACTTCTTTGTCAATCTACTGTCCGCCTGCTCCATACACACGTCTCATATTCAGCCACCTTGCATATGTTGCAAGACCTCAGAAGATCAAACCAGTTTAGAGCTCTGGGACGATATTAGGTCAAATTATTGCTATGGGGGCACACAGGTATAAGTATGCCTCTCCTCTAGGTTCCTATAAGCCTGTGAATATCTGTAATAGGTGCAAAAAAGATCACAGATGCAGGAAATCTAAAGAAAAAGTGGATAAAACTGGAAAAGTGTGGGTTCTTACAGAAATATTTGCTTGTTAGCTTTTCAGTGGGTAACTAAATATGTTACATCAAAATGACCCTGGGCTTCCTGATATAGAACATAGAACAGTATAGGACAGCTCAGACCCTTCGACCCACAATATTGCTCCTTCAATTTCTGTCTGTCCCTCTCTGTCATTGATCTTCTACATTCGTCCAGTGTTATATAGTCTTCCAATATGGAAGCAAGCCCTTTGCCCAACACAAATATCTATCTGCTCTGATCTTTCTCCATTCTCCATCCTCCTCGATTCTCCCACCCAACTACACATTAGAGGCAATAAACAACAGATTAAAAAAGATTAGCTTAATTTGTCACAAGTATATCAAAAGATACAGTGAGATGCATCATTTGCATCCCCAGCCAACATAGTCTGAGGATATGCTGGAGACAGCCCACCAGGTGTCCAGCACCAATATAGCATGCCCACAACTCATCGACTCACGCAGCTTTGGAATGTGGGAGGAATCTGGGGCACCCGGAGGAAAGTCACATGGTCCCGGCGGGAATCCTCATAGACAGCAGCTGGAACGAACCCAGGTCACTGGAGCTGTGGAACGTTACATTAACCATCACACTACCATATTGCAATGGCCAATTAACCAACCAATCTGTACGTCTTCAAGATGTGGGTGGAAACTGGAGAACACCCAGATTCACCAGGTCACTGAGGGGATTGCATATTCCACACAGACGGTGGTGGAAATCAGGATTAAGGCCAGGTCTCTGGAGCTGGAGGAATTTGGTTCTACTAGTTCCATCACTGTGCTATGAGCACTTCATTTCCCAGTGGCCCACTGAAGCCTTCAGAACTGAAAAGTGAATTTAATAATTTCTGGTCAACCATCTTATTTTTCTCTCTCTCCTGCAATTATGTTTGAATTTGTATTCTTCTTCTTTTCTGTCTCTAAAATACTATTACTTTGACAAGTCTGATCTGCATTATACCACAAACATCCCCTCTTTTCCCACAATCCCATGCCTCTCTGTGCAACACACGCTTTCTCACGCATCTTCTCTGGTAACCTAAAACATGATCTACATTGCTATCCTTAAGGATGCTGCTTAACCTGCTGAGATCTTCCAGATTTTCCAATCTTGTATCTTTGTGACATACATAATATTGTTTGTGAACAATTCAAAGCAGTTGTCCCTTTGAGGCTTTCACCATGTTTCTAAATACACCTCAAGTTCCAACATTTTGAAGAATATTCCAGATACATTCTCTGAAGAGATTTTAATAAACTACACCTACTTTGATTTAAGTTCCTATGTGCATTCTGCAATGTACTTTAAGCAGATGAGAACCAAGTGATCTCACACCTACAGAGAGAGGGTCTCTCTATCTGTGGAGCTGATGAAAATACGTACAGTTCTCAGACCTAGATTTGCATGTGAGACGGCTCCTAATGCTAAAGCCAGCAAGTCCCACTAAAAGACCCTCATACTAATGTGGTCATGGAACCCTGGTACTTAGAAACAAGTTACCAAGGGTACCAAGCCAAAACTGAGATTATTGTTGTTTGGCATTGATTGAAAATGTTGCTGGGATAACCCCCCACTGTCAAAGGGACAGCTGGATGCTCCCCTTGAAATCACGAGAAAAAGAGCGTTGCCACAAGGAAGTAGCATCCCTCATCAAGGAACCTCACCATCCAGGCCATGCTCTCTTCTCACTTTTACTAGCAGGCAAGAGATACAGGACCCTTAGGTTTCACACCAACACGGTTATTACCCTTCAACCATCAGGCTCCTGAACCAGCGTGGATAACTTTATCAAATCGACACTGAACTGAGCAACACACACTAAATGCTGGAGGAACTCAGCAGGCCAGGCAGCACCTATGGAAAAAAGTACAGTCGACGTTTTGGGCCGAAAGCCTTCGGCAGGACTGGAGAAAAAAAAACTTGAGTAGATTTAAAAGGTATGGGGAGGTGGGAGGAGGGTAGAGAAAGCCACCAGGTGACAGGTGAAACCTGGAGGGGGAGGATTGAAGTAAAGAGCTGGGAAATTGATTGGTGAGATGAGGTGAGAGCGAGAAAAGGGGATGGGAAATGGAGAAGGGGTGGGGGTTTTGGCAGGGGCACTACCGGAAGTTTGAGAAATCGATGTTCATGCCATCAGTTTGGAGGCTACTCAAACGGAATATAAGGTGTTGTTCCTCCAACCTAGGTGTGGCCTCATCTTGACAGTGGAGGAGGCCATGAATGGACATGTCGGAATGGTAATGGGAAGTGGAATTAAAATGGGTGGCCACTGGGAGATCCTGCTTGCTCTGGCAGACGGAGCGTAGATGCTTGGCGAAGCGGTCTCCCAATCTACGTCGGGTCTCACCAATGCACAGGAGGCCACACCAGGAGCACCGGACAGAGTATATGACCCCCCACAGACTCACAGGTGAAGTGTCACCTCACCTGGAAGGACTGTTTAGGGCCCTGGATGGTATTGAGGGAGGAGGTGTAGGGGCAGGTGTTACACTTGTTCCGCTTGCAAGGATAAATGCCAGGAGGGAGATCAATCGGGAGGAACGAATGGACAAGGGAGTCGCGTAGGGAGTGATCCCTGCGGAAAGCAGAAAGTGGGAGGGCGGCGGGGTAGGGGGAAGTTGTGCTTGGAGGTGGGATCCCGTTAGAGGTGGCGGAAGTTTCGGAAAATTATGTGCTGGACACGGAGGCAGGTGGGGTGGTAGGTGAGATCAAGAGGAACCCTATCCCTGGTAGGATGGCAGGAGGATAGGTGGCAAGAGTAAACATACAAGAAATAGAAGGGGGCAGTGTTGATAGTGAAGGAAGGAAAGAATCTACAGACCCATTTTCAAGGACTCTACAACTCATGTTCACAATGTTATTTACTTTGTTGTTATTTGCATGATCTGTCTTTTGCACATTGGTTGCTTGTCAGTCTTTGTACTACAATTGATTTAACTTTGCACTACTTAGTTAATTTAACTTTTTTAATATATGTATGCACTTTTTACAGTAATTTACAGTTTTTATTATGTATTGTAATGTACTGCTGCCGCAAAACAACAGATTTCACGATATATGCCAGTGATATTAAACCTGATTCTGGTTATGTATAGTTTTTCAGAAATTCTGTTGTATTTGTTTATTTTCTTGTAATTATCTGCAATGAATCTCAAGGCAATATACGGTGACATATACATAAATTAGTAATAATTTTACCTTGAACTTTGGAGGCAGAAAACTGCAGAAACACTGTAAGAGACTTGGCTAGAAAATACTTGTCAAGGCAACATTCCAGGACTACGAATCCAATATGAAAACATTTTGATAAATACAAACAAGAATAGAAGGGGGGGGGTGGTTTCAAAATGGAGAAAGACACACAGCTATTGAAACTGAGGTCTTGCCCTTAGCATGTTGGAAAAAATGTTGCATGGACATTACCATAGCAACACTCATTGATGGTTTGCAAAGGGAACAGACACTTAACTATAACTCTAACTGCATTCAGGAAAACTTAGCCTTATAAAATATAGCACAGACCTTTAATAATATCCAGAAACCTGGTCATTAAAAGGGGCGTGTTTCAAGTTCAGAAACATTATGGCTGCAAAGCTTTGTTTTCGTGAAATTATTTCAGAAAGAGTGCCACGAGTTGCACAATAAACTGTCTGATTTATTCGTGGCGACTGATAATTACTACTTCTGGATTATCTGTCAAAGGAGAGCACAGGAGCTTTCAAAGACACACTTTTAGCTTTCTATCCGAGCCAGTAAATCTGTCATAAATGGACATAAATCAATCGACTGTCTGCACAAAGGGATGGCATTACTCAGATTTGTGGCATGGCTCTAAGCACTGGAAAATTAATAATGGAAGCATTCACGCCAGCGATAACTGTAATAATTATAGGTGCTCTGTCAAATCCTGTCCCTCATGATTTATTTATACTTCCGATCAGACCTTGAATTGAATAATAGCTTGATTTGAACATAGGGCAAAACACTTTGGGCTGTCACAACAAACTTCTGGGTGAACACAATTTTCTTCAGTCCAAGAGAACATATGTTTTATGTATATTGTATACTGGATTAGTTTACTGACACACCTCCACTGAGCTAACCGACATTTCTGCAGACAACATACTATCGGTCCACATGCAAAATAAAATATCAGATTTTCTACAGCGTGGTGATACATGAATTTGAAAATGCAACTGGCCACGCTTCACCTCACAAGGAAAGACTGTGCAATTTTGTTTTAAGACTGCTCCATTCAAGCTCAAACGCAGCCAATGTGTTAGTCATTATGCTTCAGGCACAGATTCTCCTGGTTTCATTTCCAAAGACTTCTTTTTATGTTTAGTCCAGTTTGTCTACATCTCCAATGTTTCTTCTAAGGTCCATAAATATGCTAATTATTGCATTTACCAGAAAGGAAGGAAATGAAGGGACACTTTTAACATAATTGATACTAACTGACATATTTTTTCAACCGAATACAATCATTAAACATGACACACAGTTGACTGATGGATGGAGGAAGAACAGCTGCTGTTACCTGGCACCTACTGGATGATCTGAACTTGCTGGCTCACTCTGTATAGTTGAACTTGTAGTACACTGCGTGCTGCCTCTTTTGTATGGCTGCCTGCATAATTAAGTAACAGAGGTAGAACTATCCGCAGAACCATCCGCGACTGAAGGAAAGCAGTGTATCAAAAGTAATATGTATATTAAGTTCTTAAAAACAGATTTACACTATATACACTACAAACACTATCCATTAATAAATCCATATGCAAAACATCAACTGTTTACATATACTTCATACTTTATTGTCGCCAGACGATTGATACTAGAACGTACAATCATCACAGCGATATTTGATTCTGCGCTTCCCGCTCCCTGGATTACAAATATTAAATATTAAAAATATTAAAAATAGTAAAAAATTAGTGAATATTAAACATTTAAATTATATATCATAAATAGAAAATAGGAAAATGGAAAGTAAGGTAGTGCAAAAAAACCGAGGGGCGGGTCCGGATATTTGGAGGGTACGGCCCAGATCCGGGTCAGGATCCGTTCAGCAGTCTTATCACAGTTGGAAAGAAGCTGTATGCAAAACTATCCATTGGTTAACTGCTAACATTAATATATAATTGTATTTCAACTAATTATAAATCCAAGTGTCATGATCTCTTTACTTTCTGCTCCATTCACTCCAAGCTGGACTTGACATCTCTGAAATTCACACTCTACTCACTACTAATTCCCGTGAACCACTTCTCCATACAGACCTCATACATATCCGGTCTCACATCTCACTCCCACTCATTTTTGTGATATTGTATGCCCTCTTTGTTGCTTTTATATTGTCTTTGCCTTCCCTTGTGAGCCACAGTTGCTTCATCCTCCCTTTAAAATGTTTCTTCTTCATTGGGATGAACTCATCCTGCATCTTCCAAATTGCTCCCAGAAACTCCAGCCACTGCTGCCCTACTGTCACCCCTGCTAGTGTCGCTTTCCAGTCAACTTTGGCCAGCTTGTGCATAATCTGCTTTAAAAAACATCTCATAGGCATTCTTTAAATTCCTTCTCTTGTGATCCAGTACTAACCGGAAATTCCCCATGACCATCGTAACATTGCCTCTTTTACATATCTTTTCTATCTCCCGTTGTAATTGGCACCCCACATCCTGGCTACTGTTCGGAGGCCTGTATATAACTTCCATCAGGGTCTTTTTCCTTTTGCAGTTTCTTAGCCCTACCCATAAGGATCCTACATCTTCTGATTCTATGCACTTCCTTCTCAGAACCAGAATCAGCGTTAGAATCAGATTTAATATCACTGGCATTCATCAGGAAACGTGTTGCAATGCGGCAGCAGTATGTCGCAATGCGCAATAATAGAAGTGCATTACCATGAAATTCCCTCCACTGTGTTCTATGTACCACTTCTTTGCCATTCACCTAACCCGTCCAAGTCCATCTGCAGACTACCTGCATCCTCAACATTATCTGACCTTTCACCTATATACACCTCAAATATTATTCCATTAATAACTCCATGCAAAACATCAACTACTTACATCTGTAAAATTATTCCTTTAGTTAATCGCTAACATTAATATACAATTGTAAATTCAACTAATTATGAATGTAAGTATCATGATCTCTTTACTTTCTGCTCAATTCACTTCAAGCTGGACTTGACATCTCTGAAATTGCCACTCCACACACCTGTGAATCACTTCTCCACACAAAGTTGAAAAGTTCAAAGTACAATTTATTTTCAAAGTACGTATACTACCCTGATGTTCGTTTTCTTACAGGCATTTACAGTAGAACAGAGAAGAACCAGTGAAAAACTGCACACACAGACTGACAAAAAAACAATGAGCAAAAGACAAACTGTGCGAATACACAATAACTAAATAAATAATAATGAGAACTTGAGTTGTAAAGTCCTTGAAAGTGAGTCCATAGGTTGTGGAAGCAGTTCAGTACTGAGATGAGTGAAGTTATCCACACTGGTTCATGAGCCTAATGGTTGAGGGGTAATAACTTTTCTTGAACCTGGTGATGTGGGACCTAAAGCTCCAGGACCTCCTTCTAGATGGTAGCAGCAAGAAGAGAGCTTAATCACCACCCTCTGGTGTCACGAGTATAGATGAAATTGTGCATATACCTGTAAATTGAATAGAGATGATGACTCTTTTTATCTACTACAGATGTTATTGTAATACATTACATTACTGGATAACTTGAATCCAATCTCTACTTTGGTTATTTTTTTATGTCTTTCCAATTATTGTCTCTACTTCCATACTATTTGTCTCCCATGCCAGACTCTTCCTCTTTCCTGCTGTTCCTTTCTTAAGTCACGAAGTTACCTCCTTCAACTTTCCTTTTCAGAATCATTTCCAAGACTTACAATTCTGCCCTGATTACTTTCAGTCCACCTTACTGCATTCTGGCCACTCTGTTTTGGGAGGACATTACCATATTCAAATCTACTGCGACTTCCCACTTAGGATCTTCCGAAACTTTTGACTGCCTTCCCATTACAGTCCTCTCTCTAAGTGTTCAAATCAACCTGTACTTGATTCAAGTTATTAAACAATTCTGTGATCAACACAGTGCTTGTAGGAACTGAAATCTTCTCCACAACTCATGCAACTTTTCCCCATCAGTTTCATCCGTGTCAGATGTGATCAATACCACTTTGTGCCCACCCTTTTCCTTTTCATCTTCTCTCTGGTTTCTTGTAGTGGCACCAAAACGTTAGTGCTATTGAGGAGGTCCTCACTCCACTGTATTAAAGGATGCACATTTCACCCAATGCTGCAAGTCATCCTGTAGTCAGTTATAATGAATTTAATCTCTCCTTCCCTTTCCTTTCTTCCTTTCCATTCTGCCAGTAATGATCTGCTAAATTCCTGCGCTCTCAGTTTCAGTGGGTCTTTTTCTATGTAAGCATCTCATACTGCAAGCTGGCCTGCTCATATTACAGACACTTCCACAAAGCTCCATGCCATGGAGTTCAATGAATGCCCTGTTGATCAGAGAATGCCAGTTCACTGCCCAAGTGATGTTTGACTCTGGCTACTCATAATTGACTGCCTTTCATCGGCCTCGCTGACTCAGAACATATTTTTCTCTGGGACACCGAATGCTGTTTCAGTTTTCTGGCCAGTTTGTTACTTTGCTTTGTAGGTCTGTTTCTCAATCTCTTGGTGACCTCTGCAGATACTTCTGTAATTAACCCATTCTGCTGCTGTCATGAACTCCACTAGTTTCTACAACTACCCTTAGTTAGTTAGGAAAATTCATTCGCTAGGTATACATGGAGAAGTGGTAAATTGGATTAGACATTGGCTCAATGGAAGAAGCCAAAGAGTGGTAGTAGAGAATTGCTTCTCCGAGTGGAGGCCTGTGACTAGTGGTGTGCCACAGGGATCAGTGCTGGGTCCATTGTTATTTGTCATCTATATCAATGTGTCATCTATATCAATGATCTGGATGATAATGTGGTAAATTGGATCAGCAAATTTGCTGATGATACAAAAATTGGAGGTGTA
Organism: Mobula hypostoma; assembly: GCF_963921235.1. Classification (NCBI taxonomy): domain Eukaryota; kingdom Metazoa; phylum Chordata; class Chondrichthyes; order Myliobatiformes; family Myliobatidae; genus Mobula; species Mobula hypostoma. The sequence goes on along the minus strand of NC_086119.1, from coordinate 19,803,721 downwards.
GTAGACAGTGAGGAAGGTTTTCAGAGCCTGCAGAGGGACTTGGACCAGCTGGAAAAATGGGCTGAAAAATGGCAGATGGAGTTTAATACAGACAAGTGTGAGGTATTGCATGTTGGAAGGACAAACCAAGGTAGAACATACAGGGTTAATGGTAAGGCACTGAGGAGTGCAGTGGAACAGAGGGATCTGGGAACACAGATACAAAATTCCCTAAAAGTGGCGTCACAGGTAGATAGGGTCGTAAAGAGAGCTTTTGGTACATTGGCCTTTATTAATCAAAGTATTGAGTATAAGAGCTGGAATGAAATGATGAGGTTGTATAAGGCATTGGTGAGGCCGAATCTGGAGTATTGTGTTCAGTTTTGATCACCAAATTACAGGAAGGATATAAATAAGGTTGAAAGAGTGCAGAGAAGGTTTACAAGGATGTTGCCGGGACTTGAGAAACTGAGTTACAGAGAAAGGTCGAATAGGTTAGGACTTTTTTCCCTGGAGCGTAGAAGAATGAGGGGAGATTTGATAGAGGTATATAAAATTATGATGGGTATAGATAGAGTGAATGCAAGCAGGCTTTTTCCACTGAGGCAAGAGGAGAAAAAAACCAGAGGACATGGGTTAAGGGTGAGGGGGGAAAAGTTTAAAGGGAACATTAGTGGGGGCTTCTTCACACAGAGAGTGGTGGGAGTATGGAATGAGCTGCCAGACGAGGTGGTAAATGCGGGTTCTTTTTTAACATTTAAAAATAAATTGGACAGATACATGGATGGGAGGTGTATGGAGGGATATGGTCCGTGTGCAGGTCAGTGGGACTAGGCAGAAAATGGTTCGGCACAGCCAAGAAGGGCCAAAAGGCCTGTTTCTGTGCTGTAGTTTCTATGGTTCTATGTTTCTATGGTACAGCTTGTTAAATCTACAAGAAACACTGCCACAAGAAAACAACGTCTATCATCAAGAACCCCCACCATCCAGGCCATGCTCTCTTCTTGCTGCTGAATCGGGAAGGAGGTACAGGAGTCCCACGCCACCAGGTTCAGGAACAGTTATTACCCTACAACCATCAGGCTCCTGAACTAGCACAGACAACTTCACTCACCTCATCACTGAACTGATTCCACAACCTATGGACTCACTTTCAAGGACACTACAACTCATGTTCTCAGTATTATTTATTTACTTTTTTTTGAATTTGCAGAGTTTGTCTTTTGTACATTGGTTGTTTGTCAGTCTTTGTGTGTAGTTTTTCATTGATTCTCTTGTATTTCTTGGTTGTACTATGAATACCTGCAAGAAAATTAATCTCGGGGAGTATATGGTGACATATACATACTCTGATTATAAATTTACTTTAAGCTTCAAGTTTCACCTGTTGACTTGCAGTGAAAGAGTCTGCACTGTGATTCTAAGAATGCCTTCAGCATTCTCTCAATGTCTCAGAAGCTCTATTACGGGGGTTCCCAACCTTTTTTATGCCATGAACCCCTATCATGAACTGAGGGTCCGTTTACCTCAGAATGGGAAGCCATGCAGTATTGTTTGTTGTTTTCTCATGGTCTCGTCACAGACATGCAGTCTCACCACAGCCCTTCAACTCTACGTCATCTAATTTTCTTAAAGTACAGTATTGGTGATATAAAGTACCGATGTCTTGGCTCCTCCCAGGAATGTCCTGTGTTTTAGCTGCTTACCTCACATTCTTCATGTGATAACCTGTTACCGGGTTCCACCTGCATGGTCACTGAGGAGGAAGCAGCTTGTTGCCTCTACCCTTGATCTCTCCATCTGTCCTTGTCTGCCACAGGCACTGCCCTCTCAGTCAATTTAATTCAAGATCGCTTATTGTCATTCTTCAGTATTCAAGTGTAAAGCAGAACTAAATGATGGTTACTCCAGATCCGACGCAGCGTAAAACAAAACACAATAAGCATGAAGACACACACACAATAAATATAAATATAAAAGCAATCCTTTAAAACACAATATACAATTAACTGTTTAATTCTGGCTGTATACTGTATGCATAAGATTAGTTTATGTACAGTACATAGATTAATTGTATTTACATAAAGTGATGCTAGGTACAGGAGAATCTGTACATAAGGAGAATCTTACAGGAAATGTTAAAACGACAAAGTGACTCTCGCCAGGAGGAAGTCTCCTAAGTAGCAGCAGAGCACATGAAAACACAGTTGGACAGTGACTATTTCAGTGTAGGTACGAGGTAAGTGTAAATCGGCTGTGCATGGAGTGATGAAGGATGCTGAGGGGCTGTGGAGAGGAGGAGCTGAGGTAGATATAGTGGGTAGACATAGCTGTACCTTTTCTCAATGCCCCAGATGGTTGCATTGGAACTTCTACTGTACTTTCCACAGTAATTTCATTGGAGCTGTCGTCCATAACTCAGGAGTCCCAATGCCCAAGATAAAGAGTCTATTTCCCTTACCAAGCCCAGCTGACTAGTGGTCTGTTTGGGCTAACCCAGAGTACCTGGATGTGGATGTGGCTCTTGAATTTCCTTTGTGCCCCATGCTTCAAAATTCTCAACAACACAGTTCCTCCAACTTATTTGTGCAAGCAATCACTGGTGTTTATACAAAACTCACAACAATACTAGGCACCTCCAACCTATTTTTCTCCACTGATGAACTTATCTCTGACGATCCCTCCTGCATATATACCCAACACCATTTTGCTCCATGTCAATGCAAAATGTCTGAGATATTGCAGGGCACGTGGCCTGATCTATAGTGGATTGTTTTGCCCTGATGAATGTGCATACCTACAATTGCTTCCTCGATCAATAAGACAGTCTTAAACATACTGTCTTTATCCCTTTCTTCGGTATGCAGGGTCAACCACTCAATGTTTGAATTTCCACCTCCCCATCATCTGGCACATAATCTTTCTTATCTTGACTACTTGCACCCAAGACAAGTGCGGTCTACCATCTCACCTGGCTATCTACTTCAGGAGTATGTGTGATTGTCTAATATGTCCTTCCCTATGATGATTGTAACACCAGGCTATCTTTTAACAAATTTCCCCTGGGTCACTTCATATGGTGTAATTTTCTGGCCAGCTTATTACATTGCATTGCAGGTCTTCTTCTCCTGGTGGCCCCTGAAGGAGATTCTGTCATCAACACCATCTTCCCTGCATCATGCAACACCACATTCACTTGTTAACTTGTGGAACAATCATCTGGACTGTGATTCCAAGAATGTCCTTATAATTCTCTACATATCTTTGATTCTATATTCTTTGATACTTCTGCTTGCTTTTATAGGTATGATGGTCTTATCACTGTCCTCAACTCTGTGTTACATAATCTTCCTTTGAATTTCTTAGTATGCAAAATCTGCATGCTTTGGCCAAACTAGGTATGACTGCAGATCCATGGAAAATGCCATTTGAAATGTCCATGTAAACAACAATTAGGGATTTTGATTGTAACACCAAATTATCTTCAACATTCAAAGTTTGAAGGAAATTTTTATCACATTAGAACAAAGAAATACAAAAACCTGATATAGCTGTGTATTTAATATATCAGTAATAGCTGAGTAATATTGCAAATATATCATTTGATTAAGCATTCTTTGTTGTTTACATAATTCATTACAGGTTGTATGTAAAAGTATGTGAATGACATACATCGTTATGCTACCACATGATATGTGTGCCTTACCAAACTAAAAATGAAACTGGAGAACACACATTATCCTGGGCTCCCACGTTTTTCATTTGATTCATTTTATCTTCTGGAGTGACAAAACATAACAGAGGCGATGAGGAAGTTTTAAACAAACCAAAGACAACTACCTAATACCTGTTGAAGCACTGCAAGACATACGAGTTAAAAAAGAAGCACATCACATGCTTCTTCAGGAAGGGACAGAGATGGTCAGGTAAAAAAAAGGCAGAAGATGAATGAAATTCATGGGTTAATAAACAGTGAGATCTGGATGATAATAATAAATTTAAAAGAGCAGAAGTGGCTAGCTACATTGGAAAGAGAGTCGTGTTCAATTGCACAAGAGATAACTGGATATTGTATGCTGAGCGAATTGAGCAGCATTTTGAAGCAAATGAAATAGCCATTGAAAAGCGAGTGCCTGTTTTGTTGAATGTATTGGGTGGAAAGGCTTTCAGTTTGCTTAGCAGTTTGAAGGTTCTACATACACCAGATCAATTCAGGCTTGAAGGCAAAACTTGCAGAAAGTGCAACAAAGTAGGGCACATATAAACAGCATGTCAGTCAAACAAAAATAAATAGACTGCACAGGACAGAGATAAGGATAAAATGTTAAGTTTTATTTTCAGACAGAGCCACTAATCTGACCGCTGTTGATGAAAAATCTGATACAGATGAGAATGACATAGGACTGAATAGCATTAAGATTTACCATGTGAAAATTGACAAGAGACAAGAAATATGGTTAACACCAGAAGTGAACAGCAAATTAATTAAAATGGCATTGGCTTGGCTGTTTCAGTCGTTCCACAAAAGGAGTTTGAACAGAATTTCAAAGATACTGAACTGAAGTCTGCAGATATCCAACTAAGAACTTATACTGAAAAGCAAGATAACTCCTGTGGGAATGATATTCATAACGGTAAAATACAACGACCAACAAGCCACATTGGGCTTGTATGTGGTAAAAACAGGATGGCCAGCATTATGGGTTTGCGAGTGGCTGAGCCAACTACAACTTGACTGGAAATCCATCCACAATTTGTGTGCCACATCCCCTACAATAAAGTCAACTGAAAGCGAATTAAGTAAGTTAGTGAACGATGCCACACCGGTGTTCAAGGATGGGATTGGAAAACTCAAATGTATCAATGGTAAAACAATGTTAAGTGAAAATGCCACATCCAGGTTGTGTAAATTCCATCTGATTCCTTATAGCATCTATGATAAAGTAGCCAATGAGCTAGCTTGCATGGAGGCTGGAGGAATTCTTTCCAAGTCTGAGTGGCGCCATGGGCAATGTCAGTGGTTCCAGCAGTCAAGAAGGATGGTTCTGTAAGATCTGTAGTGATTTTAAGGTCATCATTAACCCAGTACTGAAAGTAAATCAGTACACTTTCCTCAGGATAGAGGACATCTCTGCAAACCTTTCTGGAGGGCAACACTTCAGCAAATTGGACGTAGCTGAGGCCATGAAAGATAGAAGAAGGGTCCAAAGTGTTTCTCACCATAAACACTCACAAAGGGCTTTATCACTATAACAGGCTTATATTTAGAGTAGCATCGGCACTTGCACCCTGGCAGAAAGCTATCGACCGGGTGCTGCAAGGCTGCCCAGGCACTCTGTATTCCCTGGATCACATCATCGCTAATGGTAAGGATGACAAGTAACATCTCCAAGATCTCAAGGCAACGTTAAACAGTTTAGAAGGTTATGGATTCAGAGCACAATGCAACAAGTGTGAAATTTTGAAACCAATCATCTCTTACTGTGGTCACACGGTTGACACACAAAAAGTGCACGAGTGTGCTGAGAAAATTCAAGTAGTGGTAGGTCCCCTAAGACCAAAGGACGTGTCACAGTTGTGGTCCTTTTTAAGATTTGTCAATTACTATAACAGGTTCCTGCCAAACCTGGCTACTGTGCTGCTCCTCTTGAACTCAATACTGCAAACCAGAAAGAAATGGCAATAGACAAAGCAGTGTGTGGTGGTTTTCCAAAAGGCAAAGGAAATGGTGATCTCAAACACTGTACCCACACATTTTGATACATAGCATCCAGTGAAACTTGCCTATGACACCTCGCCTTATGGTATGGATGCAGTCAGGTCACATGTTACGAGTGTGGAAGTGAATGCCCCATAGACTTTGCATCACTTTCCCTCATCGCTGCAAAGAAAAACTATGAGCAGATTGATAGAGAGGCATTGAATCTTGTTTGGGGTGTAAAACATTTCACCCAGTACTTGCATGGGACAGAGTTTGCCCTCATTACTGATCATCAACCACTCATGTCCATTTTCAGTTCACAGAAGGATGTTCCACTAACAGCAGCAACATAAATACAGAGATGGCCACTGTTTCTTGTAGGACACAATGACAGAGATGGGCTCTGTTTCTTGTACGACACAATTACAAGATTGAATTCAAGAGGACACTAATCATGGAAATGCTGAGGGATTGTCCCATTTACACTTGGAAAAAGAAATAACTAAAGTATTTACAAAAGAGGGCACTCTTCTCAATGTATTCTCTCCAATGAAAATTAAAAGTCTCCCTATGATGATCCAAAGGGAAACCGGAAAAGACTCCACACTGTTTCAGGTCTACATGGCCACCCAGAATGGCTGGAAGGTGCAACAGCAATCTCAGATCTCCCATTTTTACCAGCACTGAAATGAACGTGCCCTTGATGGGAGTTGCCTTAAGTGGGGATTGAGAGTTGTTGTACAATCCAAGTTCAGTAAGTGTCGGAGGAACATATCTGCCAATCATCTACAGTGGTGAAAATGGAAGTGTTGGCTTGGAGCTTTGTCTGATGGCCCGGGATAGAACAGCAGATCAACAGCTTGATATACACTGCTTGAGGTGCTAAGAGCCGAGCACCGCTCCATCCCTGGGAATGGCCTGCAATCCCTGGCAGAGGATTCATGTGGATTTTGCCAGACCATTCATGGGCACAAATATCTTGGTAGTAGTGGATGCAGCTACAAAGTGGTCAAAAGTGTTCCCAACATCCTTACACTCTATTGATGTGTTGAGAAGTCTCTTCTCAAGAATCGGTGTTCCAGAATACTTAGTCAGTGATAATGGTAAGTTTCAGTCATTCTTGAAAAATTAATGGAGTAAGATATATTGCACCTGCACCGTACCACCCAGCTACAAATGGCTGGTGGAAAGGTTTGTCTAGAGTCTAAAGAGTGCACTGTGAGTAAAGTCATCAGAACACACTACACCAACGCTAGGTCAGAAGCTCACCAATTTTCACCTTGAATATCATAATGCAGCAGACTCCACAACCAACAATTCAGCAGCAATGCTGTTCCTAGGTTGTTACTTGTGTTCATGTTTCGATCTCCTCAAACCCAATCTCAGACAGCTGACTCCTCAAACAAGGAGGTTCAATGTTTCACTCCTGGACAAGCAGACCTGGTGAGTAACTACAGAGGTGATCAAAAGTGGGTATTTGGGAAGACTAGGGACGGAACTGGCCACTCTCCTAGGCACTGGAAATGGAGTCTGATGTCGTCTGGAGATGACACATCAATTAGTTGAGGAGAGCAGGGTCAATTGTTAGAGAGGAAAGATGACCAGAGCTGTTAGATGCATTTCCTTCAGAGTCAGCTCCTGCGACCAACTTAGAAGAGGCTTCAGAACCTACGATTGTTTCATAGCCACATCTCACCTTCCAAGCAGGGAGACCACCATTGCCAGGAAAGACTTTATCCTACTAGAGTAAGAAATCCTCCATGGTGATTAAATCTTTAGGTCTGAATAGTAAAATTTAAACTTTACTATGCCATGAATGTCTATATAGTAATTGTATTACATAGTATACTGTGTATATAATTGAGATGCTTTCTGTATTGAGTTGAAGTTTATGGCTGAGCAGGGAGGAGTTTTGTGTATTTAATCTATCAGTAATATTTGAGTAATCTTGTGAATATGTTGTTGATTAACCATTCCTTATTGTTTATATAATTCATTATGGTTATATGTAAAAGTACATGAATGGCATACGTTATCACATCACAAAGTGCCTTACTAAAGTAAAACTAAACTGGAGTACACACATTATCCCTGGGCTCCATGTGTTTTTCCTTCAATTAGTTTTATGTTTTGGAGTTACAAACTATAACAGGTATGAATTCAGATCCATAGAAATTGCCCTTTGAAATATATAGCTTTACAAGTTACAATTAGAAGAGCAAGAATTAGGGATGGGCATTAAATGCTGGGCTTGTCAGTGACATCCACATCCTGTGCATGCATTAATAATTAATCCAAAGAAGAAATATCTTTCTACAGAAAGTGGTTTGAATAAAGGATCCACATCTTCAACAATGATTAAAGCAAATTGTTGTGTTCAAAGGGAATCGACAAGAGAGTAAAAGTAAGGGAAAGATATGTAGAAGCATTTACAAGAGATAAATGGTACATCTCCTCTAAGAGGACCACAGCCTTGTTGTGGTTTGGAGGTTTGTATGCCTCAGTGATCTCGAGAGCTATGTTGGCTGGAGTCAGGGCTTTGTGGTTTGGCTCTTGATAGGGTCACCCATGCCAAACAGATCAAAGAGTAGAGGACAGATTTAGAGTGGTCCACCGGTCCTCCAGCTTCAAGGGTTCAACTCAGGACCTACAACACTGACTGATAAATAAAAAATTATTACAGAAACAGCAATGAAGAATCCTTCTACATCTGAGCGTGACGGTATTCCTGAGTCTCCACCCAGGACTTACTTGACTGACAGTAGAGAAAACCGAGAGGAAGCTACTGACTCAGTGAAGGAAGCCCTGAACACCATCAGAGATGGTGGACCTCCATTGCTGCCAGTGATGTAACAGGCAATAAACAAGTAAGTAATTGATATGTCTGGGGCTTGAGTAAAGTGCAGGCACTGACACAGGCCAGTTGAGCCATTGGTCTTTTACTATTCAGGATCTCACTTGTAATTCTGATCTTATTTGCTTTTGTGACTATGTAATTCAATATTCTTTTAGCTTTGACTGTTGTGCTTTGTTGTTCTAACATGATGAGAATTGACTTATTAAGGCTTTGTTCTCTTTGAACTTCACTCTCAACTATTTCAACATTGTTGATAAAGTATAAATGTTTCCCAATCACTGCAACTGCAGTTTACAGCCACAACTCAGAAATCAAATCTTTGGGTTAACAGAAATGAAACATTGATAATATTGATGTTTATCATTCCAAAGAGGGTGAAACCTCGGAACAATACCAATTGATGACTTGTCGGATCTAAAGAACACAAACAGAAAGACAACAAGCCAAATACAGGATGATAAAGTATTTACAAAATGTAATTTGCCAAATGTAAATGTAATTTGCTCTCTGGCACTTGATTCAAAAGTTCCATCTGAGTACCACTATAAACTCAACAGCATATGAAAAATCCTCTCTCCTCAAGTCCAATAATAAGATCAATTTAATTATCTCTTTAATAGCAATTAGTGTAACCAGTTAATGACCAATTAGAACCTGGGGTAGCTTTATATTATCTAATTTAGCATTAGATAATATAAAGATTCCTTGGACTTTATGCTCTGAGATATCCACTTTTCATTTGCATAAAAATAAAGATGGCCTGATTAAACGAATTCAATCAAAATACACATAATTAGGATTAGCTGATCTCAAATACAAGGTGCTGTAGAGAGTAGTGGACTCAGCCCTCCTCACTATTGAAAGCAGCTACTGGATGTCTTGCCTCCAAAAGGCACCATGTATCATCAAGGACCCCACCATCTTGGCCATGTCCTCCTGCCACTACCACTAGGAAGGACATACTGAAGCTTGAAGTCCAAAACCACCAAGTTCAGGTAGAGCTGCTTTCCTACAATCATCAGATTATTGAATTAACCTGCTGACCCTCATCCTTCTGCAGCAAAAGGACCCTATGGACCACCTTTTGCACTACCATGGACTTGTTCCCAGTTGTGTTCTTGTTTTGCACAGTCTTTTTCATCATTGTCTTGTGTTATTTATGTATAATTTATTATCTGTGTGTTGTATGAATGCTGTTGCAAGTTTTTCATTGAAAGTAAACTCACTGTTTTTGTTCAAATGTCAATAAACTTGACTTGCAAAGAGCATCCAAATTATACCCTTCTCCCTGTCAAAACAAGAGTTCCCAAGAAGGTGTAAATTAATGTTTATTTTGGCAGTTAGTCTATTGGGCCCCAGCTTTCCATCATAAAACCAACAATCACACTCTAATTGTGGAGAAGTACTGTTTCTTGGCTGCGATGTTTTGTATTCTAGCCTTGTAATGTAGTGAGTAAAGTCAACCTAGCATACTATCATTCAGTGATTTGAAATCTTGCTAACACAAGGAGTACCTCTGGGAAGTTGTCTGTTTCTTCCGGTGAGCTATTTATTCTGACTTCCCCGAGGTGTTCATCACTGCAAACGTCCAAGAGAGTGTAAATATCAATAGAAACGACAAAATGCTGTCAAAATAACAGCCGTCTTACAGACGGTTACTGGTCAATCAGATCAGTAAGCATCAGGAGTTAAAACAGAAAGCAATGGAAATAGTATCTGTGGAAAGAGGAAAAACTGATGGGGAAGGATAATAAACTGAAACATCAACTCTGTTCTGCAGAAGCTCAAGGAATATTTCACGTTGCAACTGGGTAGCGCACAGCCTTACAGACAACTCAATGGTCAACTTCAAATTATAGCAATTACTGTTTTTGCATTACGTTGGTTGACAAATAATCAATGTGCAAGGGAAGACAAACTGCAAATACAAAAGATCAAACAAACTAAGTGATTAATAAATAACTAATACTGTGAACACGGGATGTAGAGACCTTGAAAGCGAGTCTACAGGATGTGGAATCAGTTCAGCAATGAGGTGAGGGAAGAAATCCACGCTGGTTCAGGAGCTTGATTACCCTTCAACCATTGGGCTGTTCTGTAATTTTTTTATTCAGTAATTTCGGATCATTATTTCCCTTCCCTTTGGTTATTTAGTGACCTCTACACTATTTTCCTTTCTCTATTACCTCTTCATTTTTACTTAATTTCCCCTGGAAGAGATTAAATAAGAGGTAATAGAGTAGTGGGTGAGTCTAGGACTAGAGGGCACAGCCTCAGGATACAAGGGCGTCCCTTTAGAACAGAGATGAGGTGGAAGTTCTTTAGCCAGGGGGTGGCGAATCTGTGGAATTCATCCACACGGACGTTTGTGGAGGACAAGTCATTGGGTACATTTAAAAGTGAGGTTAATAGTAAGGGTGTGAAAGGTTATGGACGGAAGGGAAGAGAAAGGGATTGAGAGGAATAATAAATCAGCTATGATCAAATGGTGGAGAAGAAGTGATCATCTGAGTGGTCTAATTCTGCTTATAGACTTTCACTGCACGAAAAGCTTTTCTCCATTCCTCCCCAATGTCACTCTATCCTCAGTTTCCACGTGTCCATTAGACACAGAAAGGGGCTACTTGACCCACTGAATCTATAGCAGCTTATGTTAATTCTGACTTTCCCCTATTTTGCTGCAAGGTCGCTTAACTGAAACAAAAGAAAATCTGCAGATGCTGGAAATCCGAGCAACACACAAGATGCTGGAGAACTCAGCAAACCAGGCAGCATGTATGGAAAAGAGCACAGTCGATGTCTGGAGCCGAAATAATGACTGTATTCTTTTCCACGGATGCTGCCTGGCCTGCTGAGTTCCTCCAGCATTTTGTGTGTGCAAGCTCTGTTTATGAAAGAAGGAAGAAGGAATGACTGACCTGCTCCCTGGCATCATTAGCTACAAAAATGATGCATTCTATGTTTTAAAAAAAGATACAAAACTCAGATATTAATAATATGATTGAGAAGAGCAACCGTGGATTTATGAAAGAGAAATCATTCTAGCTTTTAGAGATTTTTGATGATGTATTCAGTGAAATGAAACAGGAGAACTAGTGAATGTGATGTATTATGATTTTCAGGTTTCATAGACCTATGCAGGAGATCACGGAATAACGCTAACAGACATGGAGTAGGGAATAATAAAGTGAGAGGTGGCTACCAGATAGGAATCAAAGTCTAGAAAGAAGTGATCCAATCACAAACCAGAGGAAATCTGCAGACGCTGGAAATCCAGAGCAACACACACAAAATGCTGGAGGAACTCGGCAGGCCAAGCAGCATCTATGGAAAAGAGTACAGTTGATGTTTTGGGCCGAGACCTTCATCCTGAATAAGTAGGGCTTTCTCAGGTTGGCAGGTATGACTAGCATGCAATCACAGGGATCAGGACTTGTGTCGTAATTATTCACAATCTGCAATGATAATTTGTCTGAGTTGCCTACAATAGTAAGTTTGTTGATGGCAGAAAACTAAGTGAGATGTGATTAGTGGTGAAGATATAAAGACTTCAAGAGCATGTATATATATTGTACACAATGAACGGGCAATATCATGGCAGAAGGATACAATTCAAACATACGCCGTGGCCACTTTATTAGGTACAGCAGTGGAACTTTGTGTGGCCTGCTGCTGCTGTAGCCTATCCATTTCAAGGTTTGACATGGTGTGCATTCAGAGATGCTCTTCTGTTGTAATGCTTGGTTATCTGAATTACTGTCGCCTTCCTGTCAGCTTGAACCAGTCTGGCCATTCTCTCTGATCTCACTGGATGTTTCTTAAAGTGTTTTTTTTTGCACCTTTTTCACACTTTCTAGTGTTAGTAAACTCTGGAGACTGTTGTGAGTGAGTGAAAATCCCAGATCTCTGGACAACAAAGATTTTGCTTCCTGAATACCTTTAGGTGTATCTTATGAATTTTGGGCTACTGATCACGAAATTCACCATGAAATTTCCCTATCACATAGTCATAGTCATAGTCATAATCATACTTTATTGATCCTGAGGGAAATTGATTTTTCTTACAGTTGCACCATAAATAATTAAATAGTAATATGTAAATTATGCCAGGAAATAAGTCCAGGACCAGCCTATTGGCTCAGGATGTCTGACCCTCCAAGGGAGGAGTTGTAAAGTTTGATGGCCACAGGCAGGAATGACTTCCTATGACGCTCTGTGTTGCATCTCGGTGGAATGAGTCTCTGGCTGGATGTACTCCTGTGCCCAACCAGTACATTATGTAGTGGATGGGAGACATTGTCCAAGATGGCATGCAACTTGGACAGCATCCTCTTTTCAGACACCACCGTCAGAGAGTCCAGTTCCATCCTTACAACATCACTGGCCTCATGCACCATTTTTTAAATAAATTTATGTTTATTATTTCAATTCATAATTCAAGTCAATTAAAATGTTGTCTACAATGTAAGCTGGAAAGTTTCCTATCTTGTCCAGGCATGCTTGGGTATGCTTAGGCAGCACGGCTGCTGCATAACAGGACAGGTTTTAGTAATAATTATTGGGTTCAGGACAGTAAGGATGGAATTTGCTATCACCAGGCACAAAAATTTCTATGAAAGATTTTGATATTTGAGACAGATGCTTCCCAGAATAACTGATGCCAAGATTAAGGAAAGCATTTTTGTTGGTCCACAAATCAAACTGGTCATCAATGACAGGCAATTTGAAGAATTTCTAATGGGACTGGAGAAAATCACATGGAAGGCATTCAAGGAAGTTGATGAAATTTTTCTTGGCATCTACAGAGCACCAAACTACATGCAGCTGGTTGAAAGCATGCTTCAAGCATATAAAACCATGAAATGCAACATGTCACTAAAGATTCATTTTCTGCATTCCCATTTAGACTTCTTCCCTGCAAATCTTGATGCTGTTAGTAACGAGCATGGTGAAAGGTTTCACCAGGACATTGCGGTCATGGAGGAAAGATACCAGGGCAACTGGAATCCATCAATGTTGCGAATTATTGTTGGACACTTAAGCAAGAAGTCTCAGACACTAAGTACAAATGAAAATCATTAACAAAATGTTTTTAACTTAGTTGAACTATTGCAAAGCATCAGCACCGTTATGCAATTAAACACATTCCCCCCCCTCTGGCTATCCATCCCATAGGATGATGATGGTTCCTTTCAGTCAGTTAGTGGGGTTGACCCCACTCCTCAGAAAGGAACAGCGTGTGCGTGAATGGATTTTAGGTGAGTAGGGGGTTGCACAGGTCCAGACCCACCCTCTCGACATCCCCTCCCTGATCCAGCGGCATGGTGGGGTCCAAGACGTCTGGGGAAGGTTCTGTTGCAGTGAATGGCCAGACCAAGCTTCGATGCAAGGGATGCCCTTTCCGCGCTTCACGGCACATGTTTGCTAGATGGCCGTTGACCCTACGAGAGGGTTCATCCGCCCTTTGACAAGTCTTGTTTCTCGTCCTGCAGGGTGTCTAGCCACCCTCCTCACCAGGCAAGTCTGGTGGGGGAGCCGGTTTAGTCACCGACCACCCGACTGTGCGACAGGTAGTACCGGGTTACATGGTACCAGTAGCACTCAGACGAGTGACCTGACCTGAATATAAACACATTATATTCAATAAAAGTTAATTTGTTGTTTCTCCAAATTCCTACGTGATACAAGTAGTCTGAAATTATATTTGTGTTCATCTTCAAGCAGTCTATCAAAAACAAAAAAAAATTCTGAGGAAGCAGCACTTCTGAAAATATTTGTTGTCCAGTGAGATCGGCGGTTTCTGAGATACCCAAACAACCCTGTCTGCCATCAACAATAATTCTACAGTCAGTCATTAGATCAAATTTCTTCCCCATTCTGATGTCTGAATTACTCCATCGGGCACCAAGATTCATTTCATGGACAAAGTCACTTAGATCACATTTATTCCCCATTCTGATCTTTGGTGTGAACAACTGAACCTCTTGACCATGTCCACGTGCTTTTATGCATTGATTTTCTGCCACATGATTGGCTGATTAGATAGTTGCATTAATGAGCAGGTGTACAAATGTATCTAATAAAGTGGCCATACAGAAGAGTCTATACAGAACATGCTAACCACCTTTTAAATGGTGAGGTATTTTAAAGCATTAATTTTCAAAGGAAGCTTGGTGTTCTTGTACATTCGGTAAGTGACTGAAAACTAATATGTAGATATGTATTATTAGAAAAGCAAGTTAACCGTTACAGCTAAAGGATTTGATTAAAGAGTAAATATGTTTTACTACAATTAAATTGGACCTTGGTGAGACCATATTTGGAGTGTTGAATCAAAATGTGATTCCCATCCTTTTAAAAAAATAGTCCACAGACAGGGTGCATAAAAATCACCTGATTGCTTCCTGAAACAAAAGTTTATTTATAAAAGAAGTGTTTGATTTTGACTAGGCTTCTGATAAGCTATTCTTCTTTCAAAGAATGAAGAATAATCACACTGAAACTTACAAAATTGTTAAGTGTACTCAGTAGTATATATGCAAGAAATTTTTTTTCCTGGCTGAGGAGGTGAGAACTTGGGATCACCATCTCAAAAATGGAGTAGCCCATTTAGGAATAAAATGAGGAGGAATTTCTTTAGTTGGAGGGGGTTGAGTCTTTGGAGTTCTCTACCCTAGAGGGTGGTAAGATCAGTCATTGATTTTATATACAAATGTAATTGAGAGATTATTAGATCTTAGTGTAATCAGGAGGTAGGGCAGGAAATTCACATTGGGACTGATTATCAGGCAGGATCTTTCTGAATGGCGAAGCAAGCTCTGAGCACTTAGAACATTTTCTGCTTTAATTTCGGATGTTTAGGATCCACAATATTAAGAATATTATACGCGATATCAAGAAAGCCCACCAACACCTCTTCTTCCTGAGGAGGCCGAAGAAAGCTAGACTATTCACATCCACAGATGCACAGTAGAGAGCGTCCCAACATGCTGCATTATCGCAAGGTATGGAAACAGCACTGTGGCAGAACAGAACGTCTCTGCAGTGGGTGGTCAAACCTTCCCAATGCACCACCGGCAACATCCAACCCATCATCAAGAACATATATGCAGAAAGCTGCTGGGAAAAGGCCAGCAATATCACGAAGGATCCCTCTCACCCTGCTCATGAGCTGTTTGTCTCACTCCCTTCAGGGAGGAGGCAATGTTGTATCCACTCCAGGACCACCAGACTCAAAAACAGTTACTTTCCCCAAGCAATAAAGGTGATCAACACCTCAACCCACTAACCCACTCCAGCAAAACCCCACAACTACTTACGTGCATCACTTTATGTACATACAATCAATCTATGTTTATGGATTGTCCAGGGGACTGTCTTGTCTCCCTTTCTCTTCACCGTTTACACCTCGGACTTCAACTACTGCACAGAGTCTTGGCATCTTCAGAAGTTTTCTGATGACTCTGCCATAGTTGGATGCATCAGCAAGGGAGATGAGGCTGAGTACAGGGCTACGGTAGGAAACTTTGTCACATGGTGTGAGCAGAATTATCTGCAGCTTAATGTGAAAAAGACTAAGGAGCTGGTGGTAGACCTGAGGAGAGCTAAGGCACTGGTGACCCCTGTTTCCATCCAGGGGGTCGGTGTGGACATGGTGGAGGATTACAAATACCTGGGGATACGAATTGACAATAAACTGGACTGGTTAAAGAACACTGAGGTTGTCTACAAGAAGGTCAGAGCTGTCTCTATTTCCTGAGGAGACTGAGGTCCTTTAATATCTGTCGGATGATGCTGAGGATGTTCTACGAGTCTGTGGTGGCCAGTGTGATCATGTTTGCTGTTGTGTGCTGGGGCAGCAGGCTGAGGGTAGCAGACACCAACAGAATCAACAAACTCATTCATAAGGCCAGTGATGTTGTGGGGATGGAACTGGACTCTCTGACAGTGGTGTCTGAAAAGAGGATGCTGTCCAAGTTGCATGCCATCTTGGACAATGTCTCCCATCCACTACATAATGGACTGGTTGGGCACAGGAGTATATTCAGCCAGAGATTCATTCCACCAAGATGCAACACAGAGCGTCATAGGAAGTCATTCCTGCCTGTGGCCATCAAACTTTACAACTCCTCCCTTGGAGGGTCAGACACCCTGAGCCGATAGGCTGGTCCTGGACTTATTTCCTGGCATAATTTACATATTACTGCTTAATTATTTATGGTTTTATTACTACTTAATTATTTATAGTGCAACTGTAATGAAAACCAATTTCCCCCGGGATCAATAAAGTATGACTATGACTATAAGCTATTTTATGGTTTTACATTTATTGTGTTTTATTATTGTGTTCTTTATCTTATTTTTGTGCTGCTTTAAATCTGGATTAACAATGATTTTGTTCTCCTTGAAACTTGAGTACTGGAAATTACATTGAACAATCTTGAACCGTGAATTTGGACTAACCCCTTCTACAACTGCTGCCTGAGAATTTTCTGATTTCAGTTCGGATTCCCAGTGCCTGCAGTTTGGTGCTCTTGTATCTTGAGATTGAAGTAACACTGCAGGCAGAATCTAATAACAATCACAATCAGCCCTATTGATCCAGCAAATAGCTGACGACGACTGATTCTCAAATCAACGATTGTACGTTCCATATATCGCTTATTACATTGGACTTGTGAACCTGCAGCAAGGGGATGAACAGTGGAAGATGAATGATTACAAGTATTAAAATTAAAGTCTCCTGTGCTAATAGTACGTTACAGTCTGCACTTACAACCCTTTTTCTTCAGGGCTTTCTGATATCTGATTATGGATGTTGAAGATTTTCGCACTTTGTGATTGACAGCATCATAAAAAACAAACCTCTCCCTCAGGCTCACATAGTTATTTTTTTCCGTTTTAAGAAAAGGTTCCATTTTAAAGCTTTGTTGGCAACCATTTTTAAAATGATAGTGATTGAATTTATGTTCCCACGCTGGTAACTTCTGCAGCAAGGCCTACAATTAGGAGTAAAGCAGAGGGCAGATCGTGGGGATAAAACAAGAGCTGCCTTGTGTTTCGGATCCTTCCCTGTAGCAAGTAAATTTACAACAAAGGTAATTTTAAAAAAATATGTATGGTAAGGAATTCATGAAAGAAATGTTGACATCAAGATTACTTTAAGATGACTGTTTGTTTCAGCGATACTTTCTATATTTTGGCATCCACATTTGAAATACAGTTCTGGCACTTGTACAAAAGTTTATAGTAGTAGAATTCAATATGTGAAGAAGAAGAATTAACATGTCATTGTCACCCTTCACTGGTTTTCGATCTCCTTAAACGTTTTACAATGGATGACATTTTTTTGGAAGTAAAGTCATGGTAGGGAGATAAGAGAATGCAGGATAGATGGAGTTGTGCATTTAATATTCCAGTAATATTTGAGTAATATTGTAAATATATTGTTCGATTAAGCATTCTTTGTTGTTTAAATAATTCATTATGGGTTATATGTAAATGGCATACATCGTTATGCCACCACATTATAAGTGCATGCCTCACTAAGATAAAGAAACAAAGCATATATCTTCTCCTGGTATCCCCGTGTTTTCCTTTCAATTAGCTTTATGTTTTAGTGTCACAAAAGAAAACAGTGATAATAAGAAAGTTTTGAATCAACTGGAGATGACTAGCTACCTGCTGAAGGCAGCAAAACATTTGAGTTTTTAAAAAAAGCACAGCGAGACATTCAAGTTAGAAAAAAAATGCAGTGCGACTTTCGAGATTAAAGAAAGCACAGCCATATGTTTGAGTTAAAAAAAAAACACAGCACATGTTTATGCAGTAGGGGACAGAGAAACTCAAGTTAAAAAAAGTCATAAACAGTGAGTGCCAGTGATAATAATCATAAATAAAAAAAGCAGAAATGGCTGGTTACATCAGAAACATAGACCTGTTTGATTGATCAAGACATAACTGGATATCGTTCACTGAATGAATTGAGCAGTATATGAAGCAAATTAAATAGCCATTGAAAAGCAAGTACCAGGTTTACTCAGTGAAAGAGGTGGAAAGGCACACAGTTTGTTTAAAAGTTTGACTGCTCCAACCAAACCAGCCAAAATGAGCTTTGCTGATATTGTGAAAGCAATGCTGGAACATTTAGAACCAAAACTGCTGACAATTATAGCATACTTTAGGTTTCATAAGCGGAATCAAAAGGATCGGGAGCCCATTTCAGCTTACGTAGCCGAATTGAAGAGATTGTCTGAGCATTGTCAGTTCAGTAATGGGCTTAATGATGCACTGAGAGATCATTTAGTTTGTAGAATCTTACAAGAAATAATTCAAAAATGGTTCCTAACTGAAGCACAACTCACATTTAAAAGAGCAGTTGAATCATTGTAACAATGGAAACAGAAGACAGAGGCACAATTTATTTGTAGCTAGGGATGAAAATGAGTGTGTACAAAATTGCAACGTCTAAACAAAAATCTGCTCGGCCAAACAAATTGTGTTACTGTTGTGGCAGGGGTTCTCATCCACCAGACCAATGCAGGTTTAGAGGTGAAACTTGCAGAAAATCCAACAAATTAGGACACATACAAACAGCATGTCAGGCAGACAAAATAAATGGACTGCACATGGAAGACAAATAGATTAAAAAGTCAAGCTGAAGGGTCTTGGCCTGAAACATTGACTGTACTCTTTTCCATAGATACTGCCTGGCCTGCTGAGTTCCTGCAGCATTTTATGTGTGTTACTTGGATTTCTGGCATCTGCAGATTTCTCTTGCTTACAAAAAGTCATGATGCAGTTTTAAAAAGACCACTAACCTGCACACTATTAATGAAAAATCTGATAAAGATGAGAGTGATATGGGACTGGGTAGCCTTGAGATTTAACATTTGAAAACTGACAAGACCAAACAATATGGCTTGCACCAGAGGTGAATGACAAATTAATTAAAATGGGAGTAGACACTGGCTTGGCTGTTTCAGTAATTCCACAAAATGAGTTTGAACAGCATTTCAAAGTTACTGAACTGAAGCCTGCAGATATCCAATTAAGCACTTACATTGGAAAGAAGATAAGTCTTGTGGGATTGACATTCGTAACAGTGAAATGCAACAACTAACAAGTCACACTGGGCTTGTATGTGGTATAAGCAGGAGGGTCAGCATTGTGGGGTCATGACTGGCTGAAAGAACTTTAACCTGATTGGAAATCCACCTACCATTTTCATGCCACATCTCCTGCAATAGAGTCAACTGTAGGCAAATTAAGAAAAGCACTGGATAATGCCACGGCAGTATTCAAGGATGGCATTGGCAAAACTCAAACATGTCAGGGGTAAAAGAGTGTTAAATGAACATGCCACACTGAAGTTTTGCAAATCCCATCTGGTTCCTTATATCATCCGTGATTAAGTAGCCAATGAGCTAGAATCACATAGAGAGTGAAGGAATTCTTTCCGAGGTTCAGTGGAGCTCATGGGCAACACCAGTGGTCCCAGTAGCCAAGAGGAATGGATCTGTCAGGATCTGTGGTAATTTTAAGGTCGTCATCAACTCAGTACTGAAAGTAGATCAATATCCTCTGCCCAGGATAGAGGATACCTTTGCAAACCTTCAGCAAAACGGACTTACCTGAGACTTACCTACAGATGGAGATGGAAGAGACCAAAGTGCTTCTCACCATAAACACTAACAAAGGGCTTTATTGTTATACTAGGCTTATTTTTGGAGTAGCTTCTACACCTGGACTCCAGGCGAAAGCTATGGATCAGGTGCTGCAAGGGTTGCCAGGCACCCAGTGTTACCTGGATGACATCATTGTTACCAGTGAGGATGACAAGAAACATCTCCAAAATCACAAGACAGTGTTAAAAAGATTAGAAAATTGTGGGCTCAGAGCACGGTGTGGCAAGTGTGAATTCTTTAAACCAAGCATCACTTACACCATTGACACATAAGCATTGCTCAAGTGTACTTAGAAAATTGAAGCTGTTCTGGATGCTCCAAGGACAAAGGATGTATCACCGTTGCGACACTTTTCGGATTTGTTCATCACTATAACAGGTTCCTGCCAACCTGGCTACTGTGCTCCACCCTTTGCATTCATCACTTCAGATCGGGAACAAATGGCAAAAACAAACAAGTGTAACATGGCTTTCAAAAAGGTAAAGTAATTGGTGATGTCAGACACTGTACTCACACATTATTGTCCATAATGTCCAGTGAAGCCTACCTTTGGTGCCTCACCTTATGTTGTAGATACAGTCATGTCACATGCTGTGAATGATGGAAGTGAACGTCCCATAGCCTTGGCATCATGTTCCCTTACTGCTGCAAAGAAAAATTATGCACAGATTGACAGAGGGGCCTTGAGTCTTGTTTGGGATGTAAAACATTTCAGCCAGTACTTGTATGGGAGAGAGTTTGTCCTTGTTACTGATTATCAACTGCAAGTGTCCATTTCCAATCCACAGAAGGGGGTTCCACTAACAGCAGCATGAATGCAGAGATGGGCTGTTTTTCTTGGAGGACAAAATTACAAGGTTGAATTCAAGAGGATAACTAATCATAGAAATTGCTGATGGATTGTCCCATTTACACTTGGAAAAAGAAATACTGAAAATATTACAAAAGAGGACACTTCTCTTGACGTATTCTCCCTAACTCAAATTGATATATAGATAGATAGATAGATAGATAGATATACTTTATTAATCCTGAGGAAAATTTGGTTTCGTTACAGCCGCTCCAACCAAGAATAGATTGTAAATATAGCAATACAAAAAAACCCAACAATCAAACACCAAAATGCAAACTATGCCAGATGCAAAGTAAGTCCAGGACCAGTCTATTGGCTCAGGGTGTCTGACCCTCCACAGGAGGAGCTGCACATTCGATGGCCACAGGCAGGAACGACCTCCCGTGCCGCCAAGTGTTGTATCACGGTGGAATGTGGCCAAAGTCCAACAGTAAAAAGTTCAATATCCAGTCTGCAAACACGTTCCTCGATCATAATATACCCCGGATTGCACCATCCGTTGTTAGCCAGAACAGTAAGCACCCAACTCCTTTACGCTTACCGCTCTCAGTGCACTTCCGGTCAGCCGGAACGGTATTACCCACCGAACTCCTTTTCTCCAAAAGTCTCTGTTGTCTTGACCCGGTCCTCTTTCCTCGGCTTTGTGATCCCCCTCAGTGTGTTTTCCTCCAGATTTCAGCAGGGGTGTCCACCGCTCTGTTCGCTAAGCCGGCCGGTATTTGCTGATCCGTGGAATACACAATGCGACCTTACTTCTGTCCCGCGTGTCGGGATGTAACCATTTCCAGCGCTAAAGAAAACCCAAATAAAACTCTCTCTACCAGCATGTTAGAGAGGGTGCAGCTTCAACGTGTTACCCTGAGAAAAAAAATACAAAAAATAACGTAAATTAAAAAGAAAGAAGAAGAAAGTAAGAATAGATCGGAACGGCTGTACCAGGCTGCATGCACGACCGGCGCATGCGCACAAGGAAGTCTCTCTATTACAGCAGAGATCATCCAAAGGGAAACCAGAAAAGACCCACACTGTCTCAGGTCTATATGGCCACCCAAAGTGGCTGGAATGTGCAGCAGCAACTCTAGTTCTCCCATTTTTACCAGCACCCAAATGAACCTGCCCATGGCAGCTGTTGCCTTATTTGTGGAGTGAGAGTTGTTGTACCATCCAAGCTAGGAGCTTAAGTGTTGGAACAGCTTCATGCTGGTCATCTACAGTGGGTGTGGTGAAAATGAAAGCATTGTTTGGGATGCCAACATATCCAGGGGATGCCAAGAGCAACGCCTCTCCATCCCAGGAATGACCTGCATTACGCTGGCAGCAGATTCCTGTGGATTTTGCCAACTACTTATGGGCACAAATTTCTTGGTTGTAGTGGATGCAGTTACAACGTGGCCAGATGTGTTCCCAATAACATCCATTATAGCCAAGCATACTGATGATGTGTTGAGAAGCCTTTTCTCAAGGACTGGTGTTCCAGAACAATTAGTCAGTGACAATGGACCACAGTTTGTTGCAGAACTGTTTCAGTCATTTCTAGAAATGAATGGAATAAGACACATTACATCTGCACCACACCACCCAGGTACAAGTAGCTTGGTTATTAAGGTCTGTCCAGAGTCTAAAGACACTACACTGACGCTGAATCAGAAGCTCGCTAATTTCCTCCTTACATATCACAATGTAGAACACTCCTCAACCAACAACCCACCAGCCATGCTGTTCCGGGGTTGTCCCAAATTTTATTAGGGAGCTTAAGGTAAAGAAACCATTAGGAGACAGTGATCATAATATGATACAGTTCACCCTGCAATTTGAGAGGGAGAAGCTAAAGTCAGGTATATCAGTATTATAGTGGGGAAAAGGGAATTATAAAGACAAGAGAGAGGATCTGGCCAAAGTTGATTGGAAAGGGACATTAGCAGAGATGACGGCAGAACAACGATAGCTGGAGTTTCTGGGGGCGAGTCAGAAGGAGCAGAATAGATGCATCCCAAAGAAGAAGAAGTATTTTAAAGACAGGATGACAAGGGAAGTCAAAGACAGCATAAAAGCAAAACAGAGGGCACATAATATATTAAAAATTAGTGGGAAGTTAGAGGATTAGGAAGCTTTTAAAAACCAAAAGAAACCAATTTTAAGAAGCCATAAGGAGGGAAAAGATAAAATATGAAGATAAGTAAGCCAATAATATCTAAAAGGATACTAAAAGTTTTTCAGATAGATGAAAAGTAAAAGAAGCAAGAGTAGATATCGGACTGCTGGAAAATGACACTGGAGAGGTAGTAATGGGGGAGAAGGAAATGACAGACAAACTGAGTAAGTATTTTGCATCAGTCTTCACTAGCAGTATGGTGGAAGTTCATGAGTGTCAGGGAGCAGAAGAGAGTATTGTTACTGTTACTAGGGAGAAGGTGCTCGGGAAGCTGAAAGGTCTGAAGGTAGATAAGTCACCTAGACTAGATGGACTACACCTCAAGGTTTTGAAAGAGGTAACTGAAGAGATTGTGGAGACCTTGGTGATGAACTTTCAAGAATCAATAGATTCTGGCATGGTTCTGGAGGACTGGAAAATTCCAAATGTCAATTCACTCTTCTAGAAGGAAGGGAGGCAGAAGAAATGGAATGCCTGAGCAGACTCGATGGGCTGAATAGCCTAATTCTATTCCTATGTCTTATGGTCTTATGGTCTCAAAGGAAATTATAGGCCAGGTAGCCCGACCCCAGTGATTGAAAAGTTGTTTGTGTCAACTGTTCAGGATGAGGTCTCAGGGTACTTGGAGGCACATGATAAAATAGGCCAGTCAGCATGGTTTTTACAAGAGAAAATCTTACCCGACAAATCTGTTGGAATTCTTTGAGGAAATAACGAGTTCAAAGTTCAAAGTAAATTTATTATCGAAGTACATATATGTCACTATATATGACTCTGACATTCATTTTCTTGTGGGCATACTCAATAAATTCATAATAGAATATTAACCATAATAGAATCAATGAAAGATCACACTAACTAGGGTGTTCAACCAACGTCCAGAAGACAACAAACTGTGCAAATACAAAAAGAGATAAATAATAATAATAATAATAAATAAGCAATAAATATCAAAAATATGAGATGAAGAGTCATTGAAAGTAAGTCCATAGGTTGTGGCATCATTTCAGTGATGGAGCAAGTGAAGTTGAGTGAAGTTATCCCCTTTGGTTCAAGAGCCTGATGGTTGAATTCCACAGGTTCACCACCCTCTGGTCACAGGAACTCCTCCTCGTCTCTGTTCTAAAGGGATGCTCTACTATTCTGAGGCTGTGCCCTCTGTTCTTAGATCCTCCAACTTTAGGAAATATCCTCCCCATGTCCACTCTATCTAAGCCTTTCAATATTTGATAGGTTTTAATGAGATCCCACTATTCTTCTAAACTCCAGGGTATACAGGCCCAGAACCATCAAAGGCTCCTCATATATTAACCCCTTAATTCCTGGGATCATCCTCATGAACTTCCTCTGGATCTTCTCCAATACCAGCACATCCATTCAATAAAGGGTTCAAATATGCTTAGAATACTCCAAGTCTGACCAATGCCTTATTGAAATCCCTTTGAATGGCACAGAGTTGAGCATGAGATGGAGGGAGGGATTGTTCTTTCATTAAGTATGATGGAAAAGCTTTGTGGAGTTAGGATTTGTATATTCTCTCCAAGTACCTAGTCACCTCTGTGCTCTTATAGCCACAGTAATTTTGCAGCTTTTCCATTTAGGTTTCTGGACAACAGTAAGCCCTCAGGGATAGATAGTGTAGGATTGTACTTCCATTCTCTGGAGATGATCATTTGGTGGCATCAATGAGTTGCAAATTTTCCTCCCTCATTCTCCTATTTAGCTTTTGTTGTGCAAGGAATAGCCTGTTGGTTTCAGGTGAACAACATGTCATTTGAGGTGTTCCATACTGAAGTAAAAATATTCCTGTTCAATTTTGGCAGGATATTCGGAAAAGAGATCCAGACAAGGTCTCTTCCTAAACAAGAGAATATCTGCAGATGCTGGAAATCCGAGCAACACACACAAAATGCTGAAGGAACTCAGCAGGCCAGGCAGCAGCTATGGAAAAGAGTAAACAGTTGACGTTTCAGGGCGAGGCAGTTCATCAGGACTGTTCAGCATTTTGTGAAAATCTCTTTCCCTTGTCTATCTGCTCCTGCTCCTTCTCTTCTTCCTTGCAATAGCTGAGACCAACTAGCACCACAATGAACGAGAGGCAAAGTACGCTCTGTTGTACCAAAACTAATCTCTCTATCCATGTACTTTTAGGCCACGAGTTACTGTAATTAAAAACAAAGCAAAAACTAGAAACAATCGGTTTACTTCAAGCCTTTCGCAAACCAAGCTGGACATTAAGCTTACCATGGAAATATCTGCTTCATGACTACCATACTGGGAAAACAATCAATAGAAACAGTTGATAGCTTATTGAGGTAAAAAGTTAATGGAAGATCTTCAGTGCTTGGATGAAATCTAGCAATTTTATTTACTGCATCCAAAAATTCAGTTGTGTAATATTTTTCAAAGGTACATTTAATGTCAGAGGAATGTATGAGGGGTGATTGATAAGTTCTTGGCCTAAGGTTGAAGGAGTCAAATTTAGAAAACCTAGTACAGTTATTTTTCAACATAGTCCCCTCCTACATTTACACACTTAGTCCAGCGGTCATGGAGTATACGGATCCCTTCTTTGTAGAAGTCGGCGTCTTGGACCTCCAGGTGGTCCACAGCAGGGGCGATTGATAAATTTGTGGCCTAAGGTAGAAGGAGATGAGTTATACAGCTCTCGTTACATGCACGTGCAGTTCAACTCTTTGAGTGATTATGCAGAAAGTTTGAAGTTAAGAAATCATCTCCTTCTACCTTAGGCCACGAACTCATCAATCATCCCGGCTGTGGACACTTTCTGGAGGTCCAAGGTCCGTATGCTCCATGACCGCTGGACTAAGTGTGTAAATGTAGGACGGGACTATGTTGAAAAATAAATGTGCTGGGTTTTCTAAAATTGACTCCTTCTACCATAGGCCACGAACTTATCAATCACCCCTCGTATACGATATATATCCTGAAATGGGTACGTGCTGAGAAACTTAGCAACATTTAAACAAAGTAAGTATCAGCAGTTCATCATGGAAGGCCAGGGCCAATATTTATATTCCATGGCGCACTAGTCACGTTGGGTTGGGTGCAATCTGCCATCGGCTCCATCTTTTAATGATGATTTATTATGTTTTTAAGTGATTCACCTTTTCCATGGTAAGTTAATTGGACAACCGTCCGAGACACAATGTGAATCACTAACAATGATTATTCTGTCCATGCTTTAGATGTTGCATCTCATGATGTCTCATATTAGTGTAGTATGCTTTCAAGAAAGGTTTAATCAATATATAGAAGTATGTTGAACATGGATTGTAGAAATTGGGAGAAAAGTACAGTTAACATTTTGTTTAATGTAATTTATGAGATGTGCCCATCCTATAATGCTGTTGGGAAGGTGGTGAACAAGAGATACAGCTTGGAACAAACCCTTTCCAGGACTGCTCAGCAACCCACCTATTTACAACTTACAATGCCCGATGAGTATACTAACTGGGACGTCTTTGGAATGTGGGAGGAAACTGGGGCACATAGAGGAAACCCACACGTTCATTGGAAGGACGTAGAAACTTCTTACAGAGGACGCCGGAATTGAACTCTGAACTTCAGCGCCCCAAGCTGCAATAACGTCGCTCAAACTGCTATGCTACGTGGCGGTTGTACAACACTGGAAGGTACACTCACATTGTTGTTGTTCGGAGAGATACTGGAGTTAAATTCGCAATGATGAAGGAATGGTAATGCATTTTCAGGAGAGGAGGTAGAAAGGTGATCATGTCTCCACGTGCTTGCTGCTTTTGCACACTCAGGTGGGTGTGGGAGCTTCTGACTTTAATACTCAATTAGACTAGTAGTATGCTAGTTCCCTACATGTGCCTCTGGATTACCACAATGGAAAATCTCTCTCTGAATAAGGAGAAACACACTTAAAATGCTGAGGATCTCAGCAGGTCAGGCAGTTTCTATGGAAAGGAATAAAGAGTCAGACCTAACGATGGGTCTTGGCCCGAAATGGCAAAATACTGACAAAATTCTAGAGTCCTAGAAAGTGAGTGCGTAGGTTGTGTTCAGTGATCAGTTCAGACTTGAGGTGCATGAAATTATCCAGATGGGTTGAGGAACTAATAGTTGCAGGGCAATAATTATACCTGAACCTGGTTGTGAGGGACCTTAGGCTCGCATGTATTAGTCATAGTCATACTTTATTGATCCCGGGGGAAACTGGTTTTTGTTACAGTTGCACCATAAATAATTAAATAGTAATAAAACCGTAATTTTTTGCAAGTAAAACAATGTCAGGTGTTTCATGTCTAATGAAACCCATAACACATTTAATTGAACTCCAAAACCTAAACCGTAGAAATGCGCTGAATATCCTTACATAACGTCACCACATCAGACCAGCCTCTTAGAACGAAACCCCAACTCAATGTCAGTGGTTATGAATTATGTGTATTTCTCCCAATTAAATGAAAACAGTTCTCTGCAAAATGAACTAAATTAATTACAAATATAAAGCACAAAATAATTGATTGCATAGATATTCACCTCCTTCAAGTCAGTATTTAGTAGATGCACCTTTGGCAGCAATTACAGTCTTGAGTCTGTGTGGTTAGGTCTCTATCAGCTTTGCACATCTGGACACTGCAATTCTTCTTTACAAAACTGCTCAAGCTCTGTCAGATTGCATGGGGACCATGAGTGATCATCTCTTTTTTAAGTCCATCCACAAATTCTCAATTGGATTGAGGTCTGGACTCTGACTTGGTCACTTCAGGACATTAACTTTGTTGTTTTTAATCCCTTCCTGTGTAGCTTTGTCTTTATGCTTGGGGTTATTGTCTTGCTGGAACATAAATCTCTCCCAAGCCACAGTTCTCTTGTAGACTGCATCAGGTTTTTCTCCCAGATTTCCCTGTACTTTGCTGCATTCATTTTACCCTCTACCTTCACAAGCCTTCCAGGACCTGCTGCAGTGAAGCATCCCCACAGCATGATGCAGCCACCACCGTGCTTCATGGTAGGGATGATGTGCAGAGTTTGGCTTACGCCATGTCCAAAAAGCTCAATTTTGATTTCATCAGAGCACAGAACCTTCTTCCAGCTGACTTCAGAGTCTCCCACATGCCTTCTGGAAAACTCAAACTGAGATTTCATGTGAGCTTTTTTCAACGATGGCTTTCTCTTTGCCACTCTCTCATAAAGCTGTGACTGGTGAAACACCGAGAGAACAGTTGTTGTATACATAATCTCTCTCATCTCAGCCACTGAAGCTTGTAACTCCTCCAGAGTTATCATAGGTTTTTGGTGGCCTCCATCACTAGTCCCCTTCTTGCATGGTCACTCAGAATTTGAGGACAGCCTGCTCTAAACAGATTTACAGCTGTACCATATTTTTTCCATTTCTTGATGATTGACTTTACTGTACTCCAAGGAATATTAGGGACTTGGAAATTTTCTTGTAACCATCTCCTGACTTGTTCTTTTCGATAACCTTTTTGTAGAGTTGCTTGGAGAGTAGTTTTTGCCAGGATACTGACTCACCGGCAGTTGGACCTTCCAGAGAGAGGTGTATTTTTACTACAATCAATTGAAACACCTTGACTACACATGGTGATCTCCATTTAACTAATTATGTGACTTCTAAAACCAATTTGCTGCACTACTGATGATTTTAGTGTGTCATAGTAAAGGGGTGAATACTTATGCAATCAATTATTTTATGTTTTATATTTGTAATTAATTTAGATCACTCAGTAGAGATCTGTTTTCATTTCAACACAAAACATTCTTTTTCTGTTGATCAGTGTCAAAAAAGCCAAATTAAATCTACTGTGATTCAATGTTGTAAAACAATAAATCGTGAAAACTTCCAGGGAGAGTGAATACTTTTTATAGGCACTGTGTATCAGTGATAATAAACCTGATTCTGGTACTAAATTTGGAGAAAGTGAAAAATTCATTACCCTTCACTGCACTGTAAACATGTTAAACCTTTCTTATGTTTTTTCTGCAGTTATTTATGCATATGACATTGTACTCTGTCTTCATTGATCTGACAAAGGCGTTCAACACGGTCAACAGAAACGTACTGTGGATCATCCTTAGAAAGCTTGGCTGCCCGCAGAAATTCACTACACTCATCCGTCTGCTCCACAATGGCATGACAGGAGAAGAGTTCT
Source organism: Mobula hypostoma (assembly GCF_963921235.1). Lineage (NCBI taxonomy): Eukaryota > Metazoa > Chordata > Chondrichthyes > Myliobatiformes > Myliobatidae > Mobula > Mobula hypostoma. Next base: position 19,774,328 of record NC_086119.1, on the reverse strand, counting down.
CAAATGGTTCCCCATCCGAGACTTTCAACATCTCAAATGGCGTGAAGCAAGGGTGCGTTCTAGCACCAGTGCTCTTCAACCTCTTCTTCACCCAAATGCTGAAGCATGCTGTTAAGGACCTAGACCTGGGTATGTACATAAGATATCGCCTAGGCGGATCGATGTTTGACCTGAGACGCCTTGCTGGAAAGACCAAAACGTCGAGGAGGCTCATCACTGAAGCCCTGTTTGCTGATGACTGTGCCCTCATGGCCCACCAGGAGAACCACCTGCAGACGATTGTTGACAAGTTCTCCGCAGCCTCAAAGCTGTTCGGCCTGACAATCAGCCTCAGTAAGACAGAAGTTCTTTTGCAACCTGCACCAAACAGTCACCCTCCTCAGCTATGCATCACCATCGACAGCACCGTGGAGAGCTTCAAGTGTCTAGGAAGCACCATCTCCAGTGATGGATCCCTTGACAAAGACAGCATAGCAAGGATCCAGAAAGCCAGCCAGGCACTTGGGAAACTCTGTGTCAAAGTTCTGGAGCACAAGGACATTCAGATTTCAACCAAGCTCAAGGTGTACAAGACTGTGGTCCTCACCTCTCTCCTGCGCGGCTGCGAAACCTGGACCCTGTACCGCAGGCACATCAAACAGCTGGAGCAGTTTCACATGCGCTGTCTGCGGTCGATCACGAGGATTCGATGGCAGGACTGAATCACCAACCAGGAAGACCTTGACAGAGCCAACAGCACAAGCACTGAGGCAAGGATCCTCCAGGCCCAGCTACGCTGGACTGGCCCTGTAATCCACATGGGTGAAACAAGAATCCCCAGGCAGCCGCTCTATGGTGAGCTTGAGCACGGCAGTCACAATCAGGGCCGCCCCAAAAAAAGATTCAAAGACAATCTGAAATCGTACATCAAATGGGCAGACCTGCAGCCTCGACAACTTGAGGAGTCCGCAGCCGACAGGGCTGCGTGGCACGCCCTGACCAGAAAAGCTGCATCTGACTTTGAGGACGACCAAAATCAGCGCCTTGCAGCAGCACGAGACCGACACCACAAAGCTGTGTGTGCACCAGTTCTAACAACCGCCATTCCATGTCCAACCTGCAACCGCATGTGTGCTTCAGCCTTCAGCCTCTGAGGCCACATGCGTATCCACAGATCCCTGCACAATGTTTAGTCTTCCTCGGACCCCGAGAGACAACCACCAATATGCACATTTTATTCCATATCTGTACTATATATCTTTATATCTTTTATCTAACTTTATATCTTATATAATTCCTTATTCTTTACCATTGCTGAAAATTCCTTTTTGTTACATGTCTCGCCAGCACACCATTGCAAATTCCTAACACGTAAGCATACTGGCAAAGAAAGTTCCTTGATCCTCTTTGATTTTCAAGGTTCAAGATTGTTTTTTGTGATTTGGGATAAAGAAGAAAGAAATGATTATAACTCTAGATCCGATGCACCATAAAAATACACAGTAAGCGCAGAGAACACAATGAAGAAACAAAAAAACACAATAAATATGAATATAAAAGTAATCCTATAAAACACAATGTACCAGTAACTGATTATATGTGCATAAAGTGACACTGGGTGATATGATCCTCGATCTTTGATTCAAACAACAAGCTGTAATTGCTGAACAAGCTGTGCTGTGAATGGAAAACAGACATTGAGACAGCAATGTTTCTTCTAAGGTTTAAGCAAGGCCTTTGGTTCAGACAAGTTGAATCCCGTATCTCCACAAGCCCAACCCCCACCTCCCCTCACAAAAATAAAACCTAACCCTCTGTATGCCATTACTCTTGACTCCCTTCATTCCATAGACCTTTAACAGCCCTAATTATAGTGTATGATGTGCTGTACAATTAAACAAAACAAGTCTACTCAGGAAATGAGATCGGCCACATAGCTGCGGGTCAAGGATGTTTCACGAAGTCTTGCCATTACTCTGGTTAGTGCTGCTTTGCTTATCAGGGCTGGTGTCATCGAGATCTACTGGGCTGATAGCTCTCTGCCACTTCACCTTCTATTGTCTTGTAATTTGCACCTTGTGTATTTCAGATTAAAAGGCAATAGCAACAATTAGTTTACCTATTGGCAAGGAATGGCTCACAGTGCAGGATATGGATTATTTAGGTGGAGCCCGATCTCCTAAAGGGAATACTGCTTGTTTCAAACACTATTTCAAACACATCACGGATCAAGAATCAATTTTATTTGTTGTAGTGTGTTGGTCAGGGTGAGACGTACAACAGAAAACAACAGCATTCAACAATAATAACAAATAAAGAATTATAAAAAACAAAACTAGAGCTTAAAGTAATGATACGGAATAAAATATGCATCAATACATATAAATATCGGCATGTATTTACAATGGAAACAGTATTATAAAGTCCTGCTGAAGGGTTTCAGCCTGAAATGTTGACTGTACTTTTTTCCTTGGTTGTAGCCTGGCCTGCCGAGTTCCTCCAGCATTTTATGTGCATTGCTTTGATTTCCAGCATCTGCAGATTTTCTCTTGTTTGTGAGCATTACAAAGAAGTGGTTTAAAGTGTTTACAGTGCAGTGCAGAGAATAACAGAAGTATCTGGCTATTAAATCTTCTCTTCTCCCCCCCCCCCCCCAATTTCTGTTCTGTTAGACATTGGGGATTTTAGAAAGTTTATCTGAAAATTTGCAAACCATGAACAGAAGCATATTCCCAGTTCTGTAAAAGTCTAAATGCGTAATTTAGACATAGAAAAATAGTGCCTGATTTACTGAGTTCCTCCAGCACTTTGTGTGTTTTGCTCTAAATTTCAAGCATCTACAGAATCCTTTGTGTTTATAGAAAAGTAGCATCCTCCTTATCCTAACATGAAGCCAAGATTTTCTTTTCCTAAACACAAGAGATTCTGCAGAGGCTGGAAATCCAGAGCAACTCAAATAAAAATGCTGGTGGAATTCAGGTCAGGCAGCATATTTGGAAAGGAATAAACAGTTGACGTTTTGGGCTGAGACTCTTCATTAGGACTGTCCTACTTTTTCTACTGTGGAAGTTATACTTGGTAGCAAGGATACCAAGGAGGAGAAGATGGCTGCGCGACGCAGTGCGCACGGCCTCTCCGGTGAATGATATCTGTAATCTGTCAAGTAGGGTACCGTGCACAATTATGATGTGATGAAGACAGACGTGAGAGTATGGAGGAACATCTGGAGAAACTTCTGAAATGCCCGCTTCGCTGCCGCTGTTACTGTGTGGTCCGGAATCTCCGGAGCAGGCGGCCCCGAATCCTCGGCTTTGCTTGTTTAGTTAGGTCGAAGGCGCTCAGGCAGAGGATGACGCTCGGGAAGCTGTGTCAGAGGGACTGGTCGAAGGCTCGAAGTTTTCGGATGGACGGACTCAGTGTTGGCTGTGGTCAGCTGCTTCCAAGGCATCGGCAAGTTGACGGTGCCTGGAGGTTTATGGCAGGGAGTTTCCCCCTTTTTCTGCCTGCTATTGGGGACTCAGGAGTCGATCGGGACTTGAGACTTTTTTTTACCGTGCCCATGGTCTGTTCTTTATCATATTATGGTATTGTTTTGCACTGCTGTAACTATATGTTACAATCATGTGGTTCTGTCAGTGTTAATCTTTGGTTTGTCCTGTTTTCTGTGATATCACTCCAGAGGAACATTGTATCATTTCTTAATGCATGTATGCATTTCTAAATGACAATAAAAGAGGACTGAGTGTTCTCATAATCTATCTATCTATCTAGCAACACACACAAAATGCTCAGGAACTCAGAAGGCCAGACAGTATCCATGGAAGGAATATGTCAATGTTTCAGTCCAAAACCCTTCATCAAGACTAGTCTCAGCCCAGACATATTAACATTGAATGTTAACACTGTTTCTCTGTCCTGATGAAGGGTTTCGGTCTGAAACGTTGACTGTCTATTCCTTTCCATGGATTCTGCCTGACCTGCTGAGTTCTTGAGCATTTTGCATATGTTACATTGGATTTCCATCATCTGCAAAATCTCTTGCAGTATGACTGTTCTGCTGGGGTAGATACTTTTCTCCTGGTTTCATACTGTGTAGGAAAGAGGAGACAAGTTACAAAGTGAAAGAATTACTGTGAACATCTACAGTAGCATGCAAAAGTTTGGGCACCCCTGGTCAAAATTTCTGTTACTGTGAATAACTAAGTGAGTAGAACTGATTTCCAAAAGGCATAAAGTTAAAGATGACACATTTCTTTAATATTTTAAGCAAGAAAACTTTTTTATTTCCATCTTTTACAGTTTCAAAATAACAAAAAAGGAAAAGGGCCTGAAGCAAAAGTTTGGGTACTCTGCATGGCAGTACTTAGTAACACCCCCTTTGGCAAGTATCACAGCTTGTAAACGCTTTTTGTAGCCAGCTAAGAGTCCTTCAATTCTTGTTTGGGGGATTTTCACCCATTCTTCCTTGCAAAAGGCTTCTAGTTCTGTAGATTCTTGGGCTGTCTTGCATGACCTGCTCTTTTGAGGTCTATCCATAGATTCTTGATGATGTTTACAGACATCCCACCCTGCAAAAACTCATTTCAGGGAGGTAGCACCATCAATTTGTGGGAGACTCCTGGAACTTCTGGGAGAGGTGGGATGTCTGCAATAGAGTAGCTCCTTAGCAGCTAGCCAGCTAGTTTAAATAACGTTAGCTATGCTAATGAACGAATGACACCTGTTAAACTCACCTCAACAAAAAGTTCTATTCTAACTTCGTCGGTCCACAGGACTTGTTTCCAAAATGCATCAGGCTTGTTTAGATGTTCCTTTGAACCTTTTGATTAGAACTTTTTGGCTGCAATGAGCAAAGATATGTTTGGAGAAAAAAGGGTGCAGAATTTCATGAAAAGAACACCTCTCCAACTGTTAAGCATGGGGGTGGACATGCTTTGGGCTTGTGTTGCAGCCAGTGGCACAGGGAAAATTTGCTGGTAGAGGAAAGAATGAATTCAATTAAATACCAGCAAATTCTGGAAGCAAACATCACACCGTCTGTAAAAAAGCCGAAGATGAAAAGAGGATGGCTTCTACAACAGGATAATGATCCTAAACACACCTCAAAATCCACAACAGACTACCTCAAGAGGAACAAGCTGATGGGTTTGCCATGGCCCTCATAGTCCCCTGACCTAAACATCATCGAGAATCTGTGGATAGACCTCAAAAGAGCAGTACATGCAAGACAGCCCAAGAATCTCACAGAACTAGAAGCCTTTTGCAAGGAAGAATGGGCAAAAATCCCCCAAACAAGAAATGAAAGACTCTTAGCTGGCTACAAAAAGTGTTTGCGATACTTGCCAAAGGGGGTGTTACTAAGTACTGACCGTGCAGGGTGCATAAACTTTTGCTTCGGGCCCTTTTCCTTTTTTATTATTTTGAAACTGTAAAAGATGGAAATAAAAAAGTTTTCTTGCTTAAAATATTAAAGAAATGTGTCATCTTTAACTTTATGCCTTTTGGAAATCAGTTCATCTTTTACTCACTTAGTTATTCACAGTAACAGAAATTTTGACTGGGGTGCCCAATCTTTTGCATACCACTGTATATAGGTTAGTTTCCCGAGTAAACTATGCATGTGAATTTTCATGTTACGTCTCTAATGGCTTCAAGGCAAAATGCATTGTTTCTGTTTCTGCACACCTTATGTGTTGTCCTTTGTTTTTAACTGCATTTTACATGACAACCGCACGACCCAAAGCACTTCACAGCTAATGAAGTACTTTGGAAATGCCGTTAACTGCTGCAAACATGGAAACTCTGGACTAATTTGAATTCTGCAATGAGATAAATGAGCAGATAATCTGTTTTTAATAGTGCTGGTGGAGGGATAATTGATGGCTAGGTGATCAGCAAGAATTCTGCCGGTTACCTTTGAAGAGCCATGAAGTCTTTAACGCCAACTGGAGAGGAGAGTCAGGGTCATGATTTAGAGTTTGATCTGAGAGATAGTATCCCAACATGATGGCTTGCCTCCAGTACTGTTTACTTTGCTGAAGATCTAGTGACTGTGCTATACTGGGTGAGATCTAACGACTCTGGAATGAAATATTGACACATAGATACTTGAGACACAATGACAGACCGATGAAAACTTGTAAAAACAAGGCGGGCTTTCTAAAATGTACTCAAGATAGCATGAGTTGTCTATCCAAACCTCTATACCGGCGTCAGAACCAGGTTTAATAACAGTAACAAATGTCATGAAATTTGTGGTTTTGCAACAGTAGTACAGTACAAACCATAAAAATAAGAAATATATACAGTATATTAAAAAGTTTAGTTAAATCAAATAATTAATGCAAAAAAAGAGCAAAAATAGTGAGGTAGTGTTCATGGGTTGGTTCATTGTCCATTCTGAAACCTGTTTGTGGAGGGGAAGTGGCTGTACCTAAAACATTGAGTGTGTGCGTGTGTGTGTCTTCAGGCTCCTGTACCTCCTCCCTGATGGTAGTAATAAGAAGAGAACATATCCTGGGCAATGGGGGTCCTTAACGAAGCATTGCCTTTTTGAGGCATTGTCTTTTGAAGATGTTCTCAATGCTAGGGAGGCTAGTTGCCGTGATGGAACAGAATGAGTTTGCGACCCTCTGCAGCTTTTTCCAACCCTGTGCACTGGCGTACTGGCATTGGAGAGGGTCCAGAGGAGATGCACGAGAATGATCCCACAAACCCTGCGCACTGGCGTACTGGCATTGGAGAGGGTCCAGAGGAGATACACGAGAATGATCCCACAAACCCTGTGCACTGGCGTACTGGCATTGGAGAGGGTCCAGAGGAGATGCACGAGAATGATCCCACAAACCCTGTGCACTGGCGTACTGGCGTTGGAGAGGGTCCAGAGGAGATACACGAGAATGATCCCACAAACCCTGTGCACTGGCGTACTGGCATTGGAGAGGGTCCAGAGGAGATACACGAGAATGATCCCACAAACCCTGTGCACTGGCGTACTGGCATTGGAGAGGGTCCAGAGGAGATACACGAGAATGATCCCACAAATTAAATACCATATGAGGAGCATTTGATGTCTGTGGGTCTGCACAATCTGATTGAAACCTACCGAATGTTGAAAGGCCTAGATAGATTGGACATAGAGAGGATGTTTCCAACAGTGGGGGAGTCTAGGATCACAGGGGAAAGCTCAGAATACAAGGACATCCCCTTAAAACATAATTTCTTTAGCCAAAGGGTAGTAAATCTGTGGAATTTATTGCTACAGACAGCTATGGAGGCCAAGTCATTGGGTATATTTGGGGCACTATGGTAGTAGTTATGGCAACACTATTACAGCTAGGGGCGTCAGAGTTTAGAGTTCAGTCCTGGTGTCTGCTGTCAGGAATCTCTCTACGTCCTCCCCGTGGAGTGCATGGGTTTTCTCCGGGTCCTCCAGTTTCCTCCTGCTGTTCAAAGACGTACTGGCTGGTCATTGTAAATTGTCCCTTGATTAGCTTAGGGTTAAACTGAGGTTGTTGAGGACTGCAGGGCAGTCTAGCATGAAGGGCTGGAAGTGCCTACTTCGTGCTCTATCTCTAAATAAATAAATAAACATTTAAGACTGCATTTAATAACTTCTTGATTAGTAAGAGTGTCAAACGTTATGGGGAGAAGCCAAGAGAATGGGATTGAGAGGGATAATAAGTTAGCCATAATGGAATGGCACAGCAGGCTCGAGGGGCCGAGTGGCCTAATTCTGCTCCTATGTCTAATGGTCCTGCCAAGGTCCCAACTGCACTCAGTTCTTTATATTGGTCTGGCCACATTGCTTGCATGTTTGATACCAAATTCCTAAACAGAAACTCCATTGCAAGCTCTGTCAAGGGAAGAGATTACCAGACATTCAAAGGAAACGATTGATGGATGTGCTTTGACATCCCCTTGAAAAAATGTGCTCTATAGGAGCCACTGGCCCATGACCACTTGAAATGGAGAAGGAGCATTCAGAGTGTTACAGGGATCCTTAAGTCAGGAGTATAAAGAAGTTCTCTTTCAGCAGAAGATGGAGCACAAGCTATCCACTTACTGGATCGTCAGGCAGCCCATGTATCTGTGGAGGAGTTAACGGTTTCCTCTTTGACCTCATTAGTCACTTCAGGATCCTTAAATCCAAAATACAACAAATTATCCTCAATCTCTGGAAACTCTTTAAGAAGAAGGTTCCAGTCGATGCAGGCCCAACCTGTTTGTCCTTTCTTCATACATCAAGCTTTTCATCCCACGAATTCACAAAGTGGATCTTCTCTGCATTTCTTCCAATGTAAACACCCTTTGCAAAACTATGTACAGTACTCCAAATGTGGTTTCACCAACCCCTGTATTTTAGAACTCTTGCAATAAAGGTCATTGTTCCATTAGCCTTATCAATTACTTGTTGCACCTTCATTGCTGGCTCTGATACCTCAAGCACTAGGACCTCCAGATTTCCTTGCACTGGATTTAAATAATAATTTGCTTTTTTATTCTTTCTTCCATGCTGAAGATTATGTAAGAGACACAAAAGTTGAATTTAGTCACTGAGTCCATGTTTAATTTATTTATAAATTTTATTTATAAACTTGCTAGAATGAATAGCATCAGAGGAAATTTTAACCCAAAACCAGCCTCTTCTCCATAGCCCTTGTTTACACTTCCTACTGTCTTGAGAAAGGAGCTAACATAATCAAAGACCGCTCCCACCCCAGAGCTGAGATGAAGGTAACACACGGATTTTTAAAAAAAATATTGCGTTTGCATTATACAATAATTGTCTCCTTGGCCTGTAAAATCATGCTAATTGGGTTGTAATTTCAAATGCACAGGTCATTCTCCTACAGGTATAGTTTCAGGATTACAGTTTATTCTTTTCATACGATGTTATACAAGGGATCTTTTTAGTGCGGATGAGATATCCCTGCGAGGAAGGAACATTCAATTGTTTTACACTATCTTTTCTTTCAATGTTTCAACCTTGGAATTATTGGTATGCATTAGAGAAAACCTATTTAATTTGGTAATTGCTAATCGGCCTATTATTGTCACAAGTACAGAGAAAATTGTTTTGCATGCCATCCATACAAATAATTTCAAATCATAAGTACCTTGAAGTAGTACAAAGGGAAAAATAATAATAAAATACGGAACATAGTGTTGCAGTTAGTTACAGGGAAAATGCAGTGCAGGTACTGTAGAAAGCAAGGTCCAAGGCCATGATGATGTAGATTGTGAGGTCAAGAGTTGATTTTTATCATGCAAGGGATCTGTTCAAGGGCTTATAACAGCGGGAAAGAGGCTGTCCTTGAACCTGGTTCTACAAGTTCTTCTGCCCGATGGAAGGGGAGAGAGGAGAAAATGTCCGGGGTGGGAGCGGTCTTTGATTATGTTAGCTCCTTTCTCAAGACAGTAGGAAGTGTAAACAAGGGCTATGGAGAAGAGGCTGGTTTTGGGTTAAAATTTCCTCTGATGCTATTCATTCTAGCAAGTTTATAAATAAATGTGTTTCTCAGTGGAATGGAACCTTTTAAATGTTTTAGGGGGAAGAGATGCTCATTCACCAAATAAGCATGCTTTGATAAATTTGCCATATAATGTCAAAGAGTTGGCAAGGGTACACAGAGGTTTTCCCTTCATCAGCAGGTACATTATTTTCTCCTTCCTCTTATACTTTCTAATCGTTTCACTACTCTTCTTTCTTATATTGAGGAATTAAATTTTCAACCCTGGGACAATACAGCAACTTGGTTTCAGATAAGAAACCGGGATTTACGTGTGGCCCTAAATAGTGTGAATCAACGGGTTGGTTACAGGAGGGATAAAAGTGAAGCATGCTTCAAGCAGGTCAATTGGACAGTATTTCCTTCACTAATTCACGAGTGCAAAGACCAGTTTTAGTGCCCCAACCGTCACCTCCCACGCGATTAGTCAGCTCGGCACAGGAGATGTTATTTTGTTGACATGTTTTTTTTTAAATAATCTTTGCTATTTCCTTTAGAAGTAGAATTAGTCACAGACTCAGATAAATGAAATAACCCACAAAAGGCAGATGGAATTTGACCAAACATAAAGTGACTAAATCTGGCTTACTTCCCATGATGATACAAGTTAGCAATAATGCTGTTGCTCCTGTTCAGGAAAGGCCAAAAGAAAGGTGTAGTCCTTAGTTACAGGGTATAATATTGCAAATACTCAAAGAACAGTCACATAGAATTAAGAAAAAAAATAAAGTTTTGCTATCTTTATTTTTAAATTGCTCTGTTTGGCAGGTCACAGGTTTGCGTTTCTACCATCCCTCTCACTGGAGGAACCAAAATCAGAATCAGGTTTAATATCACTGACAGTGTTGTGAAATTTGTTGTTTTGTGGTAGTGGTACAGTACAATACACAAAAATACATTTATGTGTGTGTGTGTGTGTGTGTGTGTGTATACATACAATCATACATTATTTTATTCTTTAGGTATTTGAAATATAGAGCATATGAAGGTAGTGAGTTGTGTCCTGACAAAGGGTCTCGGCCCAAAACGTCGACTGTACCTCTTCCTAGAGATGCTGCCTGGTCTGCTGCGTTCACCAGCAACTTTTATGTGTGTTGCTTGAAATTCCAGCATCTGCAGATTTCCTCATGTTTGAGTTGTGTTCATGGCTTAGTTCATTGCTTGTTCAGAAGTCTGATGCTGGAGGGGAAGAATCTGTTGCTAAAACTTTGAGTGTGTCCTGTACCTTCTCCTTGGAGGTAGCAATGAGAAGAGGGCATGCCCTGAGTGATAGGGGGTCCTTAATGATGTATGCCTCTTGTTTGACATGCAGAATTAGGCCATTCAGCCCATCAAGTCAGCTCCGACATTCCACCATGGCTGATGTATTAAGACTCTCAACCCTATTCTCCTGCCTTCTCCCTGTAACATTTGACACCCTTTCTAATCAAGAACTTATCAACCTCTGCTTTAAATATACCCAATGACTCGTCCTCCACATCCATATGTGGCAGTGTGCCACAGATTCACCACCCTCTGGATAAAGAAATTCCTCCTCATTTCTGTTCTAAAGGGATGTTCTTGTATTCTGAGGCTGTGCCTCCACCAGAACAGGAAACATCCTCTCCACATCCACTCAATTTTGGCCTTTCAATATTCTATAGATTCCAATGAGATCCACTCTCGTTCTTCAAAACTCCAGCAAGTACAAGCCCAGAGCCATCAAACCCTCCTCAAGAACTAGAGTTTGGAAAAGTCCCTTTTGCTTCATTATTGTAATTTTAAAACATTAAATAATTCCTATGGAAAAAAACACGGAATAAAGAGAACATTCAGTCTTCTGGCAAAAATTGTAAGAACATCGGGACAGTATGGTAGCATAGTGGTTAGCACAACACTTTATAGTACCAGCGACCCGGGTTCAATTCCCAACGCTGCCTGTAAGGAGTTTGTACGTACTCCCCATGACCGTGTGGATTTCCTCCAGGTGCTCGGGTTTCCTCCCACAGTCCAAATATGAACCAGTTAGTAGGTTAATTGGTCATTGCAAATTGTCCCGTGACTCGGCTAGGGTTAAATTCGCAGAACTTGAAAGGCCAGAAGGGCCTCTTCTGTGCTGTACCTCAATCAATCAATCAATCAATCAGTCATGTTCATGGTATTTGACTGGTAGTCACTGGGTGACCTGGTCATATTTTATCAGGGCAGACTGCTGTGGACGGTTCTCACAGGGTTAATCCCACGCATGGTGTTATTCAGGGTAACAGATAATCACACTGTAAATTGCACAATACAGTGGAAGAGAGAGAAAAAGCAAAAGAAAAATTGCCGACTCAAAAACAAAATGATAGCTCATAAAGAGATAAGTGGCACCTTTTCCCAGGAATCCACCTTACAGTAAATCACACAAAACTTGCCTTTTATTTGCCTGCATTGGTAATCTATTAATTTAGGCAAACGGTTCCGTTAAAAGACAAGTGAGAAGCCAGCAATGTAATTCAAGGGTGAGGGGTAAAGTTAGCAGTCATTGCAGGTGCTAATTGTAAAATATTTTTTCTCTGGAGAATTTTTCCAACCTTTGAAGTGCTGTCCACAACCTTCCATAGCTCGGGGGCTCTTTCCTGTTATTTATTGGCATGTTATACCACAGGCACGTAAATGAGTTAAGTTCAAAGGAGACTCATGAAGTGTTGGAGTGATAGACAAATAGGCTGACACTAATTGCACCGATGGAGAAATCTACACTTCAGATAATTTTTTAAAGATTTAAACCACCACAAGAATTAAACTGATTGGAAAAGATGGCAATTTGTCAGATATAAGCTATTTTATTTGGCTTCAATCTATTTGCTCAGTAATTTGTATGTTCCAAAATGTGCTTTTGTGGAGTAGAATAGAACCATTGTGTTGAATATTAAGTTGAGATATCTCCACTAATGTAAAAAACTTAAGTGGCTCTGACAGCCCACAAGGATCGAAAACAAAATATGATCAGTATATCATTCACAGGCTATTGTGCAATCTCCCTATCATGTCCCATGTAACTTCTTAGTTTAATGTTGCTAAGGATTAGTTAGGTTGGCAGAAAGAGCATTGAGTTTTGATGAGTCACAGTGATATTAGAGTTCAGGGCACGTTGATTACAGTATTAATAGTTGTGTTTGAGAGGTACTTTTAGCAAGGCAGTATTGAATCAAGTAGCTTTAAACCCTATGACACAAAATCTGATGCTTGAAAGCTTAGTGAGTTATAGTGCTTGCTGAACCAACATTAACTTTCTCAGGTAGGGAAGTGCCGTTTGCCTAGTTCTCTCATTCAACTGTGGTGCCATTAATGGCAAATTGAAGAATATCAAGTAAATTAACCATCAGATTTAAACATTTAAACCAGATTTAAACCAGTGTTCCTGGTTTGGAAAAAGAACTTACCCAAGTGCCAGCTGGCCAAACAAGGGCCAGTCTGCTACCAACGTTACAAAAATGGTGACTGCAGCAAATTTTAAATTCTTGCACCAAGCTGATTTTTTTTTTTGTTTTAAGTTCGCGAAAGCATTTTCCTGTGACTTTATGGAGGGATTTCGCAAACATGGGTCAGAAAAAAAGCTGATAATATTTCAACTCTTCATATTTTTTGTCAGATAAGGGGTTTATAACTTCAGTTCCATTCACCAGGCAATTTCAACTTCAGACATAGGGAATGTTCAAAGTTCAAGGTAAATTTATTATCACAGTTCCATATACAAGCTTGAGATTTGTTTTGTACCAGGCATTTACAGGAACAAAGAAATACAATAGAATATTATGAATATACATAAACAAAGACTGACAAATAATCAATGTGCAAAAGAAGACAAAAGTGTGTAAATAATCATAATACTGAGAGCATGAGCTGTAAAGAGTCTTTGAAAGTAAGCCTGTAGGTCATAGAATCAGTCCAGAGTACTGGTGAATGAAATTCTCCACACCAGTTCAAAAGTCTGATGGCTGTTCCCAAACCTGGTGTTGTGAGACCGAAGGTCTCTGAACCTCCTATCCTGATGGTAGTAGCAAGAAAAGGGAAATGTATAACGGAGAACAGATAATTCCATACAACATGGTCTCTTCTCACTCACTGTCGAATGGAAAGGTATTGATCACAGTGTTTCACCTCTCCCAAACTAATGAATAGTGATTTGAAAACCCAAGCACAAGGAAATCTGCAGATGCTGGAATTTCAAGCAACACACATCAAAGTTGCTGGTGAACGCAGCAGGCCAGGCAGCATCTCTAGGAAGAGGTACAGTCGACGTTTCAGGCCGGGACCCTTCGTCAGGACTAACTGAAGGAAGAGTTAGTAAGCGATTTGAAAGTTGGAGGGGGAGGGGGAGATCCAAAATGATAGGAGAAGACAGGAGGGAGATGGATGGAGCCAAGAGCTGGACAGGTGATTGGCAAAAGGGATATGAGAGGATCATGGGACAGGAGGCCCAGGGAGAAGGAAAAGGGGGAGGGGGGGAAAACCCAGAGGATGGGCAAGGGGTATACTCAGAGGGACAGAGGGAGAAAAAGGAAAGAGAGAAAAAGAATGTGTGTATATAAATAAATAACGGATGGGGTACGAGGGGGAGGTGGGGCATTAGCGGAAGTTAGAGAAGTCAATGTTCATGCCATCAGGTTGGAGGCTACCCAGACGGAATATAAGGTGTTGTTCCTCCAACCTGAGTGTGGCTTCATCTTTACAGTAGAGGAGGCCGTGGATAGACATATCAGAATGGGAATGGGACGTGGAATTAAAATGTGTGGCCACTGGGGATCCTGCTTTCTCTGGTGGACGTACAAGCACAGTTACCTCTGATAGAATTTGACCTGGATCTGCTAGTTAAAACAGGGAATCATTCTTTCTATCATTCATTCATTCATTCATTCATTCATTTATTTATTTATCTATCTATCTATCTATCTATTTAGCAGTACAGTGCAGAATTGACCCTCTCAGCCCTTCCAGCCACACTGCCCAGCAAACCCTGACAACTTTGATCTAACCGTAACTTAATCACAGGACAATTTACAGTGAATAATTAACCTGCACAGTAGGTCTTTGGACTGTGGGAAGAAACTGTGGAGCATCTAGAGAAAACTCATGCATTCCACGGAGAGGACATAAAGAGACTCCTTACAGAGGACGCCGGGATTGAACTCCCACGCCCTGGACTGTAATAGCGTCGTGCTAACCGCTACACTACCATGGAGTCATGTGGTAGGCCTTCACGTAGCAGATGACAAGGGGTATTTTAGGCCTTCAATGCTGGGAATGTTGGTCTGGAAATGATCACCCATGTTGAATCACATATCACATATCCTGTTGGATTTTGCAGAAATAGCATTGGTTCTGTTTCTTTGTTGCTCTAGCAGTGATACATACACAGCAGCTCTAAACTTTGTACCACAGTACCTCCCAATACAGGAAAGTTGATACAGTCAAGCACCTTCGCCTCCATCCCGCACAAAAGGTAGGATCTCCAAGTAGCCACCCATTTCAAGTTCGATTTCCCATTCCCATTCCAACATGTTGGTCTATGGTTTCCTCAGCAGCTATGATGTGGCCAATCTCAGGTTGGTGGAGCAACACCTCATATTCTATTTGTATACCCTCCAAGGTGATGGCATAAACATTAATTTCTCTAACTTATGGTGTTTTCTCCTCTCACTCCTTCTCTCTGTTTCAATTCCTCTTTCCAGTTACCCTCTCACCCCTTATCTTCTCCTCACCTGCCCACCATCTCCCTCTGGTTCCCCTCCTCCTTCCCTTTCTTCCCTGGCCTGCTGTCCTTCCCATTAGGTTCCTTCTTTAGCCCTTTATTTCTTCACCTCTCCCCTCCCAGCTTCCTACTTCAACCCACCTCCACCACCCATCCACCTTCTCCCTCACCTGGTTCTACCTCCCGCTTGCCAGCTTGTACTTCACCCTCCTCCCCACCTTCTTACCCTGGCTTCGTCGCCCTTCCTCTCCAGCCTCAGTCTGAAACATCGGCTGTTTATTCCCTCTATAGAAACTGGCTGACTTGCTGATTACCTCCAGCATTTTGTGTGTGTTTCTGTCGAAATCGAGATAGGAACTTATTTTTAAACGAGCATAATCCAGCCAAACCTAAGCTAGCATGTGGATGAGAGATGCAAGTTGAGTTAATATTCAGATGTTTACCAATATATTAAATGGAACTACAACCTCACAACTTCCTGGAAGCACTTTCTAAACCAGGGGTGTTCCCAACCTCTTTTATGCCATGGACCTAAGCAAGGGGTCTGTGGACCCCAGTTTGGGAACCCCTGTTCTAAACAGAATTGGATCAATACTCAAAGGGGAAAAGTACCCAGTTATGAAGAAGCAGCAAGAGAATGGAACTAATTTGATAGTTCAAATAGAAACTCCAATCTCCCATGTCAAATCATTCCATAATTTAATGATAACCGGTATTTTGTGTCCATTTGCGAATCAATAGGGAAGCATAATTTCAGCTGGTAGTACATATTGTAGGAAGAACTCATGTTTTAAGTGCAGTTGTAAGTTGGTGCCAAGAATACAACACCACCATTCCAATGCCACACACATCTATGGAGGGAAATGGGTAGCCAATGTTTCGGGCTGAGACTCGATGAAGGGTCTCAGTCCCAATCATCGACTGTTCATCTCCCTCTGTAGATACTGCCTGACCTGCTGAGTTCCTCCAGCACTTTGTGTGCGTTGCTCAAGATTTCCAGCACCTGCAGAGTCTCTGGTGTCAGCAACACTTCAATAATCTTTTTGAACTCTTGATGGAACATTGGCAAGGTTCAGCACTCCCATCATCCTCTTTGTTTCCTAGTGTCTTGTCATCTATCTCTCCTCTGCTTGCACTCACATGCCTAACTAATTAAAATTTATTAAACTAAGGTTGTAGGAACTCAGGACAGAATTAAGGATACACATTGTTGGTCTGTTTGTGTTCTGTTAGTTTTTTTGTACGAGGAGGGTTTTTTTTTGGGAGCTGCTGTTCCTGTTCCGTTTTGTGCAGGGGGAGGGGGATTTTGGCGGTGCCATTCATTTCCATCTCGAGTGGGGGTGGGTTTGCTGTTTCTCTCTGAATGACTTTCAAGTTCTTTCTTTGTTTTTTTTTTGGCTATCTGGAGAATTACATGTTTCAGTGTTGTATATAGGTACATGCTTTGATAATAAATGTACCTTTGAAGCTTTGAATTTTCCATCCAATTCTCGCTCTGATCGGTCAATCCATAGTCTCCTGCTCTGTTGCAATGCCCAAAGAAGTCCTGAGAAACTACCCTTTATCTTCCATCCAGGCACCCTCCAAAGCCTTCTGCACTCAACAATGAATCCTACAACTTCAGGTGATTTGATTTCAGTCTGAATCAGACATCCATCTGCAATATTGGATCTGTTTGTTTGCTTCCCTTCCCTTTTTCTCTCCTCTGAGTAGAGAACCTGCCAGGCATGTTTTCCTGCTCCGCACTTCACAACTCCTACATTCCTTTGTCTAGGTTCTTGCTCTCTCTCCCATTCACTCACTGACCAGATAAGCAGCATTCAGGTCTGGCAACCAAATAAGTTACAAGAGGTCCAGGCGTGATCTCCGAAAAGCCCTCTCATGGGTGAAGTGGCAATTCCAGACTAAATTTGAATCAATGAAGGATGCTCAACAGCTGTGGTAGTGCTATTACCTCTTACAAAGTGAAACCAAGCGACCTATAGGTGCAAACAGGTCTTTGCTCTCAGATGAGCTCAATGCCTTCTCTGCTCCCTTCGACCACCAAAACATGGAGGAACCTTCACAAACTCCCATAGCCCTGAATGACCCTGTGATTTCAGTCTTTGAGACCGACGTGAGAGCATCCTGCAGGAGAATGAACCAGGCCAAGCACCATACTGATCACTGGAGTGCTCACTGGCATTTTTAACCTCTCGCTTTGGCAGGTTTCAATTATATCAGCACCTAAGAAGAACATAGTAACCTACCTCAATGACTATCATCTAGTAGCACTTGCGTCCACTGTGAGGAAGTGCTTTGAGAGGCTGGTGATAAAACATTTCAACTCCTGCCTGAGAAGCAACTTTAATCCCCTCCAATTTGCCTACTGGAGCAACAGGTCCACAGCAGATGCCATCTCATTCGCTCTTCACTCAACCCTGGAACATCTGGGCAGCAAAGATGCATACGTTAGTATGTTCATCATTGACTACAGCTAGGCATTCAATACTATCCTCCCCTCAAAATTAATCAATAAGCTTCAAGACCTTGGCCTCAGTAGCCCCTTGTACATTTGGATCCTCGACATCCTCACTCAGAGACCCCAGTCAGTTTGGTTTGACAACATCTTCCACACAATTTCCATCAGCACAGGTTGTGTGCTTAGCCCCTTGCTCTACTGGCTTTACACTCATGACTGTGGTATGGACAGCTCCAATGCCGTATTTCAGTTTGCTGACGACACCACTGTCACTGGCCAAATCAAAGGCGGTGACGAATCAGCATATAGGAGGGAGATCGAAAATCTGAGTGGGGGTGCGATAACAAGAAACCCTCCCTCTCAATGCCAACAAGGCCAAGGAACTGATTATTGACTTCAGGAGGAGGAGACCAGAGGTCCATGAGCAAGTCCCCTTTGGGGGATCAGAGGCGGAGAGGGCCAGCACCTTTAAATTCCTTGCTGTTACCATGTTAGAGGACCTGTCGTGGGCACAACACACAAGCGCAATTGTGAAGAAAGCATGGCAGCGCCTCTGCTTCCTTCGAAGTTTGCAAAGGTTCAGTGTAACACCTAAAACTTTGCCAAACCTCTACAGATGTGTGATGGAGAATATACTGACTGGCTGTATCACAGCCTGGTATGGAAACACCAATGCTCTTGAATGGCAAATCCTACAAAAAGTGATGGGTACAGCCCAGTGCATTTATGGGTAAAGCCCTTCCCACCATTGAGGACATCTACACAGAGCGCTGTCACAGGTCACCCCTCAACCATCAGGCTCTTGAACCAGTGGCGATAACTTCACTTGCCCCATCACTGATTTGTTCCCACCACCTATGGACTCCGTTTAAAGGACTCTTCATCTCATGCTCTTGATATTTATTGCTTATTTATTTATAATTATTATTTCTTTATTTGTTCTGTATTTGCACAGTTTGCCGTCTTTTGCACATGGGTTGTTTGTCCACCTGGTTGGTTTTTGTCTTTGATTGATTCTATTATGGTTGTTGGAGTTACTGCGTATGCCTGCAGGAAAACAAATCTCAGGGCTGTGTATGGTGAAGTGTGTAACTTGATAATAAATTTACCCTTGAACTTTGAACTTTATAGCTTATGCACGTGCCACCACAGTTCTACCCATCGGAAGCACCAGCTCTCTCATTCTCCCCTTTTCTCCACTACCCACTTTTTGTTGTTGATGTTTTTATTTCTAGCATGGAACAGGCCCTTCTGCCCCTGCAGCCCACCTATATAATCGTCACCTAATTGCAGGACAATTTACAATGATCAATTCACCTACGAACCAGCATGTCTCCGGACTGTGGGAGGAAACCAGAGCGCCTGGAGGAAACACATGTGTACCACAGAGAGGGTGCACAAACATCTCCCTGACAATGGGTATTCCATCAGAAGTGCTAAATCAGCTTCTCTCGCCAAATCAGATTCTCTTTCAAGAATCGATAGATTCTGGCATTTTACCGGATGACTGGAAAATTGCAAATGTTACTCCGCTATTTATGAAGGGTGGGAGGCAGCAGAAAGGAGACTATAGATCTGTTAGCCTGACATCAGTGGTTGGGAAGTTGTTGGAATTGATTGTTAGGGATGAGATTAAAATATCTGGAAGCACATGACATGGTAGGCCAAATCCAGCATGGTTTCCTGAAAGGAAAATCCTGCCTGTCTAACCTACTGCAATTTTTTGAGGAAATTACAAGCAGGGTCGACAAAGGAGATGCAGTAGATGTGCTGTACTTGGATTTTCAGAAGGCCTTTGACAAGGTGCCACACATGAGGCTGCTTAGCAAGATAAGAGCCCATGGAATTACAGGGGAGTAACTAGCATGGGTGGAGCATTGGCTGATCAGCAGAAAACAGAGAGTGGGAATAAAGGGCTCCCGTTCTGGCTGGCTGCCAGTTACCAGTGGAGTTCCACAGGAGTCGGTGTTGGGACTGCTGCTTTTTACGATATATGTCAATGATTTGGACTATAGGATTAATGGATTTGTGGCTAAATTTGCTGATGATATAAAGATAAGTGGAACAGCATGTAATGTTGAGGGAACAGGAGAGCCTGCAGAGAGACTTAGATAGTTTAGGGGAATGGGCAAAGAAGTGGCAAATGAAATACAATGTTGGAAAATGTTTGTTAATGCACTTCGGTGGAAGAAATAAATGGGCAGACTATTATTTAGATGGAGAAAGAATTCAAAACGCAGAGATGCAAAGGGACTTGGGAGTCCTTGTGCAGGATACCCTAAAGGTTAACCTCCAGGTTAAGTTGGTGGTGAAGAAGGTGAATGCAATGTTGGCATTCATTTCTAGAGGTATAGAATATAAGAGCAGGGATGTGATGTAGAGGCTCTATAAGGCACCTGTGAGACCACACTTGAAGTATTGTGTGCAGTTCCGGGCTCCTTATTTTAGAAAGGATATACTGCCATTGGAGAGGGTTTAGAGAGGATTCACGAGGATGTTTCCAGGAATGAAAGGGTTACTGTATGAGGAACGTCTGGCAGCTCTTGGGCTGTATTCCCTGGAGTTCAGGAGAATGAGGGGAGATCTTTTAGAAATGTTCCGAATGTTAAAAGGCCTGAACAGATTAGATATGGCAAAGTTATTTCCCGTGGTAGGGAGTCTAGGACAGGAGGGCACAACTTCAGGATTGAAAGACGTCCATTTAGAACAGAGATGTGGAGAAATTACTTTAGTCAGAGGGTGGTAAATCTGTGGAATTGGTAGCCACGAGTGGCTGTGGAGGCCAAGTCATTGGGTGAGATAGGCAGAGATAGATAGATTCTTGATTAGCCAGGGCATCAAAGGGTATGGGGAGAAGGCAGGGAAGTGGGGATGACTGGAAGAATTGGATCAGCCCATGATTGAATGGCAGAGCAGACTCGATGGGCTGAATGGATCACTTCTGCTCTTATATCTTATGGTCGTATGGTCTTATATGCAGAATATAGCCAACATTTTTTATTTTTATTAAAATATCTCTTGCAGAGCTTCCCAGGCTTTGCCAGTAGAACAGAGGAGGTGCACCAGAATGCCTCCAATACCAGAATGCCTCTGATACCAAAATGCCTCCGATCAGGGTTGATAAAAAGTCATCCAGACTCAGTCAGCTCCATCACTGGCACTCGCCGCCTCACCATCAAGGACAGCTGCGAAGGGGCGGTACCTCAAGAAACGTCATCCATCATTAAGGACCTTCACCCATCCAGGACATGTCCTCTTCTAACTTCTACCATCAGGGAGGAGGTACAGGAGCCTGAAGACGCACACTCAGCATTTCTTAGAAGCAACTTCTTCCCCTTTGCCATCAGAATTCTAAACAGTCCCTGAGCCCATGAACTTCACTATTTGATCTATTCTTGTACTTTTTAAAAATATATTTCTTATTGCAGCTTACAGTAATTGTTTATGTATAGCACTGTACTGCTACTGTAAAACAACATATTTCACAACATATGTCAGTAATAATAAAACTGATTCTGGTTCTGAAATCATGGCTTTATAATGTGTGTACAAACCAATACACAGCTAATCAGGCAGCAACTGTGGTGAAAGATGTTACCATCCTATAAAATGACCTGAATCTCTCTCATTCTCTCTTACACCTGAGAATTTTCCCGCATTTCTGATTATATTGGCACGATTTATCAGATTGTATTACATTCTTGACTGAAATGACATTCAATTCTCGCTCTTAACGGACTACGTGTAAAACGTGGGCCAGGAAAATAAAACACAGACCACTGTGAATGACATCGAACTGGACGATGAATTGGTCTGATTCATGTTAGTCTGAGTGAAAGAGGCTGAAGAATAACCGGCAACATCATGTCCAGCGCCCTCTGCTGGAGAATATCAAAAGCAGCCGATGCATCAATGCACTCCTGATGGCTTCACGCCACAACTGATTCAAAACATAAATAGAAACGCATCCCAGATGCAAGGGTTCATTTGCCACTGGAACTAAGTGAAATGAGGTGATGCCTTGCATTGTTCCACTTCATTTCAGAAACATTTCTGAATGAACACAAATTACTGTAGAACTATTGGCATGATGTAGAGACACCAAAAGGATTTACACTAATACATTGATACATTGATAAACAAGCTTTCAAAGACATTTTTAAGGTTTAAATTGTTATTGTAAATCAAAAGTATGTACTCTCATAATAGCAATTAATGCCAGTCCTACATATTATCGAAACATGCTTTGATCACGTTAATAGGAACACCGGGGAAGTTCATTTGATTCGATTTCTAATATTTTAATTTATTGAATCATGTAATTATTATCTATGGCTAATTGCCATTAACCAGAGTGGTAGAGTCAACCACATACGGGGGTCTGGAGTCACATATACATAGGAACTTGAATGAACCTGATGTGTTTTTAAATTCCAGATATACTTACTCCTTGAATTTAAACCTCCCAGCTGCTATGATGATATTGGAACAATAGACTACAGCAACGAACACAAGTCCAGTAACTTATTGCAGTGTTAACGTATTACAATATCACGCCAGGATACTGTGATAAATTACAATATTATATATGATTCTATTTAAAAAATTCAGATGTTGGAAATCTAAGATAAAACCAGAAAATGTTAGAGATACTACACAGGTCAAAAGCTTTCTGTAGAATAAGACCCGGACCGTTTTCTCCGTTTCTCTTTTCACAGTAAATGTCTGAGAATCTCCCAACACCTCACGTTACGTCCTGAATAGGCTTGATATCTACTTATATCAGCGCAGGCTCCAGCAGACGCCAACAGACCTTCAGGATTATTCTGAGATATAATTTAGTGGATTAAGTTTGAGCTGCAATATATCTCTTTTTTTAAACCACCAAACATTACAAACACTAGCATTGGCTTGTCTCTGTGTAAAGGTAATTAAAGTAGGTTCCAATAATTGTTTCAGAGTAAATGCTTTCGATATCTGAGCCAGCAATAATGAACATTTCGGATCAGTGCGACTTGATATCGAGCCCTCAAAAAAGTATTTACAAGGGCGATAGCTGGATCATCTCCATTCTAGGGTGAATCAAAGCAGCCCACCCACTACGTGCCACTCTTGGTTTTCGTAAACCACATATATCCCACACAGCAGACGTTTATTGCTTTATCTCAATTTGGATTGAATGGCAGATTACATGTTTGAGAATGATAAGGTTTCACGCTTTACTTGTGTTCTAAACAGGTCACGGCTGTAGAATCATGGATTGCTACTGCACGAGAAATCATTCGGCCTTGAAACTTCTTGGGAAAGGGAGCGGAGCGTCTTGGCGCTTTCTCCTCGGCACGCGAAGGGAGCAACCAGTCTGCAAAGAGTTAAAGACTGAGCTAATGGGATTGAATTGAGCAGGGAAAGAATTTTAACCCTCTGGTGCTGAAAGACGAGCCCGCTCACGTGGTCTACCCCGAGAGCGTTTTTAAAAAGGGGCTGATGTCGCTTTGAAGGTGGTCGGATGTTCATCATCCTTGTTCCAAACCATGCCGAGGCCGGCGACCAAGAATAAGACTACAATGGAAGCGGCGGATTACTCGGATGAAGGGGATGATATTTACGACCCACCAGACGACAGCGAGGCAACCGGCGAACAGGGGAGCAAACCCAAACCCTTCTGCTCCGCAGTCGCCAGCCCACGCGAGGCAGAAGAACCCAAAGTCAAGAAGCGCAACAGACCCGTGCGGTCCAAAGCGAGGAGGATTGCTGCCAACGTGAGAGAGAGGAAGCGAATACTGGACTATAACCAAGCCTTCAACGCCCTGCGACTCAGCTTGAAGCATGACCTGAACGGCAAAAGATTGTCCAAGATCGCCACGCTGAGGAGGGCTATCAATAAGATCTCCACCCTGTCCATGCTTCTGCGTTCGTCCCCTTCGGGCGCTCAGAGATGGAGCTGCAGCCACGCCGAGTGCCAGCGCCTGGCGGAGGAGCCGAGGATTCCGGACCACGGTCAAGCCTACCAGGTCCCAGCGGAGATCTCTTCCCTGCCCACAGAGGCGCCCTTTGGCGACCCCACTTGCGCATCGCCTCGCTATCCCAAATGTGCCGCCGAGGGTCCCTTCTATTTCCACCAGCCTGCGAGCAGCAGCCCGAGGGACGAGCCGCTGATGGCCAGTCCGCAGTACTACTCAAGTGGGAACTGTCAGTTTGGAGTTAGAACTGTTTACCATCCAAACCACGTGGAGACCTTTGTAGACTCCTCGCTACCATTCGCTTGGCAATTTAATTACTTCCCGGGAACTAGTTATCAACAGACCCTCCCAATGCATTGACCACAATGTCTGTTTGTGTGTGTGTGTGTGTGTGTGTGTGTGTGTGTGAGAGAGAGAGAGAGAGAGAGAGATATTTTGTAATATGCTTTATTTTACCAGAAGTGGCCAATCGAATACTTCTCAAATAAAACAGGCTCCGATTTTAGTCGATGTTAGTTAAAGTCATTCCGCTCCACTAAGACGTCTTTTTCAAATCGAAGCTGGTTGCTCTTGAGTCCTGACTGAAGTTCAAGCGGGAGCATCCCGCCTGACCAGCGCTACTGCCGCTGAAAATCATTATATTAATGAGAGGAGTGGTCGTTTGAACGGACAGCGGGAGTGGTGGGATGGGGATTGCGGGGGGTGGTGGTAACGTCCGACGAGGATTGGAAGTCTACCAGCGGGGTAAAATAGTTGGCGTATTTATTCAGATTTCCCACGGGGAGGTTATGAGAAACGGCAAAAGATAACGTGGAGAATGCATTCATAACAGGTTGAAGCGGCAGGTGTCAGGTGTAAAACGAGGAAGTACAGTTGGATATACTCTTGTATATTAGTCGAACTGCGACCAATTTTTATCGTATTTTGCCATCCGAAATCTGTGTAAGATCTAATCGCGGTGTCACAGTAATGATCTTCTATTAGAAGCGCGTTTACATACGATTTCACCTGTCAATATTCTCTCTGATGCTCGGTCCCTGTAAATCAAACCTCAGTTTAATGTAAATAAAATCCGAATTTGAAACTGCGTCGCGCCGGGCAGTCTGGCAATCACTCTGGTTTAAAACGAAGCGCGCTTTCTAAAGATGGATTAGATGCAGAGACGCCAGATTCCAAAATCCGAACTCCCACGGCGCGAAAAGAACGAAAAGTCATTCAGTCAGTGCTCAGCGACAAGACCAATGACCCACCCCGGCGACGCGCGGAGCCGCCTTCATTGCGGCATTAAACCAGATAGGGCGTCACGTCGCGGTTGTGGCAAGGGCTTTTGTGGGAGACGTGGGCCATTAAAATGCACAGCGTAATGATTGATATTTGCATGTTATTTTATTCTTCAGTCGCTGAACTCTCTCTGGGTCGCCCGCACCGGTTGTAGGAAAGGGCTTCTATCGATTTTGGATCCTTGTAAATCGAATTTAAGTCAAATGCTAAATGTTCTTCCATGCACCTTTTATAATTACTGTAACGGGGAACTCTGCTGTATCACGCTGCATGCATGGACAGTTTATTGCTTGAAACGGGGTAAGGCGCTGAATGAATACTCTGAAACAATCAAATAAAATTTAGATGCTGAAAATCTGAAATAAACCGGAAAATGCTGGAAACACTTAGAGGGGCAGACAGCATCCCTCGATAGTGAATCACTGAATATTCTTTCCCAGTTCTGACCAGATGTTGATAGGGTCGTAAAGAAAGGTTTTGGCACATTGGCCATTATAAATCGATGTATTGAGAGGAGGAGTTGGGATGATATGTTGAAATTGTATAGGAGATTAGTGAGGACTAATTTGGAGTACTGTGCACAGGAAAGGTTGAAAGACTACAGAGAAAATTTACAAGGATGTTGCCGGATCTGGAGAACCTGAGTTATAAGGAAAGATTGATTAGGTTAGGACTTTATTCCTTGGAACGTAGAAGATTGAGAGGAGATTTGATAGCAGTATGCAAAATTATGAAGGGTATAGATAGGGTAAATGCAAGCAGGCTTTTTTCAGAAATTGGGTGGGACCACAACTAGAGGTCATGGGGTAAGGGTGAGAGGTGAAAAGTTTAAAGGAAACAAAGTGGAAACTTCTTCACTCAGAGGGTAGTGAGAGTGTGGAATGAGCTGCCAGTGCAAGTGGTGCATGCGAGCTGAGTTGATCATTAAGAGAAGACTGGATAGGTTTATGATAGCAGGGGAATGGAGGGCTATGATTCTGGTGCAGATCAATGGGAGCAGGCAGTCTAAGTGGCTTGGTGCAAACTAGATGGGCTGAAGACATGTTTCTGAGTTGTACTTTTCTAAGACTCTGTTTCTCAGTTTCTCTTACCCCAGATGCTGATTGACACATTTAGTGTTTCCTGCATTTTCTGTTTTCTGGAGAGCAATCATGTCAATTTCTCTCAAGCTCTGTTGAATGGCCGAGTAATCCAGAGAGATCAGTTTCAGATTAATTTAGTTATCACGTATATACTCAGTGGCCACTTTATCAGGTCTCTGCTGTACCTAATTAAGTGGCCACTGCGTGTGTGTTCATGGTCTTCTGCTGCTGTAGCCCATCCACTCTAGATTCGACATGATGTGTGTTCAGAGATGCTCTTCTGCACACCACTGTTGTAATGTGTGGTTATTTGAGTTACTGTCGCTTTCCTGTGAGTTTGAAGCAGTCTGGCCATTCTCCTCTGACCTCTCTCATTAATAAGGTGCTTTCGCCCACAGATCTGCCGCTCACTGAATGATTTCTTGTTTTTCACGTCATTCTCTGTAAACTCTAGAGACTGTTGTGCATGAAAATCCCAGGAGACCAGCAGTTTCTGAGATAGTCAAATCACCCCATCTGGCACCAACAATAATTCCACAGTCAAAGTCACTTAGATCACATTTCTTCCTCTTTTTGATGTTTGCTCTGAACAACAACTGAACCTCTTGACCATGACTACATGCGTTTATGTATTGATTTGTTGCCACATGATTGGCCGATCAGATATTTGCATTAACGAGCAGGTGTACCTAATAAAGTGGCCACAGTGGTATGTACATAGAAACATACAGTGAATGTCTCAATTCTTTACATTGATTTCTAATGACTGGGATAAATATAGACAAACGCCAGACAGATAAACCTTTTTAATGAATCCTGCCTCAGGCAAGTGCATAGCAAGTTGTGACACTGCTGCAGAAAGATGACAACAGCCAGTTCATATGTCTTTATGTTTTGACTATGCAGTCTTTGAGTTTCGGGACTTTGGGTTTATGTTTTATGAAGAAAATGGTCCTCTGGGAGTGCAGTACTCTTTCAGTACCATGTGGAAGTGTTAGTCTAGATTTATGTGTTCAAAGCTCGTAAGTAGGATTTGAACTCCAAAATCTCTGACTCAGACTCTGGGATGTGGGAAGGGACAAAAGGAAACTCACACAGTCACAGGAAAACTCCCGGTGAACAGCACCTGAGATTGGGATTGAACCCAGGTCACAGGAGCTGTGAGTTTGTTGCTTTGCTAGCTACACCACCCTGCTGCTCTAAGACAAAATAGGGTAAGTACACCACACTGAGTGTGTAACT
This sequence comes from Mobula hypostoma, assembly GCF_963921235.1. Taxonomy (NCBI): domain Eukaryota; kingdom Metazoa; phylum Chordata; class Chondrichthyes; order Myliobatiformes; family Myliobatidae; genus Mobula; species Mobula hypostoma. The sequence goes on along the minus strand of NC_086119.1, from coordinate 19,747,095 downwards.
TACAATCTCCCCCTTGTGAAGATTTCTTAAAAATGCAAAATTCATTGCTATCTAATGCTAGATCTGTATATCCTGTCTGGAATGCCTTAGGAGAGGAGTTCCCAAACTTTTTTATCCCATGGACCCCTGTCATCAACCAAGGGGCTGCCTTAGGATATTGTATAATGTCGAAGAAATTACATTATTGGATTATTAAGACATATCAAAGCAGCAACCTTAGTTTTCCACAAGTAAACAATATTTTCAGCTTTCAAAGTTTTTTGAGCTTGAACAAAGCAGAGGAAAGTGGAAAGGCCCTGCCAAATAGCTAGCATTGGCATTTGGGGCTGAATGGAGTTTTAAGATTCATTTCAGTTGTATTCCATTCACTTTTATTACAGGCATAAATGCTTTCAGGTCATTCACTGGAATGATACTGCTAGCATGGAGACCTTGTAATATTATATTTCATGTTTCATTGATTTTTCTATAAACTAGCTATGATTATTTATAAAGATGAAAATAATGTAAATGCATACACACTATTTCTCCCATAGCTTGGACTAGTAAAACACTGGCATGGTTGATTTTTGCATGTGATGTTAGTAATTAAATAAAGAATCTCTTTTGGGTAGTGAGCTCTGGGTTGGTCTCAATGTTCCTTCCCACTTTCGATCAGCATGCAGGTTACAGTTGCTTGAGCTTAGTAAGCAGATGAAAACAGCATTGCATTAAAGTGTACTTCCCACCTTGTACAAAGTGATTTGGTCAGCATTAAATGTGAAGGGCCAAAAGAGACAGTACTCCTGTCTGAGCGTAGCTGGAGTTCCCCTCTTGTAGCTCGGTGCTTACTGCTGCCGGGCCAGTGTCGAATGGGTTGAAGTAGTGGTGCCATTTTGGTCGATGCATACATTGGTACCAAGGTCCCGGATCTTATGTTGCAGTCAGGTCTCCACCAGTTTTTAGCAGGAAATTGGTGGAGTCCCAACTGCAACATAGAATTTGCTATACATTCCTTGTCTCAGTAGATAGTCATAAAACACAACAACACAGAGGCAGGCTCTTGGCCTATCTAGTCTATACTGAACTATTATTCTGCATAGCCCCGTTGACCTGCACCCAGACCATAACTCTCCATATCCTTCTCATACAGGTACTTATCCAAATTTCACTTGAATCTTGAAATCAAACCCGCATTCACTACTTCCGCTGGCAGTCCATTCTGAACTCTCGTTATCCTTTGAGTGAAGAAGTTCCTCATAATTTTCTCCTTTAACTTTTCACCTTCCATCCTTAACCCATGACCTCCAGTTCTAGTCTCACCCAAAGTCAGTGGAAAAAGCCTGCTTGCATTTACCCTATCTATACTCCTCATAATTTTGTGTACCTCTATCAAATCTCCCCTCATTCTCCTATGCACCAGGGAATAAAGTCTTTGCCTATTCAACCTAGTTCCACTTTGAGATACAAACAACATGGTTTCCTAAAACCTTGATAGGAAAATTCATTGCTGTCGGAGTGGGTAATCTATACCCTAGCCATGGGGACAAAGCTTCAGGTTCAGTTTCAAGTCAGCTCTGGGACAGCTTGTGCTAGGAGTGCCTTAGTAGGTGAGCATTGAACAATCCAGCCACCCACCAACATTGGTAGTCGAACACAGCTGTAAGTGGGTGTGCTTGCAAGGAAGCTGGGAGAACAGGAACCAGGTTCTGCTGTGCCATCACCAAGATTAAACTTTGAGCTCAGTGTCTTAGTCTGGCATCTTTGAAAAGCCAATGGAATACAAATGATACAGGTGAATTGATTATGGGGAGCAAGGACATGGCAGACCAATTGAATAATTACTTTGGTTCTGTCTTCACTAAGGAGGACATAAATAATCTTCCAGAAATAGTAAGGGACAGAGGGTCCAGTGAGATGGAGGAACTGAGCGAAATACATGTTAGTAGGGAAGTGGTGTTAGGTAAATTGAAGGGATTGAAGGCAGATAAATCCCCAGGGCCAGATGGTCTGCATCCTAGAGTGCTTAAGGAAGTAGCTCAAGAAATAGTGGATGCATTAGTGATAATTTTTCAAAACTCGTTAGATTCTGGACTAGTTCCTGAGGATTGGAGGGTGGCTAATGTAACCCCACTTTTTAAAAAAGGAGAGAGAGAGAAACCGGGGAATTATAGACCGGTTAGCCTAACGTCGGTGGTGGGGAAACTGCTGGAGTCAGTTATCAAGGATGTGATAACAGCACATTTGGAAAGCGGTGAAATGATCGGACAAAGTCAGCATGGATTTGTGAAAGGAAAATCATGTCTGACGAATCTCATAGAATTTTTTGAGGATGTAACTAGTAGAGTGGATAGGGGAGAACCAGTGGATGTGGTATATTTGGATTTTCAAAAGGCTTTTGACAAGGTCCCACACAGGAGATTAGTGTGCAAACTTAAAGCACACGGTATTGGGGGTAAGGTATTGGTGTGGGTGGAGAATTGGTTAGCAGACAGGAAGCAAAGAGTGGGAATAAACGGGACCTTTTCAGAATGGCAGGCGGTGATTAGTGGGGTACTGCAAGGCTCAGTGCTGGGACCCCAGTTGTTTACAATATATATTAATGACTTGGATGAGGGAATTAAATGCAGCATCTCCAAGTTTGCGGATGACATGAAGCTGGGTGGCAGTGTTAGCAGTGAGGAGGATGCTAAGAGGATGCAGGGTGACTTGGATAGGTTGGGTGAGTGGGCAAATTCATGGCAGATGCAATTTAATGTGGATAAATGTGAAGTTATCCACTTTGGTGGCAAAAATAGGAAAACAGATTATTATCTGAATGGTGGCCGATTAGGAAAAGGGGAGGTGCAACGAGACCTGGGTGTCATTATACACCAGTCATTGAAAGTGGGCATGCAGGTACAGCAGGCGGTGAAAAAGGCGAATGGTATGCTTGCATTTATAGCGAGAGGATTCGAGTACAGGAACAGGGAGGTACTATTGCAGTTGTACAGGGCCTTGGTGAGACCACACCTGGAGTATTGTGTGCAGTTTTGGTCCCCTAATCTGAGGAAAGACATCTTTGCCATAGAAGGAGTACAAAGAAGGTTCACCAGATTGATTCCTGGGATGGCAGGACTTTCATATGAAGAAAGACTGGATGAACTGGGCTTGTACTCGTTGGAATTTAGAAGATTGAGGGGGGATCTGATTGAAACGTATAAGATCCTAAAGGGATTGGACAGGCTAGATGCAGGAAGATTGTTCCCGATGTTGGGGAAGTCCAGAACGAGGGGCCACAGTTTGAGGATAGAGGGGAAGCCTTTTAGGACCGAGATTAGGAAAAACTTCTTCACACAGAGAGTGGTGAATCTGTGGAATTCTCTGCCACAGGAAACAGTTGAGGCCAGTTCATTGGCTATATTTAAGAGGGAGTTAGATATGGCCCTTGTGGCTATGGGGGTCAGGGGGTATGGAGGGAAGGCTGGGGCAGGGTTCTGAGTTGGATGATCAGCCATGATCATAATAAATGGCGGTGCAGGCTCGAAGGGCCGAATGGCCTACTCCTGCACCTATTTTCTATGTTTCTATGTTTCTATATGCAAAGAGTCATACCATGAAAAGCATGGAAATACAAACGAGAGAGAATCAGCAAGAAGTGTGGACAAAGTGGCTAACAATTTGACAAATGCAACAAGAGAAATGATAACAATTAAAAGTCCATTTGAAGCTGGTATAAAATTTTCTGGACATATAAATTCCCAGCATTCTGAATTCAATATAACATTCTGCAACTTTAGGTAACTCATTCATCCTTTCTGTCTATCATCATATTGGCTCAGTTTTGCTTGTTCTATTGGCATGGTCTTAACTTGCTGAGAGTGTCCCACAGCCTCACTATTTACAGCACACTACAAAGACAAAGAAATTTAATATGTGGAGTGCTGAGCCATGGGTTGATAGGTTCTTGATTAGTAAAGGTGTCAAAGATTACAGGGAAAAAGAAGGAGAATGCAATTGAGAAGGGTAATAAATCAGCCATGATGAAATGGTGGAGCAGACTAAATGGGCCAAATGACCTAATTCTGAGCCTACACTTTATAGTCTTATCGTCTTACATGTCAGTAAGTGTTCACATTAAGACTTTGGGGCTCACACTATCAGAGATATTTCCCTGTTCTACACATTCCTCCTCCACCTTCTCTCCACTAGACACTAACTACTATTTTTCGGTTTGGATTAGGAGGCTCAGACCTGAAATGTTGCTGATTCCAAGGATGCCGCCTGACTTGCTGAGTCTTTCTGCCATTTTCAGTTTTAATTTTGGGTTTCCAACATCTGCAGTACTTTGATTTTCTTTTACGTATACATCACCATTTTGTATTTAACCCTTAATCAATATCCATTTTAGATATCACTAAATGAAATCATCAGGTTGATATCTGATTGTGGTTTATGGGAGTACTGAAAATTAGCTCTTGCAATTCCTGTAATACAAACATGGCACTTCCTACATTTCTACATTACTAAACAACTTCAATAACTGCAATACGCTTAGAGAGATTCCAAAATCATAAAAATCATGATATAAACATTTCTCCCATATATTTAAGTTCAATGGCACACTATAAAGGCATTCTCCAGATGAGTGATTACTGTATTTTAAATTGTGCATTGCATGACATTCCCAGATATGGTTCAGTGAAGTCAAGGTCCATTTTATTGCATAATGATTGGCATGTGAATGACCACTTAACCTTTCTATTGATTTGTAAAAGACTGTAATAAAGCAGATTAAATAAGCAATCAATGCAAACATCAGCCTGGCATTTTCTCTAATATTGAATAATATTGACAGATAATTGGTAGATGGAAACAGGGAAACAGGGAAACATTAAATGCAGGAAAATATCTAAAAAGACAATTAACCCACTAGAAAGATAATCAGAGAAAAGGCATACATAAACTTCTTTTGTACATATCCAGCAGTTTGCTATCTTAATCCCCAATTTTGAAACGGAATAAGATGATAAAGTATCAAGCATAGAATTCATTTACATTTCTTTGTTGTGAGATTTTGGTCGTTAGGAATGGTTATTGTCTCATTCACAAAATGTTACAAAGCTCAACTCTGCTTGGTAAGGTATTCTGTAGGGCAAGAGATGTACATTAGTATATTAGGGATGCATTCAAATATGTGCATCACAGAAAGCAGCCTCTCCTCTTATAGACTGTCCATACTCCTTGTTGCCTCAGTAAAAAAGCCAGCATAATCACAGCCCCTACCTGAGGTCACGGGTTAAGGGTGAAGGGTGAAATGCTTAAGGGAAACATGAGGGGAAACTCCTTCACTCAGAGGGTGGTGAGAGTGTGGACAAGCTGCCAGCACAAGTGGTAGATACCATTTCGACTTCAAAGCTGAAGAGGAGTTTGGATAGGTACATGCTAAGTTAACAAATTTCACGACACATGCCGGTGATAATAAACCTGATTCTGATTCTGGATGGGAGGGGTACGAGGGGCTATGACCCGAGTACAGGTCGATGGGACTTAGGCAGTTTAAATTGTTCGGCATGGACAGAGCCTATTTCTGTGTTGTAGTTTTCTGTGACTCTACCCACTCTAGATATTCTCTCCGCTCTCCCATCGGGCAGGAGATAAAAAAAAGCCCGAAAATAGCTCCACCAGGCTTCAATTCGACTGTTATAAGAACATTAGATTGTTCCCTAGGACTCCTAACCTCACAATTTACCTTGTTATGAACTAGCATCTTATCGTTCATCTGTGCTGCTCTTTCTCTGTAGCTGTCACACTTTCTTTTGCATTTTGCCTGTTGTTTTACCTTGCTCTACCTCAGTGCACTCTGCGATGATCTGTTCTGTATGAACAGTGTGCAGGACAAGCTTTACCCTGTATCTCGGTACATGTGACAATAACAAACAATGTCAATTCCAATCCTAAATGTACGAGTAATATCGGAGTAGGAGGATAGGTGATACGTTAGACAGATTAGTGGACAGGACAGTGATTGATTAAATGCATTGCAAATAAATCTGAACATGCACACACAAAATACCGGAGAACTCCCGACGAAGGGTCTCGGCCTGAAATGTTGACTTTACTTCCCTCCATAGATGCTGCCTGACCTGCTGTGTTCCTCCATCATTTTGTGTGAGTTACTCTGGATTTCCAGCATCTGCAGAATCTCTTGTGCTTTAAATCTGAAGATGAACTATGCTGAATTAAGTTAGGCTAGAAGTGAAAGAAATCTGGGTACATGAGTGAACTTAATAACCAATTCAAATTAGTTATCAACAAAGCTGACCAAACTTAGAGCTATTGAACTAGAATAATATGGCAAAGAACTACCCTTGGACATTAGTACTGTTATTGATTTACTATCGTCACATGTTCCCAGATACAATGAAAAACTTGTCTTGTGCACTATTCATACCGATCAAATTATTACACAGCTCAGTTCAGTAGATCAAGGAAAAACAATAAAAAACATGAGAAAATCTGAGATGCTGAAAATCCAAGCAACACACACAAAATGCCGGAGGAACTCAGCAGGCCAGGGAGCATCGATGTCGCAGGCAGGACTGGAGAAAAAAGATGAGGAATAGATTTAAAAGGTGTGGGGGGGGGGAGAAGAGGGAGACACAAGATGATGGGTGAAACTAGGAGGAGGGGGAGGGGTGAAGTAAGAAACTGGGAAGTTGATTGAAAGAGATACAGGGCTGGAGAAGATCAAATCTGACAGGAGAGGACAGAAGGCCATGGAAGAAAGAAAAGTGGGGAGGAGCACCAAAGGGAGAAGATGGGTAGGCAAGGAGATAAGGTGAGAAAGGGGAAAGGGGATGGGGAATAGGGAAAGGGGGGGGGACATTACCGAACGTTTTGGAAATCAATGTTCATGCCATCAGAATATGAGGTGTTGTTCTTCCAACCTGTCTGTGGCCTTATCGCAACAGTTGAGGAGGCCATGGATTGACATATCAGAATGGGAATGGGAAGTGGAATTAAAATGGGTGGCCACTAGGGGATCCCGCTTCTGGTGGATGGAGCATAGGTGCTTGGTGAAGTGGTCTCCCAATCTACGTCGGGTCTCACCGATATACAGGAGGCCACACCGGGAGCACCAAACACGGTATGTGACCCCAACAGACTCACAGGTAAAGTATTGCCTCACCTGGAAGGACTGTTTGAGGCTCTGAATGGTAGTAAGAGGGGAGGTGTAGGGGCAGGTGTAATACTTGTTCCACTTGCAAGGATAAGTGCCAGGAGGGAGATCAGCGAAGAGGGATGAATGGATGAGGGAGTCATGTAGAGAGTGGGGGGAGGGAAGGAAAGATGTGCTTGGTGCTGGGATCCCGTTGGAGATGGCGGAAGTTCTGGAGAATTGTGTGCTGGACGCAGAGGCTGGTGGGGTGGTAGGTGAATATGACAATGCAGAATAAAGTGTAAAAGGTATAGGGGAAGTGCAGTGCAGGTAAACAAAAAAGTGCAAAATCATAATGAGGTAGATTGTGAGAACAAGAGTCCATTTTATCATACAAAAGGTCCATTTCAAGACTCTGATAACAGCTGTCCCTGAGCATGGTGGTATGTGCTTTCTGGCTTTAGTATCTTCTCTCTGATGGGAGAGGGAGAAGAGAGAATGTTTGGGGTGGGTGAGATCTTTGAGTATGCCGCCTACTTTACTGAGGCAGTGAGAAGTATAGACAGAGTCCACAGAGGGGAGGCTTGGTTCCATGGTATGCTGAATTATGCCCAAACCTCTCTGCAGTTTCTTGTGGTCACATGCAGAGCAGTTGCCATTACAAGGTGTTATGCATCCAGACAGAATCTTTCTATGGTGCACCAATAAAAATTGGTAAGGGTCAACGGGGATATGACAAATTTCTTTATCATCCTGAGGAATAGAGGTGTTGGTGAGCTTTCTTGGCCATGGCATCAACATGGTTGGACCAGGTCAGATAATGGAGATGTTCACACCTCACAACTTGAAACTCTCTACCCTCTCAATCTCAATGTCATTGAGGTAGACAGAAACATGTGCATCACACCCTTCCTGAAGTCAATGATCAGCTCTTTTGTTTAGCTGCCATCGGGGGAAAGGTTATTGTCATGTCACCATGTCACTAAGCTCTCTATCTCCTTTCTGTACTCTGTGCCATCTTTACTTGACTCTGGCGGATTGAGTGGACGAGACCAATGGAATGTCCAACGGTCAAGAAGGCGGTTTCTGCAAGCGTTGTGGAACACGTAGAGCACGACAAGGCACGGAAGATGTCCTGGTCATCCATTGCGCCTAGTCCCATCTCCAGCCGTCTCGACTCTTGTCTTGCCACTGGATCCAGATGGGAATTGGGAAGAGAGAGTGAGGCTGACGTTGCGCAACTCTCCCTCACTTAAATCCAAATCAAGCGCTAGTCTCAACACCATCAAATAGTGTCGAGGTCTTCATCAACGATGATGGATGAACCACATATTTGAGTTAAGGCCCACTATGGTGATATCATTTGCAAACCAGTAGATGGAGTTAGTACAAAACTGGCCAGACCCACTCAGTTTTCTTTTCCAGTATGTTAGTGGGCTATCAGATCATGTGATTAGGTGATTAGGTGATTAGATGATATATTGTTACATTTCACATAAAATTACAAATTCCTGAAGTCAGTAGAATGGTAGTGAACGTGGTTGATTGAATAACTCTGAAGAACTTATAGTTTGCATCATACACCAGGGTGCTCTCTTCAGTTAACCATAGCCTTTGGCCAGGAGCAGATGTTGTCAGGTGGCGCCAACCTTCATGGAGTGTTTGGACCCTTAGCCATTGATGGTGATCAAACTCTCTGTTAAGATTTGGTTTCCAATGTGAAAATAGAAGTTTTCATGCAGTACAGAATAAAGCCTTGGGGACTAATTGCTAATATATTTCTGTTCTCATGAAGGATTGTTATCCTTAGACATTTCTTCTGTATTTACAGATGCTGCTTAACCAACATTTTCTGTTTCATCAAGAGATGGCTGTGGAAGAATCTACAAAGAAAGGAAATGGTAAAGCTAAATCCAGAACACTGCTAAAGATTGCACACAGTGGCCACTTTATTAGGTACCCCTGCTTGTTAGTACAAATATTTACTCAGCCAATCACAAGGCAGCAACTAAATCCATAAAAGCATGCAGACATGGTCAAAAGGTTCAGTTGTTCAGACCAAACGTCAGAATGTGGGAGAAATGTGATCTAAGTGACTTTGTGCAATGATGCTTGATGCCAGACAGGGTGGTTTGAGTATCTCAGAAAATGCTGACCTCCTGAGATTTTCCATGCACCATAGTCTTTAGAGTTTGCAGACAAAAGTGTGAAAAGCAAAAAAAATAAGTGAGTGGCAATTCTGTGGGTGAAAATATCTTGTTAATGAGAGAGGTCAAAGAAGAGTGGTCAGACGTGTTCAAGCTGACAGGAAGGTGACAGTAACTGATACAACCACATGCTACAACAGTGGTGTGCAGAGGAGCATCTCTGAATACACAGCACGTCGAATCTTGAAGACGATGGGCTACAGCAGCAGAAGGCCATGAATATTACTCAGTGGCCACTTTATTAGGTACATGAGGTGCATAATAAAGTGGTTACTGTGTGTACTTTGTGAGTGAAGGGCACAGGGAATTAGGTTAAATTAAAACTGATACTAGGAAGGTTTGTGCTGTCGTAACACAACAGATTTACCTTTTGATACAATATGAAAATAGAAATCATTTGATATTTTATTAATTATGGATGTGGAGTTGTGGAACAGGCCCTAATGGCCCACAGAGCTGTATCAACCAGCACCCCATCTATTTAACCCTAGCTTAATCACAGGACAATTTACAATAACCAGTTAACCTACTAACCTTTGAACTATGGGAGGAAACCGGAGCACCTGGAGAAAACCCACTCGCTCAAGGGAAGGACATATACACTTCTGACAGAGGATGTGAGAATTGAACTCTGAAGCCCCAAGCTGTGATAGCATTGCACTAGTTGCTACACTGCTGTGGTGCCCATGCAATATATAAGTATACGGTTTACAAAGGCATCCCTGAAGAATTAACCTACTTATATATCTTTTGCAAAAAAGCTATGCTTATTAGGTGAAATATTGTTGCATTTATGAGGTATAGAAATTTATGAGGGGTATAGATAGAGTAAATGCAAGCAGGCATTTTCCACTGAGGTTGGGCAGGACTACAACTAGAGGTCAAGGGTTAAGGGTGAAATGTGAAAAGTTTGAAGGGAACATGAGGGGATACTTCTTCACTCAGAGGGGTGTGAGAGTGTGGAATGAGTTGCCAGTTCAAGTGGTGCACGCGAGCTTGATTTCACCATGTAGGAGAATTTTGGATAAGTACATGAAGGGGAGGTGGTATGGAAGGCTATGGTCCTGGTGCAGGTCAGTGGGAGTAGGTGGTTTAAATGGTTTGGCATGGACTAGATGGGCTGAACGGCCTGTTTCTATGCTGTATATTTCTGTGTCTCTATGAGTCTATTTCACATAATTTTTCAAATTCCGGAAGTCAGCACAGTAATTAATCTGGTTAAATAAGTAATATAAAAAGATTAAATTGATCTACATAAAGAATGAATGGATGTTCCATTATGTTTACACTCTATCTTCAGCTAATTTATAATTTATTACAGATTTAAATTAGCAAAACACTTGCTTTGATTTGAATTTGCCATTCTTGTTCATTTATTTTCTTAAAATTGAGATTATGTTTAGATTCGGATCCAAAACTAATTATAGCTTGTGTTCAAAAAGTGAAAGTGTATGGTGGCAGTGCATAAACTTCAAAGGAATAGTACACTGAAATGATTATGGTTCCTTACAATAATATACACTTAATACAAAATAGAAACCTACTCAGCTTTACAAACATACAACATATATTAATTTTAGTTTTTGATTTCAAGCACCCTTCGAACTCAAATTATAGCCTTTGCTTGATTTGATTTGATTTATAATTTTTAAAAGATGTTAATCCTGGTTTTACTTTCAACTCTTCTAAATATATTTTTTAATCATGTTTTAATTTCGATCTAGAATAAAATTCAGACAAAAACACATTTTTTTGTTTTTCATTATTTCCTTCTCACCTCAGGAATTTTGTTACATAAAGTAATTATACATTGTCTGACAAAGTATATGTTCTACTTTTAAAATTATCTGATTGGATTTTTCATTGGAATGCACTAGATGTGGTTTAGATGGACCTCCAAAAGGTGGTTGGTATGTTTTCTAACAAAATGGTTGTTAAATGAAAACTTAGATTATGTTGTATTTGGAAATCTAATGGTATGGATATACTATGAATAGATAACACAGCTGAAAAGTGTATGTATACAAGTAGTCTGGGAAAACGGTAAAAAAGATTTGACTTACTGGCACGCCTTTGTTCTTAATATTGTATTCTTACTTACTGCTATTATGCCTCTACCATTAAAGCAGCAATGAAGGTTCTCCATCTCTGGCGGCGTTCAGGGCTTCCTTCGTCATATCAGTAGCTTCCTTTAGGTTTTCACTACTGTCAGTCATGCAAGTCCCGGGTGGAGACTCAGGAATACTGTCACATTCAGGTGTAGAAAGATTCCTCATTGCTGTTTCCACAACAATTTTGTTTTACCAGTCAGGGTTGTTAGCCCTGAGCTGAACCCCTGAACCTAGAGGACTGGTGGACCACTCTTAGCCTGGCCACTACCCTTTGACCTGTTTGGCATGGGTGACCCTACCAAGAGCCAAAGCACAAAGCCCTGACTCCAGCCAACATCGCTCTCTGGGTCACTGAGGCACATAAACCTCCAAACCCAAGGACAAGGATGTGGTCCTCTTGGAGGTTAATATTGCATAATACTGATTTAATTATAAGCACCACAGTTTCAAAATGGACAAACAGGCGACAGTATGTAGTGTGATAGTGTAGCAGTTAAGTTAATTCTGTGTTAGAGGTTATAGATATCATAGAAATTAACAGCACTGAAGGAAACCCTTTGGCCCAACCTGTTTTTGCAGTTTGGAAAAGAGATAACCATTATTACACCACCTTCTGCACAAAAGCAGGTTAAAACTCTTCAGGTAATCTTTAATATGGTAAGGGCTTTTAACTCTACCACCCTTTCATTCTCCTCAAGAAGAAAAAAAAAACTGCCTTTCTATCTCTACTCCCATTACTTTAAATCTAAACACATTCATTTCTGAGTTTGCTGCTAAGAGAAATATATTCTTCCCATTTATTCCATCATAATGCAATACATTTGATTAAGTTTCCCCTCATTCTCCTCTGCTTCAAAGAAAACAACTCTGACTTATCCAGTCTTTGCTCGTGGCTGGTGTTTTCCAATCCTGGACAATTAACAGAGACAGCTGGAGGTTAAATGTAGTCTCATGAACAACAATCGTGAAAGCATTGGATTGGCATAAATGGCCGTCAGGGACAGAAACCTATTACCCTTATCCAGTCTGGACTAATTGTGACCTTAGATCCATCAATATGCTGATTCTTAACTTTCTCCTTAGGGCAGCAAGAAAAGAACAATACATTGCAGCATTTCCACAGATGTGTGCATAACATAGTTGAATAAACTGAAAAATATATACACTTAGCACATCCTGTCCCTAATAAAGTGGCCACTGAGTGCATGTTTGTAGTCTCCTGCATCTGGAGCCCATCCACTTCAAGTTTCAAAGTGTTGTATGTTCAGAGTGGCTCTTCTACACACCACTGTTTTAACACGTGGTTATTTGAGCTGCTGTGGCCTTCCCATCAGCTTGAATCAGTCTGGCCATTTTCCTCTGACCTCTCTCACTAACAGGTTATTTCTGCCCACAAAACTGCTGCCCACTGGATATGCTTTTTTTTGGGGTTTTTTTGGGCACCATTCTCTGTAAACTCTAGAGATTGTTGTGTGTGAAAATCCCAGGAGATCAGAACTTTCTGATATATTCGAACCACCCCATCTGGCACCAACAATTCAAAGTCACTTTGATCAAATTTCTTCCCATTCTGATGTTTGGTCTGAACAACAAATGAACCTCTTGACCATGTCTACATGCTTTTATGCATTGAGTTGCTGCCACATGATTGGCTGATTAGATATTTACATTAACAAACAGTGTACAAATATACCTAATAAAGTGACCACTAAAATAGAATTAGAATTTATTTCTTACATCCATTTCATAAACAAAGGCAGTAAAAAACTTTATGTTGCATCTCCGTTGCTATGTGCAAGCAATAAGGAAGGGAAAGGTGGGAGGATATTGTTCAAACTCAGATTGTATACATGATTGCTTGTACACATGTACGTACAGTCAAATTTGCAATAAGATCAACGTGTATTGATCAACCTGATGGCCTGGTGTAAGAAGCCTGTTGGTCCTAGCCTTCATGGTGTGGTACCATTCGCCAGATAGAAGGAGCTGAAGCAGTTTGTGTTTGGGGTGGCTGGAGTTCCTGATGATCCTCCAGGCCCTTTATATACACCTGCTGATGTAAATCCTGAATAGAGGACAGTTCACATCCACAGATGCACTGATAACTCCGCATGGAGGAGAACTATGCAATCTGGGAGGAATATTAAATGTACAATAAACAGTGTGGAAAACCAGAAAAGCCTAGGAGGTCAAAGCCATTCCTTGAAATGTTGGGAAGATAAAATTTTTAAATGATTGACAGTATGCCCGGTTTCATAAATAAACTCATCATTTTCCAGACAAGAGACATACTGATAACATTGTGCTAGCCAGTCATTAAGTGACAAATACAACGTGCAGTTTTAAGCAGTTTGTTATGACACTAATCTTCATTCTATAAAAACATACAGCACTAATTTATCAGGATATTCTAATGTCAGATTATGCTTATAATTTTAGACACTTGGATCTAATCTACCAGAGCAAAGGCAAGTGTTTGGACATTATTGCCCATTTTAGCAGCATGAGTACTCCAATAGTCCTTTGAGCTTGCTCTGTCATTCAGGAAGTTCATGGCTAATCTTCCTTTGAAAGATCGTCTTCCTGAACCATCCCCACATCCCATGATTCCCTTGAGCATCAAGCATTGTTTTGAAAGAACCTCTAAACTCAGAGTTCAAAGCAAAATTTATTTTCAGAGAGCGTACGTGTCACCACGTGACACATTGAGATTCTTCTTCTTGCGGGCATACTCAGCAAATCTATAGAAGAGTAACTGTAAACAGGATCAATGAACTGTGCAAATGAAAATATAAATAAAAATGAGAGCAATAAATAACAAGATAAAGAGTCTTTAAAGAGAGACAACTCATTGTGGGAAGACCAGAAAAAGTATGAGTATAGTTATTCCCTTTTGTTCAAGACCCTGATGGTTGAGGCGTAGTAACTGTTCTTGAACCTGCTGGTGTGAGTCCTGAGGCATTTGTACCTGATGGCAGCAGCGAGAAAAGAACCTGGCCTGGGTGGTGAGGATCTTTGACGATGGATGCTGCTTACCTACGACAACGTTTCTTCTAGACAGTGCTCTCTTAGCAAATTCCAAGGACTCACCTCCACTGAGTGAGGAAATTTCTTCCAGATGATCATAAACAGCCTACTCCTTTTTCTGAGAACTGAATCTAGACTTTTTTGCCAAGGGAAAAAAAAATCCTCTCTACATATGTCCGATAAAAATTTTGTAAGTATTCATAAAATTGTTTCTCATTCTTCTAAACACCAGAGAATATGGACCTAGTCAACTCAACCTCTCTTCAAATGACAAACCTGTCATCTCAGGAATGAAACCTCAATGGAAAAAAATATCCTTTTAGGTAATAGACCAAAACTGCATACAATACACAATGTGTGCTTTTAACAAGCTCTGTATAATGCCTCGAGGACATCTTTACTTCAGTACTCAAACCCTCTTGTAATAAAGGAAAACATGCTTCACCTTCTTAGTTATTTGCTTCGCCAACATATCAGCTTCCCTTGACTTGTGGTCACGAGCACCGATAACCCTCCGAACATCAATATTTCAAAATTGTCATCATTTAGGGGGAGGTGTGAGCATTCTCCTTTTCTTCCCTGTTAAGTCCACCACACTACCCCAGACACTTGGCACTAGCTTAGCATATCTATAGCCTCTTGAAGCCTTTTTCAGTCCGTCTCCCTATGTACAATCTGATCTAATTTTGTACCATGAACAAAGATGAAAATAAGCCATTTGGCCGTCTCAGTCACACTGCTGCTGTAGATCACGCATTGCTGAGTTCCAAGCACTGATCCCTACTTTGCTGCACTGGTCGCAACCTGCCAACTGCACGAAGAATTATTTAGTGACAGGAAAAAGCAGCATTCCCCAGCAGCCAACCATTCTAATTCCACTGCCCATTCCCATTCCGACATGTCAGTCCTTGGCCCCTACTGCCACAGTGAGGTCATGTTCAGGTTGGAGGAGCAACACCTCATATTCCATCTGGGTAGCCTCCAACCTGACACCATGAACATTGGTTTCTCTAACTTCTGGTAATCTCTCCCCGCCCCTTCCTCTCTTTTCCCATTCCCCATTCTGGCTCCTCTCTTACTTCTTCTCACCTGCCTTACCACCTCCCTCTGGTGCCCCTCCTCCTTCCCTTTCTCCCATGGGCCACTCTCCACTCCTATCAGATTCCTTCTTCTTCAGCCCTTTACCTTTCCCACCTATCACCTCCCAGCTTCTCACTTCACCCTCCACCCTCCACCACATACTGACTTTCCCCCTCATCTGGTTTCACCTTTCACCTGTCAGTTTTAACTCCTTCCCCTACCTTTGAACCCCGCCCCCCAACCTTCTTATTCTGGATTCTTCCTCCTTCATTTCCAGTCCTAATCAACCGTCTTGGCCTGAAACATCTCTCTTAATTCCCCTCCATAGATGCTGCCTGATGTACTGAGTTCCTCCAACATTTTGTGTGTGCAACTTGTTTTTTCTCATTCTTGGCTATGTCTGCTCCTCAGTTCCCAATCTAGGCAACAATGTTACCTGCAGTTCCAGGTGCTCTAACCTCATTCATTGTGAGACCTCATCAATAGCCTTTGGAAAATTTAAATCCACCATATCCATTCTCAAAGAACTCCAATAGATAAACCCAACATCATTTCACTTCCAACAATGATCTGACCTCCCTCAGTCCTAATAGAGTTTGCTAGCTATTTTACATGCTTCAAAACAGGTTACAGGTTTCTGTAGGGATCCTGTGGAATCTGTCCACCTACCAACGTTGCATCAGTAATCAGTTGCGTAGAAGTGTTCGAGTGATGTGTATTTTGTTTATTTTGCGAAACAGCGCAGAGTAGGTAACCCCTACTCCAATGCTCCGGTAACTCCGTAGCCCCGATTAACCCTAACCCAATCACAGGTCAATTTACAATGTTTAATTAACGTAAAGGATTGTGGACTGTGGGAGGAAACCGGAGCACCCAAGGAAAACGTACGCATTCCACGGGGAGGACGTACAGAGACTCCTTACGGGACGGAGCCGGAATTGAACTCGGAACTCAGGAACACCCTGACCACTCAATAACTGCGATGCTACCGTGGCACTGATGGTATTTTTGGAATTTCACTGGAACACAATCCTGGAGGTGGGGGTGGGGCCAGCACAGTGGCCCGGCGATTAGTGCGTGCTTTACAACGCCAGCTGTAAGACGTGACTTCAATCCCCCCCACTGTCTGTAGGGAGTTTGTCTGTTCTCCCTGTGACCGCATGGGTTTGCTCTGGGTACTCCGCTTCCCTCGCGCATTCTAAAGTCACACGGTCAGGGTCAGCGAGTTGTGGGCATGCTATGTTGGCACCAGAAGCATGGCGACCCTTGTGGGCTGCCAAGCACAATCTCTGCTGATTTTGATTTGACACAAAGGTCACAGTTCACGGCATGCTTCAATGTACGTGTGACAAATAAAGCTAATCTTGAAATTGTGCTTTTTTAGAAGTTGATTCAATAGGGGTATTTAGAAGACTTGTGGATAGGCATGTGGATGTAAGAAAAATGGGGGGGTTGTGGTCTGTATGGAAGGGGAGGGTCGGATTGATTGTAGAATAGGATTATATTGATCAGCACAACATCGTGGATTTAACAGCCTGTACTGTGTTCTGTTCCATCTACCAGGATGTTAGACCATAAGTCACCACTAGAGAGAGCAAGTGAGAAGCAAATGGTCCATGAAGCCACATTCCAAACAAGGAACTGTACTAAAATTACAAAACTCTTTACTTTAAATGTAAAGTGATCACAATAGAAACATTTGCCATTACTGCACCAATGATCTCATTATTAATTAAGTTTAGTATCTAACCAGCAAAAATATGCCACGGAGACACAAAGAGACTGCAGGTGTTGGAATCTGGAGCATAGGGCTAACCACTGGAAGAAGTCAATGGGTCAGACAGCATCTGTGAAAGCAAAGGAAAGCCAATGGTTTGGATTGAGATCCTGCATTAGGATTGACTGTGCTATGCTGTACAACCTTTAGGCAGCTTTATATATTTAGGCAGCATTAAATATTAATTACCATGAATAAAACAAACTTTGGAAGAAATGCAGGCAAAATTAATCTTAGCAGAGTGGGGAAATTGGGTGGTTGAAATCCTCATTTTTAGCAGAGTGTATATAATTCCTTAAGTTTGTTATTGGCATGTGGAGGTAGTGGGGATAAGCTCCTATTATCTATTAAATGCTCTCAATGGTATGCATCTCTAAGTAGCTACTGACAACCAAGTCTAACTCCTGGTCTTCACGCGTGGTTTAGCTACTAAGGCCAGCAGAACCATTTCTACTGGCAGGAGAAGGAGCAAAGGTGGGTTACTGGCACCTTAAAACCAGTCGCTTTGGGCAGATGGAGTTCGTCAGCCGTGATTAGCAGCTCATCTAGGAAAAGGAGAACTCTGATCTTAAACCTCCCCTGCCTTGTGAGTACACCCACTCATAGGGAAGGCTTCGGGAATAAACTCTGAGGAAAAGTCCGGAGCTGGAGTCCCTAAAGCAGTCCTACGTTGAGTCCAACACTGACTGGCAACTCCTGCATCACCGCTGGTGCCAAACTCTTTCAGTCTCTGCTGTTCCTTGGGACTCATCAGCTGTGTGGAGAGATGGTGCATCACTGCTGCATGGGGAAGAGCTTGCTCTCTGTGTTGTACTCCCCTGACATGTGTACTGGTTTGCATAGACAGCTAGGCCATAACATCTATGCTTGATCCTGATCAACGAAGGGCATACTATGTAATATATCAAATTATCGAGTTTTTGTGTTGAGCAGATCATAAATTATCACATGTTATGCAGATAAATAGGTCATGCAGTAAAGAAGAAAAGATAAAGCCTGTTTATCTTCCTTTTGCTGCAAGTTGAGGCAAAGGAGGGTGATCCTCATTGAAGTGAGGGTCACTGGGCTTTTAGGTCAAAGTTCACCGAGAAAACAAACTCTTAAGAAGAAGCAGGTCAAGATGGCTGACCTCAACTCCACATTCTCCATGTCCAATCATTCAAGCTCCCGAAACCTATCAAACATTGCATTGGGGTAGAGGTTTTGTAGCATTGCAACCCTCTGTGTTAAATAAATCTGTCATTTCATTCTTGAGTGAGTGTCATCCTGAGATTATTCCCCTTTGTCTTAGAATCTCTGAGGACCGAAGCTGTTAGCAACTACCCTGTGACTGTTTTACTTACACTTTCCCTCATTGTTATAAACTCCAGTGAGGAAAGACAAATTTTATCCAATCTCTGGACAATCCCTGCACATTAAAATCAGTGTTTTAAATCAACACAAATCATTGACATTGAATGTCAACACTGTTTCTTCATCCTTAGGAAGTGTCTCAGCCCGAAACATCAATTGTTTATTCTTTTTCATAGACGCTGCCTGACCTGCTGGATTCCTCCAGCATTTTGTGTGCGTTGCTCTGGATTTCCAGCATCTGCGGGATCTCTCATGCTTACAGTTTCTTTCTGAGTGACCTGCCTGACATGCTGGATGTTTCTATCATTTTCTGTTTTTACTTCAGAATTCCAACTTCTGCAGTAATTTGCTTCTTGATTTGTAAATCGAAAGTGCACTGCCCCTCGGGAGATATCTCCTTCATTAAGCACAGAGATCGGAAGATACTTAGGCAGCAAGGGAATCAAGGGATTTAGGTTTAATGCAGGAAAGTGCTGAGATAAAAGAGCAATAATGAACTCTCTTCATGAAGGAGTAGGCAGAGGACACAACAAACCAAACGGTCTGCATCTGGCTCTCTTCCTTAAATTGCTATGTAGAGAAATCCAAATTGTTCTTAGTTCTTCAGGTATACTTCTTATCAAAATTTATCCCAGCTCTGTTTTCTGTCCAAAAATCAATGTTCGTTCCATTTGAAATATATTACTGAATACCATAAGCTCTAATGCTCAGATTCAGATTCATTTCAGATTTATTCAGATTCAGATTTATTTATCACATGTTCACTGAAATATGCAACAAAACGCCCAGTTTGCGTAAACAACCAACATGCCTACGGATGTGCTCGGGGTAGCCCGCAAGTGTTGCCCACGTCCTGGCACCGTGCTCGATGGAACAACACAGGACACAACAAGCAACAAAACAACAACAGCAAAACAAGCCTCTTTCCTCCCTCCCACACACACACACACACACACACAAGGATGATCTTCCAACTCCACGACAGTCGGCTGGACCTCCAGGCTCCAGGCTTCTTTTATTATTGATTATTAACCTTATGCAGCACATTACTGAAGAACGCCTGAAAGTCTAAATGCAGCATATTAACTGGTTCACTGTATTCCATTCTACTAGTTACAATCCATAACTCCATAATTCCTAATAAAACTCTATTAGATTTGTTAATCATAATTTCCCCTGCATATATCCATGTAAACTCTGTCCAGGGCTATTATTATTTTAAGTGCCCTGTAACCTTTGCCTTAATTATACACACAGTGGCCACTTAATAGAAGTACTTTCTGTATCTAATAAAGTGGCCACTGAGTGTATGTTTGTAGTCTTCTGCTGCTGTAGCCCGTCCACTTCAAGGTTTGATGTGTTGTGCGTTCAGAGATGCTCTTCTGTACACCACTGCTGTAATGCATTGTTACTTGAGTTACTTTTGTTTTTCTGTCAGCTTGAATCAGTCTGGCCATTCTCTTCCGACCTCTCTCATTAATGAGGCATTTTCACCCACAGAACTGCTGCTCACTGGATTTTTTTTTGTTTTTCACACCACTCTCTGTAAACCCTAGAGGCTGTTGTGCATGAAAATCCCAGGAGATCAGCTGTTTTTGAGATACTCAAACCACACCATCTGGTGCTAACAATTGAACCTCTTGACCATGTCTGCATGCTTTTTTGCATTGAGTTGCTACCACATGATTGGCTGATTAGATATTTGCATTAATGAGCAGGTGTACCTAATAAAGTGGCCACAGAGTGTAGATTTTAATATTTTCCTTATGACTAAAGTGAGGCCAATGTTGTACCCTATTTCTGAGAGATTTTTCTCTGTATTCTTCTGTGAAGACAGACAAAAATATTACCTTATGTCTCTGTCATATCTTTATTCCTCAATATAGTTTCTGCTGCTTCACTCTATAATAGACCACAATAATTTGAGATAATCTTTTCCATTTTACATATCAACAGAAGTTCTATGAATCTGTCTTTTTACCACTTGTTAATCTACTCTCATTTTACTGCCTTACTTTCCTTTTTCAGTTGCTTGGATCCCCAGGCCGAATTTGGAAATTGTTGTGATCACTGTTCCCTAAACTTCTGTTAACTGCCAGCTCCCCAGTTACCCTTTCCCCATTCCACAAAGCTATCTATACTCACCTATTCCCTGTGTTGGATTCTCTACATAGCAATATATAACACCGGTTCTTGTTCACTCCACAAAAGTATTCTCCATTTCATTACTGCTTGGCTGTCCCAGTCCATATGAATCCCCCATCATTATTTTGTTACCCTTGATAAATTTATCTTTGATTTCCTATTTCATCCTTCATTACCACTAATGTTTCCACCAATTCTTTCTGCCCCTGCTGTTTCTTAGTTTCTCCCCAGAGTCGATCAACATCTTGAATTTCCTGACTGCTATAATTCTGTAACATCAGAACAACCCCACATTTTACATTGCAGCCTTTTTTCTTCTGAAAGCAAAGTATCTGGAATACTTAGTTCCCAACCTTGGTCCCTTTACAACTGAGTTTCATTAACAACTGTTAGATTTAGACATGGAAAAGACGGTAGTTGCTGGAAGCTGGCGCAACAAACAAAATCCTAATGTGGGCTTCCAAACCCTCCACTGTTCCTTTTTCCAACAGATCTTCCTCAACTCAATGAGTTCCTTGAGCGGATTGTCTGCTGCTTGTAGATTTACAGTCATTCAGTTCTATTTATGCTGTAACTGCACCTATCTGGATACAAACGTTTCATGAATTAAATAGTATTTTGTATTTTAGTATGATCAGGTGATTTGCACCAGAATCACAATCAAGTTTAGTATCATGAAATTTGTTGTCGTGCAGCAGCAAACGGGAATATTTGAAGATTTCCATTGGAGCTGCATGCACGAGTCACCTTCTTAATGACACCACCAGAAGCACCATAGAATTACTGTGAAAATTGCCAGAATTTCATAAAAACCCTTCTGGGATACTGAACTCCATGGTGAAAGCAGCCTTCTAACTCCTTCCCAGGCAACTGAAATACGTAAAACTATTGTCTTAGCAATGGCCTTCATTGCTTGAGGAAATAAAAGTTAGACAGGAAAAATAAATAAGGAATTGTAGAGATCAAAGTTCAAAAGTTCAAAGCAAATTTTATTATCAGAGCACATATATGTTACCACACTCAACCCTGAGATTCATTTTCCAGCAGGCATACTCTGCAAATGAAAGATCAAGTCGAGCATAGAAGAAAACAGCCTGTGCAAATACAAATATAATTAAATAGTAATAAATGATGAGAGCATGAAATAACAAGATAAAAATCCTTGAAGTGAGATCATTGGTTGTGGGAACATCTAGTAGACAAGAGTAGTTATCCTCTTTGGTTGGAGCCTGATGGCTGAGGGGTAGTGACTGTCCTTGAACCTGGTGTCTTGTACCTTCTACCCGAGCGTTGTCCAGACATAGAACACGGAAACAGGCTCTTCAGCCCGACATGTCCCATCTGCCTGTACCTGCTCACATCCCGCTGAACCTCTCCTGTCCACGTACCTATCTAGATGGCTCCTAAATGTTGCAAATGTGCCTGTCCCAGCCACTATATCTGGCAGCTCATCTCAAATAGGCACCATCCGCTGCGTGGAGAAGCTGCCCTGGTGTCCCTCTTAAACTTCTCACATCTGATCTTAAACCTATGCCGTCTTGCTTTCAGCAACCTCTCCCTAGGAAAAATGCTATGTTCTTTCAACCTGTTTATGCTCTTCATGGTCTTATTTATCTCTATCAGATCACCAGTCAGTTTCCTCTTTTCCAGGGAATAATGTCCTAGCCTACACAACCTCTCCTTATACCTCAGACCCCCAAGACCAGGAAACAATCTAGTAAATCTATTGTGTATTCTTTCTAGTTTAACAACATACGAGGGGTGATTGATAAGTTCATGGCCTAAGGTAGAAGGAGTCAATTTTAGAAAACCTAGCACATTTATTTTTCCTACATTTAAACACTTTGCCCAGTGGTCGTGGAGCATACGGATCCCTTCTAGGTAGAAGTCGGCGTCTTGGACCTCCAGAAGTGGTCCACAGCAGGGGTGATTAATAAGTTCGTGGCCTAAGGTAGAAGGAGGTGAATTCTTAACTTCAAACTTTCTGCATTTTCACTCAAAGAGTTGAACTGCACATGCATGTAAGAAGAGCAGTATAACTCATCTCCTTCTACCTTAGGCCACAAAATTATCAATCACCCCTCATATTTCTAATTACATGGTAACTGGCCTTATGAATATTTTGTATAGAACTGCAATATAACTCCCAAGTTCACATACTCATTTTCCTGAGTTTCCAAGCCAGCATGCCAAATACCTTTGTCACCACCCTGTCTGCCCCACATAACAGCTCCATCCTGGGCACTAGCCTCTCCCGCATCCAGGACGCGTCAAGGAGTGATTCCTCAAAAAGGTGGCATTCATCGTTAAAGACCCCCATCACCCAGGGCATGCCCTCTTCTCATTACTACCATCAAGGAGGAGGTACAGAAGCCTGAAGACCCTCTCTCAGCGATTCAGGAACAGCTTCTTCCCTTCTGCCATCAGATTTCCGAATGGACATTGAACCCATGAAGGGTCTTGGCCTGAAACGTCAACTGTACCTCTTCCTAGAGATGCTGCCTGGCCTGCTGCGTTCACCAGCAACTTTGATGTGTGTTGCTTGAATTTCCAGCATCTGCAGAATTCCTGTTGTTAACACTAGCTCACTACTTCTTTTGTATTAATTATTTAATTTAACTTTTAAATACATATATATTTACTTTATACATTTTATAATTATATTTATATATACTTCTGACTGTAAATTACAGTTTTTATTATGTATTACATCGTACTGTTGCTGTATAACAACAAAGTTCATGATGTATGCCAGTGAGATTAAATCTGATTCAGATTCTGTCACCACTTTCAGTCAATTATGCACCGCCATTTCTAGGTCCCTCTGTTTCACAACAGCCCCCAGGGCCCCACCATTCACTGTAAATCTGACCTTGGCTTGATCTCCCTAAATGCTATACCTCACATTTGTCTGGACTGAAAGCCAATCTTCATCCCACATACCTAGCTGATCAAGATCTCCCTGTAGTTTTTCATAACCTTCTACACTATCTGTACCACCATCTATCTTAGTATCATCCACAAACTTACTGACCAAGTCTTGTGCATTCTCATTCAAATTGTTTATATACATTACAAACACACAAAGATCCCAGGACTAACCCCTGTGGCATGCCACCAGACACAGGCCTCTAGGCTGAGAAACGACCCTTGACCAACCCTCTGCTTCCTATCACAGAGCCAATTATGAATCCGATCCACTAGCTCCTCTTGGATACCATGAAATCTAACTTTCCATCCTAGCCTGACATAAGGGCCGTGCTAAATTCTACACAGACAGCAGTCACTGCCCGACCCTCACTTAGCGTCTTGGTTACCTCCTCAAAGAACTCCAAGAGATTTGTCACCTATGACTTCCTAAGCACAAAGCTGCGTTGACTGTCCCAGGTTCTCCAAATGCTGTTAGATTCAATCCCTCAGAATCCCCTCCAGCAATTCACCGCCACTGATGAAAGGCTCATTGGCCTGTAGTTTCCTGGTTTGTTTCTGCTGCCCTTTTTAAACATGCACATGTTTTTTAAACACATCTGAAGGGAGTAAGAAAAAAAATCACACCATCTTTTTAGATTATTGTTAGCAACCAGAATTACGTTCTAGGTAGAAGCCAGTTTGTGTAGCCAGTTTCCAAATAGAGGCCAGTTTGTGTACCAGTGTGCATTGCAAATCATGGTTCAAAATGCAGCATTGTTGTTGGATTTGTTATTGAACTGAATAGATTTATTTAATGAAGGCCGCCAGTACCAGGGTAGTACCTAATTTATGCCATTAGATGGCAACAGCACTGTCGTAACACAGTGGTAGCATCTAGTGACACTGTTGTTAAACACCAGGGAAATTTATCATAACTGAATGCAAAATACTGAAAAAATTGGAAATAAAATATTGCATATGTTGTCTAGGTCAGACAACAGCAAAGTAAGAAAGATAGACGTAACCTTCTGAGCAG
Source organism: Mobula hypostoma (assembly GCF_963921235.1). Taxonomy (NCBI): domain Eukaryota; kingdom Metazoa; phylum Chordata; class Chondrichthyes; order Myliobatiformes; family Myliobatidae; genus Mobula; species Mobula hypostoma. The sequence goes on along the minus strand of NC_086119.1, from coordinate 19,722,329 downwards.
TGTAGCGACTAGCACGACATTATTACAGTTCAGGGCGTCGGAGTTCAGAGTTAAATTCCAGAGTCCTCTGTAAGAAAGTTAGTATGTTCTTCCAGTGTGTGCGGAGATTTCCTCCAGGTGCTCCAGTTTCCTCCCACAGAACAAAGATGTACCAGTTAGTAGGTTAATTGGCAATTGCAGACTGTTCTGTGACTAGGCTAGGGTTAAATCGGCACAGCTCAATGGGCTGCACTGCACTGTATTTCAAAATAAACTAATTAATTTTGATCCTTGTTTGAACTTAGATAATTGGGTTGACATTCTAAGGAATGAAATGTGTCTCCACATGCTGCCTAGCCTACTTCAGATATCAATTTTTTTACCAAGACAGGAAAATGTCCAGGACACGTTGAAAAGTGATGCTTAGAGTCTATTCTGATGTGCCTTTTTTACCAGTACACATCTAAATCTTCCAACAGAACCTTTAAATTGCTCAGGCTCTGATCAGTATTTTTGCTTTGCTGCTTATTAATAAAACTGTATCTCTACCAACTCTTGCAAATAAAGACCATAAGACTAAGGAGCAGAACTAGTTCATTCAGTCCATTGAGTCTGCTCCACCATTCCATCATGAGTGATTTATTTTCCCTCTCAACCCTATTCTTCTGCCATCTCCCTATAACCTTTGATACTCTTACTAATTAAGTACCTATCAACCTCTGCTTTAAATATATGCAATAAATTGGCCTCACAGCCACCTGTAGCGACAAATTCCACGGATTCATCACCCTCTAGCTAAAGAAACTCCTTCTCACATCTGTCCTACAGAGACATCCTTCTAATCTGTGGCTATGCCCTCCGGCCCTAGACTGTCTCACTATTGGAAACACCCTCTGCATGTCCACTCTATCTAGGCCATTTATTATTTGGTACGTTTCACTGAGATCCCTTCTGATTCTTCTAAACCACAGTGAGTAGATGCCCAGACCCATCAAACGCTCATGATACATTAAGCCTTTCATTCCCAGGATCATTCTCATAAACCTGATTTTGTTATAATAAAATTATTAAATAAATTTTTGTATCTCAAATCAGACCTTGATTGAAGACCATGAGGTTTACAAAATCACAGGAAATTAACAGCATAGGAGTAGTCCACTAGGCCTGTCGGATCTGTCATCATCATCATCAGGTACCATGCCCAGTTTGAGCTTTGACTGCCATGGCCCACACACTCCTGTTTCGGGTCAAGTGAATCAATTCATTGGTATTCATTTCCAATTCTCTGGCTGCTGTCTCCATCATAATTTGTCTTTGTCTTCCTCTTGCTTTCTTCTCTTCAATCTTTCCCATAATTACCGTGCATTCTAACTCCTCTTTCCTAATCACATGTCCAATGAAGTTACATTGCCTTTTCATGATCTCATACATTATTTCTCTTTTTGTGTTTGCTCTGTTCATGACATCCTCATTAGATATTTGTTTCGTCCATGATATTCTTTGCATCCTCCTCAAAAACCACATCTCTGCTGCTACAATTTGTTTCCTCATGTTACTAGATATTGTCCAACATTCAGAGCCATATAACATAACTGGATAAACGTAACATTTCGGTACTCTGAGGAGGGTTGTCATGCCTAGTTTAGTATTGGTCAGTATACTCTTCATTCTTGTAAAGGTGTCTTTCGCCATCCCTATTCTTCTTTTGATGTCCAAGTCGCACCTGCCATCTGATGTCACCCAGCTTCCTAAGTAGCAAAAGTTCTGTATTTGTTTTATGTCTTCCCCATTTATTCTCAGCCTGCAGATAGGATTCTCCTTCTTTTTGGATATCACCATACATTCAGTCTTTTTGCAATTGATAGCTAGACCCATTTTTGCACTTTCTTCAACAATTATATCAATTAAGTTTTGTAGTTCTTCCTCCGTACTTGCAATTAACACAGTGTCATCTGCATATCTGAAATTATTGATGTTTTCACCGCCAACTTTGATTCCCAAGATGTCTCTTATTTTTTGTAATATTGTTTCACAGTACACATTAAATAATTCAGGGAGAAAACACACCCTTGTCTAATGCCCCTCTTGATTTTCATAAACGGACTCACTTCTCCATCCATTCTTACAGCGGCAAATTGTTCCCAGTACAGATTTCTGATTATGCGGAGGTCTTTCACATCTAGATCTAGAGTTTTCTGTAATATTTCAAATAACTTATTGTGCTTCACTTTATCAAATGCTTTTGTGTAGTCGATAAAACAAACAAATCTTTTTGCACTTGAATAGCTCGTTCTGATAGTACTCTTAACATCAATATTGCGTTTCTTGTACCTTTGTCTTTCACAAAACCACATTGTTCTTTGCCTATTTCAGCTTGCATCTTACTTTTAGCTCTTGTCGGATCTGTATCATTTCTAAATAAGTGCAATACAGCTAACTTCATGAAGGGTAATGAAAATCAGCACGTTTTTCTTTTCTGTTGCTTATCTTGTTCACTCTGGAATGGCACAAGGTGGCTGGCAATCTGTATCCTAGTGTTCTGTATTCCAATTGTATCCTAGTTTGTTGGAATTGTATCCCAGTGATTCTGATTCATTGTTAGATACATCTGAAATTCAACACTGCACTGAAATATTGTGACAGTGGTGAAGATTGACTGATAATTTATCCAATTTTGGTTCCTGGTTTAAATCTCTCCTGGCCTGGCTGGGCTCCAAAGAAGGATATCCTAGCTAAAAACATTCTCCCTTTCCAACACAGCTCATAACAATAATGACTATAACATCTCAGGAAATGTACCCCGGCTGTAGGGAATCACAGAAGAACTAATAGGACATCTCCTGAGATATAACCACAGAACAGCTCAGAAATCATATCAAATAAATTTGATTCTCTAGATTGTAAGTGCATTAAACCATATGGTAGTGGCATATTTAGATTTCCTTGATAGAAGTCATTTCTGTAATGCAGGGTTAGCTTGCTATTGAAAATGACTGTTTATGAAAACCCATGCCATTAATGAAGATCTCAGTGTCTTTATGTAAAGCTTACCCCACCCATTGTTGTTGGCTGGTCCTTCCCCTATACTGTAATCATTTTAGTTCATTCTAGGTAAGGCAGGCTTGTCACAATTTTTCTCTGAAAAATTAATCCCACTAAATGCTTCATTCTAGATAGAATACAGGAAAATGACAAAGATCATAAATGACTGTTTATAAATTTACCACATGCATCAATTTTATAAAAAAACTGAACTATAATTAAACTCTAAAGCCTTCTAAAATCAATCAAACTTGCCAATGGGAAAGAAGTTAACAGACAGAGCAGCCTTGAGCAGAATTCATCTATTTTCTAATGGCTGTAAGTAATTTGCTTTCTGCAGAACATGAAAAGGTGCCAGTTTCTTTGGGCACATTACCACAGACACCAGATTCCAAGGACTGATGCAGATAGCAGTGGTCTTAAGAAACTTCCAACCTATAAAAAGCCTGCACACAATAGCAATAGCAGTGAAGTAGTCTCATTTACATTGGAAAATACATCAGGATGCTGAATCATAAAATCATCAATGCTGAATCAAAAGAGAGGAAAATTGAAGGGGCAACCCAAAGTTTGGTTAGTGAGGAAATTCGTCAAGGTGACAAAGTTGATGGAGAGGCACAGACAGAATTGTAAAGCACCAGCCCAAAACAGAGAAGGACTGCAGCATGTGATTGTGGAACAAAGAGGGGTGGATACATAAGAGTCTGATCTCTTCAGTTGAGCAATGATTTAAATTCAGAAGGCACAAAGGAAAAGAAGTGTGAAGTGGAGAATATTAAACTCCTTGCATCAGGGCAGGAAAGGTGTTTCGTGCACAGGAGAGGGTATGGGCACAGATGAGTTAATAGAAGATAGAGGATGGTTGTCCAGGGGGCATAAGTGGTCTGAAGTGGAAATTAGAGAAGCATAGATGAGGGTTTATAAACAGAATAGCTGGTTAGGACCAAAACAAGAAGTTTTGCAAAGCTTAAGTAGAATGCATAAGGTCTAATTTGGAAGATCCACTCAAGGTTGAAAATGATGTCAAAGTTATAAATTGTCCATTTCACATTAAGAGGACAGGAAGGTGAATGGAATCGATCCTTTGGCGTGGAGTTCATTGTATGGTGTTTGGTGTGTGAGGTGTGGGGTGTGGGATGGGGGGAACAATTATTTTGATTTCCTTGTCTTTAACAGGATGAAATAGCAGCTAATTTAAAATAAGATGGAATTTGGGCACTCTAAAAACATGGAGAAATAGGTGGTTAAGAGGTAGCTGGCTCTTACTAACATGTCAGTGGGTATTATTGCCAAGGTAAGAGAGCCAAGGGGCAGCTGTTCAGAGATCAAATGAGGGTCTTGAAGGCAAGCTAGTTAGAGATCAGGACCAGTACGTTCTTGTTACAATGAAAGATGAGTACAGTGTCTTTCATAATCCAAGATGATGTGTGATATTAGATTATTGACATGGGATCATCGAGAAAAATATAGACATATATTGAGTCATATAGACATAAAGACTTAGAAAAGTACAGCATGGAAACAAACCCTTCAGCCCATCTAAACTGTGCCAAACCATTTAAACTGCCTTCTCCCCTTGACCTGCACCAGGACCATACACCTACCATTTATGTACTTATCCAAACTTCTCTTAAAGGTTGAAATCGAGCTTGCATGTGCTGACAGCTTGTTCCGCACTCTCACAGCTTCCCCTCACGTTCCCCTTAAGCTTTGCACCTTTCACCCTTAACCCATGACCTCTGGTTGTAGTCCACCCGACCTCAGTGGAAAAAGCCTGCTTGCATTTACCTTATCTATACCCTTCATAATTTTGTATACCTGTATCAAATATCCTCTCAGTCTTCTACATTCCAAGCAATAAAATCCTAACCTATGCAATCTTTCCTTATAATTCAGATCTTCCAGACCCAGCAATATTCTCATACCTAATACTCTCTAACCCAGGCAACACCCTGGTGGATCTCTTGGATGAAATGAAATATTGTAAACTTGATCAAAAAGGAAAAAGGAGCTTTAGGAAGTTAAAATCAGAGGCATTTGAGGCATATAACAGAATTGGAAAGAACGTAACCTAGGAATTAGGAGGGATAAAACGTGGCCATGAAAGAAACTTGGCGCAGAATTCAGGAGAACCCTGATACTTTTTATAAATATATTAGAAACGTAGAAAACCTACAGCACAATACAGGTCCTTCGGCCCACAAAGCTGTGCTGAACATGTCCTTACCTGAGAAATTACCTAGGGTTAACCATAGCCCTCTATTTTTCTGAGTTCCATGTACCTGTCCAGGAGTTTCTTAAAAGACTCCACCACTGTCGCCGGCAGCCCATTCCATGCACTCACCACTCTCCGCGTAAAAAACCTACCCCTCATATCTCCTCTGTACCTGCTTCCAAGCACCTTAAAACTGTGCCCTCTCGTGCTAGCTATTTCAGCCCTGGGAAAAAGCGTCTGACTATCCACATGATCAATGCCTCTAATCATCAGGTCACCTCTCATCCTCTGTCGCTCCAAGGAGAAAAGGCCGAGTTCACTCAACCTATTCTCATAAGGCATGCTCCCCAATCCAGGCAACATCCTTGTAAATCTCCTCTGCACCCTTTCTATGGTTTCCACATCCTTCCTGTAGTGAGGCGAGCAGAACTGAGCACAATACTCCAAGTGGGGTCTGATCAGGGTCCTATATAGCTGCAACATCACCTCTCGGCTCCTAAACTCAATCCCACGATTGATGAAGGCCAATGCACCATATGCTTTCTTAACCACAGAGTCAACCTGTGTAGCAGCCTTGAGTGTCCTATGGACTCGGACTCCAAGATCCCTCTGATCCTCCACACTGCCAAGAGTCTTACCATTAATACTATATTCTGTCATCATATTTGACCTACCAAAATGAACCACCTCACACATATTAGGAGCAAGAGGGAAAGGGTATGTCCACTCAAATACAAAGGAGGGAATTTATGCATGCATCTAAAGGAAATGGACAAGATCCATAATGAGTACTTACCATCATATTCGCCATTGACGTGAGATCTGGGAGGGGAATGTTGACATTCTAGGACATGTTGATATAACCATATAACCAAATAACAATTACAGCACGGAAACAGGCCATCTCGGCCCTTCTAGCCTGTGCCGAACGCTTACTCTCACCTAGTCCCATCGACCTGCACTCAGCCCATAACCCTCCATTCCTTTCCTGTCCATATAACAATCCAATTTTATATAACCATATATTATAAAAGGAGATTTTGAATCTCTTGAAAATGTTAAAGTGGTTAAATCACAAAGGTCTGATGGGATCTATTTCAGAAATCCGAGAGATGCAAGGGGGCAGATTGCTTAGGCCTCAACAGAGAGATTTGTATCTTGTTCAGTCATAGATGAGATACTAGAAGGCTGGAGATTAACCAATGCTGTTTCAATGTTTAAGTCAAACAAAAAGGAAAATCCAGGAAATAAGACCATAAGACATACTGTAGAAGCAGAATTAGGCCATTTGACCCATCAAGTTTTTCTCAGTATTTGTTCATGGATTATTTATTTTCCCCCTCAACCCCATTCTCCTTCCTATACACTTACAGACCAGTGTGCCTTATATCACTGGCTGTGAAATTACTGCAGAAAATTCTTAGGGAAAGAACTTATTCACATTTAGAAAAGCAATTGTTAGGGATATCCAGCAAGGCTTTGAGTGAGGGAGGTCCTGTCTCACAGATTTTATGGAGTTTTTTGAGGGGGTGACAAAGATAAGCGATGAGAGTAGAGCAGTAGTTGGTGATTTAGTAAGTTGGATCCAAAATTTGCTTGGTCATAGACAACAAAGCAGAGTGGTGGAGAGGTGCTTTATTTCTGACTGGAGATCTGTAACCAGTGGTGCTAATGAAGGCATATGGCATGCTTGCTATCACTTGTAGGGGCGTTCAGCATTACAGAAGGTAAGCCATGTTACAACTACAGTATATAACACTTTGGTTGGACCATATTTGGAGTATTGTGTGCCAATCACATCAGCACACTATAGTAGATGTTTAAGAGAGGTTGTTGAAGAAGTTCACTAGAATGTTGCTTGTACTGGGGAGTATTACTATAAGGAGAAGTTAGATAAGCTTGTTTTCACTGGACTATCATAGGCTGACTGGCTACCTGATAGAAGTATATGTTACAAAAGCATAAATATGGTAGTCACAGTCTCTTCTACCAGGACTTGAGGGAGTAATGTTGAAAGCTGCGGGTTATGGAATCATAAAGTCTATTCAAGTCAGAACCATTTCTCTCCTCAGATCACAACAATACTTCCCAAAGAACTCACTGAATTGTAGTAGCAAAAGTCTTTTGTTAAACTCTGCCCTTTCTGAGCCTTGAAAAACTGATCAAATAAGATGGTCCACTCTCCTCTCCTATCATATTCCTTCTTCTTCAGCCCTTTACCTTTTCCGCCCATCACCTCCCAACTTCTCCCTTCACCCACTCCCCCACCCACCTACCTCCCCCCTCACCTGGCTTCACCTATCATCTTCTAAATTGTACTCCTTCCCCTCCCCGCTTCTTAAAATGGATTCTTCCCACTTCCTTTTCAGTCCTGATGAGAGATTTCAGCCCAAAACGTCGATTGTTTATTCCCCTGTTTATGCTGCCCGACCTGTTGAGTTCTTCCAACATTCAGTGTGTTTGTACTACCCAGCAGAGCACAGCCCTTCAGGGAACTTAATTTTACTTTAAATCCGAACAGGAAATTTGAACAAGTGCCAAAGTAACAACAAGGATCACAATATGAGCAACATACATCAAAGTTGCTGGTGAACGCAGCAGACCAGGCAGCATCTATAGGAAGAAGCGCAGTTGACGTTTCAGGCCGAGACCCTTCATCAGGACAATATGAGCAGTGTGCATGCAGAAGAAATGTTCTTTTCTGGTAGAGTGACAATAGCTGAGATTCAAAGAAATATTGGGATCTTTGTATTTGCTGACCACACAAGGCTAATGAGATTCTATTAATGTGAAACAGCCTTTTCAGCTTCTTAATTTTAAATGAAGATTCCAGTTACAAAAGCAATTTCAGATACTGATGGATTTCCTCTGACGGTGATTACTGTAAGTCAGAGGGTGGGCTGTTTCATATTGTGGATTTTCCAAGTACCAATCAATCACTTTCCCCACCCAGATGAGTCAATGTCCCACCCAAGCCTCCCCATATCTTGGAGACATAAGAGACTGCAGATGCTGGAATCTGGAGCAACAGACAATCAGCCGGAGGACCTCAATGGGTCGAGCAACATCTGTGGGAGGAAGAGAAATGCCGATACTTTGGATCTAAACCTGGCCTTGGGACTGAGAGCGAAGAGGCGAGATCAATTCTTTCCCTCCCATAGATGATGCTCAAACCCTGAGTTCCTTTAGCAGATTTGTTCCTCCCCATATCTCTCAGCATTTTGCCTATGTGCGAGCTCAGCTTTTGGCCTTACACAATCATTGTAAATTAATCCGTGCACTTCCAGGTGAATAATGTCTTTGGGGTCAGAGGTGATACAGCCTTTGGCCCACCGACTCTGTATCAGCCATCATGCACTCATTTACATAAACCCCATTTTATACTTCCCTGTCCCCCAACATTCCCATCACCATCCCCCCAAATTCTACCACTCACTAGCGGGAATTTACCATTGCCAATTAATCTACCAACCTGCATGTCTTTGGAATGTGGAGCACCCAAGGGAAGACCATGCAGTCACATGGAAAAAGTGCAAATTCCACTTAGAGAGCACCGGAGCTCAGAACTGAACCTGTGACATTGGATTATGGGAGGCAGCAGCTCTACTATCTGTGCCAACGCATTCCCAGCCAACTGCACCTCAAGATGCATGATGTAGGCCAAGAGAGCAGTATCCTTCTCTCTAGGTTTCCACGGCTACGGCTATATCTCATTCTCACTAAGTCTCCTGTATCTCATTGGAGATATTTCCTTCACCAATCCCACCTGCAGCCCACCCCAGAGAAGGTCTCCCCCCCACCCCCAACATCTTTTTCCCTCTAGACAGCAGAATAGATAGCCGATTCTGCGTGACCGGTAAAAATGCAGCACTTGCAACTCTGGTATGATCCAGGATCCTGATTATGTAACCACTGAGGCCAGACAATCTCTGAACAGTATTGATAATGGCTGGGGTCACCCATCTTGTGAAGACACTGCCCAGAAGAAGGCGATGGCAAACCACTTCTGAAGAAAAATTTGCCAAGAATGATATGATCATGGAAAGATCATGAGTGCCTACATCATACGACACGGCACATAACAAACAAACGATGATCCAGGAACGCTATAAACTAGTCTTATACAATGATCATTCTATTTAAGTTTGAATCAAACACGTCAGCAGGAACTAAATACAGAAAGAAGGCTGGGGGAAGAGATGTGCATTATACTAAATATACAGTAACCAAAGAAAACAGTTCAGGTCCATTGCCAATGACTGAAATATTCTGAACAGAATTCAATTGAACCAAAGCTGAATGTATTTTCCTCCCATTTGGGTGATGCTTGAATCGCTCAGAAGTGCTTCATGTAGACAGAAATTGTTTGGAACCAAATTGGTTTTAAAGAAAATAAGATGGTCCTTCTGGAGAAAAATGCTCAAGCAACAAACCATAAACACAGGAGATTAGGCAGATGCCTGAATTCCAGAGCAACACACAGAAAATGCTGGAGGAACTCAGCAGGCCTGGCAGCATCTATGGAAATGAGTGAACAGTCAACATTTTGAGCCGAGACCCTTCATCGGGACTGGAAGGGAAGGGGAAAGAAGCCGGAGTAAGATGGTGAGAGTGGGGGAGAGGAAGGCCTTTCCTTTCCAGTCCTGATGAAAGGTCTCGACCTAAAACATTGACTGTAATTCCTCTTTTTAGATCGGGGTTCCCAACCTGGGGTCTATGGACCCCTCAGTTAATGGTAGGAGCCCATGGCATAAGAAAGATGGGTAACCCCTGCCTTACATGCAACTTAACATGCTGAGCTCCTCCATTTCACTCTGGATTTCCAGCATCTGGAGAATCTCTTGTATTTATGATTTGCAGACCCACTACTAAGTCTCTTTGAAGTATGCAAACCCAGCAGAAGATTGAGTTTTCTCTTTGATAGGGGTTTACTGAGAACCTCTCTCACTGCTTCCCCCCCCCCACGCCTTCACGATCCCTGCTGCCCTCTGACTCTTTGTTTCACCTATCGCCTGCTAGCCCGTACTCCCTCCCCTTTCCCCCACCTTCTTATTCTGGCTTCTATCCCCTTCCTTTCGAGTTCTGATGAAGGGTCTCAGCCTGAAACATCATTGGCTAATTCCTCTTCCTAGGTGCTGCCTGACCTGCTGAGTTCCTCCAGTACTTTGTGTGTATTGTTCAAACATAAACGATTATATTTCTGTTACTGAGGCCTCTTGAGAGTACTCTGCTTAACGTCAGAAGGTTTTGGGTTCAAGCTTCATGAAAAGCTTTAGCAGGTTACACAAGTTTAGAGTCAGTGCACCATTGAGACATGGTGCTCTGTCAGCAGAGATGATAAGCCAAGGCTACGTCAGACTAACAGGATCGCTTGGCATGATTTTCATCACAGTGAGTGTGTTGGCTAATACTTCTCCCTCAGCTAAAATCTCAGCAGGTCAGAGAGGAGTGGTTAAGAGAGAGATGTAGAATAGATTAGAGATAATGCTTGAGACAGGAGGCCTTTTGTCAGTACAGAATTGTGAAGAATGAAGCCTTTTTCTCCAATGGTGGATGCCAATTGTCCTGTGGAGTATTCCCAGATATTTCCAGACAGTTTCGACAAGGCTTGTATATTCTCTAGAGTTAAGAAGAATCAGGGAAGGATTCATTGAAATGTGCAAAGTACTGACAAGCTGGAAGAAGGGAGAATGTTTCCCTCAGCTGCAGGGTCTAGAAACAGTCATAATTCCAGGACAGACAATAATATTTTTAGGAATGAGATGAGGGAGAATGTTTTCTCTCAGAAATTGGTGAATATGTGGAATTCTATGCCACTTAGGCAGTTAAGACCACTTGCTGAAGATGTTTAAGAGGAGGTGGACAGATTTCAAAAGATGCATCAAAAGATATGAAGAAGGAGTCAGAATGTGGGATTGAGCTAGAGGATCAGTCATGACTGCATTGAATCTCAGCGTAGGTTAGAGGGCTGAGTGGCCTACTCCCGCTCTCATTTTCCCATTTCTATGTTCCAGCCTTGTATTATGGTCACTTTCTTGCACGGGCTCCTGCTTTGTACAAAATGGCTCGCAGCAATATGCAAAACAACTATTATTTTACTTCAGGCAACGAGAAAATTGCCATATAAATTGAAGTTATTTCAAACCACTCTGAGCACCTTTGCAATGAACTGCAGATGCTGGAAATCAGAAACAGAAAAGCAGGAAATGTTGGGAAAAACTCAGCACGTCACCCGAAGGAAGAGAAGCAGAGTTAAAATTTAAGGGCAGACACTCTTGGCCAGTTGTATGGAAGAAGCCATGGAATGGGTATTGATGAAGGGCACTCTGAAATTCCCAGCTTCTCCAACAGAACCTGGTCTAACACTTAGAGATGGTGGGACACAACAAGTAGGAGAATCTCAGGCAGGGTCAGGGGATGGGATATTCGGTTCAAGGAAGGCAGGAGGCGAATCCAAAGGAACAGAGCAAGGTGATAAAATGCTTTGGAGTAAGATTGTAAGACCGTAAGCTATTGGAGCAGAATTAAGCCACTCAGCCCATCGAGTCTGCTCCGCCATTCCATCATTCCTCTCAGCCCCACATTCTCCTGCCTTCACCCCATAACCTTTGACATTCTGACTAACCAAGAACCTATCAACCTCTGCTTTAGATATAGTCAGACTTGGTCTCCACAGCCATCCATGAGAATGAATTCCAACACTATCTGGCTGAAGAACTTACTCCGATCTCCATGCTAAATGGACATTTCTCTATTCTGAGGCCGTGCTCTCTGGTCCTAGACTCATAGGGAACATCCTCTCCACATCCACTGTATTTAGGCCTTTCAATATTGAATTAGTTTCAATAAGTTCCCCCCTGCACATACACCATTCTTCTAAACTCCAGCAAGTACAGGCCCAGAGCAATCAAGCAGGATGTTAACCCTTTCATTCCCAGAGTAATCCTCATGAACCTCCTCTGGACCCCTTTCAACATGCCAGTATATATTTTATTTGCTTGTTTACTTATTTCTGTATTGAGGTACAGGCCCTTCAAGCCACACCACCCAGCAATCCCCAATTTAACCTTAGCCTAATCATGGGATAATTCACAATGACCAATTAACCCACCAACCGGTATGTCTTTGGACTGTGGGAGGAAACCAGATCATCCAGAGGAAACCCATGCAGTCACGGGGTGAGCAATCTCCTTACAGACGCAGAGGAAAGAAACAGCTCACAATACTCCCAAGTGCAGTCAGACCACTGCCTTATAAAGTCTCAGCTTTGCATCCTTGCTTGTATATTCTAGTCCTCTTGAAATGAATGCTAACATTGCATTTGCCTTCCTTCCCTGCAAGTTAACCTTTAGGGAATCCTGCACAAGGGCTCCCAGGTCCCTTTGTACCTCCGATTCTTGAATTTTCTCCCCGTTTAGAAAATCAGGGGAAGCAGAGCAAAGGAGGATGATTTTATTGCTTTTCTGCACATAGATCAAAATCTGGCAAAACAGTTGGGATTAAACCATCAAATGGAACAATTTGCCATTTTAATTTTCTACAGGAAGGACCTGTTGCAATCAAAGTAAGAAATCTCAGAGGTCGATTCTAATTAGTCCTACGGGTGTCGCAATCTTGTACTTAAATGTTAAATTTGAATACCGTTATCTGTACAACTTTAATCCTAAACAGTGACCAGTCAGATTAAACGAAAACAATTCGTTGACAAGCAAGCACATTTATCATTCTATTCAATGGACCTGGAATTAATTACCTCGAGTGTATAAACTCTGAAAAGTACACATATATACAACTTAATCCTGCAACATTTTGTGTGTGTTTCCCTTGATTTTGTTGCATACGGTTCAAACGATCGCTTTGAAACGGAGCCTGATCATCTGAAAGTATTAGCCGGAGTTACTTGCAATATCGATCATCTTATTTTTAATGGAATTCTGTGGCTCTGCAAATACAATTGTATGAATTATGTAGAAAGCAATCATAGTGCAGCGAGTGGAAGGAGGAGGACGCGTGATACAGAGCCTGACTCGGGAAGAAGCACGCTTTAAATGCAAGCATTCCCCAAGGTCTGGCGGCGGAGGGAATGAGCAGGCGGCAGACCGCCTTGTCTGCCTGTCGGGTAAAGGCATTCATAGGCAGGTAGGGAAGAGGGGCACGTGGAGTCAATTCTATTCACTCGTCAGCGCAGGATCCGATTATTTTTCTTTCGGGGGAAAAAAAATTGTCTTAGAAGTGCGTGGAATTCCGCAAGTGGAGAGGGGATAGATGTGCCCACGTTGCAGCTTTGGGGAGATTGGAGCGCTGTTTCTGAGGAGGAAGACTGGACCAACCCACCACATCTGCTTGGGTTCGTCTGGTGCGAGGGAGCCCGGTGTGTCCACGCAGAGGGCGGCACTGTTAGACTGAGGAGAGCGGCGGCCGGATACGCTTGTGGGAAGGCGGGAATCTTCACCCCTTACCTCGCCATCTACTTTTTTTTGCCCGTCCCCCCACCCTCACCATTTCAATGACCTGCATGTTTGTTTAATCACTCCGTTTCCTCCCTCTTGCCCCCTTCCCGAGGATGAAACTGTGACAGCACGTTTGAGACCCGTGCAGCGAGCAACGATGGCCGTAAACACGGACGTAGAGTTTGAGAAGAACTTGGGTGGATCTGGGGACTCGGCTCTACCGAAGGATCACCAGGAGACGGAGCAGCTTCTCTTCAGCACATCGCAGGGTAGCCTGGGGAATGGCATCAAGAACTCCAAGTCGTTCACTGTTAGCCTGCCGGACGCCAAGGAGCTGGAGGCCGAGCCCAATGGCCACAACATGAAGTACATGTCCTCGGAGTCAATGTCTAAAATAGGCGCCACACCCACTTCACCGTCCCGGCTAAGCGTGGGAAGGGCATCGTCCACTGGTACAGGCAGTGCCCGGGACCAGTCCCGGCCCAGGGATTACCTGATCCTGGCCATCCTCAGCTGTTTCTGCCCGATGTGGCCCATCAATATTGTGGCGCTCGTCTACTCTATCATGGTGAGTGTCCAGCACGATTTCTCTTAGTATGAGGCTATGTAAAAGTTGGATCGCACGGCACCGGAGAACGCTTGTGATGCTCCTCGTGCAGACCGCAAGCCCTGTGCGCTGCCCTACTAAAGTTTTGGTGAAGAGGCGATAACGTGGCGGGGTCTGTGCTTAGCCGGGAAAACCCGTGCACATCTTGTTGACCGTGAGGGAGGATGTGGGACTGCGAGACTGCACACGGGCGAGAAACGAAGTGCAGTAGGCGGCTCTCGAGGGCAGTCTCGAAGCGTTTAAAGTTAGTTCTCAGTGGGTTCCCCCGGAGTGTCCAGACCACAGAGGGATTACCAAGAGATTTCTCTAACTACACAGCGACCCTTAACAGTTTCCAACTCTTGAGTTCCCACCAGTCTTCAAGTAAGAAAATTATCGGGTGTCCCGGTCCAGAAACAGACCGCATTACCGGGGGAAATAAAGCTACCCACTTTAAACTGTGGAGAAAGTCGCCCGAACGGGAGATACATTTCCCCTCCAGCCCTAGTCCTTAATCACTTTTCCTTAAAAACCTTTTATTAAGTAAAGCATTGAATGGAAAGTAATTCGGTGAATAAACTCGTCAGCAAGCGCCTTTTGCTTTCCAAATGAAAATGCCTTTTAAAAATTGAATTTGGAAATCTGAAATTTAAAAAAAAGTGGAAAATGCTGGAAAAAAACTAAGCAATTCAGGTAGCCAATGTGGAAAAAGAGAGTTGTCTTTTCAGACAGAAGACCTGCTCCTCGAAAGGTTTTCGACCCGAAGCATTCTCTGATTCTTTTTCTACATTTGTTGTCTGACCCGCTGAGTGCTTCCAGTACTTTTTGTATTTATTTCGCTTTCCACTGTCAAAAAGACGCAGGGATATTCTCGTCTCTCTCACTGTCGGGAGGGAGACTTGAACCGCTGCCAGCACGCGAGTTGCTGAGTTTTTGATATCTCTGTGCCGGCAGTTATAAAATGAGAGCCCGCGGATCGGTCGATGCCTTGAGGATGAGTTGAGATCGAGCTCGGGCTGGCGGCTCTGCCCACAGCTCTCCGGATCCTGACGCTTTTCGTTCTTGGTTCCCTTCGGCCAGGAGTTCACAACCCGGGGGCCACGGACACCTCGGTTAATTGTAGGGGTCCATGGCATAAAAATGGTTGGGGACCCCTGGCTCAGATTTTGAGACTCTTCAATCGGACATTTCCCGATAGAAGACCAAGCCAGGCACCCATTTCTGCTACAGGCAAATTGGCACTGATCTGGCATCAAAGAACCGTGACTTGGGAGTCAAGGTCTGGCCTACGGCTGCTAAAAATGATCCAGAGTCGTTCTCCATTCTTCTACAGTTTACAGGGAGCACCCGCCCTGTCCCAGCCCATTCCATCCATCGATCCTCAGCCCACCGTCACTTCTTGTCGACCTGACTGGGTGAACGCAGCGCCGGGCTACCTTTTAGTGGAAAAGAATAGTACTGGAGTCTCCTGAATCTGGTATGCTAAATAACAATATATGCAGTTCCCCTAAATTAGCACCTCAGCTCCATCTGCCAAAAGCAGAACTTCCCTGGAGCCCAATAATTTAATTCCATTTCCTATTCCCGTTCTGACATGTAGGTCCTTGGCCTCCTCTTGTGTCACGATGAGGTCACCCTCAGGGTGGAGGAGCAATACCTTCTATTTCCTCTCAGTAGCCTCCAACCCTGATGGCATGAATATCAATCTCTCCTTCAGGTTAAAAAACTTCCCCGCCCATCCTTCTGTTCCCCAATTTGGCCTCTTATCTCGTCTCACCTGCCTATTACCACCCCCTGGTGCTCCTTCCCTTTCTCCTATGGTCCACTCTGCTCTCGGGTCAGATTCTTTCATTTTCGGCCCTTTACCTTTCCCACCCGCCTGGCTTCAACTATCTCACTCTCTAGCTGTCATCTTCCAGCTATCCTTCTTCACTTCCCCTCATCTTTTTATTCTGGCATCTTCCCACTAAAGACAGCTCCCTACTGGAAACATGGATTGTTCATTCACTTCCATAGATAGTGCCTGACCTGCTGAGTTCCTTCAACATTTTGTGGGTGTTGCTTTGGATTTCCAGCATCTGCAGAATTTCTTGTGTTTAAAACAGAGCTTTGCCTGTCATGATGGTGTTAAGTTTAGGACAGGTTACCTCAGTCAAAGATTGTTTTAAAGAGCATCTTTAGGGTGTGGCAGAGGAAATTCCGAGCCTCAGGAAGGTGTCAGCTGTAGGAGCATTAACAGTTGTAGAGTAATTGGGTTCAGAAGCTGAAATATCTTGGGAGGGTTATAGATCTGGAGGAGATAATAGCCAGAGAGAGATGAAACCAAGGATTTGAAAGTAAAAGAGAATTTTAAAATCCAGTCGTGGCTTAACTGGGACCCATCGTAGGTGTCACAATTCTACAATTAAAAATTGGAGGACAGAGCATAATTCTGATTCTTTTTTTTGTGACCGTTTAGCCATATTGCTGTTTTAATTATCCTTCACCTCCTCAGGTTTAACGTCTGATTCAACAATTAACGGTAACAAATGCGTAAAGAACTTTGAGTTGCAGAGATCTGGCAACCCTTCCTATACTAACTGTTCATTGATTAATATCATTGCCTTGTAAAAATAGGTTTCTATTGCCCTCTCTTTTGTAGTATTCCACAACAGAGAGAGAAAGCTTAGCAAAAAAAGAATTCTTGTGGGTTTTACCTGTACCCATCCCTAAAATTCTGTTTCTTTTAGGTCCATGATTCGAGCTATTTTGGAGCGAGTCAGTTTTCCAATCTCACAATAATCACCACAGACAGGGTATATTTCTTAGTTCAATCAACAATTACTTTTAATTCAGTGATCCCTTTCCCTGCAGACATTGGATTGTTAAAATGCTCGACTGGCTCAGGACAATATCACTGGTTTCCACAAAATTAAATATCCATGGCAGAAATGGGAATATTCATTAATAATTGCTGAAGCCAAGCCTTAAGATAGCAAATGCGCATTAGCCTTTCCAATAATGAAAATATGTTGTCATAAATAGGATTGGATGACTACTTCAGGCACTTTTCCTTCTGAAATGTTAAGTATAGAATCTTTGGCTGGTTCATTAGTTCTTTTCATTAGGAATTAACAGGTAGAAATTATGAAAATTTGGAAATTTGCAAATGGTTTATTGATTTTATCTTAACTTGGATGGTTGCAATTCAGTTTACAAAAAGCTGCTTATAGATCAACATTGTATTTCAAAGGGAGCGAAGGTAAGCAAAGGTACAATATGACTGGTTTATAGATTCAAATTACAAGAGAAATTAAAAAACAACATGTCATCCGGCAGGTGTACAGTGCAGATTGACACACCCATTGTCAAAAGGATGTACCATTTGAAATGTAATATAATCTCTTATTGATAAACTGACCATAAATCTAAACCTTGTTGAGGTTCTGTTAGAAATAAATCTGTCGCTCAGATGTTTGCATATTTCGGGGCTTTCTCTGGTTGAATAACTTTGACAAAAGTAAAATTCAAAATGAAATATACGGAGAAAAGCAAGTGCCTTGTATGGTCCTCAGCTGCCAATAAAAGTGCTTGTTTAGATTTTATAGTTTCTTTTAATGTTATTATTGGTGAGGCAGTATATTGGTTTGCAGAAAATAAGATGAGGTTAGCTTGTGTAAATGTACAGATAATGTTTGCTCTGCCTTGTAAACTTCCAGGATAATTTCTAATTGATGGGATTACCCATTTCAGGATTTTATAGCTTCTGGACCACATTTAACCTCAATATTCCACAACAGGGAGACAAATCAGGCTAGACCTATTGTTCCTGTTTGCTGTGCCTTGTCCTTTTCGATATGCATCTGAAGATGCAGTTGTGATGTCCTCAATGAACATGATAACGACCGATGGTACTTGCACAGCAAGTCTGTAAGATATTTAAAGGCTGGTCATTATTTTTGGAGCTATGTCAAGCAATTAAGTTCCCCAAGAGGCAGAACCAATGATGAGAAATGCTGGGAATTCTCGGCAGGTCAGGAAGCATCTGTAGACAGAGAAACTGAGATTAATGTTTCCAGTTGAAGGTTCTTCATTCTTCTCCAATGTTAATTCTGTTTCTCTGTCCACAGATGTTCAAAGGTTCATTTATTATCAAATATGTATCCATATACAAATCTGAGATTTGTCTTCTCCAGATAGCCACAAGGCAAAGAAAGAAGATACAAGTCATTCAGAGAGAAACGTCAAACCAACTCTCCCTCCCCCGCACAAAAAAGAGCAGCGTCCTGATCATCAACCCCAAACTGCACTCCCCTGCACAAAATGGAACAAGAACATCGACCCCCAAACAAACTCTCCCCTGCACAAAAAAACTAACAGAATGCAACAAGAACATCAACCCCCCCTAAGACCAGCTCCTCTCTCACAACAAAACAGAAAAGGACCGGGTGATAAAGAACACAGAATATAAAAACCATAAGTCTAAAACAATCCACAGTTCACAAACAAGTGTGTTTCCCGCATTTTCTCTTTTTATTTCAGATTTCCAGCATCTACAGGTTCTTGAGTTCCCTTGAGAGGAAAATATAGTGAGCAGAAATGACAACTTAGTTAAAATTTGTGATTTGAATAAAACATATCCTTGTATATAATTTTTTTAAAAAAAGCTTTGACTTTTGCTTAATTACATCTTGATTAATATTACATTTTATGCTAATTGCAATGGTAAGCAATAATGAAAAAAAATGCCCTTGGGTTCACTGGGGATTTTAGCTCAACAGGGATCATGTTGTGAAGCTGGGAGTTAATCTTGGCTCTGGCAAGCCAGTTTCAGTGTAAACAACACTGCTTTAAGCCCAGTATTACCTCCCAAATTAATCATTTCTGTTCAATATATCTGTTGATCATTCCAACGTCAGATCGCACAATGAAGTAAGTCAGTGATTCTGAGGTGGAATGAAGTTCTTACAAGAGTAACCATAATCTTTTTTATCCAAGCAGAATACCTCCTGTAAGACTGCTGCAGTCTAATAGAATGGCCTCTACTTAAGCTATTGTTATGGTGAAATGCAGTTCTCCAACAGAACTGTTAATGCAGATCCGTAGCTGTTGTCCAATCTGTAATAATTTGCAAGGAAATGCAAAACCGTGAAACCAGACCTCTTGGTTCAAGTGATATTACATTAATGAATGCATATTGATTTACTTTAATAACTCGTGGCATCATTCAGTCCTGATTTAATCTCTAATGGAATACGCGATGCCTTGGCCAAACATAATACCACACCCCTTCCAAAAAACAAAATTCTTTTTGTGGGGCTCTAAAACTCATATGACAATGATTTCTCTAGCTTCCAGTAATTTTTCCCTCTTCTTCATTCCCCACTCGGGCTCTCCTCTTACCTCTTCTCTTCTCCTCACCTGCCTATCACCGCTCCTTGGTGTCCCTCCTTCCCTTTGTCCCATGGTCCACTCTCCTCTCCTATCAGCTTTCTTCTTCTTCTTCTTCTTCTTCAGCACTTTACCTTTTCCATCTATCACCTCCCAGCTTCTCACTTCATCCCCCTGCCCCCTCCCCACCCATCTGCATTCTCCCTCACCTGGCTTCACCCTATTACCATCCAGCATGTACTCCTTCCCCTCCCCCCACTCTCTTATTCTCCCTTTCCCCCCCACCTTCCTTTCCAGTTCAGACGAAGGGTTTCGACCTGAAACATCAAGTGTTTATTCTTTTCCATAGATGCTGCCTGATCTGCTGAGCTCCTCCAGCATTTTGTGTGTGCTATTCTGGATTTCCAGAATCTGTCTTTCTAATTTATTCATTTATGGGATGTGGGCATTGCCAGCATTTATTCCCCATCCCTAACTGCCCTCAAGAAGGTGGTGATGAGCTGCAGTCCCTGAGGTGTAGGTATGCCCACAGTGCTGATAGGGAGGGAATTCCATGATGTTGCCCCGGCGACAATGAAAGAACAGTGAGATGTTTCCAAGTCAAGGATGGTGAGTGACTTGGAGAAGGGTTTTCCAACTGGTTGTGCTCCCAGGGATCTGCTGTCTTCGTCCTTCTAGATGGTGGTGGTCGTGGGTCTGGAAGGTGCTGCCTTAGGAACTGCGGTGTGTTGTTGCAGTGCATCTTGTAGAAAGAACACACTGCTACACTTGTGTTTATGACATAAGACCTCCGATATCGTTTTTTTTTACAAGGATTTAGACTGCCTGATAGCAACAAATCCCATTCGCAGTTGAGAGATCAGAGAGGTGACTTATGCCCATGCTTTTTCTTCAGATGGTGCAAGATTGTCCTTTATTTACCAAGTTTAACTTGTGCAGAAACTCCATAAAGCTTCAAGAATGTTTGGCTGAGAAAACAGACTGCTGACGAGCACAGATTGACCTTATTGCAAAATGGCCAACCCTGCTGTCAAGCCCAAGTTGTTGGATTGACAGTGCTCTGGAGGAACTATCTAACTTCCAACCGTGTAGAAAGAGGCCACTCATCCCATTGACTCTGTGCTAGGTCCCAAGAGCTGTCCCATCAGTCCCTCTCCCTTTCTTTATTTCCCCATTTTCCTGCAACGTAATTTCGAACATAGATGTCCACCAACTCCCCTTTGATTTTGTTTTTCTTTGCCACTAACCTACACCACATTGAAGCCATTGAACGTAAATGCCTATCTTTAGGATGATGAGAAATCAGAAAACCTGTGGAGAACCCAAATGGTCACTCCAAAGGAGTATTTTTTTTAAATGCAGCACAGAATAGGCCCTTCTGGCCCTTTGAGCCACACGGACCAGCAATCCCCAGATTTAATCTGAGCCTAATCACAGGACAGTTTACAATGCCCAACTAACCTCCCCACCTGTACATCTTTGGACTGCGGGAGGAAACCAGAGCACCCGTTCACAGGGAGAATGTACAAACTCCTTACAGGCAGTGGTGGGAATTGAACCTGGGGTACTGGTATTGTAAACCGTTGTGCTAGCCACTATGCTACTGTGATACCCATATCTCATCATGATACCAGCATATCAATGTGATGGATGTCAGTACTGAGAGATAAAATTATATTTATACCTTATACTTTATTGTTGCCAAACAATTGATACTAGAACGTACAATCATCACAGCGATATTTGATTCTGCGCTTCCCGCTCCCTGGAGTACAAATCGATAGTAAATATCAAAAACTTAAATTATAAATCATAACTAGAAAATGGAAAGTAAGGTAGTGCAAAAAAACCGAGAGGCAGGTCCGGATGTTTGGAGGGTACAGCCCCGATCCGGGTCAGGATCAGTTCAGCAGCCATATCACAATTGTAAAGAAGCTGTTCCCAAATCTGGCCATATGAGTCTTCAAGCTCCTGAGCCTTCTCCCGGAGGGAAGAGGGACGAAAAGTGTGTTGGCTGGGTGGGTCGTGTCCTTGATTATCCTGGCAGCACTGCTCCTTCAGCGTGCAGTGCAAAGTGAGTCCAAGGACAGAAGATTGGTTTGTGTGATGTGCTGCGCCGTGTTCACGATCTTCTGCAGCTTCTTCCGGTATTTATTAGTATTCATTTGTACTTGTTGCCTTTCATTGCATAAGGACTAGAGTATAAGAGCAAGGAAGCAGTGCTAAGGCTCTATAGGGCATTGGTAGACTGTACTTGGAGTATTGTGAGCAGCTTCAGGCCTTTATCTAAGAAAAGGTGTGCTGGCATTGGACAGGGTCCAGAGCAAGTTCACGAGAATGATTCTGAGAATGAAAGGGTTAATGTATGAGGAGCATTTGATGGCTCTGGGCCTGTACTCACTGGAATTTAGAAGAATGGGGAGGGGGAATCTCACTGAAACATATTGAATATTGAAAGACCAAAATAGAGTGGATGTGGAGAGGATGTAATGGGGGAAGTTCTGAGAATGAAAGGGTTAATGTATGAGCAGCGTTTGATGGCCCTGGGTCTGGACTCACTGGAGTTCAAAAGAATGAGGTGGGGATCTCATTGAAACTTATTAAACATTGAAAGGTATAGACTGGATGTGAAGAGGATGATTTCAATTGCAAAGGAGTCTAGCACCCGCGGGCACAGCCTCAGAATAGAAAGATGTCCCTTTAGAATAGAGATGAGGAGGAATTTCTTGAGCCAGAGGACAGTGAATATGTGGAATTTATTGCCACAGATACTTGTGGAAGCCAAGTCATTGGGTATATTTAAAGCAAAGGTTGATAAATCCTTAATTAGTAAGGGTGTTGAAGTTCGGGGGAGAAGGCAGGAGAATAGGGTGGGATGTGGAGCAGACTCAAAGGGGTGAATGGCATAATTCTGCTCCTATGTTTTATGTTCATATGGTCTTATATCTTATTATCAAACATTGTCCTTAACATAGTCCTTGTGTAAGCTAGAAGAAGGACAGGTTTTTTTTAATAATGCTTCCAAAATGATCCACAAAAGCATGGCATTTATTTTACCTTTATCAAAAATACCAATTCCTTACTTGAGATCAAGTAATGATTGATTTGCTGCAAAGTTTAATAGCATGAATCGGTACCCATGAGGGCAATGGCTTGCCAGTGGATACATTCATTTTACCGAAGACTCTTTACAATTCAAGACCTTCATCCAGAAGATCTAGGCTGGATCGAAATTGTAAAACTATGCATGAAAGAACTGTGCACACCTAGTCTGCTGAGTCATTTAGTTGTCAAAAATAGCGTTCCTGGGAAAGTAGGTCCAGCCTTTTCAAGAAATATTCTACGGCAACCTTCATTTTTAAAGGCTTCACCTAAAACTTTGGTTCATATTTATAAAATTCCAGGGCTTATAACAGTAAAGTGAGCTGATTAAACCTCTGTTGGTCCTTTACCTGACGATCTCCGAGAAATTGAAATCTAATTATAACGCGAAAGTGACTTGATGATTAGCATGCCTGTGTTCGTTCGAGCTAAGATATGCCGCATAAACAATAACGGTAGCAGGGACACTCAGCCAACCATAGAGGTGTTCCAGCTCTGTACCTCCGCTAGCTCTGTACACAAGGAATCAACAGGGGAATGACAGCGCAGAGCTCAGGCCAGTCTCCTGTAGGACATTTCAAACCATTTAGGTTAAAATCTTTTTCAGAAAAAAAGTGGACAATTTCAACACAGTTATAATAGTCTGGAAAGCATCATGCATCACTAATAGAATTTAATAATACTGTATCCATGAGGTATGTCTATTCCTTTCATTAATTTCAAAGTTTCTCAGAAATAATCTACCAGTTTTGTAAACCTTTTGCTATTCCTTAAGACATAGGAGCAGAATTAGGCCTTTCAGCCCATCAAGTCTGCTTCACCATTCCATCTTGGCTGATTTGTTATCTCTCTCAACTCCATTCTCTTCTCTTCTCCCTGTAACCATTGACGCCCTGACTAATCAAGAATCTATCAACCTCTACCGCAAATATACCCAATAACTTGGCTTCCGCAGCTGTCCGTGGCAATGAATTCCACAGATTCGCCAGCCTCTGGCTAAAGAAATTCCTCCTCATCTCTGTTCGAAAGGGACATTGTTCTATTATGAGCTGTGCCCTCTGATCCTAGACTCCCCCTTGGAAGGGGTCATTTGGAAAAAATTATAATAACTGTCATGTTATTAGTGGGCTATCACCATTCCTGATCTTTTATAGTTTTATGCAATAATATCTGTATTAAAGTAAAATGAGGATCCCTGTTTGAAATTGTGTTTTATTTGTTTTCTAAGGCTTCCTTTTATTTTCAAATCTGTACCAGTTCTTTCTGTAATTGTTTGCTTAACATCCCGTTTAGCTGCTGTACCTAGCAAAACAGCTCTTCACGGTTTGGGTCTCCACCCGAAACGTCAACTGTTTATTTCTTTCCATTAATGCTGCCCGAGTTGCTGGGTTCCTCCAGCATTTGCAGAATCTGCTGCTTATTCACTCTTTAACGTATTTTTATATAACATATATCTAATGTCTGTTTTATTTTCCAACAGTCCAGAAACAGCTTACAACAAGGGGACACGGATGGAGCCAGGAGACTGGGGCATCTTGCCAGATTACTGAGCGTTATAGCAATAGTCCTGGGGACGCTCATCATAATCACTTATTGTGTCGTCAACTATGCAGGTAAAGGCAGTTGAGGGATGTCACATTTGAGGTTTTGTTTATACGTACAGTGTTCTGTAGAATCGGGATTGATATATAATAAAGTTCTTGCTCAAATCAATCTCAAATTACTTTGTAGAATCAAAACACATCAATAGTTTAGTGGTTCCACTTAATATCAGAGAATGTATACAGTATACAGCCATGAAACAGAAGAAAAACCCCAGAGAATGAATGACAGAAAAAAAACATTAGAACCCCCCAAACACCCCTCTCCCTTCCCGAACACAAGTAGCATCAAAAGCATCAAACCCGCCCCCCCCCCAATTCCCCCCTCTTGTCCCAGCAGGAAGCATCACCTTCCCCACCACCACCAAGCAAACAATAGCAAAACACTCAAAGATACCATGATCTGGGTCCGTCAAAACCTGTAGTCTGTAACCCAGCACTACGACGTGCCATAGTCTCTCTCCCTTTCTCTCATTGTCTCTGTCTCTGTCTCTGTCTGTCTCTCTCTCTCTAACAAGGAGAGAGAGTGGTGTCACCTCTTCCAGAGTGAGGGGGGAGACCGAGAAACAGCTTGCTTTTCCAATGTTACAGTCTGCAGCATTGCTTTAATCCAAAATTCTCTGATTCGAGAATTGGCAGCAAACCCTCTCACCATCACGCGTGAGAGAGAGATTTAAGCATTACAAAGCTTAAATCACAAGTTCATTAAAAACAAATTGAACGATGAATTGCATTAGTTAATAGTTGTACAGCAATTTCTTTATGTCTTCCACACCTGCAACCTTTTTTTCTATTTGTATTGTCTGCCTACATCTGCACAGCAGGGCATTAATCACGTCACTGAGCAATTATTTATTGCCGCTAATCAAGGCAACACCAGAAGATGAATTCTGATTAAAAATAATGTCCGAACTCTGTTGTATTGCATATCTTGGTTGTGCTGGTTAAAGAGTGTGGATGAATACTCGGAAAATTCATTGAATAGAATGTCTGCCTGGATGAGTGGAGCTGGCTGCATGTCCTCCAAATTGAAATGGACATCTCGATCCACTGGGACACTGAGTTTGTTTTGTTTTCATTGTTGTTGTGGGAGATGGTGTTTGGGTCTTCCATGATTAGAAGTGTTTTTTAGCTGAAATAAACACAAGTTAATTTCTCATCCCAAATCCATGCCCCGAAAAGTGAAAGTCTACAGATCCCAAAAATCTAAAATGAAAGAAAAAATTGTTGGAAAAACTTAGCAGGCCAGGCAGCATTGACTGTGGACAGTTTCTCCCTCAACAGATGCATCCAACATCCCTGCTTTTCTTCAAATCTGTGCATTGTTCAGTTCCTACTTTAATATGACATAGGATGCATTATCAGAGAGGTTGTGATCAAACTTACTTCTGTATACTCTTATTAAAAAGCTAATTTTCCTGTCAAGCTCTTAGCAGAAAAGCAGCAAAGCACCATTACAAATAAATATCAATGTAAAGTAATTATGTTGTAGAAAATATTTCCAAGGTTTCAAGTTCTTGAATGTGATTACTGTCTGAGGCTTAAGTCTGAGGACTGAATAGTGAAGTTTAAATGACTTAAATAAAACATACTCTTAAGTTTTAGTTTGGTCACAAGCTCTCTGATAAGGAACCTTGTGTTGTATGGAAGCAGGAACTGAACCATGCACAGATATGAAGAAAAAGCAGGAACGTTAGTGGTACTCGGCAGGTCAGAAACGCTGATTGGCTGCAATCCACAATCGCTGCAGAACTTGCATGTCTCCAGCAACAAGAAGCGGGCAGGAAAAACCATTGTGGACAATACCCACCCTGCAAATCGCCTTTTCCAAAAACTCCCTTCTGGAAAGTGCTATATGACTATTAAAACAGAAATGCTGTTCCATTTTAGAAGTTTCCCCCCAGTCAGTTAATCTGATCAACCATTCTAGTCAGCCTCCCCCATCCCCTCTAACCATTACCTGTGTCACTGCACTGCACTGTAAACACTTTAAAACACTCCTATAATAAAATTTATATTGAAAATACGTGCCAGTATTTATGTATTAATGCATATTTTATTCCATATCTGTACTTAAACCTCTATTTTTTTATATAATGCTTTATTCTTTATAATTATTGAATGTTTTTTTGTTGCATGAAGCATCCTGACCAGCACACCACAGCAAATTCCTAATATATGTAAATATATATGGTGAATAAAGTTCGTTAATCCTTGATCCATTGAGGGGGAAATGGTCTGCAGTCAATGCTGCCTGACCTGCCAAGTATTCCCACCATTTCTTAATTTTATTTTAGATTTTTGGGATCTGCATATCTTTGCTTTTCAGTGTAAGGATTTGGGCTGAGAAATGAACTTGCACTTGTATCAGTTAAAAACCACCTCTGACCACGGAAGGCCCGAACACCATCTCTCACACCAACACACTTGCAGTATCCTCGTCCCAGAGATGATCGTTAATGGGACAGATCATATCAGCGCAGCCCACCAAAGCAGATCCGCAGCTGAGTATTCCAAGTGACCGCTCGTTGCCACCCTACTATTCCCAAGCTTCACATTAGGGGATTTACCGTGACTCTTGTTCGCTGCTCCTGGGGGACGGTGTCTGTGTGTGACAGCCCATCGCTTGCTGCTCCCGAGGGAAGGCCTCTGCATTCGAGTGGTCTCTCTCTCTCTCCCTCGATGCTGTCAGAGGATATGACCGAAGTTCTATGATTTATAGATTGGACTGGAGTCTTTCAGTTTGTCGTTTTTTTTATATTCTGTGTTTTCGCCTGTTCTTTCTTGTTGCTGTTTAGCGCGATTTGTTAGATTTTTTTTTGTGCAAGGTCGGGGTGGGGTGCGGACTTGGGGCTTGATGTTCTTGTTGTTTGCACAATCTGTTATTTTGCCTGGGGGGGTGTTTAGATGTTTTAGTTCCCATTTGTTTGATTTTTTTCTGCCTTGGGGAGGGGGGTGGGTTGATGAACGTGTTGCCGTTTGTGAGATTTGTTTTTATTGTGTGGGGAAGTTGGTGTTTTTTTTTGAATGACTTCCATGGTTTTCTTTGTTTTGTGGCTATCTGGAGAAGACAATTTTCAGAGTTGTATACTGCATACATACTTTGATAATAAATGAAACTTCGAACCTTTGACTCAGTGAACATGGGCACTGGAAAAACACGATGTTTGTTGGGACCCAGGCTGAAACATCCTACTAAAGTCAACATCCAATCCTTCCATCCTAACAGCTGTCCTAAAACATTGCTTATAGGAAACGTCACAACAAAAGACGACCCTTTGTAAAATTCTCTTTGGGTGGCAGATGGAATACAGTGCAGGGAAATGTATGGTTATCCACTTTGATAGAAGGAATAAAAACATAGACTGCTCTCTAAGTGGGATTAAATTTAGAAATTGAAAGTGCAAAGGAACTTTGAAGTCCAAGTATGGAATTCCCTAAAGGTTAACTTGCAGTTGAATCTATGGTGAGGAAGGCAAAAGCAACGTGAGCATCCATTTCATGAGGACTAGACTAAGGATGTAATGTTAGGCTTTTAAGGCATTGGTCAGACCACATATGAAATATTGAGGGAGGTTTTAGGCCCATATCTAAGAAAGGATGTACTGGCATTGAAGAGGGTCTGAGCGAGGCTTACGAGAATGATTTCAGGAATGAAAGGGTTAACATCTGAGGGGCGTTTGATGCCTCTGCTGGAGTTTAGATGATCCATTGAAACCTATTGAATACTGAAAGGCCTAGATTGAGTGGATGTGGTTGTTTCCAATATTGGGAGAGTCTAGGACCAGATGGCACAGCCTAAGAGGTGAAGGATGCCCCTTTAGAAAAGAGATGAGTAATTTCTTTACCTAGAGGGTGGTGAATCTGTGGAATTAATTGCCACAGATAGCTATGGAGGCTGTCGTTGGGTATATTTAGAACAGTTGATAATTTCTTGATTAGTAAGGGCATCAAAGGTTCTGAGGAGAAGGCAGGAGAATAGGGTTGAGAGGGAAAATAAATCATCCATGATCAATCAGATGGGCGAAATTGCCTAATTGTGCTCCTGTGTCTCATATGGTTATGGTCTTAGGTTTAATCCACCAATCAGGCAACATTGTGAGAAACCAAACAACGTTCTTGTTGTCACATTTTCTTAATCCGTGCGTCATAGTTTTGTTAAACCTCGTGACATTTGGTAATGTTTGCTTATGTTGCTTTTAATGAGTAATGCCTACTAACATGACCATATTTGGCCCTCATTAGCTTTCAGCTGCTGGTGGTGACATGAGCACATGGCAGCATGTTCTGCCAGTTACTTTGCTTTTAGTGTCAGCTTCCCTTCACCTGAGTGGTTTCACCCTACCAAACTGTTCGGCGATAAGGCACCTCTCAGACCTCCCTGTTATGATGCTGGATATCCACACACTACAACAATTCAGCAATCCTCTTATCCATATAAAAGTAAAGTAACTTTATTATCAAAGTACAAATGTACATATATATCACCATGTACTACCATGAGTTTAATTTTCTTGCATTCACAGAGCAAAAAATACAAAAGAATAAATGAAAAACTACACACAAAGTTTGACAAACTACCAATGTGCAAGAGAAGACAAATTTCGAAAGACAAAAAAGGGACAAATAGTTAAATAAATAATACTGAGAATATGAGTCATAAAGTCATTTCCTTTCAGAGTCACCTTTGGTACAGACTATTTCCGCATTTATTATTATCATTATTTATTTTTCTTTTGTACCTGCACAGTTTGCTGTCTTTTGCACACTGGTTGTTTGTCCGCCCTGTTGGGTGCAGTCTTTCATTTATTCCTTGATCACCCATCAAACACACTGCAAGGAAAATTGTTTTGCAGTTTTCTTTTCGTGTACTGCACTTAGTAGGTTATTAATGACAAAAACACAGGAATTTCAGCTCCATTATTTCAGGCAGGTTGGTTTTACTGGAAAGATCTATATGAGCTATAGAAGTTTTGTGGCTATGACATAGGGCTGGTACTTCTAAGATTCAAGGTAGTTTAATGTAAAGGAGAACAAAATAATTTTTACTCTGGATCTGATGCAGCACAAAAAATCCCACAAAAGATAAAGAACACAATAATAATAAAAACATGATAAATATACATACATAAGTTAGCTTATAAAGTGTACACTGTATGTACATAAAGTGACATTAGGCTAAGGCACCAGTGACCCCTGTTTCCATCCAGGGGGTCAGTGTGGACATGGTGGAGGATTACAAATACCTGGGGATACAAATTGACAATAAACTGGACTGGTCAAACAACACTGAGGCTGTCTACAAGAAGGGTCAGAGCCGTATCTATTTCCTGAGGAGACTGAGGACCTTTAACATCTGCCGGACGATGCTGAGGATGTTCTACGAGTCTGTGGTGGCCAGTGCGATCGTGTTTACTGTTGTGTGCTGGGGCAGCAGGCTGAGGGTAGCAGACACCAACAGAATCAACAAACTCATTTGTAAGGCCAGTGATGTTGTGGGGATGGAACTGGACTCTCTGACGTCGGTGTCTGAAAAGAGGATGCTGTCCAAGTTGCATGCCATCTTGGACAATGTCTCCCATCCACTACATAATGTACTGGTTGGGCACAGGAGTACATTCAGCCAGAGACTCATTCCACTGAGATGCAACACAGAGCGTCATAGGAAGTCATTCCTGCTTGTGGCCATCAAACTTTACAACTCCTCCCTTGGAGGGTCAGATACCCTGAGCCAATAGGCTGGTCCTGGACTTATTTCCTGACATAATTTACATATTACTATTTAATTATTTATGGTTTTATTACTATTTAATTACTTATGGTGCAACTGTAACGAAAACCAATTTCCCTCGGGATCAATAAAGTATTACTATGACCATGACTAGATAAGGAGAATGAGAGAAAATGATAAAGCAGTGGTGAAGTTAATCACTTCTAAAATCTGTTGATTAGGAGACGTGTTCAAATCTTGAACCCACTTGACAAACTCTATCCTTTCTAGCCCTTTTACAGTTTGGAAGTCCCAGTCATTAAGTGGAAAGTTAAAATCACCTACTGTTATTACCCAATGTTTCTTGTGACAGTCTGCAATCTCTACTTATTTGCTCCTCTAATTCCCACTGACTGTTGGGTGGTCTAAAATATAATCTCACTAATGTGAATTTAAAGTCAACTAAATCAAGTCCAGAATGATAAGCTAATATTGATCGCAGTGATGATGAAACTGTTGGACTATTGTTAAGAGCACTGGCACCCTTAATAAGAGGAAATAGGTCTTCTTCACCTAAAACAGGCATTTTGGTGACCCCTGGTCCACATCTCCTAATGTTTGGAATTGCAGTTGGAATTAGTTTATAATTGGAATTAGTCCTTGCTGTCTTGAGGAAAATTAAAGTGGATAAATCCCCGGGACCTGACAGGGTGTTCCCTCGGACCTTGAAGGAGACTAGTGTTGAAATTGCAGGGGCCCTGGCAGAAATATTTAAAATGTCGCTGTCTACAGGTGAGGTGCAGGAGGATTGGAGAGTGGCTCATGTTGTTCCATTGTTTAAAAAAGGATTGAAAAGTAATCCGGGAAATTATAGGCCAGTAAATTTAACGTCGGTAGTAGGTAAGTTATTGGAGGGAGTACTAAGAGACAGAATCTACAAGCATTTGGATAGACAGGGGCTTATTAGGGAGAGTCAACATGGCTTTGTGTGTGGTAGGTCATGTTTGACCAATCTATTGGAGTTTTTCAAGGAGGTTACCAGGAAAGTGGATGAAGGGAAGGCAGTGGATATTGTCTACATGGACTTCAGTAAGGCCTTTGACAAGGTCCCGCATGGGAGGTTAGTTAGGAAAATTCAGTTGCTAGGTATACATGGAGAGGTGATAAATTGGTTTAGATATTGGCTCAATGGAAGAAGCCAAAGAGTGGTAGTAGAGAATTGCTTCTCTGAGTGGAGGCCTGTGACTAGTGGTGCGCTACAGGGATCAGTGCTGGGTCCATTGTTATTTGTCATCTATATCAATGATCTGGTTGATAATGTGGTAAATTGGATCAGCAAATTTGCTGATGATACAAAGATTGAAGGTGTAGTAGACAGTGAGGAAGGTTTTCAGAGCCTGCAGAGGGACTTGGACCAGCTGGAAAAATGGGCTAAAAAATGGCAGATTGAGTTTAATACAGACAAGTGTGAGGTATTACACGTTGGAAGGACAAACCAAGGTAGAACATACAGGGTTAATGGTAAGGCACTGAGGAGTGCAGTGGAACAGAGGGATCTGGGAATACAGATACAAAATTCCCTAAAAGTGGCGTCACAGGTAGATAGGGTCGTAAAGAGAGCTTTTGGTACATTGGCCTTTATTAATCGAAGTATTGAGTATAAGAGCTGGAATGTTATGATGAGGTTGTATAAGGCATTGGTGAGGCCGAATCTGGAGTATTGTGTTCAGTTTTGGTCACCAAATTACAGGAAGGATATAAATAAGGTTGAAAGAGTGCAGAGAAGGTTTACAAGGATGTTGCCGGGACTTGAGAAACTGAGTTACAGAGAAAGGTTGAATAGGTTAGGACTTTATTCCCTGGAGCGTAGAAGAATGAGGGGAGATTTGATAGAGGTATATAAAATTATGATGGGTATAGATAGAGTGAATGCAAGCAGGCTTTTTCCACTGAGGCAAGGGGAGAAAAAAACCAGAGGACATGGATTAAGGGTGAGGGGGGAAAAGTTTAAAGGGAACATTAGTGGGGGGCTTCTTCACACAGAGAGTGGTGGGAGTATGGAATGAGCTGCCAGACGAGGTGGTAAATGCGGCTTCTTTTTTAACATTTAAGAATAAATTGGACAGATACATGGATGGGAGGTGTATGGAGGGATATGGTCCGTGTGCAGGTCAGTGGGACTAGGCAGAAAATGGTTCAGCACAGCCAAGAAGGGCCAAAAGGCCTGTTCTCTGTGCTGTGGTTTCTATGGTAATTGTGACATATACTGAGATACAGTAAAAAACCTTGTCTTGCATTCTGTTTATACAGATCAGATATTACACAGTGCTTTGAGATGGAACAAGGTAAAACAATAACAATACAGAAAAAAGTTAACTGGTACAAAGTGCAGTGCAGGGTAAACAGCAAAGTGCAAGACCAAATGAGATAGATTGGGAGGTCAGGTATTAGGGAACATTAAATAGTCTTATGACAGCCAGGTAGAAGCTGTCCTTGAGCCTGGTGGCTCATGCTTTGAGGCTTTTCCACCTTCTGCCCGGTGGGAGAGGGGAGATGAGAGAAAATCCAAGGTGGGTGTGGTCTTTGATTATGCTGGCTGCTTTCCTGGACAATGAGATGGATAGGCAGAGTCGATGAAAGTGAGCTGGGTTTCTGTGATATGCAGAGCTGTGTCCACAACTCTGCAGTTTCATGTGGTTGTGGCCAGAGCAGTTACATTATCAAACCATTTGGTCAAAGTGCTGGAACATCCTATCCCATCCCTGTGGAACCACAACCCCCAGTTATTCAGGTGTTTTGAGACAAGGCAGAATAAATAACAGGGCTCTGTAACTGTTGTCTTGTTGACCTCAGTGCCAGGTTGCAAGCTCTGGTGATCTGAGCTCAACCCTGACCTCCGGTGCTGTCTGTGTGGAGTTTGCATGTTATTTGTATGAGTGCTGGGGTTGTAACTAAATGCTGTAATTTCCTCTGACATCACAAAGGATAAATCTGTAACTGCTAATTACCTCTACTGTAGATGGGCAGAGTTGATGGACACATGGGAGAAGTTACTGGGGATAAATGGGGTAGATTAGATTAGATTGCTTTGAGAGCTGGATTGACTTAATGGACCCAATAACCTCTGCAAATGTAATAAATAATGTGGGATTAGATTAAATGGCAAAGTTTTCCACTGACCAGTTAATCTTATCAAATTCTAAATACAAGTATAATTTAAGCAGTGTTATATTCTTTGACAAAAGTGCCCACACTTCTGTGTATATGGATTATGAAGGTCTGGAGGATGGAGCCTTTTGTGTACTAGACCCAGCAATACCCTTTGAAATAGTCATTTCAGTAAATTACTACAAATAGTTGAGGCTGGCACTCGCATAGACCTCAGGTGTCTGATGGAGGACATGGATTTGCTGGCCGAAGGATCTCTCTTCGTACTATATGAGTCTATAACAACCTCAGGGCATTTAGGGATGGGCAGTAAATACTGGTCTTGCCACAAGCACCAACAACCATTTATGAATGACTGTTAGAGAGCTTTCCTGTGTTTCCTTAATCCAAACGTGCAGTATATGTGACTATAATTAATGAAACATTTAAAGATCTCAGGGCACTGCAGATATATAACTGGAATTAAACCTCAACGTTAATGGTACTGTATGATGTGAATTTCTTGATGCACATCACTAGCTCAGTGTATCATTGAGGGAGATTAGCAAAAGAACCAAAAGTAAAAGTACCAATGCATCTAAAGACAGCAAAGCAATGTATCTGACTACTGTCAGCAACCTCTTAGAAGATAATTAAAAATCCCTCCCTCCTTCCTTATCTCTTTCTCTCTTTTTCCGTTCTCCAACTGGCTTCCCTCTTACCCCTTCTCCTCACCTGCCCATTAGCCCCCTCTGGTTCTCCTCTCCTTCCCTTTCTCCACTGTCCTCTCCTATCAGATTCCTTAGTCTTCAGTCCTTTACCTCTTCTACCTAACACCTCCCAGCTTTTCACTTCTTCCCCTTTCGCTCACTCACCTTCACTCTCACCAGGCCTCGCTTATCACCTGCTAGCTTCTACTCTTTTCCCTCCCTTATCTTGATCAGCCGCGTCATATGACGCAGCACATGATGATGATGACCTTTTTATCCAGACTTTCCCCCCCCTTCCTTTCCAGTCCTGATGAACGGTCTCAGCCCAAAATGTTGACTGCTTGTTCCCCACCACAGATGTTACCTGACCTGCCGAGTTCCTCCAGCATTTTGTGTGTGTTGCTCCAAAAATAGTTGGTTTGATATTGAATTTTGCACTTCCGTTGAGCATTGTGCCAGTCTTACCCAGTGTGTACTGGTTTGGAAGTTGTTTTGATCAGGTTTTTTCTAAGCCCTGCCTGATCTGTGGGGACAGTGAAGTGAGAATAACAAATTCATTAGCAAGCTCGTCAACACAAATGCAAACAAAATCTTAGCATTTATGAGGCATCTTTTACAAACTCAGCATGTTCCTAAGGTCCTTCACAGCCCGTGAAATAAAGGCAACTTCGTGGGAAATACTGCAGGTAATTTACTATCAGCAAGCTCCCGCAAACAATACCATGATAACAACAAGGTGAGACTGTTTATTGGGAAATATTGGTGATGACAGGGCGGATTCAAGATGGCTGTGACCTCTTGTTGTTAGTGTGGCGTATTGTTGGGTCTGCTGAACTGTTCACTAAAACCAACTATCACGATCACTTATTCACTCACTGACGTTCAAAATTCAATGTAACCACAAAAAAGTTCAACGTAAATTTATTATCAAAGTACACATATGTCACCATATTCAAACCTGAGATTCATTTTCTTGCAGGCATACTCAATAAATCCATAATAGAATAATAACCATAACAGGTTCAATGAAAGACCAGACCAACTTGGGCGATCAACCAGTGTGCAAAAAACAACAAACTGTGCAAATACAAAAAGAAAGAAATAATTGTAATAAATAAATAAGTATTAAATATCGAGAACTTGATCTAGGGAGTCCTTGAAAATGAGTCCTTTGGTTGTGGGAACATTTCAATGATGGGGAAGTGAAGTTATCTCCTTTGGTTCAAGATCCTGATGGTTGAGGGGTAATAACTGTTCCTGAACCTGGTGGTGTGAGTCCAGAGACTCCTGTACCATCTTCATGATGGCAGCAGTGAGAAGAGAGCATGTCCGAGTGGCGGGGGGTCCCTGATGATGGATGCTGCTTTCCTGCGACAGTGTTTCATGTAGATGTGCTCAATGGTGGGGAGGGCTTTTTCTGAGATGGACTGAGCCATATCCACTACTTTTTGTGGGATTTTTCATCCAAGGTCATTGGTGTTTCCATACCTATCAATATACTCTCCACAACACGTCTAGAGAAGTTTGTCAAAGTTTTAGATGACATGCCACAACTGCACAAACTCCTAAGGAAGTAGAGGTGCTGCTGGGCTTTCTTTGTAATTGAATTTACGTGCCGGGCCTTGGATAGGCCCTCTGAAATAAAAGCACTGAGGAATCTAAAGTTACTGACCCTCTCCACCTCCGATCCCCTGACAAAGACTGGCGCATGGACCTCTGGTTTCCTTTTCCTGAAGTCAATAATCAGCTCCTTGGTCCTGTTGACATTGAGATAGAAAGAAGTTGTTGTTGGGGGACTTCCAGGTCATCAAGGGAATGGCGGCGTAAGGAAAAGGTCTCTCGACAAAAAAGAAGGTAAACTGCCCCAAAATCGAATTTAGACAAATACTTAATATTGCATAACTATATTAATAAAAGGGGCCAGGATGATGTCTAAGAACAAGAATAAAAAGTCCGCTCTGAAGGCTGATAAACATAAAGAGATGCAGCAAGGCGAAGGGCCTAGCTCCCCCACGGCAAGCCAGGACGGAGATAATGAGGGGGAATCGGTGACTCTGTCTTTGATTCACGGAGAGATTCGCGAGTTCCGACAAGATAACAGCAAACAGCTGGAAGATATTAAAGGAGAAATAGTAAAAACTAACTCGTGGATAGATGAAGCCGAAGCGAGGATTGTTGGAATTGAAGAGAAACTACAAGACGCCGAGGAAGTGATAGCAGAAATGCTGAAGCTACAAGACCAACTCCAGTAGAAACTAATAGATCAAGAAGGCCGCTCGAGAAGGGAAAATGTGAGGATCTACGGAGTTCCCGAAGGAACCGAAGGTAAACCCGGATTGATGATTCCCTTCGTGGAGAAGCTGCTTAGAGAGAACCTCGATATACCGGCCGCAAAAGACCTACAGATAGAAAGGGCTCACCGCGCGTTGGCACCACAGCCTCCGGCAGGCGCCCAGCCCAGATCGATTCTGATCAGATTTCTCAGTTACAGAACGAAGGAAGAGGTGCTTAAAAGAGCATGGCAAAAGAAAGGTTTCATGAGGAACAACTGCAAAATCAGTTTAGACCACGACTACGCACCGGGGAGTCTTGCCAGACAGAAGGAATATACGGAAACACGGAGAGTCCTGAAGGAAAACAACATCAGATTCCAGACCCTGTATCCAGCTCGGCTGAGAGTCTTTTACGACGAAGGGACAAAAACTTACGCTACGGTGGAGGAGGTAACGTCGGACCTGCTGGACCGGGGACTACCTATTAAAGTTATCACCCAACCGGAGTCGCTACTGGAGAGGATTCGGCAGAAGTTGTGGCAGTTAGTGGGGCGAGGACGCTCCACTCGAACCAGAGTGTCAAACTACAAGGAAAAGCTGCAAATATTCAGAGAATACAGATTAATTAAGAGAAATGACTGAAAAGAGTAAATCGGACTTAAAAGTAAAATGAAAATTGGTAACTGAAAATAAACTAGGCGGAATAACTTGAATGATAGCAATATGGTCGAGACATAAATAGGAGAAAATTCTCTATGATTATTCAAACTGCTGAGGGCCCTCTAACACAGGGTGAAGATAGAGGTTATCCCTCTGAACTGAGGCGGGTCGGTGCTCAGGCCTCACTGTGGGAAGTCGGGAAAAATTTTCAAATGTTATACGTTCAGAAATGTCTAGGGTGTGGTTATATGTCTTGGTTTACTGTTGAGAAGGGATTGCTTACAGTTTGGTTAGAAAAGGAGAGTGCTTTTTTTCTACTAGAGAAAAATGCAAACTGAATTGGTAAAAATAATTTCCTATAATGTTAATGGGGTTTTGAATCCAATTAAAAGAAATAAGATTATGTCTAAATTGAAAAAAGAGGGGACACAAATAGCTTTCCTCCAGGAAACACATATGAGCCAATCTGAACATGGAAAATTAAAAAGAATGGGCTTTAAGCATGTATTTTATTCATCATATAAATTGAGTCACAAAAGAGGGGTAGCTACTTTAATATCAAGTACTCTTAATTATGAACATATTTCAGAGACTAGAGACAAAGAAGGACGGTTTGTAAAAATCACAGGAAGAATAGAAGGTACAGAAATAACATTGCTGAATGTTTATGCTCCTCCAGGTAGTGAATGGTCATTTTATAGACACATTTTTGACCTAATGGTCAGTTCTCGAGGGGTAGTAATTTGTGGAGGGGATTTTAATATTAGATTAAATCCTATATTAGATTCTTCAAGAATAGTTACTCAGAATAAACCTCTGACTCGGAAAGTGAATTTATTGATGGAGGAGTTGGGAATTATAGATGTCTGGAGGGAATTACACCCTACTAGTAAAGATTATACATATTACTCTTTCCCTCATTCAGCCTATTCAAGGATAGACTATTTCTTTATCTTTAATACAGATAGACTCAGGATAAAAAACTGTAATATTGCAACAATTGATCTGTCGGATCATAGCCCAGTCTCTATGTCTCTAATCCTGGAAAGGAAAATGAGGAAAACACTATGGAGGCTAAACTCACATATACTCAATAACCCGAAAGTAATGGAGAGATTAAGGGGAGAAATCAAAGAATATCTAGACCTTAATGACATGGGAGAAACATCACCAGTGATTTTATGGGATACATTGAAAGCTGTACTGAGAGGGAAAATTATTTCCATTACTACTCACATGAAAAAAATCAATGCACAAAAATTAGCAGACCTTCAAGGAAAATTAAAACAACTTCAAGTTGTAGATAGCAACAAAAGTAATTCAAATCGAAAACAGGAAATTAGGAAATTGCAAAGTGAAATTGATGATATTTATACATTGGAAACTCAAAGAAATTTTCTTTACCTGAGACAAAAGAATTATGAAGTAGGAGGTAAATCAGCTAGATTATTAGCATATAAATTATGAAAACAACAAGCAGACAATACAATTCATAAAATAAAGAATCCAAAGACAAAGCTTGTGGAGAGTACAATAGGGAAAATTCAAGAGAGTTTTGAAACATATTATCGAGAGCTGTACTCCCAACCCCGGGCCCCCAATGAGCCCTATATAGACAGTGTATTGAATTTTTTAGATCTACCTAAACTTACAGATTTACAAAATGAAAGTTTATTAGAACCAGTAACTGTCAAAGAACTGAACGTGGCCATCTCTAGGTTAAAGGCTGGAAAGTCCCCGGGTTCTGATGGGTTTACATCAGAGTGGTACAAGTCCCTGAAGACCAGTTAGCCCCATTACTACTTAACACCTTTAATTGGATCTTGCAGAGAGGAGAAACTCCACCTTCCTGGAGAGAAGCGGTTATTTCAGTTATTCCTAAAGAGGGTAAAGATAAACTAGAATATGGCAATTATCGGCCAATTAGTGTTCTTAATTTAGATTACAAACTATTTACATCTATATTAGCGCGCAGATTGGAAAAGCTTTTACCTGGCCTAATCCATTTAGACCAGACTGGATTTATTCAACAAAGACAAACACAGGACAACATAAGGAGAACTCTGCACATATTAGAACAGGTTAATAAGAACGAGACAGAGACAATGGTAGTAGGATTGGACGCTGAGAAAGCTTTTGATTCGGTTAGTTGGGCATTCCTATACAGAGTGTTAGGAAGATTCGGCTTTCAAGAAAGGTTTATTAAAGTAATTCAGACTCTATATGACAGCCCTACAGCCTGAATTAAGATAAATGGGGACCTCTCTGACTCCTTCATTTTAGAGAGAGACACTAGACAGGGATGCCCAATTTCTCCTCTCCTTTTTGCGCTATATATTGAACCACTTGCCCAACTAATAAGACAGAGCGAAATCGTAAAAGGTATCAAGGTGGCAGGGATTGAACAGAAAGTGGCGTTATTCGCAGATGATGTTTTGGTCTATCTGAGTGAACCAGAAAAATCATTTATAGGATTGTTTACACTGTTGGATGACTTTGGGAAAATATCAGGTTATAAAATAAATGTAAAGAAAACGCAGGTTATGTCCCTAAATTATACACCATCCAAAAAATTGCAGGATACATACGATCTTAAGTGGGAAGCTAAATCATTAAAATATTTAGGAATAACCCTGCCGAAGGATCTTTCAACACTGTCACAGGTAAATTATGGGCCATTAATCTCAGAGATAAAAGCAGATATGCATAGATGGAATCTTATCCCCTTTTTAAGTTTAAATTCAAAGATAAATACTATAAAAATGAATATTCTTCCTCGGTTATTATATCTTTTCCGTACTTTACCAGTGGAGGTGGATGATAATCAATTCAGGGAATGGGACAAATGGATTTCCCGCTTCATTTGGCAAGGAAGGAAACCTAGAATTCGATATAACACCTTACAGTTAGGGAAGGAAGGAGGAGGTATGGTTCTTCCTTGCCTGAGAAATTATTTTTATGCCTCACAGATAACCCCTCTGTTATATTGGTGTAATAGGGAATATAAGGCTAGATGGAAGGAAATAGAATTTGGATTAGTTGACAGTTTTCCTCTTCAGGCCTCAATAGCTGACAAAGGATTGATGGCCCAGTTGGAAAAATTTAATAATGCTTGGATAAATCTTACATTAAAAGTATGGCAGAAGGTGGTTAATTCATGTGGAATTAATAGCATGTTAAAACTCTTTAGATGGTGTGCATATGATACCGAATTCCTTCCCAACAGAGGAGATAAAAGATTTGAGCTATGGATAAAGAAAGGTCTTACAACCTACCTCTCATTTATAGATAAAAGAGTATTACAAAGTTTCCAAATCCTGCAGGACAAACGTGGCCTAGAACATAATGACTTTTTTAGGTACCTTCAAATACGAAACTATGTTAACCAGAGTCGTAGATATACAGACCTATCAACAGTAGAATTAGAATTTTTCAAGATTCTGAATTCGGCTTGCAGTTCAATACCTAGTAAATCAGTTTCTCGCCTATATAATGCACTCTCCCATGCTAAAAATGTAAATACACTGTATATTAAAGAGAAGTGGGAGAAAGAAGCGGGGTTGGTACTTTCAGAGGAGGCTTGGGGGAAAATCTGCAGCTTTCAATGGTCCTCGACTAATTCTTTGACTTGGAGAGAACATTGTTGGAAAAACATTATAAGATACTTCAAGACCCCATATCAGGAAAAATATAAAGATACAAGTGTGATGTGTTGGAGAAGATGAGGCTCCAAGGAGGCAAATCATTTTCATATTTTCTGGGATTGCCCTAAATTAAGTCTATTTTGGGAAGGTATTCATAGAACATTAGTTAAGGTACTTAGGTCCCAGATACCTCTGAAATTTGAGATGCTCTATTTGGGGCATGTATTGTTCCTTGAACAGAAGGAAGATATAAAGTTGCTGCAGGCCCTCTTAGCGGCAAGTAAGAAATCAATCACTAGAAAATGGCTAAATCCAATACCACCTACATTAGAAGATTGGTACGAAATTATCTTGGAAATATTTAAAATGGAAAAGTTGACTTACTCGCTGAGAACTCAAAAAGAAACATTTTATCAAATCTGGAATAAATGGATTGAATATATAACCCCAATGCGAGCAGACTTTAGATGACTCTCCTAATGATTTATATTGCTCTTCTCATCAACACAGTAATATTGCTAACGTAAGCACCCCTAGTCTAAATGTTTGTTTTTTTTTTGGAAAATAGAGAATTAACACAAGTAAGGGGAAAGATTTGGGAAAGGGATAAAAAAAAATAAAAAAATTAAGTAAATAAGTACATAGGGATTGGATAATTATGTCTGCGGGCAGGAACAAGCACGAACAAATTGGGATATAAACACCTACAATGGTTGGTATATAGGCTTGTATGCAACATTTTGGACCAGTGGAAATGGTCCAGAAGGGTTGTATGGAAACTATTATTACCATTTTTCTTAACAACTAATTTCATTACTTAGCCTAATAGGTTAGATTTACCACAGTACATAATTATCTATTTAAATGTTTATTTTCCTTATATATCATCTCAATGTGTACTTAAGAATGTATAAATAATTGTAGTTTTATACATATAAAAAAATGGAAAAGGTTATATGTGTGAAAAAAGTACATGATAATTGTGAATTCCTTATCCAAATAAAAATAAAATTAAAAAAAAAGAAAGAAGTTGTTGTTGTTGTGGCACCACTCAGCCAGGTTTTCAGTCTCCCTGCAAAATGCTGATTCATCACCCCCTTGATTCGGGCCACAGCAGCAAACTTGAAAACTTTTATCACAACCTTTATCCGTGGCATTTCCTTATTTCAGATTTCTAATCATGGAGCAGCAAAGGTAATATAGTCACACTTCATTGTGCCAGTTATCGGGATTCAGTTCTCACCACTGTCTGTAGGGAGTTTGTGTAGAGCACCCAGAGGAAACCCACCTGGTCGCCGGATTAATGTATAAACTCCTTACACACAATGCTGGGAATTGAACCCAGGTCACAACATTACACGAACCACTACGCTACCACGTCGTCCCTTTTGGCCATAGATCAAAAGACATTGGGCCAGAATTTACTGCGAAGTTGACAATGGCATCAACAGCATTTAAGCAAAGATGGTGGAAGATTAGGCAGGCCAAAGTACAGCTAAAGGCAAAAATAATACAACTCTGGTAATTTTAGTTTGGGATATACCTCTCCACTGATAGTTTCCCCCACCTGACTCATTGATGTCTGACTCAGTGCCTATGAACTCTGTGGTGCCTGCAAATTCAACTCACTCTGGGAAGCCAGGAAGTGAAAATCAATAAACTACAAATGTTAGAAATGGTGCTTTAAAAGAAAATTGGAAGCACACAGAAGGTCACACAGCACCAGGACTGATAAGAGACCTGCAGCCTGAAAAGTTGACTCTTCTTTCTCTTCCCACAAGTGCTCCTGATTTGTTGAGTGTTTCCAGAATAGCCCATTTTAGTCTAAATTTCCCTTTTGATCATAAGGTAGAGCTTCATTACTGTAAACAATTTCTCTGACACTGAAAAAAAATTCAATAGTACAGAGTTTTATGATTATTGTTTTAATTGTGATTCATGAATTTTAAAATGAATTTTTAAAATTTGGCTTGTTTCTCAAGAATCAAAGGGTTAGACAACACTATCTCACTTCTTTCTTGAACTAATTATTTAATTTATCAGTATATATGGTGAAATTTGTTGTCTTTGTGGCAGCAGTTCATTGCAATACATAACAGAAAAAATTTGAAATACATTAAGTATATATATTAAATAAGTAGTTCAAAAGACATAGTGAGTGAGAGTGCATGGGTTCAATG
The DNA here is from genome assembly GCF_963921235.1 of Mobula hypostoma. Taxonomy (NCBI): domain Eukaryota; kingdom Metazoa; phylum Chordata; class Chondrichthyes; order Myliobatiformes; family Myliobatidae; genus Mobula; species Mobula hypostoma. Next base: position 19,679,660 of record NC_086119.1, on the reverse strand, counting down.
TCCATTTGGAAATTGGATGGCAGAGGGGAAGAAGCTGTTCTTGAATCGTTGAGTGTGTGCCTTCAGGCTTCTGTATCTCCTTCCTGATGGTAGCAATGAGAAGAGGGCATGTTCTGGGTGATGGGGGTCCTTAATAAACTGCAACTATACTCCATTTGGGTTCAAACCCTGATTTCATATATGTTTAGTGTGAGTGAGGCTTTGTGCTACATGAATCTGTTTACCTGGATGTCATCTCTTTATTATCTCTTATGTTTAATCTCTCTCTATTTTGTCAGCTGTATCTGGAACATTTGAATCTATTCTACGTTATACTTCCTGGTGCAGACTCTGAGTGAATAATTTGCAGTCTGGATAACGAGACAGACTGGTGCTGATGCTGCTTAGACAGATCGATATCTCATAGCCACTGTTCCATTTATCACTCATACTTGGAAGAGTTTGCACTACACAGAAATTAAGCAGGCAGGGGCAAACCTAACAAACACAGGGGCTGCTGCATTGCTGCATTTTATTGAATATTTCAAATGTTTTGTGCTTTATTAATTGCGAGGAGAAGGAAGGTTGCAGTTGGATTGTAGTCGCTGCTGGGCAGGACCTCAGAGTCAAGGATGACTTGTTTTCACTCCAAATCTGTGGAGCTCTGAAATGGCCAACGTGCACTCAGCACTCTGTGGCAGGAGGTGCTGGAATGGTGAATATTATAGGAATTCTATGTGTTTCCAACATCATCCCGATGTTCCATTCTCCATTTTGGCTGACCAAGGGCTTGAGATTCCCATGACTCGGTGAGCCTGTTACAGTTTATCCTCAGTCCTCCTTGCTAACCTCTGACCATAACAGAACCTTGGCAGAGGATGTGACACTTTCTGGGGGTAATTGAACTTCAATTCTTGGTGTTTTTGGCCTGGGAGAAGCAGATGTTGTTGGTTTATTTATCCAGAATTATTATTCCTACAGAAAGAAGTTTGTTACATTTATGTGCCATTTTTGGGTGGGAGTTTCCATTCTTCTTCAGCCTTTTACCTTTTCTGCCTATCACTTCCCAACTTCTTACTTTAATAGTCATAGTCATACTTTATTGATCCCGGGGGAAATTGGTTTTCTTTACAGTTGCACCATAAATAATTAAGTAGTAATAAAACCATAAATAGTTAAATAGTAATATGTAAATTATGTCAGGAAATAAGTCCGGGACCAGCCTATTGGCTCAGGGTGTCTGACCCTCCAAGGGAGGAGCTGTAAAGTTTGATGGCCACAGGCAGGAATGACTTCCTATGACGCTCTGTGTTGCATCTTGGTGGAATGAGTCTCTGGCTGAATGTACTCCTGTGCCTACACTCCTGTGTAGTGGATGGGAGACATTGTCCAAGATGGCATGCAACTTGGACAGCATCCTCTTTTCAGACACCACTGTCAGAGAGTCCAGTTCCATCCCCACAACATCACCACCCTTACGAATGAGTTTGTTGATTCTGTTGGTGTCTGCTACCCTCAGCCTGCTGCCCCAGCACACAACAGCAAACATGATAGCACTGGCCACCACAGGCTCGTAGAACATCCTCAGCATTGTCTGGCAGATGTTAAAGGATGTTAATCTTCCCTCACCTGGTTTCACTTATCACCTGCCTGCTTGTACTCTTTCTACTCTCCCACCTTCCTATTCTGGCTTTTCCCCCCTTCCTTTCCAGTCCTGATGCAGGGTTTCAGCTTGACTGTTTATTCTCCTCCATCAATGCTGTCTGATCTGAGCTCCTCCTGCATTTTGTGCATGTTGCCTGGGGATTTCCATTACTTCACTTACCGCACTCTGGATCAAAATACTTAAAACCAGACCCACGACTGACTTAAATCAGCCCCACAGAGCAGCAGGCAGATATTGGGGATGTTATAATGGAGACTTCACGGGCCTGCGTTATGAGAGACCACCTCATCAATCAAAATTTAATTCTGCGCTGTTGGCACGTCTTAACTGACACTAAATGTTCCACTTGAGCAGGGATCAGCAATACAGACATGGCAAGGGGGCTGATGTTTGGCACAGTTCACCGAGATTCAGACAGAAGCAGAGGCGTAAGATTCATCATTTCAGCTCCTCTTAATATTCATGACACTCAAAATGGCAGCTCTCCATGAAGACACCAGATGTTGAATCCTTTCTCAGAGGCGAGACAATGCAACGTTTCTCATCACATTTAAAGGAGGATGTAATATGGACCATTAAAGTACTTTCTTCCATTAATTCTGATGTAACACAATACATTTTCTTAATTACGTTTGAGATAATGGCACTTCAGAAGCTAATACCGGAGAAAGCACATCTAAAACCATAGAACTGCTTTGGCACAAAGCTGATCCAAACCTTCCACTTGATACGCACAAAATGCATCTGGCTTTCTTAGTAATTTTAAAATCTCTCTCTCCCTCCCTTCCCCAAGGGTGGTGGTAGAGACAGATACATTTGGGCAGGGGTTCCCAACCTATTTTTAGCCCATGGACCACTACCATTAACCAAGGAGTCCATGGACACCAGGGTGGAAATCCCTGCATAAGAGCCATTTAGAAACTCTTAGTAGTGATGTGGATGATGAAAAAAACGGAGGGCTATGTAGGAGGACGGGTTAGATTGATCTTACCTTAAGTTAAAAGGTCGGCACAATATCTTAAGCCAAAGAGTCTGCACTGTGCTCTCTCCCTCTCTTTCACACACGCATGCAAACACATACACTCACACACACGTACAGTTGTTTCTTAATTTGAGTGTAACTTGTGTAGGTTAATTTGCAAGTGAAAAACAAAACAAGAGGACCTTGCAGATACTAGCCATCCAGAAGGAAATAGAAAATGCTGGAAGCTGCAGCTCAAATTACATCTGTGGGGCAGAGTTCAGCTGGAGACTCTGTCAGAGCTGGAGATTTTCTTTAAGGTTTTACTCTTAGTATAGAACCAAGACTGTACATGTGGATGGCTATCCGTGATGCCATATAACTTAACAATATTTATCTAATTAATATTGGTATGTTTTTTTTTTGTTATGATCTCATGTCACTGGAACTGGTGGTATGTGAAAGCTAAATGAGTTTTCTTCAAGTGAATCCAAGGTCCGGTCCTTTGACCCACCAAGTTCATTTTATTTATCCAACATTTCATTTTAACAGGATTTTATAAAGTTCCTGTGTGCTGGTACCATGCTTTCAAAGGGGCAGGATTCCATGTTGTGACATTAACCACTCACATGCCTGGGGATTATATAACTGCATGAAACGGAAAACCCCTTAAAATTTGCAGGGTTTGAGGCCATCTCATCTCTTTGGCAGGCTTCTCAAGCTCCTCTCCCCATTCCTTGATGAAAATAGTCCATGGAGCTGCGTTCTACGCCTGTATCTGCTTTTAATCAAACTTGCCATGGCTCACATTCTGTCACTTCCTAAGGACAATGCACAACAGGTTTAAACAGAGGGGCAAGATTGGTGTCTGGGCCAAAGTGGCACCAATGGGAGTATTGGGTTGTTGGACTTCTCAAAGTCATTTTACTATTCTGACAGGATCTTCATCCTTCTCCACACCACCAAATGAATGCAAAGAAGAGATTCTAACGATTAACCTTATTTGTCACATGTACACTAAAACATCAAAACATACAGTGAAATGTGTCATTTGAATCAATGACACATTGCCCTCTTCTCATTGTTACCGTCAGGAAGGAGGTACAGAAGCCTGAAGGCACACACTCAATGATTCAGGAAGAGCTTCTTCCCCTCTGCCATCCAGTCTCTGAATGGATATTGAACCCATGAACACTACCTCACTACTTTAAAAAAAAATTGTTATTCGCACTATTTATTTGAATTTAACTATTTAATATACATTCTGATTTCTTTTTCTATAGTTATTGTGTATTGCATTGTACTGCTGCCACAGTTTCATGACATATGCTGGTGATATTAAACCTGATTCTGATCTGATAACCAACACAGTCCGAGGATTTGCTGGGTGCAGCTCGCAATTGTTGCCATGCTTCCAGCACTACATAGCATGCCCACGACCTACCAAGCAATACGCCTTTGGAATCTGGATGAAAACCGGAGCATTTGGAGCAAGCTCGAGAGTTCATGGGGAGAATGTATAAATTCCTCACAGACAACAGTGCGAGATCTTCCTCCCTTCAAACTGCCAACTTATAACAATATATAATAAACCAGATCTGGGATATCTATCAATAAATTTACTTTTATGTAATCATTTATGGTGTGTGTGTTGTCAATATTGTTCTTCCTGTTCTAAACTATCCCTTGATGTGGCATTTTCAGCTATTTCAGAGGCTATTAAGCTTCAGCCATATTGCTGAAAGTCTGGAATCACTAATCGACCATGTAAGAATAGTGGATTTGTTTTTTCCAAATAGGTATGAGAGAACCAGGTAGTTGTTTTAATGACAGTCCCATAACCCTTGGCTTTTTGTTTCAGACTTTCGATCCATTATATGAATTTAAATTCGTGCAGAAATGCTGGAGGAACACAGCAGGTCAGGTAACATTTGTGGAGAGGAATAAACAGTTGATTGACATTTTGCACCAAGAGCTATCATCAGGGCTCTGAAGGGTCACATCCTGAAATATTGACTGTTTATTCCTCTTCAGCAATGCCACTTAATCTCCTGAGTTCCTCCAGCGCTTAGTGTGTGTTGTTCTGGATTTCCAGCATCTGCAGAGTCTCTCATGACTACGAATTTAAATTTCGTGGCTCCTGAGGTGCATTTAGTCTCGGGAACCTATGTTACAGGGATTGTTACATGTAGGGGGTCGGTGATTGTTATTGTGGCTGTTTTTTGCTGCGGCAAGCGGGGATGGGGGTGGTGGGTGGATTTTGGGGTCTTGTGAATTGTGTTTCTTTTCTTTTTTCTGCCGGATGGGGGAAGTTGCTGCCTTTTCTTTCATCAACACCCTGGTCTTTCTGTATTTAATGGCTATCTGGAGAAGACAAACATCAGAGTTGTATTATACATTTGACAATAAAATGAACATGTGGATTACTAATTCTGTCACAGAACCACCATGCTATCAAAACGCTAACATGAGTAGTTTAACATTATCATTCAGTATAAAATCTAAACAGATGGGATATGTACTTCATCTTTCACATCCCTCATAGGATGTCTCTAATTGATTTATAATTAAATAGGTACCTTTTGTGGCTCATCACTACTGTAATGAAGGAAACTAACAGGAAGGATCAAGGATCAACTTTATTTGCCATATACATTTAAGTGTATTAGGAATTTGTCAGGGCACAATATGCTAAAAAATCATTCAACTATTATGAGAATAAAGGATTATATAAAAATAAAGTTCAAGGTTAAACTACAGAAATGGGATAAAATGTGCATAAATACCAGCATGTATTTACAATGGAAACAGCATTTTAAAAAGTGGTTCAAAGTGTTGCCACAAGCAGCTGTGGAGGCCAAGTCTTTATGTATATTTAAGGCAGAGTTTGATAGATTCTTCATTGGTCAGGGCAAGAAGGGATACGGGGAGAAAGCAGGAGATTGGGGCTGAGAGGAAAAATGGATGAAATGGTGATGAAATGACAGAGGACTCGATGGTCCAAATGGCCTAACTCTGCTCCCATACCTTATGGTCTTATGGTTTACAGTGTAGTGCAGTGACTGAGGTAATAGATAGAGAGGGATAGGGTGGCTAACTAGAATGGTTGATCAGATACACTGCCTGAGGGAAGAGACTTTCAAATGGCTTGAAGTTTTTGTTTTAATAGCACTATGGTGCTTTGCAGATGGGAAATTTTAGAAAAGGCAGTTTGCTGGATGGGCAGTGCCTGCAAAATACTTGTAAACAAATTATCTTGGATGCATTTGATTAACCTCTCATGTCCTCTTCATTTCTTTCAGTTGGCATGTAGACAACCTGCAAGACCACAAGAGCATCTGGGATTAATTCCTTTATGGACTTAGTGAGGTGCAGTCCATCTCTTTAAGGAAAAATCCAGTTTACCAATTCCAGAACAAGATGGAGGTTCTTCACCAGGAGCCACCAAGCTGTCCCAATTTAGCTCAAACGTGCATCACTTTCACCTCAGCATAATGAGAGCTGGAAACTCTAAGTTGCCATCCGACAACAGATTTCAAAGCTAATCAGTCAATTCCACTTAGGTACCTGAAAAGAGGAGAGCCCTGTGGGATCCTTGTTAGGAATAGCACTTGTGCATGCGCCTGAACGCAGAGAAACTTCTCACTGGTTCAGAGAATATGATTCTAAACCCTTTTCCATGTTACCACACAAAAACTCGCCCAAGTGCGCACTGTGATCTTGGTCTTATGTAGAAATCAATGGGATTCCAAAGCCAAAACTTGCCAGTATAACTTGCACTGGAAAAGAGGTGGATGAAGAGAAGCTGAGAATGGAACCAACATTTATACACTTGGTTACTTAGATGGCAGCAGTAGTTTTGGTAAATTGCAGGATTTTGTACTTTTGATGAAAAAAAATTACTACTTGCATGTGAAAAGTGAACATATTATGGTTAACTAAAGAGAATGAGACATCTGTGGGTGTGGACTTCCTAGTCATGGTGTTTGATGTTGTATTCTCCTTGTTTCGGTGGCTATATTCACCAAACGAATAAGTGTTGTTTAAATATTTCCGCACCTTATAATTTGCTCTTTGATTGTCGCAAGATGATTGATTCCCCTGGCAAAGTAATCTCCAGCCTGCAGGACCATTACTTGCTTGGCAATCTATTGGAAGATGATTAAATTCAAAATTGCAATTCAAGGATCCAATTGATTAGAAAATAATTCTTTCTCATTTTAAAAGGAAGCACTTTTTGAAGCTGAGAAATGATTGCGGAAGAATCAATATTTTCCATCCGATTCATTTTGCTTCGGAGGTCGGCCTGAACAACAGTTCAGAAATCTAACATTTATAGCAGTTGGGGGGGTGGGGTAGTATGGAATTGATTTTGGAGCTACTTAAGTTAAATATATGCTCATTTATTGAAGAATTCTAGAGATATTGACATGAACACCATCAGTAATGCAGAAATCTGGAATTAAATCAATTGTGTATGTTAAGGATTTTGCATGAAGTAATACAGTTCTATAGTTCCATTTAATATCGGAGAATGTATACAATATACAACATGAAATTCTTGTTCTTCGTAGACATCCACGAAAACAGAAGGGTACTTCAAAGAATGTGACAGTAAAAACATTAGAACCCCAAAGACCCCCCCTACTTGCCCCAACACACAAGCAGCAACAAAGCAACGACCCACCCCATCCTCATTTACTTCCAAAAAAAAAGCATCAACACCCTCCACCCACCAAGCAAACAATAGCAAAGCCCTCAAGAAAGACCATGATCTTCAGTACAACAAAAATTAATTGTTCACCGGACAATTGAACATACCACAGGCTTTCTCTCTGTCTAATAAAGGGCCAGAGAAGTGTCATGCAGTGAGAGGGGAGACTAACAAGAAAAAAACACTCACTGATTTATGGTGTTAATATCTGTGCATTTGCTTAAACATTGCATCATTTGGAAATATGTTAATTGCAATGATTTATTTGAACTACTCTCTTAAGTTGGTGCAATTAAATAGATCTTCTCACATTAATAAAAATGATGTCCCTTTCCCACTGGTGGAATAGAAGGGAGTATTTGCTCCCCTTTTCTTACAGAATACACCTCTAAATCTGTGATGAGGAATATTGCTGCTGTTGGGCTGGGGAAGCACTTGCTGGCAGTGTTTCCAGACTGTGTGCAAAGGTACCCCCCAAATTTACCATTGGACACAACTAGAGCTATGATTGTGAACACAGCAGGCCAGGCAGCATCTCTAGGAAGAGGTACAGTCGACGTTTCAGGCCGAAACCCTTTGTCAGGACTAACTGAAGGAAGAGTTAGTAAGAGATTTGAAAGTGGGAGGGGGAGGGGGGGATCCAAAATGATAGGAGAAGACAGGAGGGGGAGGGATGGATCCAAGAGCTGGACAGGTGATTGGCAAAGGGATACGAGAGGATCATGGGACAGGAGGCTCAGGGAGAAGGAAAAGGGGGGGGGAGCCCAGAGGATGGGCAAGGGGTATAGTCAGAGGGACAGAGGGAGAAAAAGGAGAGTGAGAGAAAGAATGTGTGTATAAAAATAAATAACAGATGGGGTACGAGGGGGAGGTGGGGCATTAGCGGAAGTTAGAGAAGTCGATGTTCATGCCATAAGGTTGGAGGCTACCTAGACGGAATATGAGGTGTTGTTCCTCCAACCTGAGTGTGGCTTCATCTTTACAGTAGAGGAGGCCGTGGATAGACATATCAGAATGGAAATGGGATGTGGAATTAAAATGTGTGGCCACTGGGAGATCCTTTGCCAATCACCTGTACAGCTCTTGGCTCCATCCCTCCCCCTCCTGTCTTCTCCTATCATTTTGGATCTCCCCCTCCCCCTCCCACTTTCAAATCTCTTACTAACTCTTCCTTCAATTAGTCCTGATGAAGAGTCTTGGCCTGAAACGTCGACTGTACCTCTTCCTAGAGATGCTGCCTGGCCTGCTGCGTTCACCAGCAACTTTGATGTGTGTTGCTTGAATTTCCAGCATCTGCAGAATTCCTGTTGTTAGAGCTATGATTGGCTGATGCTATCACTTCCTGCAGGTCCTCAGATAATGCTAAATATTGTTCCAAATCATTGTCCTCCTCTCGACATAGAAGGGCCATTTGGTTCTCCAAGGCTTTAAAGCTACTCAGTGCAAACAAAGCTGATCATCTATCTCAAAACTATATTTCTGCTCTCTACCTTCATACCTGTCGACATTTTAGCATCTAGAAATGTACTCTTCTTAAATATATATGGGTATATAAGGCTATGGCCTTGGTGTAAGTTAATGCGACTAAGCAGAATAGTTCAGCACAGACTAGATGGGCTGAAGGGCCTGTTTCTGTGCTGTAGTGCTCTATGATTCTATATTCAGTGGATTGCCCTCTACTCCCCATGTGGCTGTGTATTCCACAAGCTTACCATATTCCAAGTGCAGAAATCTCTCCTCATAGTCCTAATTTATTGCCCTGTATCCAGAGAATGGTTTTTCCAAACAGGAGGCAGCTACATTTCAGTCCATTTAGCCCTTTTTGGAATTTTGAAATTTTCAATCAGATACCTTCTCCTGGTGAATACAAACCTAGTTGGACTAGAGTGGGTCAAAGCAGCAGCTCACAGCACCATTGCAGTCAATGTTGGCCATCACAACAACTCCCAGATCCCAAAAATTAATTAAAGTTAATTTAATCTCCCTTCAGATAACAATCCTTCCATTCCAGGAATCAGTCCTCCAATGCTTCGCTGCAAAGTTAATGTCAAAATAAATGTATTATTCAAGTGCATATCCTGTATGTCACCATATATTACCCTGAGACTCATTTTCTTGCAGGCATTTATGTGAAAATAAATATAATAGAACTTATGAGAACTGCACTCTAGCTTACTGTATTAAAATTAAGACGTTGTCCTGTTGCCTCCTGGAATCATTAATGTTTAGCCTTCCCTTCTCTCTTGTTACTCGACACCAGCTAGTTAACTTTTAATGACTTACCTTGCCCCTTTTACTTTGTTCCAACTTGAAGGGGTCATGAAATATAAGGTTTGTTTTTTACAGTTAATGAAGGTCGTTAAACAGTGCAAGAAAGAGAACTGTATGGCACAATTCTGCATTATTTTAACGTGCTTGTTACCACAAGCTACCAGCCAAATATTTAAACCTTTGGGAACTGGGATTTAGAAGTCAAAATAAGCGATAAACAATAGTCTCTCAGCCCTTCCAATATATGACTTAAGTGTGACAGATACAACATCACCAGAGTGATCCGACAGGAGCCATCAGAATCGCATCCATTGATTCTGGTAGATTAAATTCTAGCTTTTCTTGCTTTATGATTGGATAGGTTATTTATTCATAATCATATGACTTGGCTGTTGCTAGTAGCAAGGACTAGTCATAATTTAGACTTCCATTCTAAGCTACATTGCATTAATCCTTTTACTTAAACACGGACCTCTAAGGTTTTTCATGCGCTGCAGGCAATGTTTTATCTCCTGTGTTGGTTTCGGTACATTATATCATGTTTCCTGCTTTACTGCAATGTACGAGCATGAGAATTTTCTGTCAGGTTGTATGACCAAATCTTGCGTGACTGAATTCATACAGGAAACCTGCTATAGCATGAACTTATTGGTATCTTTCACATGGTGAGTTGATATGTCTGTTGACCATTTTATTGAAACCTAGAAAGGAGAGGTGTGTATATTTGCTTATTTTGTATAAATTTGCATGGGATGAAAAAAATGTAACATGCACGGTTACTATTCGTGAATTACAATGGACTCACATTAACAAAGTTAAATGTAAAAGCTTTGCTGATATGTCTCACCAATAAGCTAATAAAATTTCAACCTTCTAAATCTTTGATTAAACATTATTATTCCATTAGAAGGTAGGGAACTGAAACAAAAAGAGGTGTTAACTGAGCATAGTCCTTCAAACAAAACACTATGCTGTTTACTGATGGTGAAGCTACTCCATCTCTCTCCGACCCAGGATGGTACAGAAACGTAGCAGTCAGCGCCACGTTATGACAACACTAATGTTCACCGATCAGAGTTCAATTCCTGCCACTGCCTGTAAGGAGTTTGTACGTTCTCCCCATGACTGCGTAGGTTTCCTCCAGGTGCTCTGGTTTCCTCCCATATTCCAAAGACGTACAGTTAGGGATAGTAAGTTGGTGCCGGAAATGTGGCAAAACTTGCAGGCTCCGCTGATTCGATTTGATGCAAGTGATGCATTTCATTGTCTTGATCTACACGTGACAAAGGAAGCTAATCTTAATCTTTGGCCCTGGTCTTTGAATAGTGATCAGCACTCACTGTTATAACAATAAATCTGGCAACAACTTTGGACAAGAAAGTTAAACATAAGGAAGCAAGAATACCTGCCAATGGTCACTCCTCTACAGTCCATATAGCAACTTCATACAGAAATCGGTGTATTGGCGTGAATTTGGGCTCTTTGCCTGCAGGTTTCCTTCTAAATGAACTTGAACTAGGACGGGGTGTATTCAAATGAATTTCTAACACATAATAAAAGTCAATTACTCTCAAATAACTTCAGGAGTTTGGTAAATCACAATATACACATGTGCAGTCTCCTTCCAGAAGAGGGGAATCATTGTTTAAAGTCTTAATTTTCTTTTCATTATTTCTGTCAATCTCTTTCCTCCTTGCTCAATCTCATTATCATTTCACAGCCTCAATCTTCCTCACTATATACAATTTTAAAATAATTTATATTTCTTCCTATTCAAATTTAAATGTGGGAAGCTCAAGACGAAGTTTAAAGTAAATTTATTGTCAAAGTAGTTATATGTCACCATATACTCCCTTGAAATTCATTTTCTTGCAGGTATTTACAGGAAAATAAATATGATAGCATTTATGAAAAACTATACATAAATAAAGGCTGAAAGGCAATGTGAAAAAGATGAAAAATATGCAAGTAAAAAACTAAATAATACTGAGAGCATGAGTCATAGAGTCTTCGAAAGTGAGTCCATGGGTTCTGGAATCAGTTTAGTGTTGAGGTGAATGAAGGTATCAGTGCTGGTGTTAAGAAAGTTAAGAACCTAAAACTGCTCTAATCCATTTACCAATCTTAATTCTTGGTTCAAAAGTCTTGATTGAACAGCAGTAAACTAGTTCCCAAAGGTTCGTAAACTGTATACATTTTAAAACGAGGCTTGGAACTTCGCATTTAATGTGTCATGCATGCCGAGTCTCCCAACCCTCAGGAAATTCAGCAGCCTCAAGAAGGGAAAGTTAAAGGGGTGGCAGTTAGTACAACGGCCTCCCAGCTGCAGTAACCTGGGTGCAATCCAGACCCCTGATACTGCTTGCGTGAAGTTTGCATGTTTCCCTCTAACTATAAGGGTTTATCTGGGTGACTCTGATTTCCTCCCACATCCCAAAAATATGTTGGTAGGAAACTTGCCCCTCAGTATAGAAACATAGAAACATAGAAAATAGGTGCAGGAGTAGGCCATTCGGCCCTTCGAGCCTGCACCGCCATTTATTATGATCATGGCTGATCATCCAACTCAGAACCCTGCCCCAGCCTTCCCTCCATACCCCCTGACCCCTGTAGCCACAAGGGCCATATCTAACTCCCTCTTAAACATAGCCAATGAACTGGCCTCAACAGTTTGCTGTGGCAGAGAATTCCACAGGTTCACCACTCTCTGTGTGAAGAAGTTTTTCCTAATCTCGGTCCTAAAAGGCTTCCCCTCGATCCTCAAACTGTGACCCCTCGTTCTGGACCTCCCCAACATCGGGAACAATCTTCCCGCATCTAGCCTGTCCAATCCCTTTAGGATCTTATACGTTTCAATCAGATCCCCCCTCAATCTTCTAAATTCCAACGAGTACAAGCCCAGTTCATCCAGTCTTTCTTCATATGAAAGACCTGCCATCCCAGGAATCAATCTGGTGAACCTTCTTTGTACTCCCTCTATGGCAAAGATGTCTTTCCTCAGATTAGGGGACCAAAACTGCACACAATACTCCAGGTGTGGTCTCACCAAGGCCTTGTACAACTGCAGTAGTACCTCCCTGCTCCTGTACTTGAATCCTCTCGCTATAAATGCCAGCATACCGTTCGCCTTTTTCACCGCCTGCTGTACCTGCATGCCCACTTTCAATGACTGGTGTATAATGACACCCAGGTCTCGTTGCACCTCCCCTTTTCCTAATCGGCCACCATTCAGATAATAATCTGTTTTCCTATTTTTGCCACCAAAGTGGATAACTTCACATTTATCCACATTAAATTGCATCTGCCATGAATTTGCCCACTCACCCAACCTATCCAAGTCACCCTGCATCCTCTTAGCATCCTCCTCACTGCTAACACTGCCACCCAGCTTCGTGTCATCCGCAAACTTGGAGATGCTGCATTTAATTCCCTCATCCAAGTCATTAATATATATTGTAAACAACTGGGGTCCCAGTATAGGTGAGTTGTAGAAGGATAGATATTTACATTGTACTTGCTGGAGGTTCAAAGAATGAGGGGGGATCTCAATGAAATTTGTTTAATATTGAAAGGACTAGACAGAGTGGACATGGAGAGGATGTTTTCTATAGAAGAGGAGCCTTGGTCCAGAGGACACAGTCTCAGAATAGAGGGATGTCCATTTAGAACAGAGATGAGGAATTTCTTTAGCCAGAGGGTAGTGAAACTGTAGCATTCATTGTCACTGACAGCTGTGTAGGCCATTGGGTCTATTTAAAGCGGAGGTTGGTAGCACTGGTGTCAATGTTTACAGGGAAAAGGCAGGAGAATGGGGTTGAGAGGGATAATATACCAGCATAATGGAATGGTGAAGCAGACTCGATGGGCCAAGTGGCCTACTTAAAGGGAAAGGGGTAAAGTTATAAGGGAACTAAGACTGTTCAGGGCCTCGATAGATCTAATGGGCCAATCGCCCCTCCCATGTTGTGAGGAAATATAAATACGAGTTATTATCTTACACACTACCAGTCTGTCAGGAGGAACAAGTCTGTTGTCAGCCCTAAAGCTGCTGTCTTCTCTGCAGTCCAACTCTTCCCCACTAGATTGGGGATTGATCCCTGAAGAGATAAGACTTCTTGTTCTCACTACTGCTGAAGTAGGTACATTAATTACTCTTGTGGCTTCCGAGTCATCCTGAGTGCTTTCCGCTGATCTGGAAGCTAAAAGTTGTTATCACACACGGAAAAAGAAAAAGGTGCTTCTGAAGAAGTTAGAATTTCATGAGACTGAGGGAAGCAGACTCTCCAATGCCTTTGCTTTATCTGACTGGTTGAAGAGATTTGATGTTTCTTTACTTATTCACAGAGGCTTTGTAAACACTGGGGAAGATACCACACTGAACCAGACTATGCATTGGAATGAATCTCCACTCAGAAGCCTGAAAGTCTTTGCCACTGTTAACATTCATTTAGGATTTTTACATTTCACTCTTTGACATGAGTCCTTCTTAATACTAAAATCCATGTGTCATTTTTAATCTAGCCTCCAGGGGGCAAATATCCACAGGATACAGCTTTCAGTTCAGTTTTAAATGATTATTGCAAGAAGCCCCAAAGATGGCTGATATGACAAGCTAGTTAAATTACTTTGCACTGGTACGGTCTGCGCTTCCACCTAATATGATGGATGCTTCAGACAGAGTTCTGAATCCATTCTGTACTAATACTGGGAATGTTTGACACAGGTTGCAAAAACCATGGAATTAAATCTCTCCTCTCATGCATCCCCAGATTTACGGAATAACTGCAGTTACTGCTTCAAGAGGTGTTATTTTGTGACATAAGCTCAAAGCCATTGTTACAATAATAAAATTCAGAAGAATTTTTCTACAGGGAGACAATTGTAGCTTCGTCCCACAATATTCACTTCATTTTACTTAAATAGTATGAACCAATTATTTCAAAGTTTGAAGTAAATTTATTATCAAAGTACGTATTTGTCACCATATACTATCCGAACATTCATTTTCTTCACAGTAGGAAAGGAAAGGTGTGCTACATCCGGAGTTTCTCCGGTTAGCAGATGATTTCCCTCCACACCTCTCTGACGTAGTGAGGAATGGTGTACGAGGCAAGTTACAGCAGTGGTTTGCCATTGCCTTCTGCCGAGTGAGTTTCCAAAGAGATCATCAGCTCGTAATCCAGCATGGATGGAAAGCGTGCAGGGGAGCCGGCTGGATTCGAACTGGGGACCTTTCATTCCGAAGTCCGATGCTGATGCCACTACGCCACCAGCCGGGTCAGTTCTTCACAGTAGAATAAAAAAAACGATAGAATCAATGAAAAACTCCACACAAAGACTGACAAGTAACCAATTTGCAAAATTATATATTGCAAAAACATATACAATCCGTGCCATGTAATTTATAGAATCACATTTTGTCCATAGAATTTGAATTATGTGATAATATTATACGATTAAATAAGTAAACGTTGAGAACCCTACCCTCCTGCCTGTTATACCGCTGGCGTTTAGGGCTTTCTTCATCGTGTCAGTAGCTCAGTTTTCACTACTGTCAGTCATGCAAGTCCCAGGCAGAGGCTCAGGAATACCAGACGTAGAAGGATACTTCATTGCTGTCTCTGTAACAGTTTTGTTTTACTCAGACAGGGTTGATAGCCCTGAGCTGAACTCCCAAACCTGGAGGACTGGCGGACCACTCTTAACCTGGTCTACCCTTCCACCTGTTTGGCATGGGTGAGCCTACCAAGAGCCAAAGCATAAAGCCTTGACCCCAGTCATCACAGCTCTCTGGGCCACTGAGGCACGCAAGCCTCCTAACCCATTGACAAGGTTGTGGTCCTCTTGGAGGTAAACTTTGAGAATGTGGATTTAAAATCTAATCAGATTCTGAGACACGTTTGAGGTGCTGGATATCCTTGGCTATTCAGTTCCTCAAGCCTGTTCAACAACTCGACAAGATTTTGAATTGTCACACTACTGGACTTATTTTAATAAACTGTCCCGGCTGAGACTGCGATCGCTGCATTCTGATGATGTGCATTTATGTTTAGCTGCTGAAAATAGTGAGACTATCAGCCCTATGTGATTCCCAACATACAGCAGTGAGGTGAACTATTAAGTGCCCTAGCAAGCCATATGATTGAATCCAAAACACTGTGCGTTGAAGGAAAACCTTTATACAATTATTGCAGTTGTTGGATCTAGAGATGTTTAATCCAGAGATTCTTGGAAATCAAGATCGAAACATAAATCTTGTGGTTACAGCCATTTTATCTGGTGTTCATAACAAAGAAATGACAGTCACCAAGTTACTCTACTGCGAGGAAAGGAGAGAACAGAGAATGAACAAAGAAAAGGCAAAGAAGAAAGAAGTTGTGGTGCAGATGTTCTACGATTCAGCGGTGGCCAGCATTCTGTCCTACACCGTAGTCTGCTGAGGCAGCAGGGTGAGAGCTGATGACGCCAAGAAGATCGATAAGCTTGTCAGGAAGGCTGGTTCTGTTCTAGTGGTGGAACTGGATTCCCTGGTGGTTCTGTCCTTTACGGAGCATTATGGACAATACCTCTCACCCATTCCGTGACACACTGGACAAACAGAGGTGCACCTTCAGTAACAGAATGATTCCACCTAGGTGCACCACTGAACTCCACAGGAGATTCTCTCTCCCTGTGGCTATAAGACTCTGCAACTCCTCCTCCTCGAGTATATAAGCATACTGTTTCATTGCAAATCTGTATTTTGCACTAGTTAATGCACATTTTGTATTATTTTTTGCACCTCAATGCTTACACTTTGTATTTTAAAGTATATATTTCTGACTGAGCAACCTTGCAACAATAATTTCCTTCGGGATAAATAAAGTTTTATCCTATCATATCTTATACAGAACTAGCTATACTACAATTAACTGAAAATTCACTGAACAGTTACCCCAAACAGATGATTATATAAAAAATATAAGCAAGCATAAAGAAAGTTAAACTACAAGAAAAATAACAACTTTGGACTCTAATACAACACAATGATTCAACATGATCACTGTTTCACGGGCAATAAGGGAGGCAAATTAATATTGGTCTTTCCAGCAAAACCCATGGTCTATGAACTAAATTAAAAAAGAAAGTTTTTTCTTCCTTTATTTTGCTCACATTATGTGATTTTAATTTAATTATTCTAATAAAAATACTTCATATTTCGATTCCTGGTGTCTCAGTGACAGTTCTTCAAGCTGATTGGCTGAAGGGCCATATTGCAGCTTTTCCTACTCACATGCACCAGGGATTTTTAAAAATTGATTCATTTCTGGGATGTGGGTGTTGCTAGCTATGCCAGCGTTTATAGCCCATCCCTGGTTGCCCTTGAGAAGATGGTGATGAGCTTCCTTCTTGAACTGCTGATATCCCTGAGGTGTAGGTACACCCACAGTGCTGTTGGGGGAGGGAATTCCATGATTTTGACCCAGTAGCAATGAAGGAATGGTGGTATGTTTCCAGGTCAGGATGGTGAGTGACTTGGAGGGGGATTTCCAAGTGGTGGTGTTCCCAGATATCTGCTCTTCTTGTCCTTCTAGATGGTAGTGATTGTGTGTCTGGAAGGTGCTGCCTTAGGAACTTGAAAAATTACTTCACTGACATAATCTCTAGAAACTGTTTTAACTGCAATAACTTGTGAGCGGCTGCCAAAGTGGTAACAGCTTTCTTTTACCCTTGACCAGAAAATCTTGGCCTTATAACTGATGCTATAAGTACATAGAGCACTGTGTCCGATATACATGGACTTAGCAGCTCTGTAATGGCTCAACTGTAAGACAGGACATAGCTCAGTTCTCAAAAAGTTGGTCGTACAGCATGAGAACAAGTCCCTTGGCACACTGAGACCACACTGACCCACTGAGCACTCATACTAATCCCATACTGTTTCCCACCACACATCAAGGATAATTTACCCAACTAGGTGATTTCCTCCCATTTTCTTACGAAGTGGGAGGAAACCCATGTGGATATGTCTAAATTCCACACAGATAGCATTGGAGATCCTATAATAAGTACTTCAGGCTTGTGTGGCTAGCTGGAGAACTTTGGGCTCTGAGGTTTTTAAGATGTGAATTGCTTAACGAGAGTTATTAATCACTTGGAGTTCCTTGTGTTCTTCCCTCGAGTGACTAGCTCTTTGTAATGTGGTCTCTTAGTGCTTTCTGTTTAAGCTTGTTAAGTTTATTTTGATAGGCTCAGGAATTCTGTGTTACTTGTATTATTTAAGCTGACGCCTGATTAGTGCTAATCTCAGGGTCCTAGCTTTGAGAATGTTACATCTCACGGTGTCGCTCAGCTTAAAGCCACCGATGTGCTGTTGGAATTCTTATGAATTAATTCTGGTTACCGTCTCTATATTGGAGTCTATCTTTCCCCCATACTTTGGTTCCGGCATTACTAGCACACATTGTGAACTTGGGTCACTGAAGCCAACAGTCAACAGATCTACCAGTTATCCACTATGTTCCTCCTGATTGAGAAGTTAGGTTTTAACCTGATAATTTTACTCATGGAAACAGGCCATTAATGTCCTTGAGGAGGAGCATAGAATCATCTGCTGGGATTATACTTCTGACCCATAATCAATGAGGAGAGGTAGATTTACAAATCTATGGTTGTATCAAATAATTTACAAAGCCCAGGAATAAAGAGGATATGCTATAAAGTGAAGTTGGACCGGCTTGGGTTGTTTTATCTGGAGCAGTAGAGGCTGAGGGACAACTGATGGAAGTTAATAAAATTATGAGGGGCACAGATAGGGTAGACAGCTGGTAATATTTTCCCAGAATCAAAATGTCTAATACAAGAGGCTGTGCTTTTTAGAGAGGATGCATTCAAAGGAGAGGAGAAGGGCAAGTATTTTTTACACAGGGTGACCGCGGTGGTAGTGGATTCAAACAGAACAGAAACATTTAAGACACTCAGATGGGCACATAAATGAGCAGAGAATGGAGGGTGATGCACTATCAATTACTCCAAAAGACTGCAAGTAGAGTAAGTACTGAAAGGCTTTTATTAGCAGTAAAATGGGTCCTCGTCCATGCTGTGTCTGTCCTGGACTGAGGGGGGAGCAGTGGCACCATCAACTTTATTCAGGGGTCTGTGGGAGGAGCCACAGGAGCAGTCAGCAGAAGGGCGTGTCCAGACAGGTAACCCAGTTACAACATATATACATGGTTTACCACAGAGGGTTATGGACATTGTGTTGGGATTAGTTTAGTTAGGCACTTAATTACTAGTTTAATTAGTTTGACACAACACTGTGGGCCGTACTGTTCTATGTTCTATCCCATTTGCATTCCTCTCAAAATCCGAATAACATCTGGAACCGAGTTAAATATCTCATAGTTCAAATGGGGAGAAGTAAATTGAGAGAGGGCATAACATTATCTTCATGCAAAATGTATATTAGAATAATGGCTTCCTGCTAAAATAGCATACTTCATTAACCACAAATGAGAAACTTTAAATACCTTTCAAATTATATTCTACAAAATGGATAAAAGATATTCAAAGAAATTTCTGGGATGGATAGTTAATGACTTAAAGTGCAAGAAGTCAAATAACTTCATCAAATCCAATAACCTATGTCTTATTTGACAAATTTATTTGCTTCTAAAGAGACATGATTATTTTTCTGTCTCATGGACATTTTGCTTCTTTTCTTAATATTGTCTAAATGCTTAGTATGTTCAATTGGTTTTAATGTGTCCCTTCCATAACAACTGGATTTAATTAAAAGCTGCAATTGCAAAAATAGTGTTCTCAAATTAATAAACCTGCATCATTATGTTATACGATTGGCTTCCTTTATCCCTGGTTGCACACCTCAGTGCTACTACCATTTATATCATGTTATCATATCTGTCATGTTACTACCAATGTATTCTATAACTGCAGTCTTGAAATTATTCATGCAGACTGTCAAAGCAACTAGTCTGCGGAGTCAATGATCATGGCCTTGCTGCATTGTATGGAAGAGCACATCGCATAGATGTATTTCTCGAAAGATTAGACTAAAAGTGTATATTTTAATATGACATCAAGCCATTATCTACGCCAATCTTTAATTTTGAACTTTTCATCAATCTGAATTGACAAGTTCTAAGATGAATTATTTCATCAATGAGTATAAACTCAGGAAAAGTATAAAATGTATTCATACAGCCTCCTTCATATCCCGTTCAGAAAGTCTCATGTGGAAGGAAATTACTTTTGGAGAATAGTCTCTGTGGTAATGCAGCAGCCAATTTGCAAAAAAAAAACAAGTTCCCATAAACGGTCATAATGATCTAAGTTTTACCGGAAAAGTTCAAGATCCCTTGTACTGTACATTTTCTTTTACTGTTCACAATTTGGCTTTGAATTAAATATTCTAATTTCCTCCTCTTAATTTGGTACTGCATTTTTTTAGTGAGAGTTCAATCTGCATAGTTAAAGTCAAAACAATACTTGCAGCTTCACGCCATTTCAGTGGAGGGATTCCAGCTTCTAGTTACTACATTTATAATGCAACTTAATCATTAACACAATGATGTTTGTGGGAACCTGCTGTTGGCAAATTGGTAGGTACACTTCCAAAAACACTTCATTCTTCATTGGCTGCAGAATGGTTTACGACGTCAGGGATCTGAAAGTCACTGTCAAAAACTTAACTTTTTTTCTGTTCTCGAAAAACATCTAACAGTCCATTTGCCTACTGCAAGGTCTTGCAAATGACAATGGAATCGGAAGCGAATGATTGTTTTTTGCAATATTAGTCAAGGGAAACCATGGAGAACATTTCTGTTCCTCAAAATAAAGCAGCATTAGAGACAGACATACTTTGGACAAACCTATCCAGAGCCTCCTGCAAGTGGTCCCTAAGTAACCTCCACATTTCTGTTGTATATTTCCCTGTGGATACCTGTTTCCACTTTATGCACCCAATTAAATACTTTCCCAAACTGTCTGCTCCTATCCCTGTCCAAGGCTATGCTAAGGTGAGGGAATTGTCATCTGACAAAGGACATTCCATCAATGAGTTTCTCCTTCAGCACTGACCTGGAGAGTCAGCCTGGGCCCAAGACTCCAAAGTATAGAAAATCATATACAGCATAGGACCAAGCTCTTTGACCCAACTCATCCAAGCAAACCAAGGTGTCTCCCTGAGCTGCATCTGGCCCATATTCCTTGAAACCAGAGGTTCCCAACCTGGCATCCACGGACACCTTGCTTAATGGTATTGGGCATTAGGAACCCCTGCTCTAAACCTTTTCTGTCCATATACTGGTCAAAATATTCAAGGCTGAGGCAGACTACGAAAGAATCACAATTTATGGGGAAGGGGCAGGAGGAGTCGAGGCCAAAGACTGACCAACCATGGATGGTGGAGCAAGGTCACCCACTACTCCTGTTTGTTTTGTTCTTACACTGTTGTTTGGAGCCTAAACCTACAACACTATGAGCGGGTGATGAGGGTGGCCTCAGTGAACCACAGCCAGCACAAGTAGTTGACAGATCATGTCACTCATCGTAATGCAGGCACTACCCACCCTGCAAACTGCCTTTTCCAGAAGCTCCCCTCTGGAACGCGCTATAGGGCTATTGAAACTAAAACTTCACGCCATCTTAAAAGTTTCTTCCCCCAGGCAGTTAATCTGATCAGCCATTCTGGTTAGCTAGCTCCCTCTATCTATTATCCCCGTCAATGAACTGTAAACAATTTAAACTGCTTTTTATAATACTGTTTACATTGTAAATATATGCTGGTAACCAACAGGAATTCTGCAGATGCTGGAAATTCAAGCAACACACATCAAAGTTGCTGGTGAACGCAGCAGGCCAGGCAGCATCTCTAGGAAGAGGTGCAGTCGACGTTTCAGGCCCAGACAACTTTGAAATATATGCTGGTGTTTATTTATGCACATTTTATTCCATATCCATACTTTAACCTCCAACTTTATTTTCTGTTCAACTGTTGGACTTCACCTAAACGCTAAAAAGACAGAGTACATGGCATTTAACTGCGACGAAGATACTCTCAAGACCGTAGAGAATGATACCATTAAGAAAGTCTTTGACTACAAGTACCTTGGGTCAAGAATGATGAGTTTGGAGAAGGACATAAAGATATGGAAGGTGCTGGCGTGGAGGGCTATGAACGACATGAAGGAAATCTGGAAGTCGAACCTGACCAGAGGGCTTAAAAAGAGGATTTTCATAGCAGTCATAGAGTCCATTCTCACGTACGGATGTGAGACGTGGACACTCACCAAGACGATGTGAAAGTCTCTAAATGGTACTATACACGAATGCTCCGGATGGCTCTGGACGTGAGTTGGCAACAGCACATGAACGTTGAGCTCTATAACGACCTACCAATGCTCACCAGTAAAATCGAAGCGAGAAGACTGCAACTAGCGGGGCACTGTCTATGCCACCCCGAGCTACCTGCCAGCCTAGTCATCATATGGGAGCCCAAGCACGGGAGGATGACTATGGTCAACACGCTCCTAGAAGACAGCGGTGCGGCTAATGTAGATGAACTGAACACACCGATGAGGGAGACGGAGAAGTAGAGATCGTCATCGTGCCCAACGCCGGTCCCCCTGGCCTGAGTCGACGTATTACTAGTTTATTTTCTGTATAGTTCTATATTCTTAATAATTGTTGAAAGGTGTTTTTATTGCATGTTGCACCACGGCAAATTTCTAACACATTTGAATATATACACCCAAATAAAGCTGGTCATTGATAAGAATCTTCTTCTGGTATTATGTATTCAGCACTCTGAAAGATTACAGATATCACATCAGATGCTTCTGGTCGAGTATTAAGCAGGAATACAGATACTTTCCAGTTAATGCTTCAGACCGAGAATGATGCTAAAGTTCAAGGTTCGGGGAATCCCCGGTGCACTGCTTCGTAACTCACCACCTTTGATCGGGGGGAAGTAGTTCTGACAACATTCCTGCAGATAAATTGTTGAAGAACAGTAACACTCACCTTCTCCATTATTGAAACATAAACGTGATCCTGCAATTAAAAATTGATCCAGGGCAAACAAGTCAACTCAAGTCAAGTCGTTTATATTGTCATTTCAACCATAAGCTGCTGGTACAGTACACAGTAAAAATTAAACAACGGTCCTCCAGGACCATGGTGCTACATGAAACAACACAAAACTACACCAGACTACCCGAAACAACACAAAACTACACTAGACTACGTGAAACAACACGAAACTACACCAGACTACCCGAAACAACACAAAACCACACTAGACTACCCGAAACAATACAAAACTACACTAGACTACTTGAAACAACACGAAACTGCACCAGACTACCCGAAACAACACGAAACTACACTAGACTATGTGAAACAACACAAAACTACATTAAACATGACTGTAAGGTGCATTGTAATTTTCACTCCGAACCATTGATGCACAACCATTTTACAAAGGCCCCTCGTTCAGCACTGCCAAGAACCAGAGCTATACAAAGTAGCAGATCTCAGCAGCTTTTTTAACCAAGGACAGATCGTGAGCATTGCAGAATGGCAAAGAGAAGATTTTCCGACAGAGTGAAATTTAATTTAACACAGTGGCCCGGGAATGTGGCTAGCGCTGTCACTGTGATCTGCTGGGACAGGGGGATGAGTGTGTAGAAGGGCAGCTCATATACCGGAACTGCACAGTGGTACACCGAGGAGAGCTGCTGCCTCACAGCGCTGGGGACCAGCGACCCCGGTTTAAGCATGACCTCGGACACTGTCAGTGTGGAGTGTGAACATCCTCCCTGTGACCCTGTGGGCTTTCTCTGATTTCCTCCCAGGTATCAAAGGTATGCAGGCTGGTAGGTTAACTGGGCCCTGTAAATTGCTCCCAATACGAGGAATCTGGTGGGAGTGTGTGGAGAATGAAAATGGGATTAGTGTAGGATTAATGCCGGCATGGGTGAACGACGGTCATTGGAGGGCCAAAGGACCTGCTGCCTGCCTATGGCACGGATGTAAATGAACCAGGATTACCTTCCATGATCATATTGATTTGATGCCCAGTCTTTATCTCACGGGCTTCTTCTGACTTATTTTCTCATGCTGATCAAGTTCCTGAACACCAGTGGAAGGGAATGGAAAAGACAAAGTAAGCTTATTATCAGGCACCTAGATGTCACTGTGGTAGCTGTGATGGGGAGCGCTCAGTAAACACAGTCCTTACACATGCGCATTTACACACACACAAACATTACTTTGCCATTCTCCGCTGAGTGTGAGCACTTCAATGTCTTCCCCGGTATATCCTCATAATGGCTCCTAAAACGTTGGCTTTAGGGTGCCTTTCCTGCTATACACAGTAATTCCATTTCTTTAGTGACGGGGATGTGTAAGTGTTTATATGTTGCTTGTATACTGTAGATACTTCCATCGACTTTGATAATATGATTGTAGCTACTGTACATTGTGGGGTGCATCATATTCTAATTCATGTGCAGTTTTATGTTAACTTTGTGGGTAATTAAAGATGGTATGCCCTGAGGCCTGATAAATGAGGCTCTTCGCTCTCAGGGGAAAGTGAGATCAAGACTGGCAGGAGTTCGCACCGGGCAAAAGCAGCATGGAGCGTTTCTGGTAGCTATCTCTTTGTAACTATTTGCAGTCTTCTTTTCATTATTTTAGCTTATTTTTGTAAGTTTGATTTTTGACATACCTAATATACACCCTTGCACAAAAGTGCTAGGCAACCACATAGTGGTTAGTATGGCGCTATTACTGGGGGGGGGGAGGGAATCAGAGTTCACAGTTCAATTCCCTCTTCCTTTGTAAGCAAGTGTGTATGTTCCTTCTCATGTGCATGTGGGTTTCCTTCGGGTACTCTGGTGTCCTCCCACACTCCAAAGACCTACTGGTTAGTAGGTTAATTGGTCATTGTAAATTTGTTCCATGATTAGGCTACAATTAAATCAGTGAGATGCCAGGTGGCGAGGCCTGTTTTGCGCTGTATCGCTAAATAAAAATAAAGTACTGAGTCTTGACGAAGGGTCTCGGCCTGAGACGTCAACTACACTTTTTTCCATAGATGCTGCCTGGCCTGCTGAGTTCCTCCAGCATTTTGTGTCTGTCGGTTGGTTAAATAAAATACAGCCATGAGATTCATTTCCTTGCAGGCATTTACAGCAAAATAAAGAAATACAATAGCATTTATGAAAAACTATACATAAGCAAAGACTGACAAACAACCAAAGTGCAAAAGAAGAAAAAATGTGCAGAAAAATAAATAAATAAAAATAATATTGAGAACATGAGCAGTAGAATCCTTGATAATGAATCTGAAGGTTTTGAAATCAGTTCAGAGTTGAGGTGAGCGAAGTTGTCCAAGGCAGTTCAGGAGTCTGATGATTGAAGGGTAATAAATGTTTCTGAACCTGGTGGTGTGGTACCCAAGTCTTTTGTACCTCCTGCCTGATGGTACTGGTAAGAAGAGAGCTTGGCCTGAATGGCGGAGGTCCTTGATGAAGGACGCTGCTTTCTTGTGGCAACAGAATGTGGTCAGTGGCAGCATAAAAGGCCAGCAGACTCTCCAAGCAACCTGGTAAATTAGGATACATTTTAGAGGGACTTACAGATTTTTGCAGCATTTTCAATTTACTGAGCAATTGTTGTCATAGATGTACATTTGGATCAATGTCCTGAGATGGTAAAATCATGTTGCAGCTCTATAAAACTCTGGTCAGACCACACTTGGAATATACTGTGCTCAGTTCTGGTACCTCATTATAGGAAGGATGCAGAAGCTTTACAGAGGGAGCAGAAGATATTTACCAGGATGCTGCCTGGATTAGATAGATAGATAGATTTTTTTTGGATCCCAATGGAAATTACAGTGTCACAGTAGCATTACAAGTGCACAGGTATACAAGTATACAAATATTAGAAGAGAAGTAAGTAAGAATAAAAAATAAGTTACCTCAAACAGTCTAGCAGGAGGGTTCATCACTTCCCCAGCTATAGTTTGACTCATTATAGAGCCTAACGGCCAAGGCTAAGACTGACCTCATATAGCGTGCTTTGGAGCAATGCAGTTGCCTTAATCTAGCGTTAAAAATGCTCCTCTGTTCAGCCAAGGTAGCATGCAAAGGGTGCGAAACACTGTCCAGAATGGCCAGGGTTTTCCGTAGGGTCCTTTGTTCTACCACAGCCTCCAGTGTGTCCAGTTTGACTCCTCTAACAGAGCCAGCCTTTCTAATTAGTTTATTGAGCCTGTTGGCATCGCCAATGTTGATGCCAGTGCCCTTGTACACCACCGCATGGAAGATTGTGCAGGTGACGCAGACTGGTAGAACATGTGAAGGAGAGACCTGCATACTCTAAAGGACCTCAGGCTCCTCAGGAAGCAGAGGCCCTTCTTCCACACAGCCTCTTTG
This sequence comes from Mobula hypostoma, assembly GCF_963921235.1. Classification (NCBI taxonomy): domain Eukaryota; kingdom Metazoa; phylum Chordata; class Chondrichthyes; order Myliobatiformes; family Myliobatidae; genus Mobula; species Mobula hypostoma. The sequence goes on along the minus strand of NC_086119.1, from coordinate 19,653,624 downwards.
TTGGTGCTCCACTCTATCTGTCATTCGGGTGCACCACCAGGTACTCGTAGGCCCTCACCACATCCACGTCCTCACCATCTATGGTAACAGGGAGCAGCACAGGCTTAGTCTTCCTAAAGTCCATCACCATCTCCTTTGTCTTACGGATGTTGAACTGCAGATGAGTCAGTTTGCACCATTAGACAAAATCCTCCACCAGGGCCCTGTATTCATCCTCCTGTCCTCCCTTTATACACCCAACTGTTGTTGAGCCATCAGAGAATTTCTGCAGATGTCAAGCCTTACTATGAAAGGTTGAGCAAACTAGGGGATTTCTCTTTGCAACAAAGGAGGATGAGAGGTGATTTCATAGAAGCGAATAAGGTAATAAGAGGCATAATGTGGACAGCCAGCACCTTTTTCCCAGGTGGAAATGACTGAACTTAAGGATGTATTTTTATAGTGATTGGAGGATAGTATAGGGGTCAGGGGTAGATTTTGTACACAAAGAGTGGCAAGTGCATGGAATGCACTGCCAAGTGTTACGGTAGAGGCAGATACATTAGGGACATGTGAGAGACTCTAAGGCACATGGATGAAAGAAAAAAGGGGGGTTATTGAGAAGGGAAGGGTTAGATTGACCTGGGAGTAGGTTAAAAGGTCAGCACAATGTTGTGGACTGAAGGGCCTGTACTGTTTTATGCTTTTTCCTTCACAGAAGCTGCCTATTTTTCTGACCATTCCTGTATTTTCCATTGTATTTTTCAAGTATCCTTATATATTTCAGTGAATCCACAGTGTACAGCTTGTAGTAGTTTTATTTTGTAGGCTCCCAATCAAGCAGGAACTGAGCTGAAGATATTTAACTTCAATTCATAGAGCCCTAACAGATTTGTGAGTTCAGCAGGGGACTTCGGTGTGTCTCACGCTTGAGAGGCTTTGCAGAAAGCAACTTTTAAAGTAAAACAACTTCATCCACTCCAGATCATGCTGCTAACAGAGAGGGCCATTGCATCTAATCAAAGGCACACGCAGTATTGATAGTGTCGTGGGTGACAGGTGACACATATTGTTCATAGTAAAAACTGTTCTACATAATTCACAAACTTCATCATTAAGTTGTTGTATCCACTTTAAGAGATGGAGTCCGATGTAATGATGTCGGTGCAAGGTGACTGCTTTTGGTTTTGCTCATAATTGAAGTAGAGGGCTGCAGCTTTTCTTAAGCACTTAAAATGACTCTCGCATGTTTTATTCACAAAATCCTACCACAGTATATCTAAAAGTTGTAGAAGTTAGGGTCATGTTGCCAGAGTTTGCAGATTGCAGTCCAGTTTCAAATCAGATGATCTGGTGAAAATGTCATTTCAGGAAACCGTGGACAAGGATGAAATCCTGTCAAGTGCTGTCAGGGTAGGAAAGTGCATTGGAAACAAGATGATGCAAGAATTCAGTTCACAGGTGTACTTAATACAAAGCACACCAGATGAGGACTGTTATTGCTGTGAGCTGTTCTGTTATGAGGAAAGATATATATCTACCCTCATTCAGCTAGGAGAGCAAAGCCCAAATGAAGAAACATCTGAGAGAAATTTTCCAAACATATGAGGTGAGACGGCTAGTTTGCATGGCTTTGGGTGGCATGGTAAATTACCAGGCTAGTGTAACAGTTTGCAGCGCCAGTGATTGGGGTGTAATTCTGTGAGCTTATACAAATGGCTATGTGGGCTTTTCCCCAGTACTCGGTCTCCTCCCATGTTCCAAAAACATACGGATTAGGGTTAGTAAATTGTGGGCATTGTACCTCAGTGCCAGAAGCATGACAAAGCTTTTAGGCTGCCCCCAGCAGATCCCTGCACTGTGTCAGTCATTGACGGAAGTGAAGCATTACGTTTTGATGTTTTTGTGACAAATAATGTGAATCTAATCAAATCTAAACTAATCTAGCAAAGCAATTGCCTCCCAGTTCAGGTGATCCAGGTTCAATCCCAACCTCAGGTGCTGCCTAGAAGGAGTTTGCATGTGCTCGCTCGTTTCCCTCCAAATCCCAAAGGCGTCTGGTTGCTGGGCTAGTTGGCCTCACTGTGTACGAGGATGGTAGAATCTCGGAGATGTCAACGGGAATATGGGAGAATGAAAGGGGTTTAGTGTAGATGGGAGATAAATGGTTAACATGGACTTTGGTGAGAAGTTGTTGTAGTTAGTACATCACACAGAGTACACTTCAACAGAATTCCTAATGAACAATTGCAAATGGATTTAAGCTTAACACAGCTGAACCTTTTTAACAATGTTGAAGAGAACAAGTTTGTCGGAAACTCTATTTGCAGTCAAGTTCCTCAGCAAAAGCTGTGGTCAAGGAATAAGAGTGTTGACAATTTTCTATATAAGGAGCAAATTCAACAATCAGAGGTGCAAAGGAACTTGGGTGTCCTTATGCAGGATTCCCTCAGGGTTAACTTGCAGTTTGAGTCGGTGATAAGGTAGGCAAATATAATATTGGTATTAATTTCGAGAAGTCTAGAATATAAAAGGAAGGTTATAGCAGTGGGGCTTTATAAGGCACTGGTCAGACTGCGCTTGGAGTATTGTGAGCAATTTTGGGCTCCTTATCTAAGAAAGGATGGGCCACCATTGGAGTGGGTCCAGAGGAGGCTCACGAAAATTATTCCAGGATTGAAAGGGTTAACAATGAGGAGCATTGGAGGGCTCTGGGCCTCTACTCACTGGAATTTAGAAGAATGAGAATGGATCTCATTGAAGCCTATTGAATATTGAAAGGTCTAGAAGATAGACTGGATGTGGAGAGGATGTTTCCTATGGTGGGGAGTCTAAGACGTCATCCCTTCATAAAAGAGATGAGGAGCAATTTCTTTTAGCCAGAGGGTGGTGAATCTGTGTAATTCATTGCACAGGCGGCTGTGGAGGCTAAGTCATTGGGTATGCTTAAAGTGGAGGTTGATAGATTCTTGATTAATAAGGGCATCAAAGGTTAGGGGCAGAAGTGAACAGGATTGAAAGTGATAATAAATCAGCCTTGATGGAATGGCGGAGCAGACTCGATGGACTGAATGGCCTCATTCTGCTCCTATGTCTTATGATCTTATGGTCTTCTTATGAACAGACAATTGCAAATGAGCTAAGCTTGGCACAGCTGAACCTTAATGACAATGTGAAAGAGAGACAAGACTGTCAGGAACTCTATTTATAGTCGAGTATTATAGAGAGGGCACTGTGGGTCAATGGTTATAGCCACCTTTCAAATATCATTACAAAATTAATGCAGACAAAAAGGAAACTGGAAGTGTTGCCGTTAAAATCAATGTTGTTGGATTGGGCTGTATAAGTGTGATGTTCCTTGTAGTTTAACTTTCTTATGTTTGTTTTGTACTTTTGTATAATCACCTATATACATGTGATTGTTTGGTGGGTTTTTCAGTGGTTACTGTTGCCCCTGTATTTTTCTGGAAACTTTTTGTTTTAGTGGTGCATTTCACATTACTTGAATCCGGCTGCTTAATTGGTTGACTGTTACCTTTTGGAGTTTCAATGGAATCAGTGACCAGACATCTTGTTCATTCTCTTTTCGCTTTTTTTCCTCCATCTCTCTTCCTCAACTCTTTTCTCCTTCCCTCTTCATCTCTCACCGTGCTTCTCCCTTGTTTTCTTTGTTCTTCTAATGCTTAATACAATGATAGTAAGCTTCATTCTTAACTTCCAAAGAACCTGTGGACCACAAAAGCATAAGGATCCAACAATGTCAAAGGCAAGAGTGTGCTTCAGGATCCTGTGATTCCAGTGAGGAATCAGTCTTATTTCATTTAGATTTTAAGGCACATTGCTATCCACAAACTTCAATGGCACCTCGACACCACAACCATCATCGATGATCAACAGGAGCAGAATCACCAGTGACATTATGACCGCAGACACACCTGTTCACCTTGCAACACATGGAGGATCTCAGGGGGATTGGTCTGTTGAATTTGAGCTGCTTCTCTCGATGGTGTCACAGGTAGAGAGAGAAAGCTGTGAGAAGCTCCACCAGACTATGGACATCTATGCTGAGTCTAATCAACTGCTTTCTTGCTAATTGTAGAATCCATGCTCAAAACAAAAGGTAATTTTGTTATTTTTAGTGATTTATACAGTATATACACTCAGTGGCTACTTACACCTGCACACGTGCTTTTTAATCTAAATATCTCAGCAGCCATTCATGTGGCAGCAACTCAATGCATAAAAGCATGCAGACATGGTCAAGAGGTTCAGTTGTTGTTCAGACCAAACTTCAGAATGTGGGAGAAAAGTGATCTAAATGACTTTGACCGTTGAACGATCGTCGGTGCCAGATAGGATGGTTTGAGTATCTCAGAAACTGCTTACCTCCTGGGATTTTCACATGCAACAGTCTCCAGACTTTACAGAGAATGGTGCAAAAAACATTAAAAAACTACAAAGATTGGCAGTTCTGGGAACATCTTGTTAATGAGAGAGGTCAGAGGAGAATGGCCGGACTGGTTCAAGCTGACAGGAAGGCAACAGTAATTAAAACCATACATTACAACAGTAATGTACAGCAGAGCATCTCTGAATCCACAATACGTCAAACCTTGAAGTGAATGGGCTACAGCAGCAGCAAATCACGAATGTAGACTCGGCAGCCATTTTATTAGGTACAGGAGGTATCTAATAAAGTGGCCGCCGAGTGTGTAAATATTAACAAATATGAATATGTTGACAAGGAGAAGGTACAGGAGCCTGACTACTCACACTCAAAATTTGAGGAACAGCTTCCTCCCCATCAGCAGATTTCTGACCAGTCCATGAATCCATGAACACTACCTCATTATTCTTCTTTTTTCCACTATTTATTTATTTTGGGATTTATCGTTTTTTTTCTTGCATGGCACTGTTGCCATAAAACAACAAATTGCATGTCATATAAGACAGCAAAAATAAACCTGCTATTGACTCTGATTTGGTGTACTTCTTTATTAAGACATACCGCTCTCTTATTGATGAAGGACTTACGTGATAGACCTTGTAATCATAACAGCAACAGCCAGTTTGGAATAACAGTTTGTACAATTAATGTTTGGATAACTTTTAATGCTTAACATTGTTAATAAAGCATCTTTATTGCAATCCATTGAGTCCACTTGCACTCACATACACCACTTACAGAAGAAATTACAATAATCTCAAGCCTGGATAACTGAATCTTATTTATAATTTAATTTTCCTGTTGCCTGGAAATTCTGTCAGTGTGGGCCTACAGATTGGGCACAAATATTTTATTGCATAAGTTCTAAAATCCAAATCTGAGATTTGGTTTGTCACCTAAAATACTCAAAAACTTCCACAGATATACCTTGGCGAGCATTCTGGCTGGCTGCATCGCCATCTGGTACAGGGGTGTACTGCACAGCTGACTGATTTTACAGCCCTCTGCAGCTTACTCTGGTACTCAGATGCTGCCTGACCTGCTGAGTTCCTCCAGCATCTTGTGTACGTTGCTCAATTTTTCCGGCATCTACAGAGTCTCGTGTCTGGGGAACACCAATACAGTTGGATGGAAAATCCAAGAAAAAGCAGTGGATTCAGCCCTGCCAATGGGTAAAGCCCTCCCAACCATTGAGGACATCTACATGAAACACTGTTGTAGGAAAGCAGTATCCATCATCAGAGATCCCTACTGCCCAGGTCTAGAATGTTCAAGAGCCTCAGGACTCGCACCACCACACAACTGAAATAATCTCACTGTCAATGACTCTTTATCTCCTTATCTCATGTTCTTATTATTCATTGCTATTTACTTATATTTACATTTGCACAGTTTGTTGTCTTCTGCACTCTGGCTGATCTTTCATTGATCCTGTTATTGTTACTATTCTATAGATTTGCTGAGTGTGCCCACTGGGAAATGAGTCTCAGGTGACATCTATGTATTTTGAAAATAAAATTTACTTTGATCTTTGAAAGGGAGCAGTTTTGGCTGAGACCATTGGCACACATCGCAGACGGGCCTCTAGATAAAGTATCAGGGCCTCTGCAAGAGTTATGCAAAAACATGAGACTTAAGAGCATTCCTTAAGTCTTATTTTCCCTCTCTGTTTTAAGTTTTATTTTCCCTCTCTGTCTGCTGTGACTGATGATAACTAAACATTTTCCTTGGCGGCTTCCTCCTCCGCACTCCCGCCCTCCATCCTCACCACACCACCCCTCACACATTCAGCTGGGATGAGGTAATAGCTTTGAAATGGAGACAGAGTCTGCTTTTCCTTGACATATTTTAAAATGTTGCAGAACTAGAGATAGTAACGCACCAAAAGTTCTGTGCAAGATTAGAATTAGGAGGTTTTTTTCTCATTTCAACTCAACATCACAATAAAGTCAAGTGTCTTCCCTACTCCTAAAAGAGGAATTTGTTACCAATTAATGGCGTGTTTTTATGTTTGCCATTTTTATAGTTACTCTGTTAACAAACAGGGCTTTACTTCTTCTCCTCATCTGTACAGCATCAATCACTGTCACCTCTCTGTATCACACAAGAGTTGGCCTTTCATGCATCACATTTCAAAGCAGTTCCCTGCTCCTCGAGGGAAAAGAAGATCACAAATGACATTTAGCTAGCATGACAACGAGCAGCATGAAATTCTGCTGAAAAAGCAGAACTTAATAGATGTAGAGGTTCAGGGATTCTCCCCAGACATAATTGTTATAATCCATCATTTAAGGCTTCCTCACAACATAAGGTTCACGTCAATGTCATGTTACTCTCTGTCTTATTTTCAGCTATTGTCTGCTCAGCGACTCACAGCTATGGAAGGGTTGGTAACGTTGTGATTTCTGAGTCAGAAGGTCCTGGGCAGAAGTCCCATTCAAAGTCAAAGTCAAAGAAAATTTATTATCAAAGTATGTCACCTTGAGGTTCATTTTCTTACAGGCATTTACAGGAAATGAAGAATTTACAAAAAACTACACATAAACAAAGAGTGACAAACAACTGATGTGCAGAAGAAACCAATTTGTGCAAATATAAATAGATAGATAACAAAGACTGTGAATATGTGTTGTAGAGCCCTTGGAGTGCTCTACAACTACACATTTATAGTTTGTGGAATCAGTTCAGAGTTGAGGTGAGTGAAGATATCCACCCTGGTTCATGACCCTGATGCTTGCAGGGTAATATTTATTCCTGAACCTGGTGATGTGGGACCTAAGGCTCCTGTGCTTCCTGCCCAATAGTAGAGGTGAGAAGAGAGCTGGTCTGGATTGTGAGGTCCAGGGTATTACACAAATACTCAGGGAGTGCTAGACCGTCAAATGTGTCAAACTCTAAGGGGCTTTAAACCAAGGCTTTGTTTACTGTGGCAGCTGGAGCAATGGATTCCGTGGTACTAACTTACACAAGAGGAGGTATTCTCAATATTCTGACCAATATCAGTAAAGCAGCCAGCATAACCGAATACCCCACCCACCCAGACATTCTCTCTTCTCCCCTCTTCCATCAAGCAGAAGACAGGAAAGCCTGCAAGCAGGTATTACCAAGCTCAAGGACTGCTACTCCACTGCTAAGCCTATTAAAATATTTCTCGAGTTTGATAAAATGGTCACAGTCTACTTTGCACCTTTTTGTCTACCCACACTCCACTTCCTCTGTAACTGTAACACTTTATTCTGTTACTTCCGTTACTGTTTTACTGTCTATGTTCCGTGTATTGGTCTGACCTGTATGAATGTTATGCAAAAGCTTTTCTGTATCTCAGCACATGTGAAATAATAAACCTATTCCAATTCCAATATCGTCCCCTTAACTGCATCCCCACAGAAGCTCTGTTCATTGTCAGATGGTGGTGTCCTATTTAAGGTGACCTAGTGATACGGACAGTAGAGCTGCTTCTTCGCACCTCCCGTGACCTGGGTTCAACTCTGGCCTCCAGTGCTGTTAGTGTGGAGTCTGCACGCTCTCCCGGTGACTATGTGGGTTTCCTTCGGGTACTCCGGTTCCTCACACATTTCAATTGTGCCGGTGTGGTAGATTAATCGGCCACTGTCCATAGTACATAGGTGAGTGATAGGATTTGGGAGGGGGTGGCAAAGTTGATGTGAATGTGGGGAGAAGAAGAACAAAATGGGTTGGGATAAGATCAGTGCAAAGATGGGTACTTGACGGTCGGCACAAACTCAGTAGACAAGAGATCAGTTTCCATGATATATCTCTCTGTGACTCTATATTCACAAAACTCTCAATGTTCATAATATGTTGAACAGGCTGCAGAGTACTAAGGAATCTCCTGAAAGATACTTTGTAAGTGCAAATCACTCTAGCACTTCACCGCTATATTACTGATTTCATTGTACTGAAAACACTTTTGCTGGTTCCTCACCATATTGAGAATGCCGATCTTGATCAACCAGGTTGAGTTTATTACGACTGTAACTGATGCAAAGAGAAATCCTATGTATTAGGTCTTTCCAAATACTTTTGACTCAAAATTTTGCCCATCTTTTGAATTTATATCTGTTGTAATGTGAGCATTATTAGAAGTAAGTTAATACTAATTAGGATAATGGGGCAGGGGTTTTACTTCCATTCTTCTTACTTCCGATGCTTTGAAAATAGTGTTCTTGCCATGCCCTACGGGTTGTGAAAGCCTCTGTATATACATAACCGTTTTGACGTTCGAGATAAAGTTGTTTCTTTGGACATGAAGTTGTCGAGTATGCCTTTTTAAGGTAGAAGTTACCACAATATCCCTGTAAGTGGATATATAACTGGCCTTCACCCTCAAGAAAGAGACTACTCATATTTACAGTCCAGCCTGACTGTTGGAACCTGCAAGAGGAACACAACCTTGCCGTGGTTTGGAGGCTTGCATACCTCAATGACCCGGAGAGCTCTGTTGGCTGGAGTCAGGGCTCTATGCTTTGGCTCTTGATAGGGTCACCCATACCAAACGGATTGAAGGGTAGAGGACAGATCGAGCGTGCTCCACTGATCCTCCAAGTTCTGGGTTCAGCTCAGGGCTGACAACCCTGACCGGTAAAATAAAATTGTTACAGAAACAACAACAAAGAATCCTTCTATACCTGAGTGTGACGGTATTCCCGAGTCTCCACCCAGGACTAACATGACTGACAGTGGTGAAAACTGAGAGGAAGCTACTGACATGATGAACATTGCCCGAGATGGAGAGCCTTCACTGCTGCCCCAAACACCGGGGGTGTAACAGGCAGTAAGTAAGTAAGTTGCAGTTGGAAGGTGGACTTTTGTCTGAGACAAACTTTCAAACTTTCCTTTGGGGAACCACATATCTGTTTAAGCCTCAGAACGTTTTAAAGGATGGCAGAGAAAATTTTAATCATGCTGTCAGGACTTGGATTTTATCTAACCATTCTTCGGTACACTGTATTCTAAAGGATCACATTTGTTAATTTATTAGTAATATTAAGAGTCTCTTGAATATGTGGAATTCCTAATACCATAATTTTTAATCATACTTTTTTGTCTGATTTAGAATTGGATGCTTCTAGTCATTTTAAAGAGCCACTTCAGTAAATCAAATCATGAATTAAAGTCCTTAAAGCAATCAAGATAGTTCTTAAATCCTTATAAATATTTCTATTGCTGGAAAGAGCATGAGCTCTTTCTACAGAGTACAAGTCTCCTTTGCACCTCAGTGACCAGGGCGCCTCGCTTTATGCCTGGTTTGATGCACAGAGCAAAGAGCTGGCAAGGAACGCATACCCCAGGGGAGCAGGCACTCTGTCTGGTTGAAGCTGAGCTGAGGAAGACCCTGGCCAGGATCAACTCGTGCTTTTTAAGGAGGCAACCATCATTCCAGTGCCAAAGACGGTGACAGTAACCTGCCTAAACGACTATTGTCCTGTGGAATTAGATTAGATATGATTAGATTATGAGGACATGCAGTCCTCTTTTATTGTCATTTAGTAATGCATGCATTAAGAAATGATAGTGTTTTTTCAGAATGATATCACAGAAACACATGACAAACCGACTTAAAAACTGACAAAAACCACATAATTATAACAAATAGTTACAACAGTGCAAAGCAATACCGTAATTTGATAAGAACAGACCATGGCACAGTAAAGGTCTCAAAGTCTGTCGAAAGTCCCATCATCTCACGCGAACGGTAAACCTCCAGCGCCGCCAACTTGCCGATGCAGCATCCTGGAAGCATCCGACCACAGTCCGACTCTGAGTCCATCCAAAAACTCCGAGCCTCCAACCAGCTCTCCAACACCAAGCACCGAGCACCATCTCTGCCGAGCGCTTCAACACCGGCCCCGGCAACAAGCAATAGGCAAAGCCGAGGATTTGGAGCCTTCCCCTCCGGAGATTCTCGATCGCACAGTAGCAGCGGCAGCGAAGTGGGCATTTCAGAAGTTTCTCCAGGTGTTCCTCCGTGCTTCTCATGACTGTCTCCATCAAATCAGGATTGTGCACGGCCCCCTAGTTACACATACGATATCATTCGGAACAGCTGCACGCGTTGCGTCGCACTGCCATCTTCTCCTCCCTCCTTTAACATCAACCATTATGAAATGCTTTGAGTTGTTGGTCATGGGATGCATTAAGCCTTTTATCCTGGCTATGTTGATGCCTTCCAGGTCACTTTTCACTCGAATCGATCCACTGGCAATGCCATAACCTCCGCCTTCTATTCTGTCCTGTCCCACCTGAAAAATGGGGTCTCATAAGCCTGGCTGCTGTTTATAGACTTCATTTCGGCATTTAACACCACCATACTCCAGAAACTGGTGGGAAACTGTCCTCGCTGGGTCTCAACCCCTCCCTCTGTAACTGGATTCTTAACCGAAAGGCCACAGTCAATCCGTATGGACAGTGACGTCTCTAGTCCCATTATGCTGGGCAGTGGCGCTCCCCACGGCAGCTGCTTTTCACACTGTTGATGCACACTGTATCGCAGGACCCAGCTCAGACCGTGTCATCATTGCGGATGAGACAACAGTGGTTGGCCTCATCAACGACGATGATGAGTCAGAACACAGAGAGGAAGTGGGGCAGCTGGTGGACTGGTCTGGAAACAACAACTTAAGTCTGAACGTGGAGGAGACCAAGGAAATGATTGTGGACTTAGGAAGGTGCGGATGAACCATCCCCCTCTGCACACGCATGGCTCCTCCATAGAGAGAGTTAAGTGTGCCAAGTTCCTGGGAGTTCACATCACAGATGACCTCACCTGATCCCTCAATATCACTTCCTTGATTAAGAAAGGCACAGCAGCCCCTCCACTTCCTGAGGAGATCGAGGAAAGCGAGGCTCCCCCCACCTCTCCATCTTAACTGAATTTTACAGGAGCACCATTGAAAGCGTCCCGACAAGTTGCATCTCCATCTGGTACGGGAGCAGAAGAGTATCAGACCGATAATCGCTACAAAGGACTGTGAGAATGGCTGGGATGATCATAGGGGTCTCCCTACCATCCATCAGAAACATTTATCAGGAGCACTGCATACGCAGGGTCCTCAGTATTATCAAGGATTCCACCCACCCTTCCAGTATCCTCTTTTACTTTTTACCATCAGGCAGGAGACTCTGATGCATAAAATCAAGAATGGTCAGGATGAGAAACAGCTTCTTCCCTCAGGCCATTAGGCTTCTGAACTCCCTGCCGCATCACATTCAAAGTGTCACTGGATAATTTGCACTGTACCCTACAATATTCAATCTATGCACTTCACTTTGTTTATCTATGCATGATTCATCTGTAGATTTAATTCCTAGTTTCCTAAGTTATTGTGTTACTTTTCACATGTACTACTGTGATTTACACCCTGGTCTGGAGAAACGTTGTCTCATTTGACGGTATACATGTATATTGTTAAATGATACTAAACTTGACTTGACTGAAGATAAAGGGTAGTCAATCTATAACATCTGCAGTTCAATGTAAGCAGGGAACCTAAATGAATTTTAGAGAGATAGAATACTACAGGATAGAAATCGGCCCTTTGGCCCATCAAGTCTGTGCCAACCTGGCCCCATCTATCTGCACCCAGACCATAGGCCTCCATACCCCTCTCATTCACGTACCTATTCAAGCTGCTGTGATGGAACCAACATTTTACTCATGGTTTTTACAGTATTGCTTTAAGAAGCTAAAACATGTTCTTGTGAATATGGAACTGTTTGTTCTTTCTATTGTTGAGTAAGCAGTTTCATCCTGGTATCCTGGAGTGTATCCTTTGACGAAAGAAAAGAGCAGGCGCCATCTTTTCAGTAAGTATCAGACTTGAGTTATTTTCTGTCGCGATTCAAAATGGCATCAACAAGGAATGGTTTTGTCAGCAGAAGGAAGAATTCTTACATAGCAATTAGGCAAAAAAACGGGCACTTGTTTCTACTCGGCATTTGAGGTATCATCAATATAATAGAGCCATACAGCACTGAAACTGGCCTTTCAACCCACTGAGTCTACACCAATCTACTGTTCCAAGTTCAAAGTAAAATTTATTATCAGAGTACATACATGTCACAACATACAACCCTGAGATTCTTTTTCTGTGGCCATGCGTAGCATATCTGTAGAACAGTAACTGTAAACAAACTGTGCAAATGCAGATTTAAATAAACAGCAATAAATAATAAACATGAAATAATAATATAACAGAGAGTAGCTATCCCCTTTTGTTCGAGACCCTAATGGTAGAGGGGTAGTAATTGTCCTTGAACCTGGTGGTGTGAGTCCTGTAGCTTCTACCTGATGGCAGCAGCCAGAAAACAGCATGGCCTGGGCGGTAAGGATCTTTGATGATGGATGCTCTGATGATGGCTTCTACCGCAACGTTTCATGTACGCATGGTCAATGTTTGGGAGGGTTTTACTCATGATGTACTGGGCCGAATCCACTACATTTTGTAGGATTTTCCACTCAAAAGCATTGTTGCTCCCACACCAGGCCATAATTTCACTACACTTTCCACACATCTACAGTAGTTTGCCAAGGTTTTCGAAGACATGCCAAATCTCCTCAGACTCCTCAGGAAGTAGAGGCGCTTAGTATGTGTTTTCATACTAATTTGATATTGTTTTTTAATTCTTTCCACATTCTCATCAACTTCCCCAGAACCTATCATTTGAACGCTAGTCCAGATAGACTGGGAGTTTGCTGCGTTTTTGCCCTGCTATCTGATGAACTGAGATGGCTAATATAAGTAGGCTTGGGCCTACTCTGGCTGCTCTGGGGAGAAAATCTAAGGATTCAGTCTGTCGCTTACTCCCAATTTTGTTTGATATGTGTTCTTTTTCTTCTCTTATGGTCTTTTTTCAAACTGGGTTCTTCGGGATTATTGCTTTGTGGCTGCCTGTAAGCAAACAAATCTCAAGGTGTATAAATTACATATTCTTTGATAATAAAAGTACTTGATACTTGATTCACCTACATGCTGGGGCAATTCACAGCAGCCAATTAACTTGCCAACTGGCTTGTCTACGGGAGAAAACCAGAGCACCCAGAGAAAGCCCACATTGTCACAGGGAGAATGTGCAAACAACATACAGACAATACCCATGGTCGGAAGCAGACATCCCACCTCTCCCGGAAGTTCCGGGAGTCTCCCACATATTAATAGTGGCTCCCTGATGCCCGCAAATTATATACAATATCCCGGAAATCAATTTTTTTGAGAGCGAGAGAGAGAAAGCAGGAGAGTGCGCAAGAGAGCGACCACGAGAGAGAGAGAGCGCAAGAGAGAGAGAGGGAGCGCATGAGCAAGACAGAGAGAGCGCGCCATGTCAGAGTGTTCCAAAAAAAGAAAATATAAAACGTACATCACCCCAGACTACACTAAAGTGTACCCCTGCCTAATAGGGATCAAAAATAATGACAGTGTTTCTCACTGCACTGTTTGCAACAGTGACTTTTCTATTGCCCATGGTGGGTTAAGGCTGTAAAAGGCATGTTGAGGTGAGTTTAACAAGTGTCATTTGTTCATTAGCATAGCTAATGTTATTTAAACTAGCTGGCTAGCTGCTAAGGAGCTACCCTATTGCAGACACCCCACCTCTCCCAGAAGCTCCGGGAGTCTCCTGCAAACTGATGGTGCTCCCTCCCTGAAATGAATTTTTGCAGGGTGGGATGTCTGCGGGGCTGAAGCTGGGTCAGTAGTGCAGAGGGACAGTGCCTCCACCAGCTGCACCACTCTGCTGGAACTGTTCAGAGAGCACAGCCCCAGAGAAAAGTGCAGACACATGAGACTGCAGACACTGGAACCTGGGAGAATATACAACCTGCTGGAGGAACTCAGCAAGTCGAGCAGAGTCTGTGGGAGGCAGGGACTGGTGCAGGATTTTGACACACAACTTGGCAATTGCTTTCTTCCAGCAAAGCAGTTCCAGAAAGCAATATGGCAGAGAAAATTTGTTTTTTTTTAATTTTCTACATTCAATAGAAAATATAGGAACTGAGGCTGCTTTGTTTCAAGCTTGAAGATGAAGTTGGAGTGAGAGACATCAGACTTGACAAGCCTATTCCATCCAGAGGCTGTTCTATCACAGGCTTTCACATTACCACTAATTAAACCCATTTGATTTATCACCCTGGCTCACTTGTTCTGCTGAGAAAGCAGATTTAATGACCTGAGCACGCATTCTTGACTGATTGCGAAGCATTACCGAAGGTGTGTCTCATTGTTAAGTACTCGCTTTCAGAACTGTCAGAGCAAAACTCCATCTCTTCTTCCAGGTAAACAAAATAGGGGAAAAGGAGCAGATAATTCTTATTGTCATGACTGCTAATATTCTCTCAAGCAACACTATAAAGAAAGTTCTCTGAGAAAATTATGTGAAGATTAACAGCTATTTAAGAGAGTACATTTGAAATATGATCTATTGGATATAAAATGCTTTGAAGTGTTTCACTCTGATTCTGTACAATATTATGGTCTTATATTGTTATAAGAAATTGTCCTCTCCACAACCTCATTTGAAAAAGGATCAAGATTGCACTAAGTATCATTGTATCACTCAGTCTCATTTCCCAACAGACACCAAATCTGTTGCCTTTTAAAATGAGTTAATCAAACCTTCTTTAGATATAAGACTGAGTTATAAAGTTCTCCAGCTGGTAAAATGTTAACTTAATAGGAACACCATTTTCATCATGGTGTCAGGAGCAAGTGATATGATCCCAGGTTCCAAGAGTTTGTTTGAAACTCTTTTTTTAAGGCAGGCTGATCTGTTCATTCTGTCCTGCCTGTAATGTTTTCCTTCACTGATATTTAAGGAAGTGGGTGCAGTTGTACCAACACAGTCAGGGTAAGAAATCTGGAAAGAGCACTACCAGAAAGGAGGGATCCTGAAATTTCTGTCGATGTAACCCTAGCAACACATCAACAAACAGATCTCAACAGCCTCGCAAAGGAAGATCATCAGATATGGGAACAGAATTAGGCCTGTCGGGTCTGCTCTGATATTCCATCATGGCTGATCCTCTTTCCCTCTCAGTCCCAATCTCCTGCCTTCTCCCCGTATCCCTTCATGAACTGCCTTATCAAGAATCTATCAGCCTCTGCCTTAAATATACCCAGTGACTTGGCCTCCACAGCTGCCTGTGGCAAAGAATTCCACAGATTCATCACCATGGAAGAAAAGCAATGAAGTGGTATTAGATGTTTTAAAACCATCTAGTGCAATTATCTAATATTTCTATCTATTCGATCACTAATATCTATCACCAACCACTATTCCCAGCCTTCAACATTGCCTTCCTGACTCCGTGCCAGGCTTCAGCTGCTCTGACAGATACCACAGCACAAGCGCTGTTTCTCCAATCATCAGTGAGCGTCTTTGTAATTCTCAGTTAGAATATTTAATCATAAATGTTCAGATTTTTCTTTACCAATGAATAGTAAGTTAGGCTGGGATTTGTAATTCCCTCATATGCGCTACACCAGCAGGACAAAGTATAAATACCAACAGTGCTGACTTAGAAAATCATTACCAAGCATAATTTTTATGCTTCAGAGTTTTCTTCATAAGGTATGCAAAACAAATTGTTTTTGTAATCCATACGGCCTTGGAGGAAATTAAACAATCTGCTCTCTATAAATAATTCTTGTTTCCTCCATTAACTGTCAGTGCAGCTGGTGGCGTTCTATTCACATGTGTAAGAGTATTAATATTTAAATCACTGATAGACTTACTTAAAGTAAATGGCAAATTCGAGTTTCCATTTCCTTCAAGGTTTTTGTGGAAACAAAGGTTCACAGGAAGAAAAGGCACCCACTTCCAACTTTCACAGTCTCTTCTGCATGTTGGGGAATTCTATAATTTCAGGTGCTCAAAAGTGATTAAAATGATGGAGAAATAAACAGGAAATCTGGCCTACACATATTCCTTCCTGCCATCTATACCTTTTGGTGAGAGTGATGCTGTAGGTCCTTTGAATGTGCTGCCATTCAAGGAATTTCTATAAATGGGACTATTCATAAGATCTCCCTTTATGCGGATGATCTTTTGGTTTATGTTTCGAATCCCGAAGAATCTATTTCTAGTTCATTGAAATTATTAAATGAATTTGGATTGTTTTCAGGGTATAAATTAAACCTGCATAAAAGTGAATTATTCCCTTTACATGATTCTGCTTCTATATATGATGACATTCCTCTAAAAGTTACCGATTCTTTTAAATATTTAGGTATTTAGGTATTACTGAAAGAGAAATTCAGAAAGCTATTCTTTCAGTTTATAGAGTTCACTGTAATAGTCTTGAAAATTTGTATTAGTATCTTCATAATTACAAGCTAAACTACCATCTCCCTTACGAATTTTTAAAATTTCTCTTTTAGCTCTAACTGCTTTAAGTTGAGATGCTAATAGCTTGTTACTTTTATCTCCAAACATATAAAATTGACTTTTTAATTTAAGCAAATTTCTTTCAATAGGGTAAGTTAATGGTAAATTATATTGTGATTGAAGTTCAACTCTTTGTTTAAATAAATTAACATTAGGGGAAATTGCATAAGTGTTATCCAGGTCTTTATTATTTATTATGTAGAGGTAGAGGCCGATATATTCAGACATTTAAGAAGCTCTTAGATAGGCTCATGGATGATTAAAAAATCGGAGGGCTATATGGAAGGGCAGAGTGAGATTGATCTTCGAGTAGGTTAAAATGTTGGCATAACATCACTGGCTGAAGGGCCTGTGCTGTGCTACACTGTTCTATGTTTGCACTGGAACCGGAGGGGGACTAATATCCTAGCGGGAAGGTTTATTAACGCTGCACAATGGTGTTCAATCTGGAGTTGCAGGGGGATGGGAACCAGATTGCCAGAACAGTTAGTGAAGAGATTATGGAGGCAGATGATGGTAAGACCTCAGGTAAAGTTAGGAATCAGATGGTTGAGCGTGGTGCGATAAATGTCTTGAGCTGTGTACACTTCAATGCAAGAAGTATCATAGAGAAGGCAGCTGATAGTGCTGAAGATGAGGTTTAATAACTGGAGAGATAGTAATGGTGGACAAGGGAATGGCAGACAAACTGAATAAGTATTTTGCATCAGCCTTCATTGTGGAAGACACTAGCAGTATGGTGTCAGGATTCATGAAGTGTGTGAAGTTACCACTCCGAGAGAGTATGTTCCTGGGAAACTGCAGGGCCTAAAGGTAGATAAGTCACCTGGACCAGATGGTGTATACCCTAGAGTTCTGAAAGAGGTAGCTGAAGAGATTGTGGAAGTATTAGTAACGATCTTTCAAAAATCACTGAATTCTTGCATGGTTCTGGAAAGCTGGAAAGTTGCAAATGTCACTTCACTCTTCAAGGAGGGAGAACCAAAAGAAAGTAAACTATAGGCCGGTTAGTCTGACCTCAGTGGTCAGGAAGGTGTTGGAGTTGATTATTAAGGATGAGGTCACAGGGTACTTGGAGGCATATGACAAAATAGGTCATAGTCAACATGGTTTCCTCAAGGGAAAATCTTGCCTGCTAAATCTGTTGGAATTATCTGAAGAAATCCCAGGGATATCAAGGAGCAGAGAGGGAAACAGATCCTGGAAAAGTGTAATAATAACAGAATTGTCGTGATGGGAGATTTGAATATCCCAAATATCGATTGGCATCTCCCTAGAGCAAGGGTTTTAGATGGGGTGGAGTTTGCTAGGTGTGTTCAGGAAGGTTTCTTGACACAATATGTAGATAAGCCTACAAGAGGAGAGTCTGTACTTGATTTGGTATTGGGAAATGAACCTGGTCAGGTGTCAGATCTCTCAGTGGGAGAGCATTTTGGAGATAGTGATCGTAATTCTATCTCCTTTACAATAGCATTGGAGAGAGATAGGAACAGACAAGTTAGAAGAGTGTTTAATTGGAGTAAGGGAAATTATGAGGCTATCAGGTAGGAAATTGGAAGCTTAAGTTGGGAACAGAAGTTCTCCCGGAAAAGTACGGAAGAAATGTGGCAAATGTTCAGGGGATATTTGTGTGGAGTTCTGCATAGGTACGTTCCAATGAGACAGGGAAGTTATGGTAGGGTACAAGAACCATGGTGTACAAAGGTTCTAATAAATCTCATCAAGAAGAAAAGAAAAGCTTACAAAAGGTTCAAAGAGCAAGGTAATGTTAGAGATCTAGAAGATTATAAGGCTAACAGGAAGGAGCTTAAAAGGAAATTAGGAGAGCCAGAAGGGGCCATGAGAAGGCCTTGGCGGGCAGGATTAAGGAAAACCCCAAGGCATTCTACAAGTATGTGAAGAGCAAGAGGATAAAATGTGAAAGAATAGGACCAATCAAGTGTGACAGTGGGAAAGTGTGTATGGAACCAGAGAAAACAGCAGAGGTACTTAATGAATACTTTACTTCAGTATTCACCATGGAAAAGGATCTTGGTGATTGTATTGATGACTTGCAGCAGACTGCAAAGCTTGAGCATGTAGATATTAAGAAAGAGGATGTGCTGGAGCTTTTGGAAAGCATCAAGTTGGATAAGTGGCCAGGATCGGATGAGATGTACCCCAGTCAACTGTGGGAGGCGAGGGAGGAGATTGCTTAGCCTCTGGCAATGATCTTTGAATCATCAATGGGGATGGGAGAGGTTCTGGAGGATTGCAGGGTTGTGGATGTTGTTCATTTATTCAAGAAAGGGAGTAGAGATAGCCCAGGAAATTATAGACCAGTGAGTCTTACTTCAGTGGTTGGTAAGTTGATGGAGAAAATCCTGAGAGGCAGGGTTTATGAACATTTGGATTGGTATAATATGATTAGGAATAGTCAGCATGGCTTTGTCAAGGGCAGGTCGTGCCTTACGAGCCTGATTGAATTTTTTGAGGATATGACTAAACACATTGATGAAGGAAGAGCAGTAGATGTTGTGTATATGGATTTCAGCAAGGCATTTGATAAGGTACCCCATGGAAGGCTTATTGAGAAAGTAAGGAGGCATAGGATCCAAGGGTACCTTGCTTTGTGGATCCCAGAACTGGCTTGCCCACAGAAGGCAAAGAGTGGTTGTAGACGGGTCATATTCTGCATGGAGGCTGGTGACCAGTGGTGTGCCTCAGGGATCTGTTCTGGGACCCTTACTCTTTGTGATTTTTATAAATGACCTGGATGAGGAAGTGGGAGATGGGTTAGTAAGTCTGCTGATGACACAAAGGTTGGAGGTGTTGTGGATAGTGTGGAGGGCTGTCAGAGGTTACAGCGGGACATTGATAGGATGCAAAACTGGGCTGAGAAGTGGCAGATGGAGTTCAACCCAAATAAGTGTGAGGTGGTTCAGTTTGGTAGGTCAAATATGATGGCAGAATATAGTATTAATGGTAAGACTCTTGACAGTGTGGAGGATCAGAGGGATCTTGGGGTCCAAGTCTCAAAGCAGCTGTGCAGGTTGACTTTGTGGTTAAAAAGGCATATGGTGTATTGGCCTTCATTAATCGTGGAATTGAATTCAGGAGCCAAGAGGTAATGTTGAAGCTATATAGGACCCTAGTCAGACCCCACTTGGAATACTGTGCTCATTTCTGGTCACCTCACTACAGGAAGGATGTGGAAACCATAGAAAGGGTGCAGAGGAGATTTACAAGGATGTTGCCTGGATTGGGGAGCATGCCTTATGAAAACAGGTTGAGTGAACTCGTCTTTTCTCTTTGGAGTGACGGAGGGTGAGAGGTGACCTGATAGAGGTGTCTATGATGATGAGAGGCATGATCGTGTGTATAGTCAGAGGCTTTTTCCCAGGGCTGAAATGGTTACCACAAGCGGATACAGGTTTAAGGTGCTTGGAAGGAGGTACAGAGGAGATGTCAGGGCTAAGTTTTTTACGCAGAGAGTGGTGAGTGCGTGGAATGGGCTGCCGGCAACGGTGGTGGAGGCGGATACGATAGGGTCTTTTAAGAGACTTTTGGATAGGTACATGGAGCTTAGGCTATGGATAAGCCTAATAATTTCTAAGGTAGGGACATTTTTGGCACAACTTTGTGGGCCAAAAGGCCTATATTGTGCTGTAGGTTTTCTATGTTTCTAAATTACAAGCAGGATAGACAAAGGAGAATCAGTTGATATTGTGTACTTGGATTTTCAGAAGATCTTTGGCAAGGTGCCACCCATGAAGCTGCTTAACAAACTACAAGGCCATGTATTACACGAATGATTCTAACATGGATAAAGCAGCGGCTGATTGGCAGGAGGCAAAGAGTGGGAGCCTTTTCTGGTTGGCTACTGGTGACTAGTGGTGTTCCATAGAGGTCTGTGTTGGGACCGATTTGTTTTCCGTTATCTGTCAATGATTTGGACAATGGAATTGATGACTTTGTTGCAAAGTTTACAGATGATATGAAGATAAGTGGAGGGGCAGGTAGATTTGAAGATGTAGTGAGGCTACAGAAGGACTTAAGATGAATTAGGAGAAAGGACAAAGAGATGGCAGGTGGAATACAGTGTTGGGAAGTCATGCACTTTGTTAGAAGAAATGAAAGGGTTGATTATTTTCTAAATGGAGAGAAAATACAAAAATTGAGGGGCAATGGGACTTGGGAGTCTTGTGCAGGATCCCTGAAGGTTAATTTGCAGGTTATGTCTGTGGTGAGGAAGGCAAATGCAATGTTAGCATTCATTTCAAGAGGACTGGAATATAAAAGCAAGGATGCAATGTTGAGACTTTGTAAAACATTGATAAGGCCTCACTTGGAGTATTGTGAGTAGTTTTGAGCCCATTATCTTAGAAAAAGATGTGCTGAAACTGGAGAGGGTTCAAAGGAGGTTCATAAAAATTATTCCAGGATTGAATGACTTGTCATATGAAGAGTGTTTGATGGCTCTGGGACTGTATTCACTAGAATTCAGAAGAATGAGGTGTGATTTCATTGAAACCTATCGAATGGTGAAAGGCCTTGATAGAGTGGATGTGGAGAGAATGTTTCCTACGATGGGAGAGTCTACGACCAGAGAGCACAGCCTCAGAACAGAGGGGTGCCCTTTCATAACAGAGATGAGGAGGAATTTATTTAGCCAGAGAGTGGACTTCTTTGCCACAGGGAACTGTGGAGGCCAAGTCTTTATGTATATTTAAGGCAGAGGTTGATAGATTCTTGATTGGTCAGGGCATGAAGAGATATGGGGAGAAGGTAGGAGATTGGGGCTGAGGGGAGAATTGGATCAGCCAAATGGCCTAATTCAGCTCCCATATCTTATGTTCTGCTGTTAGCAGTCTTTCTCATTGTAATGCTCTGCCCTTTTTCATGTGTTAGGTAGAATATTTTAGAAAGATGCATCAGCTGCAGGGAGATAGAGGTCATTACAGCACACAGTTCTTTAAAACTTTTATCTGAAACGTTAAAGCTAAATGGGTCACAGTTTTTAACAGAAAACCCATCCAATCAGCAGTGTCATTGTAATGCAAACTAGTGGCATTTCAAATTAAATTCCAACTTGCAAACTGGCTTCATAAATGCTATTGACATTTCTTGAGTGGTAAAAGATTATTAACTTCCTGGCAAATATAAGTGATTTAAAAATTACTGATATGAATGAAAGTCGGATTTCATTTGTAAGGTGGTTTAATGGCTGCCTTTCTCTTTAGTACATTGCCACACTATTGAAAGGCATCTCACTGGAACCGATGATGAGGTGATTTATTGTCGCAGTGACAAAACAGAAAAATATTGTTATCCCCTGGGGGCAGAGAAGAGAAAGGAATTGTTGCCACGCAAAAAGGATTGGAGACACGTGTGTACATTTGCAATTTACCAGTAAGCACCAGGGAATCAGAGCAGACAAGAGCTTTCAGAAGATGGAGACAGATTGCTGTCTGCACCCAAGAAGCCCCACTGCGCAATCAGCATCGAGTAAACACTGGTAAACACAGAGACGGGCCTGCCCACATGCACTTATGTAACTCAATAGCCTGTAAAGGGAGAATTATTTATTTTTTAGAAGGCAGCTTCTGTTGCACATGAAACTAGTTTGATAGACAGTTTCTGCTCTGATGTAATGAGTTTTTACACAATGGTTTGAATAGCACAAAGGCACGGCTTTGAATACATGTTTGAATATATATTATTGCATTTTTGGCATACACTTAACATCCTCTATTTTTAACTGATTCTTCCAACCCGGACAATATCTTTGTAACAAATTATACATCCACTCCACTCAGAGCCAGCTCCTGCAAGGCCAGGTGCCAGTCCACTGATTCCAGCTATTCCTTTGAGGCCGTAGCTCTCCTTGTCCGGCCATTTTGCTTGCATTTCCTTTGTGCCTTTGTCTCAGCACACCACATTTAATTTCTCTTCTCATCGGGGTTTTGCTGGTAATTGATAGCAGAGTGGTGCATTAAGTAAAAATACCTCCTTACATTTCCAGTGACCCCGAGCTGAATGTTAAGTTTACGTGTTCTCTCTATGACTGTGTTGTTTCCACACCAACACCGCCCCCAAAACAACACCAAACACGGTCCATGTTGATTTGTAGCTTAACTGACCACTGTAAAACTATCTCTAATGCAGCTGGGTAGTAGGAGACTTCAGCTGAAGTTGTCAGACATGTGACAGAGAACACTTGTGAGACAGAACTGTTTGTGATCCACATAAATGATCTGGATGAAAACATGAATGGGCGGGTTAGTCAATCCACACACAGATTGTCAGCTTGTGGATAGCGTAAAAAATTGTCAACGGATACTGCAAGATATAGATCAGTTGCAGATATGGGTGGAAAAATGCTAGACAGAGTTTAATCTGTCCAAGGATATGTTGTACTTTGGGAGTTGAAATGTAAGGGGACATTTCACAGTTAATAGCAGGACCCTCACCAATGTTGATGTACTGAGGGATCTTTGGATCCAAGTTCTACGTTCCCTGAAAGTGGCTGCACAATAGGATGGTTAAAAAAAAAATGGCATGTTGGTCTTTGTTAGTCAAGGCACTGAGACCAAGAGGTAGGAAATTATACTGTAGCGTCATAAAACTCTGGTTAGGGCACATTTGGGGTAGTGCATTCAATTCTGGTTGCTCATTATAGCAAAGATGTGGAGGTTTTGAAAAAGGTGCAGAGGTTGTTTACCTGGATTAGAGGGTGTGAGCTATAAGGAGATCTTGAAACAAACCTGAGTTATTTTCTCTGTTGCAATGTAAGTTGACGGGAGATCTGATTTTAATTCATAAGATTATCAGACGCATAGCTAAAGCAAGCAGACAGTATCTTTATCCCAGGATCAAAATGTGAAATATTTAAGATGAGAAGTGGCAAGTTTTTTTAATAGAGCTATGTGTGTTTGGATTGCACTGTCAGGGGTGGTAGTTGAGGCAAATGTGATGGCGGCATTCAAAAGGCTCTTAGATAGGCATAACCATTTAGAGAATGGAGCGATATGAACAAAGGCAGAAAGGATTAATTTGGTTAGCAGTTATTACTAGTTTAATTAGTTCAGTGCAACATTATGAGCCAATGGGCCTGTTTCTGTGCTGTATTTTTCTGGCAGAAATGAGATTGCACTGAGAATCACTAGACTGGGTGGCCTTTTCTGCGCTGTAATCAAATATGAAAATATGCAACAGCCTTTTTCTTCTTACACTCTGCCATTCTTCCAGTGGGATGGTGTTGTTAACATCAGTAAGTTGCAGCCTGGTCTCCCTCTCCTTTTCCAAGATATCCTCTTTTCTTTCTTCACTCCTCAATCATAATTAACCACTTACCTCTGCTCCCATTGTCCCTCTTCATATCTCCCTACAGATGTAGGTCTGAGGACTCTCTAGCCTGGGAATGTTTTCTCTGGAACAAGGGCCTGGAAAGATTCTCAGCAATGGTCTTTCTAATTTGTAATGACCAGTGTGCGCAAAAATCTAGTGTTGTGTAATGTTTTGTGCAGTGACACCAGCATGTGCATACTGAATACTTTCTTCACTAAAAACCGTGTAAGATGGAGACAGCAACCAGAGAATTGTAAATGAATACCAACGAATTGATCCACTTGACCTGAAACAGGAGTGTGTGGGCCATGGCAGTCAAAGCTCAAACTGGGCACGGCACCTGATGATGATGATAAGTAAGCCGGATGTAAAATCTGCAGACAAATGATCACCAACTCCAAGTTGCCACCAGTGTCCGCATCAGAAACCTGAAAAGGAAATGTGTTTGTCTATGAATGTGAAATATACTTAACATGCCATCGAGGTAGAGGGTGACAACCTTTTGTGCACAGTTTAAATTCCTTTGTGCGCGCACACACCTTAGAGGGAATATTGATTCTCGTGAATCCTCATGAAGCTAACTCTTCAGCCTTGCCAATATTTTTGTAAGTCATCCCTGTACCCTCTCCATTGCTAACACATTTCTTTCATTTTGTTCTTTGGAACATAGGGTATTCAGGAGAAATTTAATTGAGATGCACAAAACGATGTGAAGCCAAGACAGCATAGCTTAAGAATATTTTTCTGAGTAGCGGGCATAGATTTAAATTAATTGGAACTAGAAGGGAAGTGGGAAAATAATTTTATTCAACAAGCATTGGGGGTTGAGAACTCTCTCCTTTAAAGGTGAGTGAGGCACAATTTCTCCTCACAGTTAGAAACTTACTAGGGCCACAGGAGCAGGTAAATTCCCAGCTTCTGGGACTATTCTCGCTCTTTCCCCTCAGCCTACCACCACACCCATCTTTTATCTGGATCTTCTTTTTTGCCTACCAGCTCTTGCTCTAACCCTTCCCATTACCTCTTTATTCTGGCCACCTCACCTCTATCTTTCAGTTCACTTGAAGGGTCTCAACCTGAAACATCGACTGCCTATTTCCCTCCACAGATGTCGCAAATCTGCTGAATTCCTCCGGCTTTTTGTGTATTGCTCTGGATTCAAGCACCTGCAACCCCTTGTCACTTCAGAAATAACAGATTTGATTTGGATTATTCTTTCTCTGTCAGATTTTTTTTAAACTGATGAAAATCTTCATAAAATTGCAATTACCCTTCACAAGCTCAAATGATCCATTATGAATTTGCTAAACCACTAATTTAACTGGCTAACAATGCAGTGTGCTTAAAGGAAGGAAGTATAAATATACGTTGAAAAAAAAATATACCGTATGTTCAACTAAAAGTATGGAGCTAGTATAAATGAAGTCTAACTCCAAAATATTTTCATGGCTCTAAGGGCCCCAAAAAGCTGCTTGATGAAAAGTCCTGATGAAATGTCTCTGCCCAAAATGTTGGCTCTTTATTCCTCTCCATAGATGCTGTCTGACCTGCTGAGTTCCTCCAGCACGTTGCGGGTTACTCTGCAGAATCTCTTGTGTTTATAAAAGCTGCCAATTCAGCCGTATTTAAACATACTTTAGTGTTCAGATTAATCTGCTGGTACTGTATATAATTAAATAAATACTTACGTAAAACTGATTTCTGCTACAACACTAACATTGAAGCAAAGTAGTTGCTAGTGATCAACTGTAGTTAAAATCTGATATGATTGTATAAAAACAATGAATTCTGTGAAAAGTATGAATTATTAAAGCATGTAACTATGGCAAAGACTGGTTATCTTTAATAATAATCTGAAGATCTATTATATGACAAAATACCATCCAGTAGGATCACTTAGAACTCTAATTTATTAACAAATTACATACAGTCAAAGCTTCTCTGTACAATGCAGAAAATACATTAGCAGACAACAAAATTATTTTACAAGATCATTAAAATCTACATTAACAAAATTTCCAAAGCACTTAATGCATTAAGGATTCAGACAGAAAAGGAAAAGGAAGTGCCTGAGGAAAAGAATGTTTTTGACACCAACTTTGAAAAGATTAAAAAAGTAGCAGTATTCTTTATTATAGGGCAGGGATGGCCAACCTTTTAGATTACACGTGTCAATTTTTTCATGCATGAGTTCAGATGCGATTTTTTCACACACGAGTTCTATATTAACATATTTTTACAAGAATTCAAAGGGGGTACAAGAGTTGTATGGTGCATCTGAACTCGTGCGTGAAAAAATTAACGCATGGAATGTAAAAGGTTGGCCACCCCTGTAGGGCAAAACAGGATTAACTCAACAATGCAGGAAACAAAAAAATCTAGCTATACAATTGAAGAATTTTAATTTGAATGAAGCCAATTTGTCGTTGAGCATATGGTAGCTATAGTGTCGAGTTAATTCATAAAAGATGCCATGGTAAATAGGTAGTAGCCTTTATTCAATAGACAGTGCTATGTACAAAAAGGTTCATTTCTTTCCGGACACTATTGGAATGATTCATATTCCCAATATTGAGTTTTGTGCCTGCATGAAATCTAAACTGCATTTCAATTGGTTACCTCAATCTGAGGAACAAAAACAATTTCTCTCTTTGACAGGAGACAACTATTTGTTATATGCGCTGTAAATCAGGAGGCCACAGCTATGTGGTTTGGGAATAAATGTACTGTGATTTTTAAAACAGCATAGACGACAAATCACAATTTTGTGATAAAATATTGGGAAAAAATTAAAACAAATAACAGCTATTCAACATGATGATTTTCTTGGTGAGGATAATCTAAGGCGTTTTGGTTTCCCTCTCGTAAAATTTAAGCTTTGGTAACTGATTTTAATTTAAACTACTAAATCGAAAAAAAAGAATTCAGAGCACCAGGTTTATCTGGTTAGTGGCTTCAGCTGTTTATTCAAATATATTACCTTAGTTGCCAATGTCTTAGCATAAACTGTGTATTGGAAGCCATCCTGAAATATTAACTAGAAGGTTAGACTGATACTCAAACAGTGCTCATTGTTAAGACAACAGTTTTTTTTGGAAATTTCTGATTTAAAAAGCTTTACCGGATCCTGCAGAACTCAGAAGATACATTTGAAAAAATATATATACAGTTTTTGAAAATAAGTTTATTTCCTTTTGGCCTTCTCTTTTCTCCAAACTTTCTTCACTTTTCTTCTGGTCCTAGGTCTTGGCCAATGCTGTTTTCCAATGAAATTGACTTGGAGCTGGATTTTGATCCAGCATTCTCTGTAGTTCTTACAGAAAAAAGCAGATAGTGGAAACGAGGAAATCAAAAGAACAAATCCTTGCTTTGTCACTGTGTGAAATAGGTACAAAATTTGTTGCAGTATCATTCTGCATGGAAGCATTTTGAAGTACTCATTATCCGTGCTCTTGAAAATACATATTTTGGATACAGACAGTTTCAAAGTAGTTTATTTTTAAGTGTGATTCTATATTTATAAATGAAACTGTACCTTACTTCCTAGACAATGGAGTTGGGCGAAAAATGGTAGCACAAATATAGCACATTTAACGAGTCTTTAATGGACACATCAACGTGCTGTAATTCAAAAATATACTTTACAAGAGCATAATTACTAAAACAAAAATCAAAGGATTGACATTTGATCATAACCAAATCACACAACTGTGGCCCATGGGAATGCCGCTTAAAAACATTCCATGATAACCAAGATCCATTCAACCTAGCAATCTAGTCAATATATGCAGGTTAGATCCATATGCTCCCACTCCCACTCCAGTGCTTCATAACTGTGGAAACATCTAATTACCATATTTCATCAGTGAAAAGCATACAGTAGCAATAAGATAGTGCAAATGCCAATAACACCACCCAAAATTAATGTATCCCTACGTTTTCTCAAATTTATTCTTTGAACCAAACTGTTAATGGCAGGAAATCGATCTGGAATAGTTGTTAAAGAAACTAAGTCATTTTTGATATATTAAAACAGTCCAACTACATTGGACATCAAGGTTTTAAGAAATACAGTATCTTCTCCAAAGTTCTCTCCTGAAGATATAAACTCCTTGGAGTCTGTGGATGTTGGGTGCTTTTATGATGAAATGTGCTTCTTGGAGGAGGGTGAATATTTTAAATACTGATAGTTATTCAACTGCAAGAATATTCACATGCAGATACAAACATGTAATGACAATATGAATTTTTGTACAAGGAAACAAATAGTGAACCTTATTTCTAATTAAATTTATAAAGATAATTGAGTCACAGAAACTGAGATGGAATAATAGGTCATTTCAACCTTCTCAGTTATTCATTGTGATTAGAAATAATCCTCCATCTCATTACCAAATTGTTAGCATCTCTCCATAATCCTTCGTTCCTTTTGCAGTTAGCAATCGATCTTTTTTCAAAAATATAAAATTCAAGGACTTGGTCTCGACAGCACTCTGCGGTAGAGAATTCCACAGAGCCACCTCATACTTCCTTATGGATTATGACCCCAGTACTGAATGTCAAGACTTATCTCTCTTTTTGTGGGATATATGGAACAGTCCTTGTTTCAGTCAAACTTTAGCTACCTCCCTCACCTCTTTGTCCTGTATAACAACTGAATTGATGCTCTTTCCTGCACTCAGATAGGACTTGAAAATCTTGAAAAGTTGAAATCTGCCAGGTTGTACTCTATTCCCTCCCACTTTCTTATTCTAGATTCTGCCCCCTTCCTTTCTAGTCCTGATGAAGGGTCTCGACCCGAAACATCAGCAGTTTATTCCCATCCATAGAAGCTGCCTGACCTGCTGAGCTCCTCCAGTATTTAGTGTGCGTAGCTCATTAATTCCCACCGCTTCCTGTCTGTGAAACAACATTCAATGCATGTCTACATCTCCCCCAATCCCGGTTCCTTAATTTTTGCATACTAAACTTTAACATGGACTTTACCAATGATTTTCTGAAAATACAAGCACACTGCACCCACTGGTACTCAATCTGTCTACTAGTAAAATCCAAAAAAAAAATCAAGTAGGTTTGTTAAACACTATTTCCTTTTAATGAATCTATGCTGCAATTATTAATATTTCCGAAGTATCCTGTGATGCTATCCTTTATACAGACTCCTGCATTTGCCCTACCACAAATATTGGATAACCAATCTGTAGCTCGCTCCAGTTTTCTCCTTCCATTTTTAAACAGTGTATGTTATCTTGGTCTTCCTTGATATGCAGGAACTAATCAATATTCAAAAGTATTGAAAATAACAACTGATGACTTCACTACTTCCACGAATGCCTCACTTAGTCCTCCGAGATGCAGATTATCAGGCCTGAAGACTAATTGACTTTCAGCCCCATTAACCTCTTCAGCATAATTTTTCTTTTAACTACTACTAATTTCCCTTATTCTACCCTTTCATTTCTTCCATAGTGTTTCCGGCAAGTATTTGGACTTTTTGTGCAAATAGAAGCAAAGTATTTATTTAACTACTCAGCATTTTTTTTGTATTTCTTTGCCCACTATATTGGGTGAGACCTAATTTGGAGTACTGTACTGTGTTCAGTTTTGGGCACCTACTTACAGGAAAGATGTAAACAAGGTTGTAAGGGTACAGTAGTTACATTTTGACATACTGAGGTCAACTCCTCTACTGTACCAAAACTGAAAAGAGTGAACTTTTAAAGAGATTTAACCTAATAGATCTTTAAGGCTGTGCTATTCATTCTATAGAACAGTTTTGAATTGAAAAGAGTTGCCAGGTCTGGAGGACCTGCGTTATAAGGAAAGATTGAGTAGGTTATGCCTTCAAATATAGAAGGTTGAGAGGAGATTTGATAGAGGTATACAAAATTATGAAGGGTATAAATAGGGTACATGCAAACAGGCTTTTTCCACTGAGGTTGGGTGGGACTATGACTAGAGGTCATGGGTTAAACACGAAAGGTGTAAAATTTAAGTGAAACATGAGGGGAAAGTTTTTCACTCAGAGGGTTGTGAGAATGTGGAATGAGCTGCCAGTGCAAGTGCAAGATTGATTTCAATGTTTAATACATGGTAGTGGTTGGAGGGCTATGGTTGATGGGAGTAGGCAGTTTAAATGGTTTGGCATGGACTAGACGGGCCAAAGGGCCTGCTTCTGTGCTGTACTTTTCTATGACTTGATAATTTGTTTTTGCCTTTAAGGGACTTTCATATGTTGTAACTTAACATTTCATTTTGACATATTGAGGCCAACTCCTCTACTGTACCCAAACTGAATTTACCTAATAGATCTTTAAGGCCGTGCTATTCATTTCATAGAACAGTTTTGAATTGAAAAGTGATTTACTTCCAAGGCCTTCCTGTTTAACTTCAATGGAACGAGAAGTATTCTCACGGGTTCCACCAAGGTATACCAGTTCTTTAAAATATGGAACTACTTCAACTGAAGTTAGAGTATGGATCAGGTTTACTTACAAGTTCAATAGATAGCCATGTGGCCATGACTCTCTAGTCAGGTTTTATTGAAACTATTCTGTTCTACAAACAAATGCAGGTGTTAATCTGCTTTCAATAGCACAATCATCTTTCATGAAGGCTTTCTTCCATAAAATAATTTTTTCCCTTTTTATGGCCTTAAAAAAATTATATAATCTGTTGTTGATGCAAATAAGTTAAATGTCAAACATCAAACTGCATGCTCTAGATATGTTTCAGTTGTCAGGACATTACTGTTACAATTTTCACCTGAGTTATTATACATTTGTTTCCTAACTTTCTTCTGGCTGTTACAAATAACCCAGTGGCAAATCAATTCATACAAAAACTACTTGAAGCATCATTTAGTGGTATAAAATTTTGAGAAACCAATAGATCAAATGGAATGGTACAAATTGTGTACATAGTATAGATCTTACTGAAGAAACTGCTGAACTTCAACAAAACCAATACAATTGATCTTGAAATCCAAAGTATGAAGTTAAGAACCTTTTAGAATCTATATATCAGACTACACCTCTAAGGAGGGCAATTTAAATTTTCTCAAAAAGAACCATGGGATCAACATATTGGCTCCATTAAATTTAACAGAGTAAAACTGGAGATTAGTTGAAGGCAACATACATCAAAGTTGCTGGTGAACGCAGCAGGCCAGGCAGCATCTATAGGAAGAGGCGCAGTCGACGTTTCAGGCCGAGACCCTTCGTCAGGACTAACTGAAGGAAGAGTGAGTAAGGGATTGAACGGCAATGACATTTGGCACTCTTGACTTTATTGGTCAGGATACTGAAGGAAGAAGTTGGGACATGTTGTAAGATATTGTTAAGGCTACATTTAGAGTACTGTGTACTGTCAGATCGCTCTGCTATACAGTAGGAAGGAAGAATTAAACTAGAAAGGGTGCAAGGGTTTTCAAGGATATCACCAGTATTGGAGTGCTTGGAGTCCTTTATAAGGAGAGGCTGCACAGGAAGCCAAGGTTTGACCTTATTTTGAGTCCCTCCTATAGAATTTGCATTCCAGTTGTCTATGTGATATGCAAGCCAGTTTGCAAGTCAGGGTAGTACGATATGGAGAGCTAGCTATTGCCCATGTAGCAGACTTCCCCTCTTCATGCAGTTGATGAATCCAAAGGAACTAGCAGAGATCGATACGTTTGACACCAGCGGCATTGCAGGAGTTGCCAGTCAGTGTTGAATTCAATATAGAACTGCCTCGAGCTCCCTTGGGGTTTACTCCCAAAGCCTTCCCCAAGAGTGGGTATAGCTGTAAGGCAGCGGAGGGTTGAGGTCAGAGTTTTCCTTCTCCTTCTTGAGCTGCCAATCACGGCTGACGAAGCTCAGCAGCCCGTAGCGACTGGTTTTAAGGTGCGAGTAACCTGCCTCTGCCCCTTCTCCTGTCATTAGAAACGGTTCAGTCGGGCTTAGTAGCTAAGCCACACATGCAAAGTCCACGAGCTGGACTTGGTTGTCAGAGGCGATCTGAGATGCATGTCATTAGGAGCATTTAATAGGTACTGGGTGCTTATCCCTACTACCACCCTCAGTTATAACAACCTTAAGGCACCTGACCTTACAGAGATTTATAAAAATCGTAAGATAAGGTGATTAGCATTGACTTTCTTGCTAGGGTAGGGGAGTGCTAAATTAAGCAGTAAAGGAAGATTTAAAAGGTACCTGAAGTGCAAGTTTTTCACAGAGAGGGTGTGCATATATTGAATGAGCTGCTAAGAAGTGGGACAATTACAGCATTTAAAAGACATTTATACAGATACGTGGGTAGAAAAGGTTTTGAGACACATAGGCCAAATGTAGAAGTGGGACTAGTTCAGTTAGGCAAGTTGCCCGGCATGACTCTATGACTCCAGTTAAAGGAGTTTATTGTTCTTTAAGAGGTACCAACAGCAACATTTCCACATGATCTAACTGCTAACAGCCTGGAAATAAATTCTTATGGGCATATGTACTTCCTTTTGAAGTAATTTCACAGTACTGTACTAGGAATTTGATTCTTAGCATGCTGCTGATGAAAATGGCTTACAACTTCCAAACAGCAGGATCTTGTCAGAAAGGAATACTGTAACAAGCTGCAAAAAAGTTGGCTGCTGTGTCTAATAGAGCCCGATATTATTCCATAGCTATTTAAAATTTGTTAATGAACCTGTGAAAATATTAAACAGTTAGAGGTTGAATAACAATTAAAATGTGTTTCGCTACAGAATTTGATGACCACAATGCAAATCTAGCTAAACTGCAACAGTCTCGTCTCTACTGTCTTTGACATAAACTTGTTCAATAAACTGGTGGCAAACTCTCTCAAGCATTTATCACAGTACAGTTATTCAACACTGGCTTCAAATCTACTACCATCTTCCAACTAAGATTTAAATCTCAATTTTCAGTTTACTTTATAGAAGTCCCAACAGGAGTACAGAAATTGCAGGGAATGCATTAAACAAATTGCAAAGTCAAAGAATACACACGTTACAGAAAATCTTAACAAATTGAAAATATATTAACGCCAAGAGGGTTACCAATGAAAGATGGAATTTAACAATGATAAATGTGAGGTGATGCACTTTAAGGGAAATAATAAGGCTTGAAGCAACACGATGAATAGTAGAGTCCAGTTGAATATTGAGGAAGTGGAGCTTGACTTTCCTGAAGGTGGCAGCACAGTGAGATACAATAAGTGACAGAATTTGGGATATATTCCTTTGGGAGTGAGAGTACAGAATATAAAAGTAGGAAGCTTCTGGTATAACTATAATAACCTTGATTAGGCCATGGCTGGAGTGTGTAGTTCTGGTTGTCATACCATTGGAAGGATGTGGTTTCTCTGGAGAGGAGGAGAAGTGGCTCACCAGCATGTTACCTAGGAGAGAGGGCTTTAATTATCAAGAGAGATTAAATAGGATGGGTCCGTTTCCCTTGAAAACAAGGAGGCTAAACAGTGGGCTTGATTAGAAATACAAAATTATGAGCATTGATAGGGTAAATAGTGATAACATTTCCACAGAACCAGGAGGCAGAGGCGTAAAGGAAGGATGGGAATTTTTTTCCCTGAAGAGTGGCTGGGATCTGGAACACACTGCTTGACAGGGTGGTGGAGGCAGAGATTTTCACAAGTCAAGTATCTAAATGAACATTTGAATCACCAAGGCAGAGAATACTATGTGTCAAGCACAAGAAAACACAATTAGTGCTTGATGGTCAGCATGGGCATGTTTGGTTTCTGTGCTGTATGATACAACAGGTTTCATTTTAATGTTAAAGACATTACATGAATGTAAAATGGGCATACTATATTGGCACCAGAATGTATGGCAACACTTGCGAGCTGCCCCTAATGCATCCATAGGTTATGTTGGTTGTTAACGTAAATGAGTACACTGTTTGTGTCTCTGTACATGTGATAAATAAATGAATCTGAATCTGAAGTTTGCTGCATACTTGCAAAAGTTAAAAGTTTATCCTTTTTACAATTCAAACCATTCCTCAACCAATGACATGATCATCTAACAAGAATTAAGAGCATTCATAACAGAGTTATATTTAATCTCCATGTTAAAGAGATAATGCATATGTGAATTATTCACTACAAATGATACCCAACTACTTACTTTGGGAGAGTGGGGAGGAATCTACTGAAGTAAATCTTTGCTTCATTAAAGATACTGTACAACAAAAGCTATGGCTTGGTATATCCTTTAGCTAGTTTTTATTCAAATCTACTTATTTTCTAAATAAATTATGCAAGCATCTAAAATTTGATGTTTGAAAACTATGTTGTGCATTCTGCCTTGAAACGTTGCGTTTAATTCTTCAAGAAAAATTATGCCAACACTACTAAAAATGCAAGTGTTTTGATCCAACACAGCAATGCTGCACAAAATAATTTAATGAAGTTTAAAAACACCCCTTTTGGATCCCACTCAAGGATTCACACCTCTCAGATGCTCTACACTAAACTGTTGAGTGCAGTCTTTCACGTAACTATGGCTCGTCCATTAGCCTGCCTCAGTACATTTTACCTTTCAATTTACTCTCGCCTGAAAACTATTAAAGGCATTTTTTGAAAAGGATACTGGCCAAGGAGTTCACTTTGCTTTGTATCGACTTCAGCATTCCTCGTTGTGATGTCACATTTTCTTTAGTTGCCATGGCGATGCTAAAGAAAGAAAAACACATCGTTGCTAAGAATAGCTTGCTTAGTCTGCTACAATTTCCAAGCTGAACTGACAGAAAATCAAAATATCCACAGTCTGTTTCGTTGATACATGTGACTTGCACTGGCACACTGGGTATTCCCACAGCAGCTCACCTTATGAATTCTCTAAAATTAATCTTCATCTACCCTGGCCTTTATTTGGTCTCTGCATCTATTTAATAAATGTGCAGACATGCCACTTTTATTTCTAAATGTGCATTCTCAATATTAGCATGATGAAATCCACTGAGGCCAATAACAAGACAGATTCAACACACCAATGAGCGCACTGAGTTTCTTTCAGCTAGGCAAGCTGAAATGCAAAAGGAATTTAACATCCTGCAAAATTTTATGGTCTTTGTCTAAAGGTAGCTTATGCTTCTTATTTCTTGATTTGTGTATCTGCCTTGTGTTCCTTTCACCAGCTCCTTCAGGAGAAATTAAAAAAAAATTTAAACAATGAAGGAAGTGAGGGTGGGTTCATATGAGCTTTCCTTCAGCCTACAGAGGAACGTGGAAAGAAGAAGTGGAGACCAAACTGAGACCAAATATTGGCAGGTAAAACTGAGATTAAACAATGGGAGACTTTTCAAGTCCTACTTGAAATACAAGCTAAATACATTTCCATTAGTGAAAGTGATAGGGAAACTAGAGTTAGAACTCTCAAGTTAAGTCAAAACATTTAAATAATATGATAAAACAAACAAAAATGCACACTATGCACAAAGGTATCAGTTCCACAATGTACAATGCCTATATAAGTATTCACCACCCTCTTGGAAGTCTTCATGTTTTATTGTTTTACAACATTGAATCACAGTGGATTTAATTTGGCTTTTTTGACACATGAGCAACAGAACAAAAGTGTCAAAAGTAAAAACAGATCTCCACAGTTACAAATATAAAATGCAAAATAATTCACCCCCTTGACACACTGGTGCAGCCAACTGGTTTTAGAAGTCACATAATTAGTTAAATGGAGATCACTGTGTGCAGTCAAGGTGTTTCAATTGATTGTAGTAAACATACACCTGTATCTGGAAGGTCCAACTGCTGGTGAGCCAGTATCCTGGCAAAAGTTACACCATGAAGACAAAAGAACACTTTAAGAAACTCTGCAAAAAGGTTATTGGAAATCACAAGTCACGAGATGGATACAAGAAAATTTCCAAGTCACTGAATATCATCAAGAAATGAAAAGAATACAGTACCATTGTAAATCTGCCTAGAGCATGCCATCCTCAAAAATTGAGTGACCATGTAAGAAGGGGAGGCCACCAAGAGACCTACGACAACTCCGGAGGAGTTACAAGCTTCAGTGGCTGAGATGGGAGAGACTGTGCATACAATTGTTGCCCGGGTGCTTCACCAGTCACAGCTTTATGGGAGAGTGGCAAAGAGAAAGCCACTGTTGGAAAAAAAAACACATGAAATATCGGCTAAAGTTTGCCAGAAGGCATGTGGGAGACTCTGATGTCAGCTTTTCAGCCTTCAGACTAAACACTGCTTGGCATAAGCCAAACACCGCACATCATCAAAAACACACCAAATCCCTACATGAAGCATGGTGGTGACTGCATCATGCTGTGGGGATGCTAAACTCCAACAGGCCCTGGAAGCCTTGTGAAGGTAGAGGGTACAATTAATTAATTAAAATACTGGGAAATACTGGAGGAAAACCTGATGCAGTCTGCAAGAGAACTGTGACTTGGGAGATTTGTTTTCCATCAAGACATGACCCCAAACAAAAAGCCAAAGCTCCAGAGGAATAGCTTAAAAACAACAAAGTTAATGTCCTGGAGTGGCCAAGCCAGAGTCCAGATCTCGTTCCAATTGAGAACTTGTGGCTGGACTTGGAAAGGGCTGTTCACTCACGATCCCCATGCAATCTGACAGATCTATCCACACAGACTCAAGGCTGTAATTGCTGCGAAAGGTGCATCTACTAATATTGACTTGAAGGGTGTAAGTAATTATTCAATTATTTTGTATTTAATAATTGAAATAAATTTAGACCTATTTTAGAAATTTGTTTCCACTTTGACACAAAAGAGTCTTTTCTATTGATCAGTATCAAAAAAGCCAAATTTAAAACTACTGTAATTCAATACTGTAAGACAATAAAACATGAAAACTTCCGGGGGGGGGGGAGGGAAGGTGAATACTGTATAGGCACTGTATATTCTAACCTAAGATGAGACATGGAAGATAAAAACAAAATAGCCACAGCAAGGATGGAGAGCAAAACCATAAAAGGGAACCTAAACAAAACACTTACAGGCATTAAGTAGGAAGTGGAAAGTATCCTTAGAGGCCAAAAAAGGCAGAGGGCAAGGCTCAAATACTTAACAGGACGTTATGATGGTTTCCCAAGGAAGGGTAAAGGTAGTGGCTTAGGTACAAAGAAGGATGATGATGGGAATATAGGCAATGACACCTAAATGGATTTTCAGAAAACATGTTGACAAACTCCCACATAGAAAGATGAGGAGCAAAATTGAGGTTCTCAGGATAAAGGAGCCTGTAACAGCATGGACAAAAATAAGTGGCTCAAGGACAAAAGCAGTCATGGTAAAGAGTTGTTTTCTCTGACTGCAGGATGACACAGCAGTCGTGTTCCTCCAGGTTCCAGTATTAGGGACAAAGCTGTTTGTCCACAAATTAATTATTTTGCAGTTGGCAGTATGGAGTAGAAGTTCAAAAATTTCTATTGACTCAATCTTGGAGATATGGTAAACAAATGAGGAAAGTGAGAGAGTGAGGAGTTTTAGAAACGCTGGCAGTTTGGGCAAATGAAATTTAATAAACAGTATTTGATAAATATTACTGATAAAAGTGAAAGAAGATGCAAAGGCAATCCCATCTAAATGGTACTATTCTGAAGAATGCAGTTACAGACAGATGCAAGGGTACAAAAGCATATATTTTTGAAAGTGGCAAAATGCTGAGGGAGACATTAGTAAATCACATAGGATGTTGGGCTCCATATCTCAGAAAGGATGTGTTGTCATTGGAGACAGCCCAATGGAGGACGATTCCGGGAATAAAGGGGTTAACATATGAGGAGCATTTGGCAGCTTTTGGCCTGTACTCATTGGAATTTAGAAGAATGCAGGGTGATCTCACTGAAACCTACCGAATGTTAAAAGAACTAGATAGGGTGGATGTAGAGAAGATGTTTCCTGTGGTGGGGGCATAGCCTCAAAATTGAAGGATGACCCTTTAAGTAAGGAGGAATTTTTTTAGCCAGAGAGTAGTAAATCTGTGGAATGCTTTGCCACAGACTGTGGCAGAAGCTAAGTCCATGCATATATTCAAGCAGAAGTTGATCGTTTCCTGATTGGTCAAGGCATCAAAGGATAATGGTGAGAAGGTAGGTGTATGGGGTTGAGTGGGATCCGGGATCAGCCATGATGGAATGGCAGAGCAGACTAGATGGGCTGAATGGCCTAATTCTGCTCCCATGTCTTATCCAATATACTCTGGACTCTAAATTACATCACAACCACCGTCTCTGGATGACAACCTAAGGCCTCAGGTTTGCAAATAATATTTTATTTATTGCAAATAATAATCTGCCTCTTTATTCTTGCCTCCAAAACAACGGGAAAGAATCAGCTTCTATTGTCTTGCTTGTACATTTACACCCAGTGGCCACTTTATTAGGTACACCTCCTCATCAATGCAAATATCTAATCAGCCAATCACATGACAGCAACTCAATGCATAAAAGCAGGCAGACATGGTCAAGAAGTTCAGTTGCTGTTCAGACCAAAGATCAGAATGGGCAAGAGATGCAATCTAAGTAACTTGGACCATGTAATGATTGTTGGAGCCTGACAAAGTGGTTTAAGTATCTCAGAAATTGCGGATCTTCTCGGGCTTTCATGCACAACAGTTTTCAGAGTTCTTGCAACAATGTTGCAAGAAACAAAAAATAAAATCCAGTGAGCGGCAGTTCTATGGGCGAAAATAATGAGAGCAGTCAGAGGAGAACATCAGACTTGTTCAAGCTGACAGGAAGACAACAGTAACTTGAATATCCACATGTTGTATGGAAGAACATATCTGAACATCGAACTTTGAAGTGGATGAGCTACAAAGCAGAAGACTACACTCATGTTGTTCCACTCATGCAGTTAATAAAATGGTCATTGAGTGTATATAGCATTAAGAAAAAGATCATTTGAATAACGTATGTCAGAATTTGAATGCATAGTTGTGATACTGTCATGGACCCTGAATGTGTGCATGCTTTTTATTATCTAATAAAAGGTAAGATGGTTTTCTCTTTCAAGAATCTACTTCCCATGACTACTGATTTGAGCATTATTTCATAACAGACAACAAGAGAGGATTGTAATTTATGTTAAATTGAGACAACACTCTTGGATTCCAATTAGTATGAGATAAATCTTAAACTAAGAACTACAATATTCTTAAAACTTCACTATCTATACACCAAACAATATTTCTGACTCTAGAAATCTCTTTAAACTGTATACAGCCTCCATGATTAACGATCAGTTTTTAAAACATTCTTTCTATATTGCTTCCTATTTTAGGATACAGTGATATATGCCACAATGCCCTTAATAAACACCAAAGTACTTGTAGCCCTGAAGAGTACGTCAGAAGGTAAAATCCAACACAAATCAATTTCCCTTTCCAAATTTCTATGTAGTACTGAGATTTACGGCTCATCTTAAAACAGAATACAGTCTGTACCATTTTGGTACTTGTCACTGTGAAAATACGCCAATATGCTTAAACTGGAAGGAAATTTCAACAACTTCCCTACAGATTTACTGCTAAGAATTTCATACAGAGTGCGCATTCAATTATTTCAATAAACTGGTGAACGTGGGAACAGTCCATGCACAGTGTCCAGCATTTTCTTTAGTATCAAAACCTGCAGGGTAAGGTGGGAATTGAGTACAAACATTGACATAGACCAACAGGGCCTATTGATCAGTTGTGTGCTTGGGGGGGGGGGGGGGGATTTTGTGGTTCTATGCAAACAAAGCAAACTTGTAAGAAAGATAAGGGCAGATGGAGATATTGATAATGGGACAGTAGTTTGAAAGATCAACTCTAAAGGCAGGTGGAAAAAGTGGGAGTTAGGAGAGAATAAAAGTACATTTTCTCTCTTATCCACTGTTTTTGCTTATATTTCAATTTGTTCAGGATTCATATGTATCAACAAAAGGGTACAGAACCTTATATTAAAATTCTCATTTTCAAATTCCTACCAAGGGTTTCTAAATTCTACTTCTAATTTCCTCTGGACATGTAAGTTTCTAAGATCTTTGTAATCCATGCATTCTTACCTCTTGTTAATTCCAGAATGATATAAATGGAAGCTATGCCATTGACTGGTTAAAAAAAAGTTACAAGTTTTCTATTGGGTTCTATTGAGTTTCTTTGTTTTGTCACTGCCTGTAGGAAAGCGAATCTCAACGTTGTATAAAGTATATGTAATTAGATAATAAATTATTTGTGAACTATGAAATCTTTAAACTCTCTTTGCTTCTACAAGATATTCCAAGCCTTTGGCCAATGCTTTAATACCCCTTTGCAACTGGGTGTCAATTTCTGTTTGTGATGTGTCTTGGTACATTTTACTACATTTAAGATACTTTCAAATGGAAGCTGTTGCTGTGGGTGCTGCACTTTTACATCAAAAACATGCAATGACATTGAACATATGATGTATAAAAATATTGCTGGATAATAAACACAAGAAAGTCTGCCGATACTGGAAATCCAAAGCAACACTCACAAAATGCTGAAGGAACTCAGTAGGTCATCATCTATGGAAATGAATAAATAGTTGACATTTTGAGCTGACATCTTTCTTCAGGTCCTGGAGAAGGGTCTCAGCCCGAAACATCAACTTGGTTATTCATTTCCACAGATGCTGCCTGACTTGCTGAGTTCCTCCAGCATTCTATGCATGTTGCTGGATATTTCATGTTTAATACCAGACATCCTTTTGACTTTCCTAAATCATGCCAAATGAAGTTCACCCTGTCCCATGATACAGAAACAAAGAGGCAGTTATAAACGCTGCTACTTGAAGAGAGATAATTTAATCAGTTCATATTTTTTCTTCTTTTTGACACAATGGGGGAAGTCCAGCCCAATTTTGTCCTGAAAATAACTAAATTGTTTTTAGCTTAATGATTATAGCCTGTTTTAAAAGAAAGTCATCACAAACTTGTCAAATATATGCTAATTGCACTGCAGAAAGACCCAACGTAACCTTGTTTATTAATCCCACTTCTAAAATGAGATACCTGCACATAAAACAGGAAAAAATAACAACCTTTTTCCTTGTTTAAAATATCTCCTTTCTCTTACCTACCAAGTAAAATACTCATTCTGTCTGTAAGATGGCACATGACTGAGAACAGCAATTTGTGAAATTTAAAATCAGTGCCTTTTTGTAGGGTAAGACTAATTAAGTCATATCAGGTGGATAGATAGGATGCCTGTCAAATTGCATTTCAGCTGATTCCACTTTAACCAGCATCAGCACCAAAAGAAGTACACACAAAAATATGCAACATCCGAAGTGGTTTACACAGTTATGTCTCATCAGATATAAAGCTATAACAAGATTTGGTTTGGATGCCTGTCTCCTTCCTGTAATGAAATGGGAGATATGAGAAAACTTCATTGTTGTGTAATTTTCAGAAGCAACTGGAAAGACAATTATTATGTAGTATGCTTTGTGACTTTGAGATTCAAGCCCAGCTGATTTTTGAGTTGCTTTAAATTTCAATACAGTGTGCCATCAATCCACCCACCTGAGCACCAGATGGACGTAAGGCCCCCCCACATGGAGGGAGGTGGAAAGTAAAGTTAAATGAGCAAGATCAGCATCAGCTCCAGGGCCCAATGGCATCCCATACAGGCTCTATAAGAACACACCTGGTGTCCTGAAACACCTCTGAAATCTGATGAAGGTGACATGGGGGAAAGGAATTATACCTAAGGCATGGCGAAGGGCGGGAGGGATACTAATTCCCAAAGAGAAGAATTCCTCAACAATTAGTCAGTTCCGCCAGATCAGTCTGCTGAATATGGAAGGAAAGATCTTCTTTGGTGTTGTGGCTCAAAGACTCTCAGCCTTTTTGCAGAGCAACAACTTCGTTGACACATCAGTGCAGAAAGTAGGAATACGTGGTTTCCCAGGATGTCTGGAACACGCAAATGTCACCTGGCACCGGATACGCACTGCCAAGAAAGACAAGAAAGACCTGCATGTGGTCTTCCTAGATCTTGCCAATGCTTTTGGGTCGGTGCCTCACGAGACTTTGTTGGCAGCTTTCAATTTTTTCCAGGTTCCAGAGGGCATCACAAAGCTGGTCAAAGCGTACTTCCAGGATCTGCAGTTCTGTGTCACAACACAAGATAACACCACCATATGGCACATGGCAGCACCTTGAGATAGGCAACACTCACAACACGCTGGAGGAACTCAGCAGGTCGGGCAGCATCCGTGGAAAAGATCGGTCGACGTTTCGGGCTGGAACCCTTTGTCAGGATGAAGGGTTCCGGCCCAAAACGTCGACCCATCTTTTCCACGGATGCTGCCTGACCTGTTGAGTTCCTCCAGCGTGTTGTGACTGTTGCTTTGACCCCAGCATCTGCAGATTATTTTGTGCCTTGAGATAGGCATAATGGCGGGATGTACCATCTCTCCCCTGGCATCTATCATGGCAATGGAGTTCATTATCCGAGCATCACAATGGGTGGTCGGAGGGAAATGCTTGAAGAATGGGCTGCATCTTCCTCCAATCAGGGTGTACATGGATGACATGACCACAATAACAACAAAAACATGCACCAAACGCCTGCTGGATAAACTCCTGGGAAACATCAAATGGGCACGAATGGAGATCAAACCCAGTAAGTTTCGCAGTATCTCAATTGTCAAAGGCCGGCTCACCGACATAAGGTTTTGTATCAACGCTGAGCCAATACCAACTGTCCTGGAGAAGCCCATCAAAAGCCTCGGATGTTGGTACAACGCAGACTTCAGAGACACAGAGCAGGTGGAACAACTAAGGCAGGATACAATCAGTGGCCTCAAGCTAATCAACAACACGGCTCTCCCAGGGAGGTTGAAGCTTTGGTGCTTTCAGTTTGGACTGCTGCCCTGACTTATGTGGCCAATTACCATCGATGAGGTCACTATGTCTCATGCAAATCGGCTGGAGAGGCTGGTGAACTCATATGTGAGGAAGTGGCTTGGGCTACCAAGATGCCTTAGCAGCATAGGACCTTATGGGAACGGAGCCCTTTCTCTGCCAATTTCTAGCCTGGTGGAGGGATACAAATGTGCCAAAGCAAGGCTGGAAATGACACTCAAAAAATCTTGGAACCCAATCGTAAGAGGCGTTGCTCCTGCTCTAGCAACAGGGAAGAAATGGACCCCAGCCGCAGTAGTACTGGATGCAGAAGCTGCCCTCTGACACCGGGACATAGTGGGCTATGCCCAACAGGGCAGTGGAGGCTTTGGCCTTGGAGTGATGAAACCTACCTGGCAAAGGGCTACAACAACTGAACGCCGGCACCTGGTGGTGGAGGAGGTGCGCCACCAAGAAGCAGCAGCCAGATGTGCCAAAGCAATATCCCAAGCCAAGCAAGGCTGCTGGACAAGGTGGGAGGGTGTTGAGAGGAGGAAAATCACAGGGAGTGAGCTGGGGAGCATGGAGTCAAACAGATTGAGCTTCATCATCAGAACAATATATGATGTCCTGCCCTCTCCTACAAACCTAAATCTTTGGCTGGGAGAGGATCCAGCCTGTCCTCCATGCGCAGTTCCGACATCCCTCAAGCACATCCTGGTTAGTTGCAAGACCAGCCTAATACAAGGCAGATACACCTGGCGACACAACCAAGTGCTGAGGCATTTGGCAGCTGAACTTGAGGGTAAGAGAGTAACCACCAACACCAGGCCTCTCAATGCCCAGACAACGGTCCCACAACTACCATCCTTCATCCAGGAAGGAGAGAAACTGGGGCTAACCCGTTGCCTCATGACTCATGCCCCCTGAGTGCAGCCAGGGACTGGGAAATGCGTGTTGATTTAGGCCAGAAACTTACCTTCCCATCTGAAATTGCAACGACCAACCTGTGGCTTAACCTGGTCCTTTGGTCCAACTCCTGTCGGCGTATCTTTATCACTGAGCTGACGGTCCCCTGGGAGGATGCTGTGGATGAGGCTTATGAACAGAAAAGGCTGCAATATGCCAACCTTGCAGTTGAAGCAAAGGAGCGAGGCTGGAACGTAAAAGCGTGCCAGTTGAGGTGGGGTGCAGGGGCTTTATAGCCAGTTCCACAGTAAGGCTGCTGAGGGAAGTAGGAGTCAGAGTGCAGGCTCATAGGAAGGCAATCAAAGCACTTGCTAATGTCGCCGAAATGAGCAGTCACTGGCTATGGCTGAAAAGAAGGGATGCCGTCTGGGCTGCCGAGTGACCATCTAGAGACTAACCATGTGACACACACCCAGGTCTGATCAGCCTGTAGGGGGCCTGCCTCGGCTGAGGGTGTCTTGTGATAAAAGGCCGAAACACCCAGTGATGTCGAGGTACACAACTGAAGATG
This sequence comes from Mobula hypostoma, assembly GCF_963921235.1. Classification (NCBI taxonomy): domain Eukaryota; kingdom Metazoa; phylum Chordata; class Chondrichthyes; order Myliobatiformes; family Myliobatidae; genus Mobula; species Mobula hypostoma. The sequence continues at coordinate 19,609,124 of NC_086119.1, read as the reverse complement.
TGTCGTAATGGTAGTAACATCATCTAGTGGTCATCTTTAAGAACTACTTCCACTCAAGTCAAGTGCAGTGCAGAAACTTTAGGGACTGTAACATCCAACCCAATTAATCAATCCAAATTCCAGATGAATCAGTTGACTGATCTCTTCTATTCAGTGTTATATGGTTTATTAATGGAAAGCTTTCAGGAAACACTGATGTTTTCACTAAAAGGATTATATTCTTATGGTTAACAGCTATGGCCTTTCAATGCTCATATTAGCAACTGAGCTATGAATCAATATAAAATTGTCGAAAGTGAGGGACTTCTGATTTTTAGCAATGACATACCCATTGGGATTAATTAGTTCCTGTCTCATGGGGAATGCATTTAAATCAGTACCAATTTCCTAAATGTTTATTAATAATCATTCATTTACATTTTCCACATAGATATCTGGATGAGAAAATCAAAAGAAAGAAACTGATTGAGACACTCTATTTGTTCAATTTTCTGAATAAAGTTAATTTTGAAAATATGGGTCGTTTAATGTGCATTGTTTTGTCTCAGTTCAAGATCTTTCCCATGCTTGAGAAGATAATACTTGCAGTCAGAGTAATGACTGAAATAAATCTTATGACAAAACAGTGAAAGATTTTTTTAAAGCTGTAAACAAGTAGGAGCAAGGAAAGAAACTGAAGGACGTTTCATTTGTGAGCAAATAGTGAAGGGAAGAAATTTAAAACAAATTTTAGAGGGTCTAGAGGAGGTTCATGAAATTGAGTCAAGGACCAGATGGACATCCCTTTAGAACACAGATGAGGAGGAATTACTTCCACCTTCCCCTTTTCCCCTCTGCCATCTATTTTCTGAATGGATATTGAACCCATGAATATTACCTCACTACTTTTTAAATTTCTGTTTTTGCACTACTTATTTTACTATTTAATATATAAAGTTATTGTAATTCAGTATTTTTCTATTATTAGGTATTGCATTGTACTGCAGCTGCAAAGTCAACAAATTTCACAGCATACGCTGGTGATTCTGATTCTGATCCCAGGAATGAAAAGGTTACCGTATGAGGAACATTGATGGCTCTGGGCTTTTACTTGCTGGTGTTTAGAAGAATGAGGGGAATTTCATTGAAACCTATTGAATACTGAAAGGCCTAGACAGAGTGGATGTGGACAGGATATTTCCTATAGTGGGGGAGTCAAAGACCAGAGGGTACAACCTCAGAATAGAAGGACATCCCTTTAGAATTCATTGCCACAAACAGCTGTGGGTATATTTAAAGCAGAGGTTGATAGGCTCTTGATTAGCAAGGGCATCAAAGGTTAATGGGAGAAGACAGGAGAAAGGGGTTGAGAGGGATAATAAGCCAGCCATGATGGAATGGTAAAGTAGACTTGACAGGCCGAATGGCCTAATTCTGCCCCTAAATCAATTGATCTATAAATGAAATATACAGACTTTACTGATTGTTTTGCGTTCTACAGTTGCTAGGTTTACCAGCATTTCCTGTATACATTTCTCTTCCTGCCATCCTCATCTAACCCCTATAGTAGCCATTATGTTCAAACAGGGACTTAAAGAGAAGTCAAATTATATTGAGAAAGTTTATTATACAGAGCAGATGAAGAAACATAAATTCAAAAAAAAATTCAAAGTCTGTATAAGACTCTTGATCAATTTCACCAATTTCAACTGAGACAATGGTCCACGTATACAGCCTGTTGTTGCTGAGCTCACTGAGGTGAGATGCAAGCTACCCTCAATAATCTGCAGTAGCAACCTGATCCACAAAACAGGCCTCTGATTCGCGAGTTCTTGTGCAACCATCTTCACAAGGAATATTTTTAATACTAACTAAGCTCTGGCTTCAGGGTCAAAAACAAGTCAAAATTTCTGACATTCATATACACTGAAAAATATTCAAAACATATTAAAAATTAATCATACAACTAAAATATTAAAACTTGCATTTTAAAATGAATTAAAAATTTAGGAACAAGAAGAGACATATAAAATAATTAAATATAATCAATTCCATTACTTCTAAACTACGTAAGATTCCAAGATAGTAAAAACCGCCAAGAGGACCACCGTGGTCTAACTCCCCCTCTACTTGTGACATTTGCTGGGAGCCTCGTATACAAACAGCCTGAAGCATTGTTAAGGATACCTGCCACCCACCCTACAATCTCTTTGACCCACTACTGTCAGTGGGCTACAGGAGCATCAGGACTAGGTAACAGCTTCTTCCCTCAGGCTATGAGATCAGTGAATACTCTGCCACCACCGAGGTCTTGTCTCCAGGACAGCAGGCTGTTTACTGCTTACCTATGCCTTCACATGCATTTCGAATTATATTTTATTAACTTGTTTGATTGTGCACCGTAGTTCAGAGGAACATTGCTCTATTTGGTTGCATATCTGTTCAGTCAGATGACTGAACTTGAACTTAAATTAGTTGAAAAGTCCATGTCACTCAGAGTTATTCCCCTCCTAAAATGAATAATATTCTGAAAACTGAATCACTCTAACATGGTTCACAATTCAGATTACCTAGAGTAACTGCTAGGAGTTGAGAAGCCACTACTGGACTTCAAGAGGAAGCCTGGAATGTTGCAGGGTTAGACTTCAGTGTCAGTGACTGTAGTTTCAAGAAATTAAGGACTTCTGTAACCATTCTGTTGATGATTGCATTTGGCCACCCCCTCAAAGTAGTTGTGAACCACATAATTAAGACACATCATAATTTTTATAGAAATGAAAGGCAATGTCCAGATGTATATTGTTGTGAAGTTGGCAAAGGACAGGAGTACCTGCTTTTCAGAGAATGAAAAGTAGCTCCTCAGCAGGATCAAAAAGTTACTGCAAAGAAATAAAGTCTTACATAGCAGAGAAAGAGGACAATGAGCAGAACAAAGGGATTTTTTCCACTTGGACGAAGCTACGTAGCATTTAAGAGGTGGGTAGTTTCTTTTTCTAAGTTTTTCCATTCCTTTGTATAATTTGACCTACCGGGCATTCCCTATAGCCCAGACTATGTAACAATACACAGACCTTAGAACAGTAACAGCACATTACAAAGGCAAAGGAACTTAACTGCTGCTTAAAGGTTACATAAATAGGGCACTTTGTAGCCTGTAGAAATCAATAACAAATTTTCTAACAGTTGACCTTTAGTTTGCTTTAGTACTAAACTTCACTCGACTTCACTTGCCCCATCATTGAAATGTTCCCACAACCTATGGACTCATTTTCAAGGACTCTTCATCTTATGTTCTCAATATTTATTGCTCGCTTGCTTGCTTATTTCTCTATTTCTCTATCTATCTATCTACTTATTTATTTATTATTCCTTTCTTCTAGTTTGTTGTCTTTTACAGACTGGTTGAATGCCCAAGTTGGTGCAGTCTTTCAGTGATTCTATTATTACTATGTTATTATGAATTTATTGAGTATGCCCACAAGAAAATGAATCTCAGGGTTGTATATGGTGACATATATTTACTTTGATAATAAATTTGCTTTGAACTACTTCTGGCTGATCCCTTTTTATCATTTTTTCTTTTATTTTGTATAGTTTAGCCCACTTGGCCTGTTCTATACTATACAAACTTAACAACACATTACACAGGGCTAACCGTCCTTTAGCTACCACATAATTTCACCTTATCAAACAAATTCCTTTTGCTCCAACCTTTATCTTCCCAAAATCTCTTTTGGTCACCTACTGAATGGTCCCATTAGCCATTTCTCTTTTCTTACTACATTACCTGACCTGCTGATTCCCACCTCCCACACTCAACACTTTCTTGGTTTTATTTCAGATTTCCAGCATTTGCAGTTTAAAAAAATTAACTTAGTACAATATAAAGGCAAAATGGGAGGCAGTGGGTAATTGGCAGAGTATGGTAGGAAAAGAAATTGCTTTAGTGGAAGATTAGTTAAATGGGTCGTTGGCATGGAATCATTGCTGTGATGTCTAAATGGTGACTATTTCAAAAATGCATTTTCTCAATAACTCTACTTTGTAACACTCATAACACGCTGGAGGAACTCAGCAGGTCGGGCAGCATCCATGGAAACGATCAGTCAACGTTTCGGGCTGGAACCCTTCGTCAGGACAGAAGAGGGAAGGGGCAGAGGCCCTATAAAGAAGGTGGGGGGAGGGTGGGAAGGAGAAGGCTGGTAGGTGCCAGGTGAAAAACCAGTAAGGGGAAAGATAAAGGGGTAGGGGTGGGCCCGTCTCCCTAATATATCAGGATCTTTTTGCAATTCAATGTAACCAGCTTTACTCTCAATGAGACCCCTGGGCCTAATTTAATGTCATCACAAATTTGCTTATCATGCCATATATAATAATTTCCAAATCATTTACAGTCCCAGTGCTGACCCCAAGAGCAGCCTACAAGCCATGGTGGGTGATGGTTGGAGAATCAACCTCCAACCATCCATCACTCTGTGCTTCCTATTATCAAAACAATTCTGAATCCACCTCGCTAGCTCCCATGTGAACTAACCTTCCAGATCAGCCTGGCAGGTTTGTCAAAGGCCTTACTAAATTACATATAGACAACACCCACTACCCTAATTTTATCTAACCCCATAGTTACCTCTTCGAAAAACTCCAAAAGATTCGTCAGACATACACCCACATATAAAAACCACGCTGACTATTCCTGATTATCCAAGTGATGGTAGATTTTGTTCTTCAGAATTCTCTCCAGTAACTGCCCTACAACTGAAGTCAAGTTCCCTGGCCTGTCTTTGCTACACTATTTGAACAACAGAACAACAGAATCCCTGTGTGGTCTTCTGGAGCTTCGCCAGCGGCTAACAACAAAACAAATATCTTTACAAAGGCCTCTGCGATTTCTTCCTTGGCCTCCCATAATGTTTTGGTCAGGCCCTGGGAATCAGCCCATCTTAATGTGCTTCAAAGCTGCAGTTGACTCATAATATGCATACGATCCAAAACCTCACTATGTGTTACCCTCTTTTGTTTGGCATCCATGATATAACTGGTCAAGACCAAGGAGAAAAAAACATTAAAAATCTTAGTCATCTTCTACAGCTCCACACATGGGTGGCCCTGATGGTCTTTAAGCAGACCAGTCTCTCACTGATCATCCTTTTACTGTTAACATAACTGAAGAACTTCTTGCCAAATCCATCTCATATCCTCTTTTTTTTGCCCTCCTGATTTCTCTTTTCAGTCTGATCAGATTTCTATTCAGACAAAATGCTGGAGGAAGTCAGCAAGTCAGGGTATTGATATTATTTGATATCAAAGTCAACTTCTAGCTTATTACAAATAGAAGTTATTAACAAAGAGAACAATGATAACTGCTATATTTTAGACTGTCTTTTCCTTGAATATATAACAAGAACATGACACATAGAAATTGGTGGATGAAGTTCATCATTGTCAAAAGGTAATCAAAAATTGGTACACAAATTGGGCCACAGGGTCATGTGTGTATTTAATGGGTTGAGGATGGTTTAAAGGAGAGAAAACTTTGAGGGATAAATCAGTTGCTTAAACGCTGATGGGCTGCAGCTAATGGAATGCCACTAAATAAGCACTGGGCTTTCAGCAAGTTGCAATCTGTATTAATGGTTTACACTAAGTGGCCACAGGAGTGGAAACATGTGTGTCTTCTGCTGCTGTAGCCTACCCATTTCAAGGTGTGAAGAGTTGTGCGTTCAGAGATGCTCTTTTGCACATCACTCTGATAATGTGTGGTTATCTGAGTTACTGTCGCCTTCCACCAGTCTGGCCATTCTCCTTTGACCTCTCCCATTAACAAGGAATTTTTGCCCAAGGTACTGTGGCTCACTGGATATTTTTTGTACCATTCTCTGTGTGCTCAGTCCACTGCAGTTCTCTCTGCTGACTCATGACTGTGCTGCAACACACAGCTCAAACCACGTCATCAAGTTCGCCGATGACACAACTGTGGTGGGTCTCATCAGCAAGAACGTTGAGTCAGCATACACAGAAGAGGTGCAGCAGCTAACGGACTGGTGCAGAGCCAACAACCTGTCTCTGAATGTGAACAAAACAAAAGAGATGGTTGGTGACTTCAGGAAGATATGGAGCAGCCACTTTCCGCTGAACATCGACGACTCCTCCATAGAGATCGTTAAGAGCACCAAATTTCTTGGTGTTCACCTGGCAGAGAATCTCACCTGGTCCCTCAACACCAGCTCCATAGCAAAGAAAGCCCAGCAGCATCTCTACTTCCTGCGAGGGCTGAGAAAAGTCCATCTTCCACCCCCCCCCAACCCCCATCCTCACCACATTCTACAGAGGTTGTATTGACAGCATTCTGAGCAGCTGCATCACTGCCTGGTTCGGGAATTGCACTGTCTCGGATCGCAAGACCCTGCAGCGGATAGTGAGGTCTGCTGAGAAGATCATCGGGGTCTCTCTTCCCGCCATTACAGACATTTACACCACACGCTGCATCCGTAAAGCAAACAGTATTATGAAGGACCCCACGCACCCCTCATACAAACTCTTCTCCCTCCTACCATCTGGCAAAAGGCACTGAAGTATTAGGGCTCTCACGACCAGACTATGTAACAGTTTCTTCCCCCAAGCCATCAGACTCCTCAAAACCCAGAGCCTGGACTGATACCAACCTACTGCCCTCTACTGTGCATATTGTCTTGTTTATTATTTATTATAATGCCTGCACTGTTTTGTGCACTTTATGCAGTCCTGGGTAGGTCTGTAGTCGTGTGTAGTTTTGTGTTGTTTTACATAGTTCAGTGTAGTTTTTGTATTGTTCATGTAGCACCAAGGTCCTGAAAAACGTTGTCTCGTTTTTACTGTGTACTGTACCAGCAGTTATGGTCGAAATGACAATAAAAAGTGACTTGACTTGACTTGACTTGTAAACTCCAGAGACAGTTGTGCATGAAAATCCCTGGAGATTAGCAGTTTCTAAGATAACAAACCACTCCGTCTAGCACCAACAATCATTTCATGGTCAAAGCTAAATCACATTTCTTCCCCATTCTGATATTTGGTCTGAACAAAAACTGAACCTCTTGACCACGTCTGCATGATTAGCTGATTAGATATTTGCATTAATAAGCAGGCATATCTAATAAAGTGGTTACTGTGTGTAGAAGCAGTGCTGATAAACGGAATATGAAACTCAAAGTGAATCAGAGAATATAGTGATCAAGTAGGAACAGGAATTGACATCTGTTGACTGGCAGAGTAATGACAGTTCTAATTCCTGTTTTAATTTTCTATGTCCCAAATATTCCAGAATCGTAAAAGTACATGAAGGAGGTACTTGCTACAAGTGGGAGTGCAGCATTGGGAATCACTTATACATATTTTTTTTCCTGACAAGATTGCGTGGTAATGATGAGACAGATGAAAGAGATTATCATTTTGCTATCCCTTTGACTGAGTTTATCACAAGTAAATCCTCAAAAGTGAAAAGGCAACCTTCAAATCAGTAGCCAAAAATGGGACAGATGACTCAGCTGTCAATTTATCAACAATAATAGATGTAAGGTATCTGTTTAAGAGGAAGTTTCACATGCAGAATTATATTGTACACCTGCTTTGGATAGTTGTCTTAAAATATTTATCACAGTCACAGAAATAGGCAATCTTTTGCTATTCTTCTGTGTTCTAGCAGCATTGGTAATCTATTGCAAGCACACTAAGTCTACATTTGTGCTTTTCTTAGAAAAGAATATGCACATCTGCTTGGGATTTGGGCAGTGATTGATTTTATTTTGCAGAGAACTCAGCCATAGCCACATTTTAATGTATTTTACTAGAGTATTTAAAAAAATCCCAGCTTCTGCTGCATTTTGTAATACATAAAATAAAAACACAAGACAGGAGAAAACTTTGTGCTTGGCATCAAACCATAAATTGACTTCATGGATGAACTTGAACTGTAAACTTGCATGGAAGAAATTCCTTGAGCTTTGAAATTACATTAATAAATTTGCTCACGTTGCCGTACCTTATTGTGTCTTCTATCAGCCGATCTGAGCTGCAAAAGGAAAAAAAAACAAATTAAAATGAGAAAATCAGATGCAATTCATATCCTAATTCCATTATTCAGTTGTTCCTGTGCAAACTGCTGAGAAGTATATTTAGCATAGTACTTTCAACATGCATAATTAACATTTTCAAATGTGTCCCAGTAGAATTCAAGAGAACAGCAAGAAATTAATCATACAGATATAGTCCATTTTTATTTACCTACTACAGGTTTTCAGCAAATAAATGAAGGTGGCCTGGGAACAGGCATCCTTTTTCATAAGGTCTAAGATGAACTACTTTGCTAAATATCGGCTCAACATTCACTCCCTCCAAAATACTAATGAACCTGGTACACTGTTAGAGGCATAGAACCAGGATTTCTTACATCAGTAGTATGCCAATTTTTTCTTATGATAACCTAAGAACATTACAAATCATAAGAAATAGCATTTACACTGTTTTGTGTCTGTTGTGCTTTTCAGTAGTATTACACATGTTGATCTTTCACCTCAGGGACACCGCACACTAACTTCACATCTCTCAATTCGCTTAATATCTAAAATATTTGGTAGGGTTGAGTGCTCTCTGATCTTGGCAATTTACTTGCAAATGTTTTGTCACCAAGTGCGAAGACATTGTTGGTAAGCTGTTGATTGTGGTGTGTCCTCCGAATGCTTGGCCTTCATGTACTTATCAATCATTCCGAAAATTCAGCTGCAATGTGGGAAAGAAATCTTGTCACTGATTGGTTGTGCGGTGAACTTCGTGCATTGTGGTCTGGAATTTTGCCCGCATCTGCTCATAAATAGGATCGAGGTCTACATGTTTGTTTACAGAACTGTTCATGGAAAACCACGCTTCTAGGAATTCTCTTGCGTGCCGAGTGTTCACTTGCGCCATGACTTTCACTGATGCTCAGTCAACTTCGTACCCCTGTTGATCTTCATGAATAGTGACCGTACACTGACGATGTCTCCTCACTTGGTGACAAAATGTTTGCAAGTAAATTGCCAACAATGGAGAACAACTCAACGCAACCACCAACCACCTGAGCTACATATCTTCTGGATGATTTCCACCTAAATATCTATCATTCTTTGGAATTCTGCACCTGAGGGGGCAATGGAGGTTCAATTGTTGAGTATATTCAAGACAAAGATTCATTACCCTCTCGGTGAAAAAAAATTATTTTCAACTCTCTGTAGTGTAAGGCCAATTGCTTATTTTGAGACTGTGAACCCTGGTACTAGATACTTCAGTCTCAGCATCCCTGAAGAATTCTGTATATTTTAATGATATCATCTCTAAATATGAGAAAATATTTAGAGGAACTCATTAAAATATGCAGAATTTTTCATTTTCTATTTGCTTGAATTCTTATGCAGCAAACCCACCATTTTAGGAATCATTCTGATGTAAATTTGTTGCAATCTGTCCATCATATATGGAGCATTCCTAACGTTGAGAACCAGATCTATCCAATGTGGCCCTATATAAAGTTGAGGCATTATAAGGCATTGGTCAGGCCACATTTGGAGTATTATCAGGAGTTTTAGACACCTCATCTAAGAAAGGATGTGCTGGCATTGGAGAGGGTGAGAAGACATTTACGAGCATGATTCTGGAAATGAAAGGGATAATGTCTGAGGAGCATTTGATGGCTCTCAGCCTATACTTGCTGGAAGAATGAGGAGGGATCTCATTAAAACCTACAGAATTTTGAAAGCCTAGGTAAAGTGGATGTGGAGAGGAATTTTCCAATAGTGGGGGAGTCTAGGATTAGAAGGCACAGCCTCAGAATACAAGGATGTTCCTTCATAACAGAGATAAGGAGAAATTTAAGCTTAAGGTAAAAGAACACTTATGGGCAAGTGATCATAATATGATTGAACTCACCCTGAAATCTGAGAAGCAGCAGTTAAAGTTAGATGTATCTGTATTACAATGGACTAAAGGGAATTACAGAGCCATGAGAGAGGAGTTGGCATGAAATGATTGGAAAAGAAGAAAGGCAGGGATGACTGCAGGGCAGCAGTGGCATGAATTTCTGGAAGCAATTTGGAAGGCATAGGACCCTTCAGAAGGGTCTCGGTCCGAAACATCGACTGTACTCTTTTCCATAGATGCTGCCTGGCCAGCTAAGTTCCTCGAGCATTTTGATACTTGGATTTCCAGCATCTGCAGATTTTTTTCTTGTTTTGATTGCATCAGTCTTCACTGTGCAAGACACTAGCAGTATGGTGAATGTTCCAGGAGTCAGAAGGCATGAAGTGTGTGAAGTTACCATAACTAGAGAGAAGGTTCTTGGGAAACTGAAAGGTCTGAAGGTAGGCAAGTCATCTGGACCAGTTGGTGTACGTCCCAGGGTTCTGAAAGAGGTGGTTGAAGAGATTGTGGAGGCATTAGTAATGATCTTTCATGAAGCACTAGATTCTGGAATGGTTCCAGAAGACAGGAAAATTGCAAATGTCACTCCACTCTTCAAGAAGGGAGAGAGGCAGAAGAAAAGAAACCTCAGGCTAGTTAGTCTGAACTCAGTGGTTGGGAAAATGTTGGAGTCATTACTGAGGATGAGATCTCAAGGTACTTGGAGGCACATAATAAAACAGGCTGCAGTCAGCATGGTTTCCTCCAGGGAAAACCTTGCCTAACCAATCTGTTGGAATTCTATGAAGTAAAAAGCAGGATACACAAAGGAGAATTGGTTAATATTGTATACTTGGATTTTCAGAAGGCCTTTCACAAGGTGCCACACAAGACTGCTTAACAAGCTATGACCCCATGGTATTACAGGAACGATTCTAGCATGGATAAACCAGTGGCTGATTGGCAGGAGGCAAAGAGTGGGAATAAAGGGAGCCTTTTCCGACTGGCTACTGGTGACTAGTGGTGCTCCACAGGGGTCTGTATTGGGACCGATTCTCCTTATGTTATATGTCAATGATTTGGATGATGGAATTGATTGCTTTGTTGCAAAGTTTGAAGACAATATAAAGATAGGTGGAGAGGCAGGTAGTTTTGAGGAAGTAGAAAGGCTACAGATGGACTTAGACAGATTAGGAAAATGGGCAAGAAATGGCAGATGGAATAGGGTCGCGAAGTGTATGGTCATGCACTTTGGTAGAAGAAATGAAACGGTTGACAATTTTCTAAATGGAGAAAAAATATAAAAAAACAAAGGTAAAACGGGACTTGGGAGTCCTTGTACAGGAACCCTAAAGGTTAACTAGCAGGTTGAGTCTATGGTGAGGAAGGCAAGTACAATGTTAGCATTCATTTCAAGAGGGCTAGAATATAAAAGCAAGGATGTAATGTTGAGACTTTATAAAGCACTGGTGAGGCCTCACTTGGAGTATTGTGAGCAGTTTTGGACCCCTTATCTGAGAAGGGGTGTGCTGAAACTGGAGGGGGTTCAAAGGAGGTTCACAAAAATTATTTCAGGATTGAACAGCTTGTCATATGAAGAGCGTTTGATGGCTCTGGGCCTGTATTCACTGGAATTCAGAAAAATGAGGGGTGACTTCATTGAAATCTATCAAATGGTGAAAGGCTTTGATAGAGTGGATGTTGAAAGGATGTTTCCAATTGTGGGAGAGTCTAAGACCAGAGGACACAGCCTCAGAATAGAGAGTTGTCCTTTTAGAATGGAGGTGAGAAGGAATTTAGTCAAGGGTGTGGTGAATCTGTGGAATTCTTTGCCACAGGCAGCTGTGGAGGCCAAGTCTTTATATATATTTAAGGCAGAGGTTGATAGATTCTTAACCAATCATGAAGGGATACGGGGAGAAGGCAGGACATTTGGGCTGAGCGGAAAACTGGATCAGTCATGTGAAATGGCCTAATTTTGTTCCTATATCTTATGGTCTTAATTTTGCCAGAGGGCTTTTGAGGTCAAGCCATTGGATATATTTAAAGTTGAGGTTGATAGGCTCTTGATTCGTAACGGCAACAAAGGTTACCGGCAGAAGTCAGGGAATGGAGTTCAGAGGGATAATAAATCAGCCATGATTGAATGGCAGATCAAACTTGATGGGCGAGTAGCCTAATTCTGTTCCTATGTCTTACGGTCTTGCATAACCGAAGTATGTCAACTTTATTCACATATTCAAATTCTCCTGAAGTAATAACCAACATGCCATTTAGCCTCATAATTGCTTGTTGAACCTGCACGTCAACTTTCAATGGTTGTGTATAATGACATCCTGTGAACTTCCACTTTTCAACCTTATGCCACCTAAAAAAGTATTTATTATTTTTTCCCCAAGGTGGATTACCTCACATTTTTCTCATTTTAAATGCCACTTAGTCCTTGTCAAATCAGTTAATATGCCCGAAGACTCTCTACATTCTCCTTCCAGCCTGTAAGTTTATCTAGTTTTGTAGATGACCAAATCACTTCATGATGGTTCAACATCCTCAATGCCTAGGTGGCCATTTCTTGCCAGCCCAGGTCAAAGAGTCTTTCCTTTTCCTTTACAAATTATAAAGGGTGACACAATTTTTCAAAACTGCATTAACTATTCTCTTGAAATGTACTAAATATTTTTATTTAGGGAACTTCCACCTATTTAGAATAAAATGCTTTCAGCAATTAAAAAAAAACAATAATTCTACTTAATTTTTAAGCCCACGAGACCATTGTATAAATTGAGAAACCAATTCTGAAGAGAAGCTGTTCACTGTGCTATAAATCACATGCAAAATTAAACAGCATGGAAAACACAAAGTATTTTCATAATTTTATAGCTTAGATTTGCAAATACAGTGGATTCTGGTTAATCTGGGCAGCTGCTTATTTGAGACAACACCTTTTCAAAACTCAGGGTCGGCTGTGGTCAGCTGCTTCCAAGGTATCGGCAAGTTGATGGTGCCTGGAGGTTTATGGCAGGGAGTTTCTCCCTTTTGCCGCCGCTATCGGGGACTTGGGAGTCGATCGACTCGGGGACTTTGAGACTTTTTTTTTACTGTGCCTATGGACTGTTCTTCATCAAATTATGGTACTGCTTTGCACTGCTGTAACTATATGGTATAATTATGTGGTTTTGTCAGTGTTAGTCTTTGGTCTGTCTTGTTTTCTGTGATATCACGCCGGAGAAACATTGTATCATTTCTTAGTGCATGTATGCATTTCTAAATGACAATAAAAGAGGACTGAGTGTTCTGATAATCTATAGAACAAAAACCATTTGAGAAAATAGCTGGATTCAAAGGTTTCAAAGGTACATTTAATGTCAGAAAAATGAATACAATATATATCCTGAAATGCTTTTGTTTATTTGGAACACTATGCCGCTTAACTGGGACAGAAAGCTGTTACTGAACAGTTTTAAACTAGCATCAGTTGCATGCACTTGTGTGGCTGTTAGACTCTACACCGTGCTTACAGCAAACAGTTTTTGAATAGCGTTAGTAGCAAGTATTTGTGTTCAAAAAGCAGTGATTTTTGTCACTGATAGTTGGCGAGAAGTAAGTAGTAAGACAATTCAGAACTGTTTTGGCTCACTGTGGCTTCAAGCATTCAGGCTTGGAGATGCCAGAAACAACTGTTAGACATTATGGAATCAGTCGTGTTCGCTAGTGTATGTTATCCATCTGGGTGACATATGCTGGTTCAAAAAGCAGTGATTTTTAATTGTATTGTTCTTTTATTTTATTAATTGTGTTGTTCCTTTATGCAGGAAGGCGATGAAGGTAGTCCATTATTGGCACTAGATGTCTGCGCTGATTTTGTTCATTTACTGTCTTATCATAAGGACAAGGCAGGAATGAATTCTTCAGTCAATAACTAATAGGAATTAATACACAGTTTATAATACTGTAGTTGTATTGTTCTGCATTTAATTTAAATACATAATTTGTTACTTAGTTAAATAGTAGTTTGTCTTTGTTATGTCTTTTAACTATTTCCATAAAACTTCAGTTAATTGGGACAACCACTTAATGGGGCCAAAATGTACTGGTCCCAATGTGTCACAATTAACCAGAATCCACTGTATTAATGAAACGAGTTGAAACAAGATTGTGGATCTTTCATTCAATTTTACCACACAGAAATAAAGGGAAGGGTTAAAACTGACAAAAATAGCAATCATTCACTGACTACGTGTTGGATCAATAATGTATCAGAAATACAAGAGAATGGCAATGGCAGAGGGCTTGGGGTTGGGCAGGAGAGAGAGAGACAAAACAGACAAAAGGGATAAATAACTATAACTACAAATTGCCATGGCATTCTAACTGTGCTATCTTTAAATTCAAATTATCCTGAACATCACCACAATATTTCAAGTTTTTAATTTGAAGTTAGTATGTTACCTCGATACTCAAAAGCATATAACTGACTTTTCAACCAATATCACTGCACTAATTCAACAGTATACATCAAATACAATTTCGAAGCTCTTTGAGTTGGTCAACAAAGCTGAATGGGTTAAAATATGTAATTAATAAAAAATGTATTTAGTACAATCTGATAACATGGTGGCACAGCAAGTTGTTTTATAGCCTGGGTTGAATCCTAACCTCAGGAGTCAGCTGTGCGGAGCTTGCACATTCTTCCCGTGACTGCCTGGACTTCCAACAAGTACGCTGGTTTCTACTGACATTACAAGACATGCTGGTAATTGGTTATTGGCAACTATCCTGCATTGGCAGAACAATCAAAAGGGAGTTGATGAGTATGTGAGAGCAAGGTGCAGGGCTACAGGTAAAATAGGAGGGGAATGGAACTAACAGTCTGTTCTGCTGGCAGCAGGTGCAGATCTGATGAACCAAATGGCCTCCAGTAAGTAAAAAAGTAAACACCAGTCTCTGCATGAAATGGTTATTTCTCTGTAGCTGTTACACATTATTCTGCATTACCTTGTTCTACCTCAATGCACTTTATAATAATCTGATCTGTATGAACAGTACGTAAGAAAAACTTTTTCACTGTTATTTCAGTACATGTGACAATAATAAACCAATTCCAACTTGAAGGATTTCACCTTTCATCCTTAAGAAACAAAAGAGAACAAAATGGGACATTAGAATTGCGATTAAAGCCCCCAGATAATTACAGACTCAAAATAGCGTAGCTCTGCTACAGTCTAGACAACACAGTGGTACTAGCTAGTCCCAGACGACATGTCATTGTCATTACATTCCTAATCTCATTAAGCTAACTATCACAATAAAAACTTATTTTATACCCTTACTCTGAATCATAAAGTGAAATATATCACCTGCTTCAAATTTTAGTGCAATCGATCATTAATTACTGTGCAGTCATCATGCCAAGTTTCATTTCTGAGTTGTCACCATTTCCTAATTAGTCAGTCACAGTTAGACAGCAGAGAAACAGGCCCTTCAGCCCAGTTCATCCATACTAAGGTATCTTCCTGAGCTAGCCACACTTGCCTGGCTTTGGTCCACATCTCTCAAAACCCTTCCTATCCACGAACCTGGGAAAATTTGACCACTTCTCTGGCAGCTTGTTCCATATACCCACCACCCTCTGCTTGGAAAGACTAGCCCCTCAGGTCCCCTTTAAACCTTTCCCCTCTCACCTTAAACCTAGGCCCTCCAGCTTTACTCCGGAGAAAGAAAAATTGTGATTATCCACCTTACTGATGCCACAGATGATATTATAAAGCTCTATAAGGTCACCCCTCAGCCTCCTTTTCTCCAGAGAAAACAATCCCAGCCTATCCAGACCAGCAATACCCCTTCTGCATGCTCTCTAGCTTAATTATGTTTCCTATAATATGATGACTAGAACTGTATGCAATATTCCAAGGGAGATCTCACCAACGTCACAACTCTTGTAGTCAATGTCCTGGCTAGTGAAGGCAAGCATGCTATACATCTTCTACATCACCTTGCTGACTTAAATATCACCACTTTCAGGGAACTATGCATTCATATTCCCCAATTCTCCCTGTACTACAACACTCTCTGGGACCTTACCATTCACTGTGTATATCCTTTCCTGGTTTAATTTCCCAAAACTTCCTCTGACCTTACACTTGTCAGAGATAAATTCCATTTGCCATTTCTTTGCACGTTTTCCCAGTTAGTCCAGATCCTGTTTCAACCTTAGACAACCTTCTCCACTGTCCACCACAACACCTATGTTGACGTCAGTTGCGAACTTACTGATGTTTATTATTTACCAGTGCCTTTACTTCATCAATACAACATTCAAATACATCCTCCAAGAGGACCACAACCTTAAGGAGGCTTTTGGAGGCTTATGTACCTCAATAACCCAGACAGCTATGTTGGCTGGCGTCAGGGCCTTGTGCTTTGACTCTTGGTAGGGTGCCAATGCCAAGCAGATCAAAGAATAGAGGCGAGATTGAGTGGCTCACTAGTCCTCCAGGTTCGGGGGTTCAGCTCAGGGCTAACAACCCTGACTGGTCAAAACAAAATTGTTACAGAAACAGCAACAAATATATATATATCTATGTGTGACGGCATTCCTGAGCATCCCCCTGGGATTTGCATGACTGACAATAGTGAAAACCGAGAAGTTTTTGGGAAGTACAAACCATGTATAACATTGGCAAACAAGCACAAAAAACTGAAGAAATGCATCTTTACAATCTTCATATACTGGGTGTCAGTGAAAATAGATGGACAGGGTCTGGGAGATTAAAAGCAACAACTGGTGAAACCGTTTTATACTCAGTAAGGGAAGATGGTCACCATCAAGACGGTGTAGCTATCATTTGGAGAAGTGCTTGCTGGAGTGGAAAGCTATCAACAGTAGGCTGATGAGAGTCAGGCTGAAAAGGAAGCAAGTGACAACATATGGAGGTCAATCAAGTACAGCATCCATACCAAGGTGAAGCTGTACCAGAGTCGTGATCTGTCCATATACTTGTACGGGTCAGAATGTTGGCGTATGACAGAGAACGACTTTGCCAAGCTGTCATCCTTCCACACCATGAGCCTCTGGAAGATCATCTGTATTTTCTGGCCAAGAAAGTTCTCTAAATATGCCCTACTCCTTCAGTGTCACCAAAAAGACATAGCCACAGTCATCATGTGGAAGCATTGGAGATGGATTGGGCACTTGATGAGAAGAGTGGGCAACTCCATCATCAAGATAGTACTTCACTGGACCCCTAAAGGGCGGAGGAAACGCGAGAGACCAAGACAACTTGGTGCTGTACCGTAGAAGCAGAAGTGAGGGCCCTGAACTACAGCTGGGGCACAACCGAAAAGATGGCTAAAGACAAACCCAGATGGAGGACCTTATTTGCTGCCTAAATGCCAGCAGCATAACAGCCATTTGGTGATGATGATTAAAATACATGGAATCCACAGTTAAAAACAGTATCAGGTGCAAATGGTTTCATTAGACAACATATCAGTCATATAATTAATTAGCGTCATTTTCCAGCTAGAATGGACCGATTGGATAATTTCCCTGATGAATCACACCTGAACATTACACAACTGTAAATCACTGAGACTACCGTTTTTATACAAATGTACTCCGCTCATTGTATTTTAGTAATCACTGCTTTCATTGGTTCTGATGTTATTTATTTTGCAGATGTTCTTCATAAAGATTCTACAAATAGTCTTCTCCTGTTAGCAGCAACTTGCTTACTGCAAAATAGGCAGTTTTGTCAGGAGTCTGTCCTAAAATCTTTTCCAACTCCAACTCACTGGCTGATGTACAGGCATTCAATGGACACAGCAATTTTGTCAAAGTAAATGGATGGAACACTAGAAGCTAGATTGAAGACTGTCATGTCATTTATTTATGAAATAGAAGTCTCAATTTTTCAAACCCGCATTCTGTGTAATAAAATTGCTGACAGCCACAAGTGCTTTAAAGCCATACATTTATTATGTCAATTTAAGTGAGATGGACACACATAAATGATCAAAACATAGTCCAAGATGTGCATGGAATACAATTTCATCAACTATATATCACTGACTTAATTAGGAGCAGCAGAAAATTGTTCATGCCTACATTTAGAAGACAATTATTTACCTGGAACAGATAGTTACAAGAATATCCATAAGAGTCCAAAATTGTCTCCCTGGCAAGATTACTTGTTGTTGAACTTTCTAATGGAGAAATGGGTGAGACAAAAAGATGGCTCATGCTTTGAATCCCTGCCTAGCCTTGCAATTGAGACTAAAAAACAGAAGGGCTGAAAATATTTTATACATCAAAAAATAAATTCCAATTGCAGCAAAATCAAATCAAATTGTTTCAGTTTGACAAAAGGATTTTACAGACAAATTCAATTTAAATACTGATGTGGCACTTGGTTCTTCTATAATTAATAAAAATGTGATAGGAAATCATTATGAGTCAACTATTAATATTACTTATATCAAATAAATACTGAAAGTTACTCTTTAAAGTCTTAACAGCTGATGAGAAGAGAATTAATCAATGCACAGAATAGCAGTAAGCTGCACATTTTTTAAGATTGGTAGTTCAATATAATCAGTAATTTTAATTATATGTGACAAACATATATATGACATAATACAAGGAAGAAGAATTTTACAAAGTCAACATTCCTGATTCTCAATGGTTTCTAGTAATTGCTGTCACAGTTTAAGATAGGACTTTCATTTTATTAACACCTTCCCAGCATTATACAATGAGGTTCATATTAGGAGTAGCTTATCTAGCAACAGGTAATACCTTGGAAGAGTGGAAACTAGAGATGGAATTGGAAAGGAAAGGTAACCAAATGAGTCAGACGAAAAGAAAAATGAGTTATATTTCTTTCCACTGATGTCTG
Source organism: Mobula hypostoma (assembly GCF_963921235.1). Lineage (NCBI taxonomy): Eukaryota > Metazoa > Chordata > Chondrichthyes > Myliobatiformes > Myliobatidae > Mobula > Mobula hypostoma. The sequence continues at coordinate 19,590,342 of NC_086119.1, read as the reverse complement.
TCAAGGTAATTGACAGTTAATAGTTACGCACATTGGAGAATTATTACTTGAAAAGAATTTCACTCAGTTTTCTGCTGGTTATCCCTTTCTAATAGGCCTACAAATTGGTGTGGCATTCTAAACTAAAATGTTAGAAACAGTACATTACAGTTTAGCTGGAGTTCTTAAACTTCCTTTTATACCTGATAGTCCATTCAGGTTCTCAATTTGCTTGTTGACTCTGAACACTTCACTAAATGAGGCATAGATGCCTGCCACATGAACCCTTCTTGCCTTTCAAAGTTCAAAGTATATACATATATGGTCCATATACCACCTGAGATTCATTCTCTTTCAGGCAAGTATGGTAAATAGAAAGAAACACAATAGAATCAATGGAAAACAGCACACAGAGATAGACAAAAAAAATGTGCAAATACAAAAATAACAATAAATAATAATAATACAAAGAAATTGTCATTAAAGTAGAAAAAGTTAACCAATGAAGAGCATGACCTTCCATGGAAGACATCTCCACGATCTGAGCAGACTAAATGTCGATAAGGAAGCATTGAACACCTGGCTCAGACTTGGAAACCATTTCCCAGAAACAAAGGGGAATACAGAACCAACCAATTCACAATAAAAGACCACAAATTCAAGATGATAAATGTAGAAAATGCCAAGAGAAAACAGAAACAATCCAACACATTACAGGATCCTGCAGCAGTTTAACTCAATCTGACGACTTACATAGGGGACAATCAAGCAGCAAACATCATTCACCAAACTCATGTTTTAAAAGACAAAAAAAAGACACCATACCTTACCATAAATACAAGCTTGATTCAGTTTTAGAGTCAGAGTCCTACAAATAGTCCCAATAGTAATATTTGCAACTGGTATCATCCCGAAGTCACTACACAATAACATTAAACAATTAGGTCTACACAGCAACACCTATGTAAATTTCCAGAAAACCACAATACTAAACACCACTAGAATAGTCTGAAAGTTCCTAGTAATTGAGTGTGCGTGGCTCTGCCTACACCTCAACTTGAGGAAGAAACAAATGAAAATAATAATAATAATAATAAATAAACAATAAATATCAAAAGTACGATTTGAAGAGTCCTGGAAAGTGAGCCCATATGTTGTGGAATCAGTTCAGTGTTGGGGTGAGTGAAGTTATCCCCTCTGGTTCAAGTGCCTAATGGTTGAGGGGTATTAACTGTCCCTGAACTTGGTAGTGTGGAACTTGAGGCTCCTGAAGCTCCTTCCTGATGGTAGCAACGAGAAGGTAGCAACGAGAAGGCAGCATGGCCTGGATGCTAGGAGTCCTTGATGACGGATGCTATTTTCCTGTGACAACACCCCGTGTAGATGTGGCCAATGGTGGGGGAGCGCTATATCTATGATGGACTGGGCTGTGTCCACTACTTCCTGTAGTCTTTTTCCCCAATCAAGGGCATTGGTATTCCCATACCAGGCTGTGATGCAACCAGTCAGTATACTCTTCACTGCACATCTAAAGAAGTTTATCAAAGTTTTAGAAACATAGAAAACCTATAGCACAATACAAGCCCTTTGGCCCACGAAGCTGTGCCGAACATGTCCTTACCTGAGAAATTACCTAGGGTTACTCGTAGCCCTCTATTTTTCTGAGCTCCATATACCTGTCCAGGAGTCTCTTAAAAGACCCTATTGTATCTGCCTCCACCACCGTTGCTGGCAGCCCATTGCACACAACCACTCTCTGTGTAAAAAACTTAACCCTGATATCTCCTCTGTATCTACTTCTAAGCACCTTAAAACTGTGCCCTCTCGTGCTAGTCATTTCAGCCCCGGGAAAAAGCCTTTGACTATCAGAGACTTAAATGACTTGCCAAATTTACACAGACCTCTAGGAAAGTAGAGGCACTGCTGTGCCTTCTTTGTGTTGGCAATTACATGCTGGACCCATGACAGATCCTTTGAAATGACAACACTGAGGAATTTAAGCAACATACATCAAGGTTGCTGGTGAACGCAGCAGGCCAGGCAGCATCTATAGGAAGAGGCGCAGTCGACGTGTCAGGCCGAGACCTCCTGACGAAGGGTCTCGGCCTGAAACGTCGACTGCGCCTCTTCCTATAGATGCTGCCTGGCCTGCTGCGTTCACCAGCAACTTTGATGTATGTTGCTTGAATTTCCAGCATCTGCAGAATTCCTGTTGTTTACTGAGGAATTTAAAGTTGCTGTGTCTCTCCATTTCTGATCCCCTAATGAGGACTAGTTCATGGACCTTCGGTTTCCCCCTCCTGTAGTCAATAATCAACTCTGGTTTTGCTGACATTGTATGGGAGGTTGTTATGGCACCATTCATACAGATTTGCCCTCTGGTTCGGCCCAGAATGATGGTGTTGTCAGCAAACTTACATATGGCATTGGAGCATCACAGGCATAAGTATAAAGTGATTAGAGCAGGAGGCTGAGCACACATCCTTGTGGTGCACCTGTGCCGATGGTGATCATGGAGGAGATGTTGTTGCCAATCTGAGCTGAATGGGGTCAACAAGTGAGGAAACCGAGGACCCAATTGCACAAGGAGGTATTGAGGCAAGGTCTTGGAGCTTATTGATTAGTTTTGAAGGGATGATGCTGCTGAATGCAGAGCTGTAGTCAATGAACAGCATCCTGATGTATGCAGCTTCTCTGTTCAGATGTTCCACAGCTGAGTGGAAAACCAATGAAATGGTTCCTGATATTGACCTGTTGTGACAGTAGGCAAATTGGAGCGGATCCAACTTGCTCCTAAGTCGCTGGAGTTGATGTACTTCATCACAGTGGATGTAAGTGCTGCTGGACAATAGCAATTTATTACCCCTTATTAGACTTTCATTTATAACCCCCAGAAGAATGTGAACCATCCTTAAAACAACTGCATGCCCTTTGATTAAAATACTGTAGCCCTGCTAGATATATACGAGTTCCAAATTTGAACTCAGCAACCATGGATGGAATGGCAGTATAGCCGCATGATATTTGATCACTTCCTCAAACTTTTCCCCATTTCTTCTAAAGGGACTGGAACCTCGGACACTAAATAGAGTCTGAACTACATACAGACTTCGTGGGAAAGCCTTCTCAGTATGTCCTAATAATCCTACTGTGATCACTCCAATGAGTTCAAAGTTGCCCTCGCTTGAAATCCATACAGTAGTGTGCAAAAAGTCTTAGGCACATGTATATTGCTAGGGTGCCTAAGACTTTTGCACAGTACTGTATTTGTCAACGTGGAACAGAGTGTGAGTTTGTAAATCTGGCGGTAGCAAAGGATGTTATGAATGGTGAGGCAGGGGTGTGGGAGAGGTGTGCCAGAGGCAGGGATGGCACACACAGCCCTGAGACACCAGGCAACATAATTTGATTAAAAAAAATAGGTTTATTGATCATTGCAGAGTTTCTCTCTGGTGCTTTCTGCTCCTTCCACTCTCCCTTCCTCCTTTCACAACCATGATTCCCCTCTCCTACCCCCTTCCCACTCAGTCCACAATAGAGACACATATTAGAATCAGGTTTATCATCACTCACATACGTCATGAAAATTTTTTTGAGGCTGCAGTACAGTGCATTAGCTTCCCTGGTATCATGGATTCGTGATTACCTGATTGGCAGACCACAGTACGTGTGCTTGCAACACTGTGTGTCTGACAGAGTGATCAGCAGCACTGAGGCTCCACAGGGGACTGTCTTGTCTCCCTTTCTCTTCACCATTTACACCTTGGACTTCAACTACTGCACAGAGTCTTGTCATCTTCAGAAGATTTTGGATGACTCTGCCATAGTTGGATGCATCAGCAAGGGAGGTGAGGCTGAGTACAGGGCTACGGTAGGAAACTTTGTCACATGGTGTGAGCAGAATTATCTGCAGCTTAATGTGAAAAAGACTAAGGAGCTGGTGGTAGACCTGAGGAGAGCTAAGGTACCGGTGACCCCTGTTTCCATCCAGGGGGTCAGTGTGGACATGGTGGAGGATTACAAATACCTGGGGATACGAATTGACAATAAATTGGACTGGTCAAAGAACACTGAGGTTGTCTACAAGAAGGGTCAGAGCCGTCTCTATTTCCTGAGGAGACTGAGGTCCTTTAACATCTGCCGGATGATGCTGAGGATGTTCTACGAGTCTGTGGTGGCCAGTGCGATCATGTTTGCTGTTGTGTGCTGGGGCAGCAGGCTGAGGATAGCAGACACCAACAGAATCAACAAACTCATTCGTAAGGCCAGTGATGTTGTGGGGATGGAACTGGACTCTCTCACGGTGGTGTCTGAAAAGAGGATGCTGTCTAAGTTGCATGCCATCTTGGTCAATGTCTCCCATCCACTATATAATGTACTGGGTGGGCACAGGAGTACATTCAGCCAGAGACTCATTCCACTGAGATGCAGCACTGAGCTGCATAGTCATAGGAAGTCATTCCTGCCTGTGGCCATCAAACTTTACAACTCCTCCCTTGGAGGGTCAGACACCCTGAGCCAATAGGCTGGTCCTGGACCTATTTCATAATTTACTGGCATAATTTACATATTACTATTTAACTATTTATGGTTCTATTACTATTTATTATTTACGGTGCAACTGTAATGAAAACCAATTTCCCCCGGGATCAATAAAGTATGACTATGACTATGAAAAGGAGCTTTGACCAGTGGCCAAACTGGACATCAGAAGTTTTGAGAAAAGGGGACTTCAAGCAGGCCCACTGTCTGAGCACAAAAGGCAGCAGAGGATTGCTACAGCGAAAAACAGCTTTGATCAGTGACCATTGACATATGGGATTGATTAGCAACAGAAAATTAAAGGAAGGTGGGGGAGGCACAGCAGTCATCATCTGAATGGATACAGTGGTGATCTTCAGGCTTTAGTCAGAGAAAGCAAAAGGAAAGAAAAGCTGTAAGTTTATTTTTCCTTCCCTTCTTTATTATCTGCTCAGCTAGGATAGTAGAGATGCCAGGCAGGATAGTTGAAGGCTCATCTTGCGGGATGTGGAAGGCAGGGAAACCTCCAGTGTTTCTGACAATTATAACTGCGAGAAGTGCATCCAGCTGCAGCTTCTAACAAACCGTGTTGAGGAGTTGGAGGTGGAACTGAATGAACTCTGGCTCATTAGGAAGGCTGAAGGGTGATAGATAAGTCATATAGCAAGATAGTTACACCTAAAGTGCAGGACACAGGAAACTGGGTGAGAGTCAGGAAAGGGAAAAGGGTTAAGGAGCCAGTGCAGAGTACCTCTGGTGTGGTGAGGGAGGTGTGAACAGGAGGGCAACTGTCAAATCTATTAAAGTGTTGGTATAACTCATTAGCCCATTCATAGCTGCATTCCGAGGCTCTACAGTTAGCCTGATTGAAGCCAGTAATGTTCATGCTTCTCCACACCTCCTTTATGCTACTCCGCCCAAGCTTGTTCTCCAGCTCTCTCCTGTATTCCCCTTTAGCCACCTTGATCTTTTTCTTTAGTTCCCCCTGCACACGTTTCAATTTCTCCCTGTTCCCCGACCCAAAGGCTCTCTTTTTGTGGTTCAGAAGAGCCTTTAGATCACTGATGACCCATGGTTTGTTTTTAGGGAAGCAGCAAACTGTACTTGATGGTATTACAGTGTCAACACAGAAGCTGATGTAGCCAGTGATGCAATCAGTAAGTCCATTAATGTCCTCCCCATATGGTTCATAAAGTACATTCCAGTCAGTAACCTCAAAGCAGCCCTTGATGACCTCTGAAGACCATTTCTTTACTATCTTGGTAGTAGCTAGCTGGAGCTGTACTTTAGGCTTATACAAGGATGTGCTGAAACTGGAGAGGGTTCAAAGGAGGTTCACAAAAATAGTTCCAGGATTGAATGTTTTGTCATATGAAGAGCGGCTGATGGCTCCAGAATTGTATTTACTGGAATTTAGAAGAATAAGGGATGAATTGAAACCGAATGGTGAAAGGCCTTGATAAAGTTGATGTAGAGAGGATGTTTCCTATGGTGGGAGAGTCTAAAACCAGAGGACAAATTCTCAGAATAGAGGAGTATCCTTTTAGAATGGGGATGAGGAGTAATTTCTGTAGCCAGAGAATGGTAAATCTGTGTAATCTGTGGAAGCCAAGTCTTGGTGTATATTTAAAGCAGAGGTTGATAGATTCTTGATTGGTCAGGGCATGAGGTTAATGGGAAGAAGGCAGGAGATTGGGGCTGAGAGGGAATTGGATCAACCACGATGAAACGACGGTGCAGACTTGATGAGCCAAATGGTCTAATCCTACTCCTACATATTATGTTCTTACTGTGCAAAGATCTTAGGCACCCTAGACATATATATGCACCTTTGGAATCATTATTTAATAATCTTGATTATTTATCCTCTCTAGCCAAAACATTAATTGTGAAGGTGTCCTGGTGTCATCCTATTAACACTTGGTGTGATGTATTTAACAATACTCTTTCCTATTTTAGTTTCAAACTACTTTATTCCATCAAGTACAAACGCTCAAATAATATTTCATCATTATATTGCTAGTTTCCTTGTAATTATTTGTTCTCAGTTTGTTGCTTTTCTAGTTTCACTTTTGAACTATTTACATGAATACTAAACTCATACACGAAGGGCACCTTTTACTTCATTAAATTTTACTTTTATTTTTCTTTAGTTACCAGCTTTCTTATTTCTCCACTAAATCCTTTGGGATCTCCATTCTGCAGCAAATTACCGGTTTATGCTTCACCACGGAAATTTCGTTTTATTTGCACATATTGAGAGGAAAGCCAGCTGCTATAAAAAGTGCTGCAACAATAGTTCCTAATTTGAGGAAACACCACTTATGCAAAACTATTTATTCTGTTTTGCTAAATGAAATTTAGCATTAGGATCAACCCATGATCAAATGAGCTATGATATCAAAGTTGGGCTCTGTTCAGTGATAGAATAAGGACACTAAATTTTAGGCTACAAAGGGAAACTAACTGGATGGCTTTGCATTATAAACAGCAGCCGAGAGGATTGCATCAAGTCATTACATTTTAACATATACACTGATTTTACTGACTAGCTCTGGACAAGCATACTCATTTAACAGCTGCAATGCAGAGAACAAAGCAATGAAAAGATAACCGTGTTATGTGCAAGATGCAAATGGTCACGTAAATAACCAGATGCATATCTTGCTGATTAAGCTTTGGGATAACAGATCAGATTTTCAGCCCAAGGGAATCTGAATGTCTGTGGCACCATTAACCCTAATTTGCATATTATTTAAATAATTTGTTTCAAGCACCAAATGCCTACTAACTATCTATATCTCATGAGCAGCACAGAAAATGCAGGAGGAACTCAGCAGGTCAGGCAGCATCTATGAAGCAAAATGAACAATCAACGTTTTAGGGTGAGACCTTTCATCAAAACCCACTGAAGGGTCTCAGCCTGAAATGTCAACTGCTCATTTCCTTCCATAGATACAGCCTGACCTGCTGCGTTCCTGCAACATTTTGTGTGTGCTAACCCAGATTTCCAACACCTGTAGTCTGTCTTGTGTATCTACATATTATGACCATGTTAGATTGCACTTGTAGAGTACTGTTGGAGAGCCTTCTAGGGAAAGAAAATACACTCAAACTTAAATACAATCAAGCAGTGCATTATGCAATCATTTACACTGATGGCTCAATAGAGCTGTGAATACAATAGCTCTTATTATAGGTATTAGAGCTCTTTATCACTTAAAATATAGAAATGACACTCTCTTGGTGGGATATGGATCTCGTGCAGACAGGAAGGATTAGCTTAATTTGGCATCGTGCTTGGCATATTATTATACGGTTTTATATCTCCTGAACATTGCATCTGATTAAGCAAATGAAGCAATGCCTTCCCTACTTTCAGCACTGAGGTAAGCAGAAACCAAATAGGTAGCTTGCATTTGTGAAAGAGGATGATTACACAACATAGAACAATACAGCAAAGTTCATACCCTCCCACCAACAATGTTGTGCCAACCATTTTAACACTGAGGATGCTAATGCAGAATGAAATAAAAGAACAATTAAGAACAAGAATCTTTTTTTCAGAATGTAGAAAGATAACTAGGAACATCAGAGCATATTTATTCATTGCATCAATGGAAATAATTCCTTTTTCCCCCAATCTGCTTCGTATTCCATTCTCCTAATTTCTGTTTATGTTGTATCTAGACAATATTTTCCTTGCAGATGCCTTAAATTGTGGCTTCCTCTCATTTGACCATGCTCCATTAAATTTGGGCAACTCTGCCCTCAACTGCCTCTCATCCCAGGGACAGCCAGGGTACAATTCCGCTAGTCCAAATCAGAATCAGGTTTATTATCACAGAATATAAAACAGTACAGCACAGTATCAGCCCTGCGACCCATGATGTTGTGCCGACCTTTTAGCCTACTCCCCACATAGCCCTCCATTTTTCTATCATCCATTTGCCTATCTACGAGGCTCTTAAATATCCCTAATGCATCCACCTCTACTACTACCCTTGGCAGTGTATTCCACACAGCCAGCACTCTATGTAAAAAAAATTACCTCTGACATCTCCCTATACTTTCCTCCAATCACCTTAAAGTTATGCCCTTCAGCCCTGAGAAAAAAGTTTCTGGTTGTTCACTCGATCTGTGCCTCTCGCCATCTTGTACACTAACATCAAGTTACCTTGCATCCTCCTTCGCTGCAAAGAGAAAAGCCCTAACCTGTTCACCTTATCTTCATAAGACATGCTCTCCAATCCACGTAGCATCCTGGCAAGTCTCCTCTGCTCTCTCTAAAGCTTCACATTCTTCCTATAATGAGGCAACCAGAACTGTACACAATATTCCAAGTGTGGCCAAACCAAAGTTTTATAGATCTGCAATATTATCTTGAATTCAATCCCCAGACAAATGAAGGGCAACATGCCTTCTTAACAACTCTATCAACATGTGTGGAAACTTTGAGGGATCTATGGATATGGACCTTAAGATTCTTCTGTTTCTCCATACTGTTAAGAATCCTGCCATTCACCCTGTATTCTGCTTCCAAATTCAACTTTCCAAAGTAAATCACTTCACACTTTTCTGGGTTGAACTCCATCTTCCACTTCTCAACCCAATTCTTGACAATCTTCTATACCATCCACAACACTACCAACCTTCATGTTACCTGCAAACTTATGAATCTACCCTTTCACTTGCTCATCCAAGTTATTTGTAAAAATCACAAAGGGCAGAGCAGATCCCTGAGTTGAACCACTAGTCACCGACCTCCAGGCAGCATTATCAGTGAGATATATTGTAAAATTTGTTGTTTGGAGCAGCAATATGGTGCAAGATGTAAAATTACTGTAAGTTACAAATATAAATAAATAGTGCAAAAGACAAATAATGAAGTAGTGTTCATAGGTTTATGGACCGTTCAGAAATCTGATAGTGGAGGGGAAGTAGCTGTTCTTAAAACATTCAGTGTGGCTCTTCAGGCTCCTGTACCTTCTCACCGATTGTCCTAATGAGAAGAAGGCATGTACAAGATGGAGAGGGTCTTTAATGATGGATGCCTCCTTCTTGAGGCACTATCTCTTGAAGATGTTCTTGATGGCAGGGATGGTTGTGTCCATGATGGAACTGGCTGAGTCTACAAGTCTCTGCAGCCTCTTGGATCCATACCAGTACGTGATGCAACCAGTCAGAACGCTGTCCACCCAACACTGAGGAAATTTGCAAAAGTCTTTGCTGTATGCTAAATCTCCTCAAATTCCTAATGGCATTTCTTCTTCATGACTGAATTAATGTGTTGGGCTTGATAGTTCCTTTGAGTTGTTGACACCCAGGAACTTAGAGCTGCTAATCTTTCAAACTACCTTTAATGAATTTTCGTTTTCTTCCATTCTCTTTTTTTCTTCATTCCCACCTTTCAAAAGGGTCTATTCTCTTCAAAAAAACTTTGTTCCACTCTTCCATCTCCACTAAATGCTCCCCTTTTCATGGTACTTTGCCATGCAACCAGCAGAAGATTCCACATCTGCTTTTTTTTTTACCTCATCTCATTTCACCATCCAGAGACCCAGGCAGTCTTTTCAGTTAAAAGTGATTTCATTCACACTTCTTCCAATCTAGTATAATATATTTGGTGCTCACCTCATGGTGGTCTCTACACTGGAGAAATTAAACACAGATGAATTTACGCAGCACCTTCATTCATGTTGCAGGGCTGACCCTAAACTTCAATTCTCAATCTGAATGATTTCACAGATCATTTCATAAACATTATGGGGGGGGGGGGGGAGGAGCAAAATGTAAGTTAAGCTTTTCATTCTCAATCACGAAGGTAAAAGAAGATGCCAAATGGATGGAATTTCACACACCTTAAGCAACTCACTAACCTCAGAAGAGAAGATGGCGACGCGACGCAGCGCGCAGTGGCCACTCCGGAATGAATATCTGTAATCTGTCAAGTAGGATGCCGTGCACAATCCTGATTTGATGGAGACGGATATGAGAAGCACGGAGGAACATCTGGTGAAACTTCTGAAATGCCTGTTTCGCTGCCGCTGTTACTGTGTGATCCAGAATCTCCGGAGGAGAAAGCCCCGAATCCTCGGCTTTGCCTGTTGCTTGGCGGCCGGGGTCGAGGTCAAAGCACTCGGCAGAGATGGTGCTCGGTGTTGGAGGGCTGGTCGGAGGCTCGAAGTTTTCCAACGGACTCAGAGTCGGCTGTAGTCGGGTGCTTCCAGGGTGCTGTACTGGCAAGTTTGCAGCGCTGGAGGTTCATGGCAAGGAGAGTTTTTCTTCCTGCTACCGTCTGCGTGAGATGATGGGGCTATCGGGACTTTGAGACTTCTTTTTTACCGTGCCCATGATCTGTTCTTTATCAAATTATGGTATTGCTTTGCACTGTTGTAACTATATAATTATGTGGTTTTTGTCAGTTTTAGTCTTGGTCTGTCTTGTGTTTCTGTGATATCATACTAGAGGAACATTGTATCATTTCTTAATGCATGCATTACTAAATGACAATAAACGAGGACTGAGTGTCCTCATAATCTAATCTAAATGTGGCATCCATTTAAATCTCTTAAGTAACCAGCATCAGAGAGTGAACAAAATACACGTTGGGGAAGAGAATCTAATTTGTTCCTTACATTTACAATATCCTATTTACTGTTTTATATAGTTAGAGACACAGCACGGTAACAGTCCCTTATGGCCTAATGAACCCGTGCTGCCTAATTAACCTAATAACCCATCGACTTTGGATTGTGGGAGGAAACTGGAGAATCTGGAGGAAACCCACATGATCACAGGGATAACGTATAAACTTCTTACAGGCAATGATGGGAATTGAATGCTTGTTGTTGGTGCTATAATAGTGTTACGCTAGCTGCTATGCTATGTTGTCCCATAAAAAGCTTCCACTGTAAGTGTAAGGGTGATAATCAAGTAAAGGCATGCATTGTTTCGATGGTTGAATAGTTCTATGCTGTCAAGCATCAGACAAGAACAATATTTTGTTGGGCCAAGTGTCATGGAGTTGTAACAGACATGAAAGTGCGATAAAAGATCTTACTAATACTTACTCAAGACTGCCAAGTTCTGCTTTCAAATTAACTGCAACGTTACAAAAAGTCTAACAAACATTCAGATCCATGACCCCATACACTCAGTCACCTTTACTGATTCACAATTAACTGGCTTCAAAATCCTTGTCATCAATTACAAGCCTTTTCATGGCCTCATTCATCCTTAACCCTGCAGTCTCATCCAGGCCTGATCCAGTATTTGCTTTGCAACTTTTTTTAATGCTAGATTCCTTTAGATTCTTCTCCTCCATCAGCAAGGTGGAATTTTTGCAATTTTAACCAGGCATGAGAACATTAAGCTGAAACATTGTCTTTATCATATAGAACAGAGAACATTACACCACAGTACAGGCCTTTTGGCCCATGGATAAGTAGATACTTTATTGATCCCAAAAGAAATTACAGTGTCACAGTAGCATTACAAGTGCACAGGCATAAATATTCAAAAGTAGAAAGAATAAACAAAGTAAGTTACCTCAAACAGCCTAATAGGAAGGGGTCATCACTTCCCTGAGTATAGGTTGACTCATTATAGAGCCTAATGGCAGAGGGTAAGAATGGCCTCATAGCGCTCTTTGGAGCAGCACAGTTGTCTTAGTATATTACTAAAAGTGCTCCTCTGTTCAGCCAAGGTGGCACGCTGAGGGTGAGAAACATTGTCCAGAATTGCCAGTGTTTTCTGTTGGGAGCTTTGTTCTACCATAGCTTCCAGTGAGTCCAGTTTGACTCCTATAACAGAGCCAGCTTTTCTAATCAGTTTATTGAGCCCATTGGCATCATCTGTGTTGATGCCATTGCCCCAGTACACCACTGTATAGCAGATTGTAATGGCAACACAGACTGATGGAACATGTGAAGGACAGGTCTGTATACTCCAAAGGATCTCAGGAAGTAGAGGTGACTCTGGCCCTTCTTGTACACAGCCTCTTGAGTTGCTGCTCCATTCAGGTCTGTCAACCAGGTAACCCCAAGATGTTGTGCTGACCTTATAATATAGACCTCCCCTTCCTACATATTCTTCCATTTTTCTATCACCCATGTGCCTATTTAAAAGGTTCTGAGATACCCACAATCTGTCTGCCTCTACCACCACTCTTTGTAACATTGCCTGTAAATAAGTAGTAAGATCAGATGAGAATGGTTCTGCCCTCGCCCAACATTCAAATTATACATTTTTCATCAGGTGTCATGCTTTGACCACAATTCTCTTCCTAACCACAGATAATTCTCGTGACATTCAAAGTTAATATTAAACTGGAAAGCATTCTGACTCATTTTCAGCTAGCACCCCAGTCCTTCTTCCACCACTCAAAGTGGTCTGTGGATTTTTATTGCATGAAAGGCATGATTAAAAAAAAATCCTTCTTTTTATGTTTGTCAAAGAAAGCAAGCACGTAGAATTGAAACAAGTCTGGTGACTAAATTTACCTCACTTCGGGATTGTAAAACATACACATACGAGCTGAACTAGGCCATTTGGCCATTGGGTCTGCCTTGTCATTCAATCATGTCTGATCCTTTTTTTTACCCTCCTCAGTCCCACTCCCGGCCTTCTCCCCATAACCTTTGGTGCTGTGTCCAATCAAAAACCTATCAAGCTCTACCTTAAATACACCCAACAACCTGGGTTCCACAGCTGCCTGTGGTAACAAATTCCACAAATTCACCACCCTTTAGCTGAAGAAACTTCTCTGCATCTCTGTTTTAAATAGATGTCCCTTTATCCTGAGGCTGTGCCCTCTTGTCCTAGACTTCCCCACCATGGGAAACATCCTTTCCACATCTACTTGATCTAGGCCTTTCAACATTCGAAAGATTTCAATTAGATCCCCCACTCATGTTCTGAATTCCAGCAGGTGTAGACCTAGAGCTATCAAACATATGATAACCCTTTCATTCCTGGAATTATCCTTTTGAACCTCCTCTGAACCCTCTCCAATACCAGCAAATCTTTTCTTAGATGAGGAGTTCACAATACTCAGGGTGAGGCCTCACTACGGCCTTATAATGCCTCAGCATCATATCCCTACTCTTGTATTCAAGACTTCTTGAAATGAACATTAACAATACATTTGCTTTCCTCACCACTGACTCTAGTCCCTTTGCATCTCAGATTTTTGGATTTTTTCCCCATTTAGAAAATAGTCTGCACATTTATTTCTTCTACCAAAGTCCTTGACCATGCATTTTCCAACATCGTATTTCATTTGCCACTTTCTTGCCCATTCTCCTAATTTGTCCAAGTCCTTCTGCAGCCTACCTGTTTCCTCAACACCACCTGCCCTTCCACCAATCTTTGTATCATTGGCAAACTTGGCAACAAAGTCACCTAAATAATTGGTATACAGCATAAAAAGAAGTGGTCCCAACACCGACCCCTGTGGAACACCACTAGTCACTGGCAGCCACCAGGAAAGGATCCTTTTATTTGCACTCAGTGTCTCCTACCAATTAGCCAATGCCCTAACCATGCCAGTAACTTTCCTGTAATACCACAGGCTCTTAACTTAGTAAGCAGCCTCATGTGCGGCACCTTGTCAAAGGCCTTCTGAGAGTCTAAATATACAACACCCACTTCATCCCCCTTTATCTATCCTACTTATAAACTCCTCAAACAATTCCAACAGGTTCATCAGGCACGATTCTCCCTCAAGGATACCATGCTGACTTTGTCCTATTTTGTCCTGTATCACCAAGTACTCCATATAGCTCATCCTTAACAATTGATTCCAACATCTTCCCAACCACTGAGGTCAGGCTAACTGGTCTATAATTTCCTTTCTGCTGCCTTCCTCCTTTCTTAAAGAGTGAAGTGACATTATGACTTCCAGCAGATAGACAAACAGAAAAATGCAATCATATTGGAGTTATCTGTTGGAAAACTGACTGATTAAAATACCATTTGATATCCATTTGCTTGAGAAAAAGCAGGCTTATTATTATATTGGATAAAACAGGTAGTTTGACCAGGGACTCTCCATCTGAATAAGAAATGAATTCAGAGAAGGGGAGGAGAATAAGAAAGTAAGAGTGAGATAGGACCAAAAAAACCTTGTAAATTTAGCAGTTAATCAAAAAATTAAAACAAGCTGTCTTTCACATTTCAAGATACCTGCCAGCTAGCATGTACAAGTCAGCATTTTAGCCGGCTTTTCACATTAAATATTCATGCACACAAAAACATGACAATTGTTTAGACAGTTTTCCATGTATTGCTCAAATAATACATTAAATTTGCAAACAAGAGGTACAACTTTTCACCCATTTTTTAAAAAAAGTTTTCCATGTTAATAAAATGCCTGCACCTGTCATTAGCAAAAAGACCCTCTAAGCCCATAGTTCCTCTTTCAATTTATCTTGTTAGAAAATGTAAAAATAATTTGCATCATTGAAAAATTGTAAAATGTAGAATCTACAATAATTTCTGTAACTATTTTCATCTCCCATCTTGTCTTTACCTAAATGAGCTGCAGTAAATTCTTAGTTGGTTAATAGTCACTGGCAAACTTTAACATTAAGCATCGACAGCCCATCACAAATGAGACAACTTTTGTCCACATTCTGCATTCAATTATACATTTTCAGTAAAGGTTGCCATATTCCGAGTGTGATCCCTGACCTAATCTTATCCATTTTCCTAATTATGGCTATATTTCTGTTGGAAAATTCATATGAAATGCATAATGTATTTTACTGAGCTGAAAAAATGAAATTGACAAGCCAAACTAATTTAATAGGTCACATTTGCACATTTCCCTAGCATTTAAACACTTCTTTTAAAGGCTTAATGTTACAAACATATATCAGACTTTTCCACATCATGTGAAATTGAATTTCTGCAATGTATCACAAAAATTAGAGTGAAAAGTGAATCAAGGAACACTGCACAGGAATTTCAGAATCTGGCATAATGCTTGTGCTCAATAAGAACTTTATTTCTTGATTCAACATTGTATTAGATGACCTAAGTAACCTTTGCCTCCAAAAACTGTTGGCATAATATTTCTTTGCATCAGTACTTCCATTTTCCAGCAGATTCCCACAGAAAGAAAGGGAGCTGCTGCACACATTTTTGTATTTTCTTTGACTAGGTTTTGATATGCTGTATTAAGGGATGTAAATACAAACTTAAATAATAAAAAAAATCTTAGAATTACTAAGCGACTCAGGCAGGATCTATGAACAGAAGAATAGTTTAATGTTTCAGGTCCATGACCTTTAATTAGAAATGGAAAATGCAGAGGAAGGACAAAACTAATAAGCAGCAGATCTACAAGAAAATGGTAATAAATTTAACAGTAAATAAAACTTTAATTCTGTTTGACCCAAAATGTTAACTTTTATTTTCTCCACAGCTGATGCCTGATCTGAGCATTTTCACCACCTACAGGTTTATGCTGTTAATCCCCCTTCCCCTCATCAACTGCAGTAGCTACAGCAGTCAATGAGGGGGGAAATGGGGTTAAACTGAAAAGAGATAAATAGAAACTAATTGATAAGAAGTTTGTCAAATGTTGTAGTAAATATTATAATTGGTTAGAGAAGGCAACATAAGCTGAGTGACAATTTAATACAAGACAGGAATGAGGGGAATTAAGTTCACAAAGAGAAGCAAAGTTCGTTGTAAGATAAAATGAGATGTGGACCAAGCAAAGCTGGAGACGGGAAAACAGACCAAAAGAGACGGAAAAGAAAGCAAATCAAAATAGGCAGAAGTTGATGTATTTAAATGCAAAACAGTTAGAAGGGAAATGTAAGTCTGTAGATATATATCAATGATACATCAAATGATAGTTAAAAATTAGACACCCCTCTGAACATTGTTAGAAAACACATTTTTTTAAATTAAATCGACTGATTTAAAAAAATACT
The DNA here is from genome assembly GCF_963921235.1 of Mobula hypostoma. NCBI lineage: Eukaryota > Metazoa > Chordata > Chondrichthyes > Myliobatiformes > Myliobatidae > Mobula > Mobula hypostoma. Next base: position 19,573,894 of record NC_086119.1, on the reverse strand, counting down.
TCGGCAAAATTCTTCAAATTATAATGATTAAATGGTTTGGAAAAGGAAAGCTCAATTAGGCACAAGTAGGAGACGTCAAGTCCATGACCTGAAGTGCTAAATGCTGTTTCTGCCTGTTGCATGCTCTAATCAGTTTTTTAATCCTTCCCTTGTCTTTACGTTCCTTCAGCATTGAAATTATAATTCCAAAACCGCATTCAGAATCCCATGCCAATATGTTTTTAATACTGTGGTGGGGTAGAAGGTGAGGTTGCAGAAAGTGTTATTCACTCTCACTTTCCATATAGCCTGCAAGCATTTGAAAACTGTGGCAACTGGGTAAAGCTGTTAGCTCTTAGCTGAACCGTTAGAAACTGCAGTTGATTTAATACATTATTAGACTGAATACAAAATTCCTTAAGGTGTTATTCAATTTTAAATTTAATCCTGGGTTCTGTTAAAATTTAACAAGCTGCTGGTCGATCCTGTCAATAAAAGACGACGTACTGGAGTAACTATAAATGGCATCTTAATCATAATGCGATTACATCCTTTCAAGACATCTGATTACTTATGTTATTCAATCTTTCCAAGTGCAAACTTTTGAATCAGAATGCAAATAGGGAAATACACCTGAAATATTTAAATGCATTTCATTTAAATACAATTATCTTCAGAATTAAATTGAAACAAAAACATTTCAGTGAACATGACCGAACTCCATATAAGCTTTCCTAAGTTACTTGGCCCACGGGAGTTCTAAGCTAGTTATGAAGATGGAGGTGAATAGAATATGAACTCAAAAGGGAAGAATTAATCAGTGAAGACTTTGTAGCTTAGTTGGGATACATATACAGTAGAATTATTTCTTTATCAATTTACAATTTTTTCTTGCTTCCAATTGCCAATAAATAGACCCCATTTTTTAATTCATTTGTTTGTTTATTTTGAGATAGATAAACTAAAGTAAATTATTTAGAGGAACTGGCCCTTCCTGCCCAATGAGCCATGCTGCCCAGCAACCCACCTACTTAACCTTAGGCTAATCCTGCAATAATTTATAATGAACAATTAACCTACTAACTGGTATGTCTTTGTATTGTGGGAGGAAACTGAAGCCCCCGGAGGAAACCCATACAGTCACGGTAAGAATGTACAGATGGCACTGGAATTGAATTCTGACGCTCCGAGCTGTAACAGCGTCACTCTAACCACTATACTACCAGATGAATGAACAGTTCCAGATGAAAGTGTCTCAATTCCCAATAGTAGGTCAGAAGTGCATTATGCTGAGATCCCTCAACATATACATTAAGTACATTGGTTTTCGATTCCATCCCAAGTTACACTTGTCTGGTTGCCCATTGATTTTTAATGGGGATTGTAAGACGGAAAGAAACTGAAGAATAAATTATGTAAAATTATTTCTGCTTTGTTTAAATTTAACAGAAAAACATGGAGTTGTTTTTAAGTTTCTTTATTAATATTTAGCTTTTAATGGTTTCTGAATGTCTTTGACGTCTGATATTTACAACCCTGATAACTCTGACAACCAGCAAACCTGGAGGTGGGACTTCACGAGTTGTCAAAGAATTCCAGAGCTGACTGGTGGCCATATGTGTTTTGGCCCCAAAGGTCAATATTATATCATTCAAGATTTTGCTGTTGCTCTGTGCTTGTTACTCAACTCAATTATCTTTTCAAGTTCAACTGAGATAAACTTAAGGTGGGGCAGCAAGGCCAAGGAATAAAATCCAGCCACTGTCATCAGAAAGTGGCCTGCTGGTTATAGCATTCATTTGTAATCTGAATTAGAACTTCCTTACCGATAAACTGGTGCTAGATCTGATGCTAGATTATCAAAGTTATTTCAAAATAATTATTATATACAAAATTAAGCAATTTGATTTTCCCCCAAAAAATTGCTATTGTGATAATATGTTTCTCAGGTAATAAGTATTTCTAAGGATGCACATATTTTGTAAAATAAAGACTCCACTCATGGGAAATTTGCAATAGGCAAACAGCAACATGGCAGCAATAAGTATTAGGAAAAGTTTTAAACACCACTGAGAATAGTTTTGTTACAGTCCCATTGGTTAACATTGCAGCTTGCTTCATGTTATGAAACAAACACGGATTGGAGATGAAGTTCTGTGGACAACTAAACTAGAGGGAATTTTACAGTCCTTGCAAATCAACAAAATATGTTGCCGAGATTAAAATAAAAGGCCACGTTGGAGGTGCCGAGAAGATCAAGCCCACTGTGCATTTGAATAAACTAAATACATGTAATAACCAACAACTTTGAAGCAAAAAAAGTTGATTAAATTCTGAACGAAGAGCAAAGAATCTTCTTTATTAAATTTCCTTTGGCTTCAAACCATTAATCATGGCTACAGAACAACCTAGAAAAAAATGAAGTCAAAGGAAAGATGGAAAATATATTTCCTGCTAACAAATTTCCTCACTAAGATTTTCTTGCAGCATATGTGCAACACTGTACTATGTTGAATAATTTCATTCAATTTTAACAGGAACAAAAACAGAACCGAATTCACTTCTGGAAATGCACTAGCTTCCCCATTAATAAATCTATTAAAGTATATAGGTCTGCTGGAAATCTGATTTTCAGGATACTAAGGGGGTTAGTTACAATGTGTTGGGACAGGTTATCTCAATGCGCTGCTTAGCAGAGCTATAGAGTAATTCAGGCTAAGGTGGGAGTGTCTCATTGATCAGCAATAATGCATTAGGTAGAAAACTGACTGCATTGTTCATTAGTATTATCAGAGCAAAATAAAAAAACAGCAAGGATAGGATAAATGTCATGAACACCAGTCTGATGATTACTTTTTTTTCTCCCAGTTATTGTCTCCAAAGCACCACTTGTGAATTGTTCTTTAGTGTAGTAGTTGAAAATTTCTGAGAGAAAGGCTGATTGAAGAATGCTTCACAAATTTATGCTACAGATTTTAATAAATTTAGTCAGGATAGAAAATGAGATCCATTTTGTTCATAGAAGAATGTATTTGCACAAAGAGTCTCCAAGATCAAAATCAAACACATAATCTTCAATGTATTCGTAGAAGACATATAAACAGCCATCTAATGACACAGAAAAATCTTTAAAGGCATTAACATATTTGGGCAAGTTTGCATCCACAAGTGATAGCCATATCAAGATTGGACACCAAAAGTGGAAATGTTTATAACGTTGTGCTACCATTGTAATTGATGGAATCTTCAGACATAAAATCAACCTGACAGTGTTAATGTTAAGCTGAAAAACATTTAAGATGATCCACAACGTTTGTAAAATGAATCAGTAACAGAACAAGCCAAATTTGTAAAGACAAGAAAATTTCAAAACCCGTTCCAAAGAGCTTGTGCTATGCTATACACAGAATCAAAACAAGAACACGGGACTAGCTGGGTTGCCATGAAAGGCAATTAAAACATTAAGCTGCTGAACAAAGCAATAAATAACATTTAAAAGATTTATATTTGCATTTAACAACATTAGAACAAGGGAGAAGGAGTGAGAGCGCGAGTGGGGGTGGGGGAGTGGGGCTGAGGGGAGGGAGGAGAGGGGCAGATGGGGACAGAGGAGGGTGGCAGGTTAAGGGAAGGACGGGGAGGGGGAGGGAAGGACAGGGAGGGGGAGGGAAGGACAGGGAGGGGGAGGGAAGGACAGGGAGGGGGAGGGAAGGACAGGGAGTGAGGGGGTGGGAGGTTCTTCAGTTACATTGACAGTAAAATGGTGACTAGGTCTTCTTTAAGACCATCAGCGCCATACAAGAGTGGAGCCGCAGAAGGTGATCAAGATTTTAACATCCATTCATCTCTGGTGTTTTATTATCATGGAAGCCAAAGGAATGAGGGCAGTAAGTAGTGAGGTCTTAGATCAGATGTATATTACAAGGAATGAGGTACTTGCAGCCATAAAGCGGACTGAGGTGGGCATTTTTCCAGAGTCTGATCAAGAGCACCTTTGGACATTTTGGGAGGCCAAGGAAGAAACTGGAGATTTTGCTTCACCGTTAGTCACTAGTGAAGTTCCAGAAGACTAATGTTGTTCCATTATTCAAAGCTCAAAGTAAGTTTCATTATCAAACTACACGTGTGTTGGCATATACAGCCCTGAGATTCATTTTACTCAGTGAATCTATAGTATCGTAACTGTAAGAGGATTGTTGAAAGATCAAGTAGAGTGCAGAAGACAACAAACTATGCAAATGCAAATACATATAAATAGCAATAAATAACGAAAACATGAGATAATGAGATAAAGAGTTCCGCAAGTGAGATCACTGAATGTAGGTATATCTCAAAGGATGGGTAAGTGAGTGTATCCCCTTTTAACCAAGGGTCTGATGGCTGAGGGATAGTAACTGTTCTTGAATCCAGTGGTGCAAGTCCTAAGGTTTTTGTACCTCCTATCTGATGTCAGCAATGAGAAGAGAGCATGGCCTGGGTGATGAGGATCTCTGATGATGGATGCTGCTTTCCTACGACAGCATTTCATGCAGCTGTGCTCAATGGTTGGGAGGGGTTTACCTGTGTTGTGCCGGCCCAAATACTCTACCTTTTGCAGGATTTTCCTGTCAAAGGCAGTGGTGTTTCCATACTAGGCTGTGATGCAGTGAGTCAATACACTCTCTACTACACATCTGTAGAAGTTTGACAAAGTTTTAGACAACATACTGAATTTCCACAGACTCCTAAGAACATTAGTAAAGACAGGCAAGAGAAAACAGACTAGTGAGCTTGACTTTGGTTTCAGATATGTTACTGAAAGAAGTCCAAGAGACAAGATCTACCATCACATGATCAAAATCTGATCAGGAATAGTCAATATGGCTTTGTACCTGGGAAGTCATGTACAACAATCTTTGGGTTTGTCCGAAGAGGTAACGAAGGGGATAGATAAAAGGTAGGGCAGTGGATGTTGCCTATGTGGACTTTGACAAGTTCTCTGATGCCAGGCTGATCTGGAAGGTTAGGTTGCATCGGATTCAGGGGAGATAACAAATGGATTCAGAATTGGCTCAATGATAGGAAGCAGAGGGTGATGGCAGTAGGCCGATTCTCTGACTGGAGGCCTGTGATTAGTAGGGTGTCAATGTTCGGTTCTGTTACTCATTATTTCTGTAAGTGATTTAGATATGAGGGATTTAAAAGATTCCTGAGAGGTAACTTCTTTACACAGACAACAGTAAATACCTGAAACGAGCTGCCAGAAGAGGAAATGGCATTTGGAGAGGTACATGAAAGGGAGGGGCTTGGAGGGTTATAGGTCAAACATGGCAACTGGGATGAGCAGGGAAGATGCTGTACTCAGCATAGGCTGGTTGGCATGAAGAGCCAGTTTCTGTGCTGTAATACTCTATGTCCATGACTAAATGACTATTGTAAATTACCCCTTAATGTACGCTAATGGCTAAAAGAATCAAAGGGGATGTGTGAAGGAGAATAAATTGGAGTTGGTCAGGGAAATAAGAGGGTGAAAAGGGATGGCTTCCCAGAGGGCTGTCACAAATGACTTCCTTGAGCAATGTTATAAGACAAGTAGCTATTACATCTTCCCTGTTACAGTGGTTCTGAAGCATTTTACAGTGATTTGTTTCAAGCCTCTCTTCTCTAGTCGAGGGTTACATCCTCACCTGCTTTAGCTGTTATCTACCCATCTGTAGCAAGAAAATACTACAACAGCTCTTCCTACTCCTCCTCCTCCTCCTCCCCTCAAGCTCTTTGGAGTCTCAAGATGGCAGAACAATATATCCCCATCACACAAAGAATATTGCAATTCAAGTTTTTTAAAAAAATGCTATTTTGACACAAGGTTAAAGAAACTTATGATACCTTAATTTAGAATATTTGCTCCGACCAATTCGGCTTATATTGAATAAAATAATTTGTCAGTCACAGAGAGTTAATACTTGTTGATGACAAGAAGCTATCGTCCTCCCAAGGGACCAGGAATATATCTGATAACTAAGTGCAGCAGCCTTCACCTTTACAATGAATACATTGATTCTTCATCCGTTACTCAAAACAGATATGTAAATCCCTCTGGAAGCCTTAAAGCTCCTCAGAGCAGATGGCAAGAATCCTATAATTGCAAGTAAAAATAACCTGAATTAGCCCTATAAAACTACGAATATTGATATTAAATGCTACCTCAGGATTGCTAACAGCTGCACAAACGCTTGAACAGATTGGAGAAACTGCTGAAAATTTAAGTTTAAAATTTGAAGACTGAAACTTTGTATCCTTTGTTTTCCCTATCAGATTTGATAGTACAGCCTCAATCAGTTTTCTTTCCACGGAAACCAGGGCTTCGGTATTTTAAAAAGGGGTATGGGAACTGGGGCATGGGTGCGTTTAAAGTGAGCATGGGACCTATGGCCTCAGTGATTTCTGAACAATCAGACTGTGGATGATCAAAACGTTACTATTTAAAGTTTAAAATAAGTTTATTATCAAGATATGTACATATCATCACATACTAGAGATTCAATTTCTTGCAGGCACTTACAAAGAAAATAAAGAAATACATTAGAGTTTATGAAAGGCTTTAAGTAACAAAAACTGATAAACAAAAGACAAATGAAAATGTAAATAAATAATATTGAGTTGTCGAGTCCAAAGGCTGTGGAATCTGTTCAGTTTTGAGGTGAGTGAAGTTATATGCTGGTTCAGGAGCCTGATGGTTGTAGGGCAGCGGTCCCCAACCACCGGGCCGCGGACCGGTACCAGGCCGCAATGCATGCGCTACCGGGCCGTGCGGAAGCTGTATGATTTGGCGATATGAGTTAGCTGCACCTTCCCTCATTCCCTGTCACGGCCACTGTTGAGCCATTACGCATGCGAGGTCATTACCCGCGCGTCATCCATGTCAGCGCAGGAAGGAGATCAACTCCTCGAGCTTGCAAATGACGGCGGGCTGGAAAGTATGTTTGACATAACATCTCTGCCGGCATTCTGGATCAAAGTCAAGGCTAAAAGTCCCGAGATAGCCACGAAAGCACTGAAAACGTTGTTTCCATTTCCAACATATCTCTGCAATGAATGCAACGAAAACTAAACTGCGGAACAGACTGGACATAAGGAAGCCCGTTCGACTATTGCTGTCTCCCATCACCCTTTGATAGGACCGTGTTGTTGCAGGAACACAAGCCCAGGGCTCCCACTGATTCAGCGATATTGGTGTGTTGCAATGATTTTATATGTTCATACGGGAAAAACATGTGCTGCGTGTTTAATATTCAAACGTTACTTAAAATGTTATGATGCTATTGACTTATATAACCATATAACAATTAAAGCACGGAAACAGGCCATCTCTCCCCTTCTAGTCCGTGCCGAACGCTACTCTCACCTACTCTAATTTTTCTTTGAATGAGAATATCGAACCTGCCTCTACCACTTCTACTGGAAGTTCGTTCAACACTTATTTCAAGCTCCCCTGATAATTGACTTATCACTATATTCATGCGAGGAAAATATGCGCTGTGTGTTTAATATTAAATTCGTTAGATAAATTCTTTTAGAAAGGAAATTGAGTGTATTAGCCACTTATCACCGATATTCCGGTTGTGAATAAGACCCCCCCCCGAACAGAATCACCAAAAACAGTTTGCAGAAAAAAAATCATACACGCATGCCAAATCATGCATGCGCACTGGTGCCTGCGCAAGGCTTCATGGTCATTGTAGTCTTTTTGGGGAAAACCCAGCGTATTTGACTGCTACTCTTGTCCGTTGGCAACTCTACCACCGCCCCCCCCCCCCCAGTCGGCCGGTCCACAAGAATATTCTCAATATGAAACCCGTCCGCAGTGCGATAAAGGTTGGGGACCCCTGTTGTAGGGCAATAGCTGTTCCTGAATGAATCTGGTGGTGTGTGACCCAAGGCTCCTAAACCTCTTGCCTGATGTTAGTAGCGAGGAGAGAGCATGGCCTGGATGATAAGGATCGTTGCGGACTCCTTGTAAATGTGCTCAATAATAGGGAGGGCTTTGCTTGTGATGGATTGGGCTGTATCCACTACTTTTTGTAGACTTGCCCAATCATGTGCACTGGTGTTTCCATACCAGGCTGTGATGCAATCAGTCAGGATTAATCTCCACTGTGGACCTTTAGAAGTTTGTCGAAGTTTTAGATGACATACCACTAGTTTATTACAGCTAATTAACTTGGGAGTGAAAGTGGGGGGGGAGAGGTGTCTTGTAACTTGCAAAAAGTTAATAACATTTTAAATATGAACTACATATTTACCAGCAGAAACCTTGCCATTTGTGACTAATGCATATTTTTTCAGGCCTATTTTCCCCCTTCCATCGTTCCAGTAATTCATTCAAGTGACCACCTTGCTGAAACCTACTTCATGGAAGCCCAGGGCTGTGCTTCTTTCAAAACTGTAATCAAGTCCACAATGCATATTCATATGCATACTGGCAAGCTTGCCTTAAACAGTCACCAACAAAATAAATCTGGGGATCGGAAATAAAAATAGAAAATACTAGAAACACTCAACAGCTCAATATCTGCGAAAAGGTGAAGTGTCTCTGACTTCAAGTGTTAATTCTGTATCTCATTCTATAGATGCTGTCTGACCTGTTTAAAAAAAACAGAAAATGTTAGAAACTCTAAACAGCACTCTAAACAATTCCACCACCCTCTTTAACCTAAAAGAGATTAAACCAATTCTAGCAACCCTGCTGACATTACAACAGATAACAGCTTCTTTGGCACAAAACAGAAATGGTCTAGTCACCTCTAACTGAATTCACTGAGGTATCAGGGGAACTGATAACAAGTTATGCATCACATCATGCTCAGAAAAATTAACCGGAAAAAAAAATCGGACATCTGTTCTTCTACCAAATAATTTATGGTGAATTATAACTCAAGGGATTCAAAGCAATAGTAAACAATATCTGTATTCATCCCCAGGGTCTGCTTTCCAGTCAATGACTTTTTACAAAATGCCACAGAAATTTCATCATTAAAGTGAAAGATGAAATGCAATAGATGAAAAAGTAAATTAAATCATTCTCCTCTTTCAAGTTTTCTATTCTCTTTCAACACTCCTTCACTTTAAGATATTCTCCATTGTTTGATAATGACAATGAACTCGAAAGGAAAATAAAACAGTAGCTGTAAAAAGTACTCACATTTTGCACTCAAATATACAGAATAGTAACCACAATATAGGTCACTAACAGCAAACATTTAGTTTACCAACCTTCTTCACAATTAAAGATTTTAATATATCACTGAACAAAATTTGTGTTTGCTGCAACTAAAACAGGGAATACACTTTAGATCTCATAACACAACCTCAGAGCTTCAGTTCTACAAGCAATAGCTTTTGAAGCCAACCAGTATTCTGATGAATGCAGGTGATCGTAACCCCAGCAAATGAGGAGTCTGATGTCCAGCACCAATTTCACCACCTATCTCACTAAAGGAAAGCACACACTGGAAATAAAGCTGGATATTGTGCAAAGAATGAAAAGAGGAGAGCAGATAGCTGTTATTGACAAAGTCAATCATCACTGCCATTGTGAACAATAAAAAGGAAACAAAAATAGTCGTGACCTGTCAGCTCTTGCCATAACATCACAAGAGGTAGAGATTGAATAATGGAGAAAACGGAGAAGAACTTTAGCATGTGGATCAAGGATCAAAATGCCCAGAGACCTCTCTTCTCTAGCATCTTTCAAAAGAAGGCATGCATCATGCAGAACTTTAAGTACCATGGCGGGCAAGGATGTGCTGAATCTATCTCTAATGGGTGAAAGTAACCAGTTTCTTGCTAACCACGGCTGGCTTGATTTTTTTTTAAACGAAGTTACATTTACATTTGCTTAAGATTTTGGACAGGTTGCCAGTGCAGATCTTGCTGATGTCCAACAATATCCTGAAAATCAGAAGATCATAATAGATGGTGGCAATGCATTTGGACAAATACTTAATTGTACTGAGACTGGACTTAATTGGAAGAAATTAGTGGAAAGTACCTTCATATCACAAACCAACAAGTCACTCCAGGGTTTAAGAACTGTTTGTTCTTTGGGGGCAATGCTTTGGTGGCAAATTAAGGTAATAATTTCAAGTTTAAACTACTTCCATTAGAAAATCCTGGAGCATCAGAAAGGCACACTGAAGGAAGCTCTGCCAGTTTAACTTAAAGCTAATTGTCAGGCTTGGAAGACAACAAACATTTGCTGCAATAACATTAAGGAATATATTTAAACTGCAACTGAACATGTTATGGAGAAAGATTTGAATAACAAGGCTTTGTGGATTGTCTACTAAGATTCAAAGTACTTTATTATCAAAGAATGTATAATTATACAACCTTGAGATCTATTTGCTCACAGGTTGCCACAAAGCAAGAACCTGAAAGAACCCACTTGAAGAAAAAAAAAGATCAACACCTGATGTGCAATGAAAAAAAACACAAATCATGCAAATAATTGAAGCAAACAACATTCCAAACCAAAATTTAGTCCTCAGATCTGAACCTCAGGCCCAAAACCTCATTTATCAGTTCATCATATTAGTAGGCATGGAGCACAGCAGCCAGGTAGTCTTCATACCCACAGCACCACGGAGAGAGGAGTGACCATTATGGAGAACGAGGGAAATCGACTCTCGCCCTGAGTCCTTTCAGTCCATCTGGGCCAGTGTTTAAATTAGCCAAACAACGGAACAGCAAAAGGCTCCAGCATCCTGGAGAGAGGACTGAACACCACGGAGAACAAGTGAAATTGGCCCTCACATCCGATATTGGCCAGTTTAAATTGTCTAAACTGCGGACCTTACCCTACTCTAGGACCTGACAACCGCAAAGGATTTGGGGCCTGGACCATGCCACCTAGCGACTTGCTCCAAGCCCAGATTTCACTGCCCAGCTCAAAGCTGCTCTTAAGCTCTTCGAATCAGCTCGGTGCTCAGAGCACTCCAACCTTGCAGTTGTACGGGCATCAAATCTCCTCCACCTGGGCCCTGTCTCTCGGTGCCCACAGCGATCCAAACTCACAAACAGGCTAGTTGCACAAGTAACGGAACTCCATCTGCAACACACCATCTCAGCTCATTCCCTGAACACATCTCGCCATTGCTGGCCCATCACAGTTTGCGGCAATAATGCAACACAATTTACCTCAGAAAAGGTACTTTTAGTGACAATTTTAGTCGGATTTCTTAACCAGAGTCTGTCACTGATGTAGACAGCAACACATCAGGTTTACATTTTGCTAAACAACGCTACGAACATATTGCAGCCTATAGACCAAGATTACTTCTGACATTCAAAGATGGGCACTGTATGATTAAAAAAGGTGATTCACTAACATTTATTGTGGTATAGAAGTTTATTAGTTTGGTATATGTCGTTATGCCCATGATTGTTCTTTGCAGTTTTCCACAGAAGTAGCTTGCCATTGCCTTCTTCTGAGTAGTGTCTTTACAAGATGGATTACTCCAGCCATTATCAATACTCTCTTCAGAAATTATCTGTCTGGCGTCAGTGGTTGCATAAGTTGCTCATACAACCATCCACCACCTGCTCCCTTGGCTTCACATGACTTTGATCAGGGAGCTAAGCAGGGGTGCTACAACTTGCCCAAGGATTATCTGCAAGCTAGCAGAGGGAAGGAGCACCTGACACATCCTTTGGTAGAGAGATGCAAGGTATAGTCATCCAGGTACAGAAACAGTACACCACAAAGGAGCAATTTACACTACAGCCACTGCTTAGGATGAAGTGAAGTATAGGACAATGAATGGTATTCAGCAGAAGTTATGACCTGAAGCAATGACTGACTTCCATGATGGAACCAGTGCCAAGAAAGTATTGACATGAAAAGGGTCAAGGAGGCTCTTTGATCATCAAAAGAACTTGAAATTGAGAGATTAAGAAGCTAACAAAAGGGGCAGCAGTTGAACATCAAGAGTCATGAAATCTAAATGTGCAAGTATTTTCAGAACAGAGACTTTCTGAAGATGAACATCAAGAGTCATGAAATCTAAATGTGCAAGTATTTTCAGAACAGAGACTTTCTGAAATGGGACATAGCAAAAAGGCTGCATGTGGTATTGAGCTGAGAATTCATTGCTATTGAGAATTGTGAGAACAAAAGCAGTGGAACTTCCAGGCTTCTCTCAACACCTTTCTTAAAGAGTCACCATCTGCTTCCATCGCTTATCAATGCCTTTCACATCAATACCTTCTGACAGACTCGCATGCCTTACCCACTTCTGTCTCCTCCTGAACCATTTAAAATGTCAAATATTTGTTTACCTTTCATTCCACTGCCTTGTGTGGCAATGTTTGCTTTTTCCTTCTCTTTGCCTTGTAAATACAACTAAAACCATCTCTAAGATTTATATACATTTTTTTTTACAGATTACTAAAAAAATCATACTGCTGGATACCAAGCTGAATATTTTGCAACAAGAAATAACAGAAACCTGTAAAAATTTTTACATAAAAGATTCTTTAGGTATCTATTGAGGTAAAGAATTACTTAGAATCATGACAAAAATATGCCACTGAACTCTTAACTTTGTTATAAACAGACAACTCTTGATTTTAAAACCATGACCTCTGTGTAAGTTCTCCAAGATGAAATGCCCTCATGAAGTACAACCTAGCAAGATTCCTCAGGAACTTACATATTTCAATTAGATCACCATGCCGTATTTCAGTGGTTTAAAACCTTTGCTAACAACCTGCCCAATGAAGACAGCAGTCTGGTGAACATCTCTGAATTGTTTAAAATGTACTAACATCCTTCCTTAAATAATGGGACCAATATTGAACTGAAAGATGCAACTTTAACAGTACCATGTATCACTGAAGCTGACACTCCATACTTTGTATTCAGTTCCCCTTGCAATAAAGAAGTAACTAAATACATGCTATATCTCAATACCAGTTTTTTTTTGCAAATTATTTGGCATACTCAGAATCCTTTTGCATATTGGAGCACTACAACCTCTCACCATTTAGATATTTTTTCCAGCAATATTTTCCCACATTATACTTCATCTGGCAGATGTCTTTGAACTCATTCAACCTACATAGATCCTGTTGAGGTGTCTCTAACTCTACAGCAAACTAAAACGAATATTCATATAAAACAACTGAACTAATTCTCTGCCAACACAAAGCAGCTTGTGGAACTCAGTGGGTCAGGCAACACCAATGAAGGGAAATGGACAGTTGATATTTGGTGTTGAAACCCTTCATCTGTACTGGAAAGAAAGAGAGGAAATGGCCAATAGAAAAGGCAGGGTGGCAGGGGAGAAGAAAGGATGAAGCTGATGGGTGATAGGTGAATGTAACAACAACAGGCTGAAGAAGATGGAATATGATAGAAGTGGTCAGAGAAACATAAAGTAAAGACACCGAGGAAGGAAACCAGTAGGAGGAATGTGTGGGTGGTTGTCAGATGGTGGGTAAGGGGAAAGAAATAGGGTGATGGGGTCCAGATGGATCAGGAAAAAAAAATGGGAAAAAACTAATTATGCAAATGTGTGATAATTTATAATTCAGCATTTTTCAGTTTCAGTGAAGTTTCAGAATTAAATATACTTCATTGAAAACAGAATCCATTAAATTTGGTTGACACTTCAAGGCCACAGTGAAGGAATACTGTATGTCTAGTATATTTTTAGATCAAGACATCATCTGCCATATCACCTGATCAACAGAAAACAAAAATCCACCACTCAATTCAGAGACATCACAAAATCTCAAAAAGTTGGCTTGCTCAGTTGTTTTTCTCAACAAAACATTCAGGTTGTTCATTTCATCTACATGTTAGTGGGATTGGACTATCAACATCAAATACCCCATTTCAAAAATCTCAGGAAATATTTCGGTACACTGTGTGGATATGCAAAGATACTACATTAATGCAAGATTTTTAAAAAATTTGAATTATCTTAAGGAACTGTGCAGAAACTTTTTTTCCCTCCTGAGGGACATTAGGGGTATTATAGCTAATATAAATTGAAATGATATTTAGGTATATATTGATTCTAATTTGAATAGTTTGGGATTTTTTATTTCAAATTTTGGATATTTTTATTTGGCAGGTATCTGACATTAAATTAAGCTTTAGTTAGGTTAACACACTGGATCACTAAATGGATCAGAAGCTCAAAGTATTGGCATCTGAGATTTAAAATACATAATAACTAACAATCCAAACTTTAAAACAATCTGAGGAATTACAAATGTTTGTAAATAAACAGATATTTATTAAGAAATTTAAAATTACACAAAACATGAATTCATCTTTTAAATACTAATAAACAGCATTCAACTGTTTAGTTTGTTTTAGTTTTATGCTGCTTTATCTATTTTCAAAGACCTTATTTAATTTGAATGTTGTCTCTCGAGTCTTTGCAGACAGCCAGCTTAAAGGATATCAACTGTGATCTGATTGCATGAGTTAGCATGCTAACAAAGATAAAGTCAGAAACATTAAAAGAAAATCACAAAAATGCTTCTACCAAAATATTTTTCTCATTATTTGAATCCTTATAGTTATAGATAGTGAATTTCTTCAGGACTGTCTCCAATGGTAGCACCTCCTTTCTTAAATAAGGGGATAGAAACTATATATAGTATTCCAGTTGTGGCTTCAGCAATACTCTGTACAATTGTAACAGGACTTCTATACTTTTGTTACATACCTCATGGATATCTTGTGACTATCTTATGAGGATGATGTAATGGTCTTGTGGAGGTCACATGATGTAAATTTTCCCGCCGATGTGAGGTCACGTGATGACCTGTTCTCAACAGGTATATATAAGGGTAGACCCCTGGTGACGCAGTTAGTTTTCCCAGTTGAGTTTTAAGTTTAGTTTATCAATTACTCTGTATTGCTGCGTATTTTTTTATGACGCAGTTTCGTTTTAAAATGGAGTTTTACTTTCTATTGTAAGGTACCGAAGTGTTGGGCCGGTAATTTCACCAATCGCTGCCAGGTTTGTTGATGTATCTTTTCAGTAGTATTGGAGAGTGAAGATGGGAACCTGAAAGAGTTGTTCGGCGGTTTTGGAGAGGATCGACCATTATTGAATTTGTTCAAGCAAGAGTGATCTGCATGAGATAACCTCTGCTAAAAGCAGCAGAAAAGGTTGTGCAGTATCTAGTCTACGGAGGAAAAAGGTCAGTGCCTTTAAACCGTTTTATTTCCGTCGTCATGAGTCCTGCGGACAAGGCAGGTTTCGGCTGGGATCAGCAGTGACGTCCAGTCTTCGAGGAATTCTTTACTTCAGGAAAGTCTCTCCTAACTGACTGTATAAATATCTTGCACTTTCAAATTTACCATTCTAAGAACTGTGTTCTAATTTACCACTTTAAGACTGTGTTCGCATTTACCACTTTAAGAACTAGTACCGAGTTTGGCGGTTTGTTAAATGGCTGCATAGCAGTTTAGTTCCGGTTAAGGTTTTCGTTTGTTTATCTTTTTACTAATTTTGAGCAGAGTTTAATAAATGTTCATTTGTTTATAAAACCTGACACATTTCTATATTCTACATTTCTACATAACTCTTCCTTCAGTTAGTCCTGACGAAGGGTCTCGGCCTGAAACGTCGACTGCGCCTCTTCCTATAGATGCTGCTTGGCCTGCTGCGTTCACCAGCAACTTTGATGTATGTTGCTTGAATTTCCAGCATCTGCAGAATTCCTGTTGTTTACATTTCTATATTCATTGTTGCCAGTCACGTGACACTTTAAACATTAAATCAGCTTGCTCCTTCCCAATCATACCCTGGAGACATATTGGAGATGCCTATTCTTATATAGAACATGAACTCGAGGGCAATTTGCCCTCTCAAATGAACAAAAAAGATACGAGTAGAAGGGGTCTTGTGGGTTCTGGCCAACATTTACCCATCAAATAATATCATTCCACTGGAAGAGTCTGAAGAATATGGTAGATAAAAATGAGATTGTTCACTCTATTTTGGACATTTAATCCCACAATGATGAATTCAAGAAGTTCTCATTACATCCAGCCAGGATATACTCTACTGTTAATTAGCATTTGCATTCTAATTATCAATAGACTACAATAGACTTGTTTAATTCTGTGCCAGTACAGTAGGTGTCCCATTTTGTTGGGACTATGACCACTTGTTCAATACTCTCCCAACAGTGAGAAGATCTCAACAAATACCCTGTCATGCCTCCTTAGGAACTTGTAAATTTTAAAAGGATCTCCTCTTATTCTTCAGAACACTAACGAACACAGATCAAACATTGCTCACAGCAGGAAAATCTGCAGAACTCTGCAATTAGTCTAGTGATTCTCTTTTGGACTGCCCCCAATGGTAGCACTTCCTTTCTTAAATAAGGGGATGAAAACTATATGCAGTATTCCAATTGTAGCTTCAACAATACTTTATACAATTGTATCAATATAAGGCAGCAGGCCTCGATGAAGTACCTGGTAAGGCTAAAAACTTGTGCCAACCAACTGGCAGGTGTATTCAAAGACATTTTCAACCTCTCACTGCTACAGTCGGAAGTTCCCACCTGCTTCAAAAGGGCAACAATTATACCAGTGTCCAGGAGGAGTAGTGTGAGCTGCCTTAATGACTATTGTCCAGTAGCACTCACATCTATGGTGATGAAATGCTTTGAGAGGTTGGTCATGGTTAGAATCAGCTCCTGCCTCAGCAATGACCAAGACCCACTACAATTTGCCTCTTGCCACAATAGGTCTATAGTAGATGCAATCTCAATGGCTCTTCACACGGCCTTGGATCACCTATACAATATAAACACCCAGGTCAGGGTGCTGTTCATTGACTACAGCTCAGCATTTAACACCATCATTCCCACAGTTCTGATTGATAAGCTACAGAACCTGGGCCTCTGTACCTCCCTTTGCAATTGGATCTTTGACTTCCTAACTGGAAGGCCACAATCTATGCGGATTGGTAATCAGATCTCCTCCTTGCTAACGATCAACACTGGTGCACCTCAGGGATTGTGCTTACCCAACTGCTCTACTCTCTCCATACCCACGACTGTGCCGCTAGGTGTGGCTCAAATGCCATCTATAAATTTGCCAATGATACCACTATTGTTAGCATAATCTCAGATGAAGATGAGAGGGTGTACAGGAATCCTGCTGAAGGGTTTCGGCCCGAAAAGTCAGCTGTTTTCTCCTCCACAGATGCTGCCTGGCCAGCTGAGTTACATTTTGTGTGCGTTGCTCAGATTTCCAACATTTGCAGCTTTTCTCTTGTGTGCGAGACATAGCCGCTAGTTGAGTGGCGTTGCAGCAACAACATTACACTCAACATCAGTAAGATGAAAGAGCTGGTTGTGGACTTAAGGAAGGATAAAAGAACACAAAACCATACTTATAGAAGGATCTGAAATGCAGAGAGAGCGCAATTTCAAGTTCCCGGGTGTCAAGATCTCTGAGAATCTAACCTGGTCCCAGCATATTGATGCAGCTATAAAGAAGGCAAAACAGTGGCTATATTTCGTTAGGAGTTTGAGGAGATTTGGTTCATCACCTGAAATTTCTACAGATGTACCGTGGAGAATATTCTGACAGGCTACATCACCACATCACTGTCTGGTTGGGGGGGGGGGGGTGCGCGGGGAGGGAGGCTACTGTATAGGATTGAAAGGAGGTACAGAAAGTTGCAAAATTAGTCAGTTCATCTTGGGTACTAGCCTCCATAGTATCCAAGATATCTTCAAGGAGCAGTGCTTCAGAAAGGCAGTGTCCAATATTAAGGACCCCTATCAGCCAGGACATGACCTCTTCTCACTGTTACCGTCAGGAAGGAGGCAAGAAGCCTGACGGCACACACTCAGCGATCAAGGAACAACTTCTTCCCCGCTGCCACTCGATTCCTAAATGGACATTAAACCTATGAACACAATCTTACTTTTTTCATATTTCTGTTTTTGCACTATTTTTAATTTAACTATTTAATATACATAGACTTACTATAATTGATTTACTTATTTTTTTTTCTACATCATGTATTGCTGCCGCTAAGTTAACAAATTTCATGACATATGCCAGTGATATCAAACCTAATTCTGTATTTTAAACATTTCCTGTACAATAAAGACAAATCTACCATTGCTTCCTATCTACCGGCTGTATGTGCTTACAAACTGAGTTCCATGCACAAGAACACCTAGGTCCTTTGTACTCCACTCACTTTTCTAAAAAGAACTCCATTTACCAAATTTTCAAACACTCACGGAACTAATTCTGATGCAGAGTTCAAATACCCTCAATGGAAGAATGTTTTGTATTGTGCTTAACCAGCTCTTAGATGTTCTGGATACTCTGATTATCCTGATGTAGTCCAAGAGCTTCTCCACATCACAGTGCACTTCAAGACAATTGATATGCTATTGCTCCTATTGCCTGGGTAGCGACAGCTTGTCTGTAAGGCACTGTAGAAAAAAATCTACCCAAGGGTGATTGATAAGTTCGTGGCCTAAGGTAGAAGGAGTCAATTTTAGAAAACCTGGCACATTTATTTTTTTCAACATACATGTGCACATGTAGCCCCCTCCTACATGTACACACTTAGTCCAGCGGTCGTGGAGCATACGGATCCCTTCTTTGTAGAAGTGGTCCACAGCAGGGGTAATTGATAAATTTGTGGCCTAAGGTAGAAGGAGATGAGTTATACAGCTCTTGTTACATGCACGTACAGTTCAACTCTTTGAGTGAAAATACAGAAAGTTTGAAAATAACTCATCTCCTTCTACCTTAGGCCACAAACTTATCAATCACCCCTGCTATGGACCACTTCTGGAGGTCCAAGACGCTGACTTCTACAAAGAAGGGATCTGTATGCTCCATGACTGCTGGACTAATTGTGTAAATGTAGGAAACATAAATGTGGTAGGTTTTCTGAAATTGAATCGTTCTACCTAGGCCACGAACCTATCAATCACCCCTCGTATACAACTTCTAAATCTAGATAAAGAAAATAATACACAAAAGATGTATTAATATTTGTGTAGATAAAATAAAAACTGATATTTTTCAATCAATTTTTGACAAATTTAGACTATCAAGAATGTTAATAAATTAAACATGCAATTGAATAGATATAGTAGCAAGAAAGCATAGGAAAATATTTTAGGCCTTATGAAAAGCAAATTACAAATGAAAGTTTGATTGCTGGCCTGTGAACTGACACCAAGTCTCAATAATGAATACTTCAGCCTCACTGCTGCAAATTGACTCTCGTGCACTACTACAGTCAGACAAAACTCAGGTTTCATTATGATGCCATTTACCACCAGATTTCCAAAATACATTGCCTGTGTTCATAATAGGCAAGGAACTTAAGACGTGATTAACAATTACCCAGTTTAGTGTTAGGATCTTTAGGCACATGATCAACCCTACAAGGAAAAATATTAAGGTTAATGAGGAAGAATAATAGAAATGGACCAGTAGACTACTCCAGGTGCAGGAAAAACAATGCACACCCTTTTAATGCATCCAGACGCACCAGTTACAGTTTCCTGAATTCATGTGATTCAAATACAAATAAAACCTTTTAAACACAAAAGAAGAAATGAATAATTTAAATCAGTTCAGTTGATGTAGTAGTAGTCCGTTAAGAGTAGAAAAATCATTCCCCATGTTGCTATTAGTTTTGAACTGTGATTGGGTAAGGCTCACTTTATCTGGGTTTGTCACCTGGGCACATGCTTTGCAAAGTGTAGAAGAGCCAATCATCTAGAACAAATTAAGATGGTAAATAATTTACTCATTTACAGGATTCCTTAAAACTTATTCATTTTACTCATTGGCATCACAGGAACAGTAGCATAGTATTTAGCACAACACTTTACAGTACCAGCAACCAGGGTTCAGTTCTCGCCACTGTCTGTAAGGAGTTTGTACGTTATTCCCATGACCGCATGGGTTTCCACTGGGCGCTCTAGTTTCCTTCCAAGATCCAAAGACCTACCAGTTGGTAGGTTAATTGGTCATTGCAAATTGTCCCATGAATAATTCGGGGGATTGCTGTGTGGTGTGGCTCGAAGCACACTGTATGTTAATAAATAATTAAACTTAATAAATCATTGATGGTACAGAATATAAATCTATCAGAATATTACATGCATAGAATGCACAGAAATTCTACCTATCTATGCAAAATAACTTTTGAAAGTCACAAATTCTGACTGTACATAAGTAATGGTAGGATCCTAAGGAATGTTGAATTCAAGATGATGATTCAGTTTTCTGTGCCTTTGGATGGTAAATTTGAGGGGTACGAAGTGGTTAGGAAAATTGGACTGATAATCATGAACTCATAATGGCTCTGAGAGGTAATGATGACAAGAAGCACAACTAACAGAAGATTTTTTGGTTATGCCTGGTTAGATGAACAAAATCCAGTATACACTGTTTGGAAGTTACACAAAGCTGGCATTAGTTGTTGCAATTCTTTTGCAGTAGACAAAAATCTGCTGGTTGGAACTTATCAAAGATGCTGACAGGAAGAGCAATGAAGAGCATGACTAGTACAAAATGATTAATCCAGATGATCATTTTTCTCCAACCGAAGACACACATGAGAAGCTATGCTTTGATTTTAAGGACCTCAGATGAAAACCCTTCGAATTTTACGATGCAAGGATGCTCATGGTGCACTTTGGAAACCAAAAAAAAATCAGTTATACTTTGGTGTTATCACAGAAGTGATTGTTATCACAATTACCTCAGAATTTTAAAATTGCAAACTCATCACCACAATCCAGAGACATAAACACAAGAAGACAGACTAAGACTTTTGTGTTGAACCATCTAGAGTAGCAAACCTCTTTCAATGAGAAGTTAAACCAAAAATTGAACTTCTCTCAGCAGACTATAGAAATTATTTCAAAGCAGAGAACTTTCCCTTGGTATAATGACCAACGTTTATCCTTCAACTAACCTCACAAAATGCAGATTATTTGGCGATTACCATATCATTCTCTTGTGGAAGCTTCTTATTTGTAAACCAGTACCCACAACTTATAAAAGCTCACCAAGTGAACAAAAATTGGCACCATATGAATCCCAGTCTTTCAGTTGCACAGACGACTCTTATGTGAATGTCTTAAAGTACAGTAACAGAAGGAGATAAGCTATAGGTTGTTTCCTCCATCAAAAGCACAAAGTCTAACAGGATTTCACTTAACATTTTCTGAAAACTCAATTTTATAGTCTATAATTCCAAAGGATTGTAAACAAGGCAACTCCATAAGAAGAGCTATTGTAATCAATATTTCTGCTCTGAATATTAAGTCTAAAGTTTACTTAGAAATGGACAATCTTTTCCCAACACCTTTTAGGTTCGCCCAAATTATTTTTCAAATCACTAGCACTTTAATAGTTATGACTGAAAGTTTACAGTAAGTAGTGCATAGGATTTTGGAACCTGCACTTGATGGTCAGACAACATTTTTACCCCATCAAACGCTTACCAGAGTTTGTTTTGTTAAAAATATCGGAAACACACTTCATTTAAATCACACTTCACAGCAGTAACAATCCAGTTGTCTCTTCACAAGAGGGTGGGGATGAGGGTGGGCAGGACAAAAAGGAGGGACGTGCACTCATTCATAGAACATAGAATAGTACAGCCCATTACAGGCCCTTCAGCCCATAATGTTGTGCTGACCCTTTAATTAAGAAAGACCACCTGGAAGTGGAACCTGACCACGAGGTGAGATGTGACACGATCAACAAAGTCAACAAAGGGGGATTCTCGATTCTCAGTTCCTGCAGCATTTTGTGTGTGTGTTTTGCTCTAAAATATTTTACATGAGATCTCTTCTTTAACTAACTCAGCTGTGGCTAAGCCCCTTCACCCTGACTGAAAAACATATATTGGAGCAGGCAAACCGAGCAACACGCTCGACTTCAGTGAACCACGGTAGTGACAATGCAGACTGGAACAAGGAAATAAAGTTGGAACTCCCGATCAAACAAATGGAAGGACAAGGCCACGTACCCACAATGTGATGTCATTGTGTTGACACTGGCTAATGAATTTTTGTTATACACCTTGAAACCTCATGGACCCCAGTTTGGGAATTGTTATATGAAAGCAACTTTCTAGATGCTAAATATCAACTATCTTAACTTGGCATCGTTTAAGTTTTCAAAATCTCTGTGGTGTGTGCTCAGAAGCCCAGGATTTAGCATCTCCTCCTTGTTTCTGTACTTGATGCTTTCAAACAAGATGTACCAGAACTTAAGAAATCTTAGTGATTCTCTGAAACAAAGGTCAGCAGAGAGGAAAGATCTTGAAACTCATGTTAATCCATATGGTATATTTATTCTTAGTAAACAGCAAATTTTCAAAAAAGGTATTAGTTATAAGTGGTTAAAGATAATCACTAAAAATTTATTGAAACAGCTTTGATATCTGTTCTACTTTCTTTTTGCACTAGTTTCTATTTGTGATCTCCAAGTATGGCTCCGAAGTTCTGCTCTGTCCTAACTCAGTATCCCATACACCCTTTCTCCTTTTTCTTCTGATGTACACATCTTGTCAAGTACTGTTATTTTAAATTTGTCATTATATTTCCAAACCTCTCCATGGACACACACCCCCTGCATTCTAATACACCTCTAACTGACCATCATCAGATATTTCAATACCCTAATCCTTGGTCCTTCATTATCCCAAACATAAATGAGTCACATACAAATTCACTTCTGTTCTCATCATCACAGCAGTTCTAACTTTGTACATGTGAACAGAAAAGATTCTGCAGAATGTTGGAAATCCAGAGCAAAGCACATAAAGTGCTGAAGGAACTCAGCAGGTCAGGCAGCATCGATGAAAGTGAAAAAGTGATTGACTTTATTGGCCGAGATACTTCATCAGGACTGGAAAGGAAGGGAAGACGGCACCCTGTATTTTGTTGGATCAGTCCAGGCCTTTTTACTCCCCCTGCTGTTTATCAAGGTTTCCGGATTCTCTCCCGGGATTCCAACTGTTGTGACTTTTGGTCACAAGCCGCTTGACCATTGAAAAGTGGAGAACTAAGGGACAAAAATAGGTTGACGGCAAGTGAAATATAATAGGAAATGGGTGAGATGGTGGTGGGGCACAGAAGGAATAAATAGAAAATAAGACATTCACAGAAGATTGTTTCTGCATTTCCTGCACTCCCAATGTTACCTATATTAGTGCCTTTAGGATCACTATCCACATTCAATAAAGCATTTAATTTTTAATTTTTGTAGAACTAGGCATTAAAAATAAAATTATGAAGTGAATTTTCCTATATTTATTGCTAAATGACAAACAACAAATTCTAGATATGAGAGCAATTTATTGTGTTCTATAGCACAGAAACACCCATCACACACCCCTCCTAATCATCTTCCTCCTCACCCAAGTGCGCACCAACAATCAAGCACCCACTTACACTAATCACATTTTATTCTCCAACATTCCCATCAAGTTCCTCCAGGTTCTACCACCCAGCTAAAATTAAATTCTCTCTAAAATAAACACGTTTGACCACCTTTGAAGAAACCAAAGGCCATCTCATACACTAAAATTCTAAAGCCTGCTGGGCCTCTGCACAATTTATCAGTTCTCTCAGGCACGTACAGGAGCCAGTGTAGATTTTCACTCATTCAGTTAAGCACTTCTGCCATCTTGAGACGATATTCAGTTATTACATCCCAATCAAGTTAACTTGCCTTTATTTACATTTATGTAATTTTCTAGTTTAGTATTACACACTAGAAAAATCACAAGATGGAAATTGAACATGTACAATTTAGATTTGAATACAAAGTCTTAAGCCTGCACATTATTTGGAAATAGTGTAGTTTTTAGATGTTATTTATAAACTTTTATGCATTACATTCATGAGCAGAATGTCATACTAGAAATATTAATAGTCAGGCTGACCAATGTTACATCAATAAATTTGTACACCAAATCACTTCTTCTATTTACCATAGTGCTGAAATTAAATTTATAAAATTACTGCTGACAGTGAGAGTTACCACCATACAGTACAAGATAAAATTTGATCCTCTAAAATGTTCTGTCCAATAAAATCAAGAGCAAGTTAACAACTGGAAATTTTACACCAATATGCTTCTAGCAATTCTCTTTAGAATTTGGAAAATCATTTCTCTACTTGAATCCATGTAATTTTATATTAAAAACGCCAAATACCTGCACGGTCACATTTCTACGCCAAAGAAAATTATCTCCAGTTCAAACTTTCTAATTCTAACCTCATCCTGTTTACCTTCAATGACTGAATACAAGTTTTTATGTCTCCCCCTTGATTCTCTTATTTCCATATTTATTCATCATCTATTTAGATAATGGACAAATTTTTCCCTCGCTCTCATCCAGAGGCTACCATCACAGCAATCTTGTACACACTAAACATCTGACTATAATGCTTGTGTTTCAAGATGTTTTATCTTCATCCAGGCTTTCACTGAATACCAGAACATGAAACAAACTGCATGAGCATATGTAACTGGGTTAACATTTTACCATGGATCGGAAATAAATTTACATCACCGATTTGTAAAGCTTTTAATTTAACATGTCAAAATATTAAGCAGAGACCAAAAGAAGAAAATAAAAAACAGGAAATAAGAAATAGGAGCAGGAGTAGGCCACCTGGTCCATTAAGCCCGATCTGGCCATGGACTCATCTCCACCTACCTGCCTTTTCACATAACCCTTAATTCCCCTACTATGCCAAAAACTATCCAGCCTGGTCTTAAATATATTTACTGAGGTTATAACTGAGGTAAATAAGTTCTAGAAACAGGCATAATTTTGTTTCAAACAAAAACACGTTAAGGTTTCCTCTCCAAGTACTTTTTTTTGACTCATATAAATTTTTTCTTCTAAGTGCTCATTAAGGAAAAGTTCATTGCACAGTTCCGTCGTGATTTCAAATGGAAAACTGTAACACTGTCCCATATGCTAGCTTTTAAATGAAATCAACTGGAGATTGAACTTAACCACTTAATTATACAAGATACTACTTAATTTCATTATAAAACACTCAAAAGCATTCCAAAAAGCAGAACAATATTAAGCATTAGCTGCCAACATGAATAAAAAATATACAAATGTCATAAATGATATATCCAAATGATAACATGTACAAAATATAGACCCTCCATGCACATTGCTAAAACCAATGAAAATGACAGAGTGATTCATGCACATTAAATTCCACAAAGATAATTGCACAATTACAATTACATACAAATTTCCATTTGTAAAAGAGCACCATAATACTAATGTTTTTGGAACAAAATCAGTCTCAGCTGTAATTGACCTGTGGCTGGCCTTAAGTTTGTAACAAAGCACTCAAGCTTTTTGCAGTTTACAGTACAAGAAATAATTACCTTGTAATTACTGTTCCACACCGTATTTCCTCAATGCTTTGCTTTCTTGACTTCTTTCAACAACAAATCTTACAATATACGCTCGTGATATTAAACCTGATCTGATGACTTTGAGTAAACATACCAAAACCCACTCATACTGTAGCTGGTGAAAAAGAAGAAAATAAAGCTTACTTTCGAAGATGTTCATGTTCTTTCAAGAACAGTTCTGTCCTTCTGTTATTAACTCCCGATCCACTTTTGTAAGATCTGAAGTTAAAATGGAAATACTTTATTAAAATGCCAATGTAAATGACAAAAATTACTTTGGCACCACAGACACATGTCACACTTTGAAAATATTTATGTACCAAAGTCAATTCTACTTTACAGTCTGGTTAGTTAGCTAGTTATTTTAGAGATACAGTATGGAACAGGTTCTCCTGGCTCACTGAACCACAATGTCCAACAACCCATCTGTTTAACCCTAGCCTCATCATAGGACAACTTACAATGACCAATTAACCTACTAACCTGTACGTCTTTTGGACTGTGGGAGGAAACCGGAGTACCCGGAGGAAACACACGCTCACAGAACGACATACAAATTACTTGCAAAGGAGGTAAGAATTGAACTCTGATCTCCAAAGACCCAGGTGTAATAGCGTCATGTTAACCCACTGTATTACCGTTGCACCCTAAAAAAAGTTAATCTGCCAGCACAAAACTAAAGCCACGAAGATAGTCATAGTCATACTTTATTGATCCCGGGGGAAATTGGTTTTCGTTACAGTTGCACCATAAATAATAAATAGTAATAAAACCATAAATAGTGAAATAGTAATATGTAAATTATGCCAGTAAATTATGAAATAAATCCAGAACCAGCCTATCGGCTCAGGGTGTCTGACCCTCCAAGGGAGGAGTTGTAAAGTTGGTGGCCACAGGCAGGAATGACTTCCTATGACGCTCTGTGTTGCATCTCAGTGGAAAGAGTCCCTGGTTGAATGTACTCCTGTGCCCACCCAGTACATTATGTAGTGGATGGGAGACATTGTCCAAGATGGCATGCAACTTAGACAGCATCCTCTTTTCAGACACCACCGTGAGAGAGTCTAGTTCCATCCCCACAACATCACTGGCCTTACGAATGAGTTTGTTGATTCTGTTGGCGTCTGCTACCCTCAGTCTGCTGCCCCAGCACACAACAGCAAACATGATAGCACTGGCCACCACAGATTCGTAGAACATCCTCAGCATCATCCGGCAGATGTTAAAGGAGCACAGTCTCCTCAGGAAATAGAGACGGCTCTGACCTTTCTTGTAGACAGCCTCAGTGTCCTTTGACCAGTCCAGTTTATTGAAAATTCGTATCCCCAGGTATTTGTAATCCTCCACCATGTCCACACTGACCCCCTGGATGGAAACAGGGATCACTGGTACCTTAGCTCTCCTCAGGTCTACCACCTGCTCCTTAGTCTTTTTCACATTAAGCTGCAGATAATTCTGCTCACACCATGTGACAAAGTTTCCTACCGTAGCCCTGTACTCAGCCTCACCTCCCTTGCTGATGCATCCAGCTATGGCAGAGTCATCAGAAAACTTCTGAAGATGACAAGACTCTGTGCAGTAATTGAAGTCCAAAGTGTAAATGGTGAAGAGAAAGGGAGACAAGACAGTCCCCTGTGGAGCCCCAGTGCTGCTGATCACTCTGTTGGACACACAGTGTTGCAAGCACACGTACTGTGGTCTGCCAGTCAGGTAATCAAGAATCCATGACACCAGGGAAGCATCCACCTGCATCGCTGTCAGCTTCTCCCTCAGCAGAGCAGGACGGATGGTGTTGAACGCACCGAAGTCAAAAAACATGAACCTCAGTGCTCGCTGGCTTGTCCAGGTGGGCGTAGACACGGTTCAGCAGGTACCTTGATGGCATCCTCAACTCCTAGTCGGGGCTGGTAGGCAAACTGGAGGGGATCTAGGTGTGGCCTGACCATAGGCCGGAGCAGTTCCAGAACAAGTCTCTCCAGGGTCTTCATGATGTGGGAGGTCAATGCCACCGGTCTGTAGTCATTGAGGCCGCTGGGGCGCGGCATCTTCGGCACAGGGACGAGGCAGGACGTCTTCCACAGTACAGGAACCCTCCGGAGCCTCAGGCTCAGGTTGAATACATGGCGAAGTACTCCACATAGCTGAGGGGCACAGGCTTTGAGCACCCTGGTACTGACACCATCCGGTCCTGCAGCCTTGCTTGGGTTGAGACGTTACAATATCTACTCCTGCAAGAGTTTTTACTCTATGTGAATTAAAGCATATTTAAGTAGTTTGGCATCAGCATAGATGATAATTTTTAAAATTAACTGCATAAATTAACTTTAACTTCAACTTGAAATACAAAATAAAATGAAAATTTACAATTGTTTTATTGGTAATACAAGTCAATATGCTTATGTCCTACTCATATACTCATGTTCAGTATTAGTAGAAACAAAATATATTCCTTTTTGACCAAAACACATTTCAAATAGCTTACTATCACAATGTTAGTTTGGATCCAACAAGCTTCTTTTTAAGCTAAGATTTAACAAAATATGTAACAAATAATAAAAGCTCCCAAATTATTTAAAAAATGACCAGACTGAGCAAAAATTGCTGCTTACTCGATGTCTTTCCGAACTGATCCCAACAAGTCCTCTCGCTCTCTAATTGCAATAAAGTTTGCTTTGGTTTTATTAAATTCATGTGTATAGTCCTGTAGAGAAAAATAAACACTATGAAATCATCGGAGTTTTTTTTCCTGTGGCATAACTTCTGTAAGATAGAAAACATAGATTAAGAATTGGAAGATTCACATCATTTTTCATTCCCTCAAAGTTAAAGTCCCAAAAGACTGCCTACACAATAGCCCTTCTTCAAATCCAAATACTGCACTCAATAGTCTTGAGGGCAAATATGGAAGGCAGCACGCACTAACTTATTATCTGAAATGTGTTGAAAAATCAGTGAAGATCAGAGCATTAGCAAATTAATATGTTTAGTACCCTGAATAAGGTGATATACTTCCTACAGAGGGAACATGTATTCTCTAAGAACTTAAGATACAGAAGCAGAATTAAGTCATTCAGCTTGTCAAGTCTGCTCTGCCATTGAATTAGCCTTTTTTCAACCCCATTATTGCTATTCTGTCTGTAACCCTCAACCCGCTTACCAAAGTTCAAGGTAAATTTATTATCAAAGTATACACATGTCACCATATACAATCCTACAATTCATTTCCTTGCAGGCGTTCATGGTAAATACAAAGAAACTCAACAGAATCAATGAAAAACCACACACAAGATGAACAACCAATGTGCAAGACAACAAACGGAGCAAATATAAAAAGAAATTTAAAAAACAATAATAAATAAACAATAAATATCGGGAACATGAGATGAAGAGTCCTTGAAAGTGAAACCATGCAATAGGCTGTGAGAGCATTTCAGTGCTGGGGTTGTTGGGGTGAGTGAAGCTATCTCTGTGTTTTAAGAGCCTGATGGTTGAGGAGTAATAACTGTTCCTGAACCTGGTGGTGTGGGTCCTGAGGCTCCTGTATTTCCTTCTCGATGGCAGCAGTGACAAGAGAGCTTGGCTTGGATGGTGGGGGGTCTTTAATGATAGATGCTGCTTTCCTTGGATGTGCTCAATAGTGGGGAGGGCTTTACTTGTGATGACTCTGTCGACTACTTTTTGTAGGTTACCAAGGTGACTCAAGGTGACTCTTTGGGCTGCACACAAACTTCCAGACACACCTCTTCTGAGCTAGCAATCAAGAACATATCAATCTCTGCCTTAAATATGACCTGCCCTCCACAACTCTCTGAGGCAATGAAATGCAGAGATTCTTGACCCTCTGGCTGAAAAATATTCCTCCACATCTCAATTTTAAAGGGATGCCCCTATATTCTGAGATTGTGTCCACAGGTCCTGGACTCTCTTATTAAAGGAAACAAACTCTCAATTTCTGAGCTATCCAGGCCATTCAATCTGCAGTAGGTTTCAATAAGATCCTTCCAAACTCTAGATTCAATACAAGAGTCACAATCAATGCTTAAAATATATTTTGTTTTTTTCTTAAACTCTTCCAGGGAAATAATTTGAATTAATTACCCTTTCAAACACATTCACACACTGATTCTCAGAATGTTATCTAATTAGTCCCTTGTCTGGTTTCACTGTCTGGACAACCCCCATCTCAATAACCTTCCTACAATCTTTACTAGATTTGGGGATAGACTGGCTCTTGACACACTGCATTTTTAAATCACTTTAATCCTTGCATACATTAAAAATAAAGACATATCAGTCATCCCTGTTGTACCTACTTAGCAAAAGTATATGTTTCAAAAGTGCACTGAATTATAGTGTAAAGATTTAATTTCTCACAGATGCATACAAAATATTAACTTAATCACAATTAGCAATGAATTTAAAAACTACCAGATTGGAACTACCAGTAGAAATACGATTATCTACTTGTATTAATATACACAGATTACTCCAATTGTACAATCTAGCACATAAGAATAATTAGCGTTATTCTTGGCCGAAGTATACGATTCTTTATTGTACAACAGAAAAGACCGATTTCTTACAGCATAAAATTAAAGACATGTTGATACTGCAGTACAATCCTAATCAACCAAACTGTTGACTTAAACAAGGAAAAACAATGACGGAAACTAGGCCTAATATTTAAAACAATATAGTCCATGAAGATTTGCAAATAATATGAGAAACCAAGAAACAAAGTTGGTTGGATGCTATATTTTTAAATCTCTTGAATTTTGCATACATTACAAATAGAAGATTATATCAGTTATTCCTACTCAGCACAAGATGTTTCTAAACCATTCTGAATTATAGTGCACAGAAATGATTTAATTTCTTGAAGCTGCACACAGAATATTAACTTCATCATTAGAATAACTTGACTCATTAAGATCAAGTCTCACCTTTAGCACAACTCTCATGTACATACTTTTGACTCGTTTCCCTCAATATCGTTGATTAACAATAGTCTATCTCACATTTAAAATTAAAAATTACCAAGCATCAATTGTTGTTTAGAAAGAAAATGCCAAACTACCACTACTCTAGCATAGGAGTGCCTAACGTCACTTGCATTTTAAGCCACATTGTCCTGGTAAGTGCCTTGCTCGGCAAAATATTAGTATTTTTTCCCAATTCAAGTAGAGTACAAATTTTGCAAATCTCTGCTTTATCCTTCATTTTCTAGTTTCGTCAATGAAAAACCCTACTGCTTTGGTCTTTCATTGGCTTCCAGCAAAACTACTCCACTTATTTGGATATTTCTACAGATGTGCTGTGGAGAGCATTCTGATAGGTTGCGTGCCATATGGTAAGACACACACTTATCGATTCAGGAAACAGCTTCTCCCACTCTGCCATCAGATTTCTGAATGGGCAATGAACCCACGAACACTAGCTCACTATTTTATTTCTTCTCTTTTTGCACTACTTATTTAATTTTCTTTTATATATACTTATTTTAATTTATAGTTTTTATTATTATTTATTGGAAATTTCAAGACATACGCCAGTGATATTAAACCTGATTCTAAAAAAGCAAAATGTTTTGCATCTGCCCAGAACCAATGAATTAGCTGTTCTTATTTTAAAGTGTAGAACTGTCACACTACTGTCGATGTTCAAACACTCAAGATTTTAAAAAAAGTCTGATGGGTAAGCAGAATACTTGAAGATAGTTGAAGTGTGTCAGTGGAAAAGTGTATATGGAACCGGAGGAGATAGCAGAGGTACTTAATGAGTACTTTGCTTCAGTATTCACTACGAAAAAGGACCTTGGTGATTGTAGGGATGACTTAAAGCAGACTGGAAAGCTTGAGCATGTAGATATTAAGAAAGAGGATGTGCTGGAGCTTTTGGAAAGCATCAAGTTGGATAAGTCACCGGGACTGGACAGGATGTGGGAGGCAAGGGAGGAGATTGCTGAGCTTCTGACGATGATCTTTGCATCATCAGTGGGGTGGGAGAGGTTCCGGAGGATTGGAGGGTTGTGGATGTTGTTCCATTATTCAAGAAATGGAATAGATATAGCCCAGGAAATTATAGACCAGCAAGTCTTACTTCAGCGATTGGTAAGCTGATGGAGAAGATCCTGAGAGGCAGGATTTATGAACATTTGGATAGGCATAAAATGATTAGGAATAGTCAGCATGGCCTTACAAGCCTGACTGAATTTTTGAGGATGTGACTAAACACATTGATGAAGGTAGAGCCGTAGATGTAGTATATATGGATTTCATCAAGGCTCTTGACAAGGTACCCCATGCAAGGCTTATTGAGAAAGTAAGGAGGCATGGGATCCAAGGGGAAATTATTTTCTGGATCCAGAACTGGCTTGCCCACAGAAGGCAAAGAGTGTTTGTAGACAGGTCATATTCCGCATGGAGGTCAGTCACCAGTGGTGTATCTCAGGGATCTGTTCTGGGACCCCTCCTCTTCGTGATTTTTATAAATGACCTGGATGAGGAAGTGGGGGATGGGTTAGTAAGTTTGCTGATGACACAAAGGTTGGAGGTGTTGTGGATAGTGTGGGGGGCTGTCAGAGGTTACAGCGGGACATTGATAGGATGCAAAACTGGGCTGAGAAGTGGCAGATGGAGTTCAACCCAAATAAGTGTGAGGTGGTTCATTTTGGTAGGTCAAATATGATGGCAGAATATAGTATTATTGGTAAGACTCTTGGCAGTGTGGAGGATCAGAGTGATCTTGGGGTCCAAGTCTCAAAGCAGCTGTGCAGGTTGAATCTGTGGTTAAAAAGGCATATGGTGTATTGGCCTTCATTAATCGTGGAATCGAATTCAGGAGCCAAGTGGTAATGTTGCAGCTATATAGGACCCTAGTCAGACCCCACTTGGAGTACTGTGCTCATTTCTGGTCGCCTCACTACAGGAAGCCATAGAAAAGGTGCAGAGGAGATTTGCAAGGATGTTGCCTGGATTGGGGAGCATGCCTTATGAAAACAGGTTGAGTGAACTCGGCCCTTTCTCCTTGGAGCGACGGAGGATGAGAGGTGACCTGATAGAGGTGTATAAGATGATGAGAGGCATGATCGTGTGGATAGTCAGAGGCTTTTTCCCAGGGCTGAAATGGTTGCCACAAGAGGATACAGGCTTAAAGGTGCTGGTGAGTAGGTACAGAGGAGATGTCAGGGGTAAGTTTTTTATGTAGACAGTGGTGAGTGCGTGGAATGGGCTGCCGGCAACGGTGGTGGAGGCGGATACGATCGGGTCTTTTAAGAGATTCCTGGACAGGTACATGGAGCTCAGAAAAATAGAGGGTTATGGGTAACCCTAGGTAATTTCTAAGGACATGTTCCGTACAGCTTTGTGGGCCGAAAGGCCTGTATTGTGCTGTAGGTTTTCTATGTTTCTATCAAAATGCTTCCCAATCCAGTTTGTAAACCCAGAATTCCAAGGCCATTAAAGCTAATTCATGCACAAACATTTCTGCTACCCTTTTGGTTGCAAGTAGAAAAAAACTGGTCCATCAACAGCCAAAAGGGTTGTCAGAACCTTTCTTGTGAACATTACGCTCTTCTTCTTAACATTATTTTCAAACTCAATAAAGTTTATACCCAAGAGATTCTGCAGATGCTGGAAATCTTGAGCATTATACACAAAATGCTGGAGAAACTCATCAAGTTAGGCAGCATCTATGGAGGGAAATGAACAACTAATGCTTCAGACTGAGATCTTTCATTAGGAAGGGGTCTCGGCCTGAAACACATTGTTTATTCCCTTCCATAGGTGCTGCATGACTCAATAAATTTAACAATTGTCATAAATCAAACTGATTAAAAGTTTGACTTATTGTTTATTTCAACATACAGAAAGTGCATAACAAATCCTATGATCATGCAGCAAAGTCATTAAATTTTCCGCTGACGGTGACTGCAAACTTCATGCGTTAATTTTTGTTATCCTGAACCTGGCAACAGACATCCTCAAGAAGACGACCAGAAATGTTCCCAGTTTGCCCCTCATCATTCGCATCACGTCATACCATTCACTATTTCACCAATAGCAGCTTTTGACTCACTGAATTGAGAATAAAACTAGGTTACAGCCTTCCGGGAGACTCATTTTCCATCTTCCCTGCAGGAATCTGTTCATTCACCATAATGATATTCTGCTGTCAAGATCACTCAATTATACCTGCTTTATTTCTTGCAAATGGTTTTATATGTAGTGCTGATTACATGCACTATCACAAACTGCCCTGTGCAACTTCAGGTATTTTTCAGCAGAGGCATGACCAGACGATGTACATTTGGTAGTGCCCATTTGTTATTTGCTCGCACCTTGGCTGACCATAGCTCTTGACATCTAGCTTTTGGTCCATCAGGAACATAAGAGTTTGAACAATCATAGCTTTAAGGCAGTAGTCCCCAACCTCCGGGCCGCAAAGAATGCAGCGGTGCAGCAGTAGCCGGAACGCACCCAGCACATCTTTAAGAAAAAAGCCGAAATAAACAAGCTAATTAATTATGTGCTACCCAGCACGTAAATGTCAGCCCAGATTAGAGGCGATGCAATCGATAATCGCCTCTGATCTGGGCCGACATTTACGTGCCAGGCGGCACCTAATTAATTAGCTTGTTTATTTTGGCTTTTTTCTTAAAGATGTGCTGGGTGCGTTCTGGCTACTGCTGCACTGCTGCATCCTTTGCAGCCCGGAGGTTGGGGACCACTGGTTTAAAGTATCCAGTAATGATTCTGCATCATTTCTATTGTATGGCCAATGCATTCCCATTGAAATAGCATCACACAGGCATAGAGGTTTCAATCATGGAAAGGTGCAGCAACCATTTGGAGACTGCAAGCTCTCTGATGCATTAACAGGTGGCACAGTGATACAGCTAGTAGTGATGCTGCCTCACTGCAGCAGTCATGGTTTCAATCTTGACCTCAGGTGCCATCCATATGAAATTTGTACATTCTCTCTATGGGTTTCCTCTGAGCACTCCATTGTCCTCCCACATACCAAAGGAGAAAGGTAGGTTAAATGGTAACAGTAAATTGCCTCTAGGGTATAAGTGAATGGCAGAAACTTGTAGAGCTGATAAAAGTTTGGAGAGAATAAAAATGGAATGAACATAGGATTGTTGTACATGGGTATCTGGTGATGGATGTGAACTTGGTGGGCTGAAACAACTGTTTTTGTGCTGCACCTCTCTATGACTCTACGACTTACTTTGCAAAGATGTAAATCCTTCTGACTGACAATCCTCCAGTGAATAAAAAAAATTCCTTTCTATAATTATATTGCGGATATCTTCATTAAATCTTACTAGCTTTCCCAATAGGACATCAAAAGCTACGACATTTTATTTGGAGCTATCATTCTGTTAAATTTAAATTATAATAATGAGATAACCTAAAGTTTTTTAACAAAAGAATAAGGCATGCTATTTTCAACTTTATTTTAATGGATTTTCACTCCACCCTCACAACAGTCCCTAATTAAAATGCAAGGTTCATTTCCAGAGAAACTATTATTCTGCATCATTTCCAGATGAGCTCAATACCTTCTATGCTTCCATTGACCACCAGAGCAGGAAGGAACCATTGTGCACTCTCATGTCTCCTGATGATCCTTTGGACTCAGTATCTGAAGATGACCCGCAGGCTGCCTTCAAGAGAGTGAACTCAAGGAAAGCATCCGGTCCAGACGGAGTACCTGGCCAAGTACTGAACACCAGTGCAGACCAACTGGCTGGTGCGCTCACAGATATCTTCAACTTCTCACTCTGGTACTGTGTGGTATCTACCTGCTAAAAGCAGGCTTCAATCGTACCACTGCCCAAAAAGAGCATGGTATCCTGTCTAAATGACTATCAGCTAGAGGCACTTACATCCCACAGTGATGAAGTGTTTTGAGAGGCTGGTGTTGAAGTACATCACCTCCTGTCTGAATGGCAACTTTGATCTGCTCCAATTTGCCTACTGAACCAACAGACCTACAGCAGATGCTATCTCGTTGGGTCTGCACAAAACCCTGGAACATCTGGACAGCAAAGGTGCATACATCAGGATGCTCTTTATCAATTGCAGCTTGTCATTTAACACCACCCGTACCTCAAAGCTAATCAGTAAACTTCAAGACCTGGGCCTCAATATCCCCTTGTGCATTTGGATCATGGATTTTCTCACTTGTTGACCCCAGTCAGTTTAGATTGACAAAAACATCTCCTCCACAATCCCCATCAGCACAGGGTTGTGTACTTAGCCCTCTGCTCTACTCACTTTACACCGACTGTGTGACTAAGTACAACTCCAACACCATATACTTTTGCTGATGACACCACTGTTGTGGGCTGTATCAAAGGAGGTGATGAATCAGCATACAGGAGGGAGATTGAAAACTTGGCTGAGTGGTGTCATAACATCAACAATGTCAATAAGGCCAAGGAACTGATTGTAGACTTCAGGGGAGGGAAACCAGAATTCCACAAGCCAGTAATCATTGGAGGATCAGAAGTGGAGAAGGACAGCAATTTTAAATTCCTGGGTGTCACTATCTAAGGACCTGTCCTGGAACCATCATATATATTGAGAAGAAAGCACAACGATGCCTCTACTTTCTCAGGAGTCTGTGGAGGCTTGGCATGTCATCAAAAACTTAGGCAAACTTCTATAAGATGCGTGGTGGAAAGTGTGCTGACTGGCTACTTTACGGCCTGGTATGGGAACACCAATGCCTTTGAGCGGAAAATCCTATAAAAGGTAGTGGATTCGGTCAGAACATCACAGGTAAAACCCTCCTAACCATTGAACATGAAATGTTGCCTTAGAAAAGCAGCATCCATCAAAGATCCTCATGAAAAGATGTTTTTTTTTCCCTCGCTGATGCCATCAGGTAGAAGATACAGGTGCCTCAGGACTTGCACCACCAGGTTCAAGAACAGTTACTACCCCTCACCATCAGACTGTTGAACAAAAGAGGATAGCTACACTCATTTAAGGACTCAGTTATATTGACGGATGTTATTTCATGTTTATTATTTATTGCTATTTATTTAAATCTGCCTTTGCAGCTTGTTTACAGTTTACAGTTCCTGATGTTCACAGTTTAGTTACTGCTCTATAGGTTTGCTAGGTATGCCTGCAGAAAAAGAATCTCAGAGTTGTATGTGGTGATATGTATGTATTCTGATAATAAATTTTACTTTGAACTTTGTTGTGCTTCATCACCAGCCGCTCAAAACACTTCATCACTGTGGAAGTTAAGTGCCACTGGGCGATAGTCATTGACACAGGTCACCATGTACTTCTTGGCACATGTTGAAGCACGTGGGTACCACACACTGTTGAGGTGAGAGTTTGAAGATATCTGTGAACACACCAGCCAGCTGGTCAGCACAGGTCTGTAGTACTCAGCCAGGAACCCCGTCTGGACCAGATGCTTTCCTTGGATTCACTCTCCTGAAGGCAGCTTGCATGCCACCGTCAGATGCTGAGACCAAGGGATCATCAGGAGATGTGGGGGTTCACAATGGTTCCTCCATGTTCTAATGGTCAAAGTGAGCATAGAGGAAGTGAGCTCATCTGGAAGCGAAGACATACTGTCCTTCATGTCACTTGATATAACTTGCGCAACACACACAAAAAAAAATGCTGGTGAACGCAGCAGGCCAGGCAGCATCTATAGGAAGAGGTACAGTCGACGTTTTGTGCCGAGACCCTTCGTCAGGACTAACTGAAAGAAGAGATAGTAAGAGATTTGGGTCACAGCATTCAAACCTGCCACAGCTGTCCAGCATCCTTCTTTGATTCCAGTTTAGTCTGGAATCTCTACTTCACTCAAGAGATGCTACTTCTTGTAGCATTCTTGATCTCCAGACTGATCTGACCCTCAGCAAATTTCAAATTTCAAATTTTGTGGTTCATCCAGGGTTCTGATTTGGGAAGACCCTGAATAATTTCATGGGGACACACTCTTCTACAGCTATTTTAATAAAATCTGTTACAACCCTGGTGCAGTCATTCAGATCCACAGATGAACGTTTGAACACAGCCCAATTCATTGACTCATTGTAATTGTTCCTTAGCCATCTGCAACCACCTCTCAGTTGTCCTAATCTCTGAAGCCTTCCTTCTTAGGCCTTGTCTGTATGCAGGTAGTAGAAGGGTAGCCAAATGGTCAATTACCAAACTGCAGTCTAGGCAGGGAACGATAGGCATTCCTTATAGCAGTGGTCTTGTGTGTTGGGACCTCTGATGCTAGAGGTTATATGCTGGTGATAATTGGGCAGAATTTTCTTCAGACAGGCCTGGTTGAAGCCCCTGACTACAACTTGAAATGCTTTGGGGTGTGCTGTTTCTTGTCTACAGATGACATCATGCAGTGTCTCAAGTGCCTGCTTATAGTTGGCCACTGATGGTATATAAACTGCGGTCAGGATCACAGATGAGAACTGCCAAGGTAAATAGAATGGTCTGCATTTGATCGATAGGTGTTTCAAGTCAGGGGAACAAGAGTTCGACATAACCTTCACTTTGGTGCACCAAAGAGAACTGACCAAAAAGTACATGCCTTCACCCTTTTCTTTACCAGAGTTCACGGTCCAATCCACCCTGAAAATCATAAATTCTTCTGGTCTGACTGCTGTGTCCAGCGTATCCACAGATGGCCAAGTCTTGAAACAGCAAACAATTGAGATCTACCTCCAATACAGCAAGCAGCCTTGCCCTCAGATTATCAATTTTATTTTCTGGCAACTGCACATTGGCCAACAAGATGCTGGATAGAGGAAGCCTCATTCC
The DNA here is from genome assembly GCF_963921235.1 of Mobula hypostoma. Classification (NCBI taxonomy): domain Eukaryota; kingdom Metazoa; phylum Chordata; class Chondrichthyes; order Myliobatiformes; family Myliobatidae; genus Mobula; species Mobula hypostoma. Next base: position 19,535,629 of record NC_086119.1, on the reverse strand, counting down.
TCTGGATATCCCCGCTGTCCTGCTGCGCTTCCAGCCATGGTGATAACCCTTAAAGGCGTTAACTGCTCCGCATTCTTTTGTTGATTGTGAGATCTTGATGTGATTTCTAAATCCACTGTTGAGGAAAATTACATGCTGCAGATCACAGCGAAAGTAATTGAAAAGTTTAAGAGGAAATCTGGAACAATTATCTGCAGCCTGCAGAAAGTAGCCAATGATTGCTAGCGCCAACTTTTCAGATTGAACTCCATCTTCCACTTCTCAGTCCAGTTCTGCATATTATGAATGTCCGGTTGTAACCTTCTACCCTATCTACAACACTACCAGCCTTTGTGTATTCTGCAAACTTAATAGCCCACTCTTCCACTTCCTCATCCAGGTCATTTATAAAAGTCACAATAAGCCGGACTCCCAGAACATATCCCTGAAGAACCGACCTCCAGGCAGAATATGCTCAATCTTCTACCACCCTCTGCCTTCAGTGGGCATACCCCTAAAGAGAATTCTTCTGTGAAGAAGTTGGACTATAACCCATTCCTCCCTTTGTCCTTACCACCACTAACAGTGAATTGGAATTAGAATAGGAAAAGAAGGATTTATCACATAAAGATTTTAACTATTGTGTCTGCAAATGGGCAGATTCCAAATTCTGACTCTTGGAAAAGCTCTTGGCCGCTGAGAGCTAGCAATGAAGATTCCCTCAATGGCTTTCCTTAGGCAGACAACAGGAGGTGATAATCTGTAAAAACACCTTCAGACCGGCCTCCACTTTTGAAAATGCTCATGAGATCTTCTAGCATGTACTCCTTCCAAATAAAGATGAAAAAGCCACACTACCTTCAGTCTGATTTCCCATCATACTGCAGGTAATGTGGACACTCTTGTTGTAGCATATTTAGACTTAGTTTCCAACAGGTGCCAATAAATCTAATATATTGATGAGTAACTGAGGCTTAGGGACAAAGCATACCACAGTTTTACCACTGCATCAAGTTGACGAGATAGGCTGACAAAGCTTAACACATTTGCTTCAGTAACCATCCTAATATGAGCAAATCATCCAAAATAGCGAGCTGAAGTATCATATAGAGGCAAAACATATTCATTTCAGTTATAATTCATCTTATCTTTAACAAGTTCAAAATAAACAATTACTTGGTATGGTGCTTGGATGGTGATGGTGGGATGGTGGTAAAGGCAAAAATGGGAGTGGGTTGTAGTCTAATTTCTTCAAAGGAAAATACTGCATTATGGGAAGGATCATTTCAGAGATCTGCTAATGGTATACACAAATAATAACTTTACCAGAATGAAGCCTACTTATTGAAGGATCTTACCTGTAAAATATCCCTATGCCTTTGCAGTGTGTGCATGAGTGCTGCATTCAACGACGTAACACCCGGTGTTGAAGTATATTCTGCCATTTTGTCATTTACTCCTGTGAGCTAGAGACAAGTATAAACAAAACAATGAAACTTGTACATAAAAGTGCAGTTACAAAATTCTTTAACAAAACCTTTTTTTAATACCTTTAACTTTCCTCTTTTATAAACATTTAATATTGTGTACCACTCCTGCTGCTAAGAGGCAAGTGACATTATTCCAACTTCCCCACAAATGCTTAGAAGTTATCTTAAGGCTGTTCCATTATACAAAATTAGATACAAATTTGAATTTTCATGGTGGCTACTTTCATAGAGGGATGAGCTGAGAAAGTTTAAATACCGCTCAATTGGATAGAAAAATAAGCAGCAAGCACGTATTCTTAGTAGTGAACCACTCGTGGACCTTTTCTTACAAGTCTGCTTAATGTGGCACTGAAAATCAGGAGAAATGATCAGAAACATGGAGGACAGGATGGAAACAAATTCAGTTAACTCCTTATCACTTCTTGGCTAATTATGTATCACTCTTCCCATATGGGTTACGACACTTCCAAATGAACATTCAAATTAACTCTACTCTAAATTGTCAATTTACTTCATTTAATAGCTTTCTTATTATGTAATCTGAATCATAGTTCAAGTCCAACTCTAGGATATAAAACTAAGTTGAAATCTCTAACACAGCAAGCTACATTTTCAAAAGGGCAGTAAAGGAATAGGGAAATTATGTTGATCTGAATGTAGGATATCTTGTGACAGTATTCCAAGCAGGATTACTTCTTTCCCTGCTAATAAAAATGGATCACACGCTCATTGTTTCTATTTTATTCAGGAAAACCCCATGCACAAAATCAATATGTATGTATAAAATTTAATTAATTGAGGACTTTTTTATGAGGTAATATGGTTCAGTTTCTTTTAGTTTGTATTTTTTGGTCTGATTTTCATACATGAAAAATAGGGATAAATATCTCTTCAGTACCTATAATGATACTGAAGAGCATTCAAATGAAGATGTATGGAGTAATTAAAAGCTATTATATTCAGAGTAATGAGCTAGGAACAGCAAGGTGCAGTAATAACTGCAAAGCATTTTTAGAAATTTTTGAAAGTTTCTGACTTGTTTTATTTTACTTTATTTAGTCAAGTCACTGCAACTCTACAGAAAAGCTTTCACCTTTCTTATTAAGGAGACTAACAGATTAAAGAATCGTTATAGCCGCAGATCACATACAAAAATTGCTGACAAAGCAGTATACCCCATCATCATCTAGTACTTATTCCTCCAGCAGCAAGTGCAAAATCATTACCCTTAAATTAATTTCAATCAGTTACAACAATGGCATCTCCAGGCCTGGTTAATGGAAACTTAATCATCTTCAGTTAGACCACGAATAGTGGGATCATTACATGCAGACGTGGGTTTCTTATTTATGCAACGGTTAACAAGCAAAGTAGAGAAACAACAATTAGATTTGGATCTCTGGAATGTCTTGACACTATAGAGGCTCCAGAGAAATACATCTGCACAATTTACAATGAATTTAAGCTGTTTCAGTCACCTTAATTGTGGCAATCACTTACGGAATTGCATGAGGGTTTTGCATGTAGCCCTGGAACTACAGTGTGTCAATAGATCCATTATTTTTGCTAATTCTGCCATGATATCCCTGGTCCAACCATTAAAATACGAGCTATTTCATAAATATATTTTTACATTGAAATATGACCATAGAAATGATGATTGACAAACAAATGCCACATTGCATAACAATGGCGGACGTTGGCAGGCACCGAAAAGTAGTTGGCAGACAAATGGAGCAGTAAATGAGCCGAAGACCGTCACAATAATTTTGAACACTGTGCAGAAATCTAAGTAGTATAGTACCTGTTTGTGTGATTTGGGATGAAGAAATATGAAACAAAAATCTGAGCAATAAGCAAAAACAGAAAGGTAACTACAGAACAATAGACTTCTGAAAAAACAGAGAGACAAGACAAGGTTGCGCAATTCAGGCAAAATTATAGTAGTAAATGTAGCAATAACTGATGTAGCTTCAACTTCACCTTGGCTAGCAATTGTTCAATTTCCACAGCCATCGTTTCAAACATTCTGTCTTGGCTTGATCCATTAAGAAGCGGCGTTGTATCAGAACTAGAAAGTTGGAAAGAAAAGGGCAATAAACCAGCAGAATAATGCAAAGTAAACGTTAGCTATATAATAGATTATGTGTAATTAAATAATTTAATCAATCTACCCAAGTATGTAAATAGCTAAAATAACTGTTATCAATAGTCTTAAGTCAAAACATCCTTCATCAACTTTACAGATGTTTTGTGTGGAATGTGTATTTTAAAGTTATTAAATGAAATATTTACTGTTAACAAAAACACATTCAGCTTATCAAAATACAAAATGACAATTTTTCTGGTTTTGAAAATCAATATGCTTTTATCTAACTTCATATTTATTCTGTTAAATGGCTGAATTAAGCAAACACGAGTCTAGTTTATTTAGCAAACGATGCAAAAGCAGAGAAGGTTAGAAGTACTGTTAAAGAAGACCTCAAATTTCAAAACAATCAAGCAACAGAATTAATTTTTGAGGGGCCAGCTTTGGACAATTGGATTCTTACCAAGAAATGATCAGTTATTTTCAACTTATGCTGCTACCTTCAGAAACAATAAGAAAGCGCTTCCAAAATAGACATTTTGCAAGTTAAGTCTGAAATAAGACAATTTTTAAACTTGCTCCACATAGGAATTTCAAATAAAGGAACAGGACATCAAATATCAACAGGAAGTACTGTACTTCCTAAAAGATTTATATTAGAAGGCATCCAAGTACAGAAAAACTAAACACCTTCCCACAACACGGAGTCACATTAGCATCAACGAACTCCCTCATCTTCAAAATCTGGTGTATAAAATGTCACTATAGTCCAAAAACTGAATTAGATCAGAGAGACAAATACGAGCAACCGCGTTGCTTTTGAGAAGGAGGAAACTGAATTATAAGCTACTAAGTAAATGTGATAAAAATGATGGGAAAATGCTAGAATACATTAAGAACCCGGATAAAGTGATCTGCTTCAGTGGTACTGCTTCCACCGGTTTAAATATCCATTTCTTCTATCACACAACATGACTGCAATACTCACTACCTACAGGATGTTGTACAGCAGCTGCCAACGCTTCTTTGGTAGCATGCATGTCAACCTGACCTGGTGTTTGAATTTTCCTACAGCTCTTAAAGATCCTAAGCAATAGTGAATAACCTGCACAAAGAATATTCAATTTCAATCTGTTTCAATTTAAAGTAGGTGTGCTAAGGAAGTGCAACAGTACATTTTCTTCAGTGCTATTTCTGAGTCTTGCATCAGTCAAAATGCAGTAAGGGGGTATTACAAAATATTTGCAGAAGAATCTTTCAAAACAAAATTCAGCTCAGAATATTACTTCGATGTGGTGCTATTTACACGGCACCAAGTGATCTCATTAAATTCTACGGTATTCATAACTAACAGCATTAAAGAGGAATTTAGTGCCAGTTTATAAATTTCATCTTGCACCAAATCAAAAATAACAGGAGATATTGAGGTAGGGCAGAGAAATGGGAGTTAAGTGGATAGCACAACACAAAACAATTTCTTCAACATGTAAACTCAGGATTCTGATCTTGTTGTGCAATACAAAAGAATTGATGGCTTAGGAACTAGCAGATGTACAGCAAGTATATTGGCATTATCCAGAATCTTTAAACACATATAGTTGAGTTATGCTGAGCGAAGATGCCAGACGTCAACCCACATTAGAAAATGCTAGTAAGCATAAACATAAATAACTTCACACCTGTATCAAAGGATGCTGAACTCAACTAAAATTGAGGGTAAAATGGAAAAACCTGGGCCAGATTTTGCTGGGGAAGGAACAGCCACAATTAACATCTCTACTTTCCACATCCAATTACTTCCCTGCTCATTGCTTCCAGACCGCAGTAGCATGGCTAGACGTGGTAGGGCTTCCAATGGCTCTTGCGCGCGCGCTCTCTCTCTCTCTCTCTCTCTCTCTCTCTCACATGAGCAGAGAAAGATCTCATAGCACTTTTTCACAGTAGCACAAAGGAGTTTGATTTGTGCAAGTTGATTATAAAATACAGCTCTTTAAAGCACAGTACTGGTTGTGGAACTACTTGGGAAGCCACAAAAGGGATGTATGAAGGACAATGTAAATGCACGTCTCTTCTCAGTAAAGGAAACTGAAATCATTCTAGACTAGTTCATGAAGTGCTGGTCCCTACAACTCAATATGTACAAATCACTCCATTTAACAGGAATAGCCAGAAGATTTTCTTAAGAGTAACAAAATTCTACTGTTCACTTTTTCCCAATATAACATTTTACTGAAATCAGATACCTAATAGCTGTCACCTTATAACAAATCATCTACTAATACTCATCCTGATTAATTCCTTGATTGGTGGTTACTTCAGTGGTTGGTAAGTTGATGGAAAAGATCCTGAGAGGCAGGATTTATAAACATTTGGAGAGGCAGAATATGATTAGGAATAGTCAGCATGGCTATATCAAAGGCAAGTCATGCTTTATGAGTCTGACTGAATTTTTTGAGGATGTGATTAGACACATTGATGAAGGTAGAGCAGTAAATATAGTGTATATGTGTAACACGCTGTAAGGTTTCACTGCTAATGTAATGGCCCCTCTGTAGCAGCAATGTTTGGGTTATGATTAGAGATAACGGGGCTTTGGAATGTATGTTATGCAATGGGAGAAATGTTGTTTTTCTCGTGTGTCTGGGAGCCGCGGTCTTTTGCCTGCGAGAGAAGAAGAAGGAAGACGCGTATGGAAAGAGCTGGTACACCAGCAGATGGAGTGGACTGGAAGCGAGGGTCCGAAGTTCGGCGACGCTTGGAGGAGGTTGATGGTTGATGAATAGCCGTATCAGTGAGCTCCAACGATGCATAATTTACTTATTTCCCCTTAAAATGGTCCCTTTAACTTTTTATTTTCTTTACTAACCCTATATCCAGATTAAGATTTATAAAGTTCAATCATTTAATTGCATATGGTGTACTGTCGGATATTTTGTGGCGTAGATTTGTAAACGGGCAACACATCACTCAGCATCCACACAAACGAGGTTTCTCAGCTTGGCGGGGTCAAAAGTTGTTTTCTCCTAGACGAACACGTGCTGGCCAAGCCTGAGGGTTACATATGGACTTCAGCAAGGCATTTGATAAGGTACCCCATGGAAGGATTATTGAGAAAGTAAGGAGGCATGGGACCCAAGGGGACCTTGCTTTGTGGATCTAGAATTGCTTGCTCACAAGAGGCGAAGAGTGGTTGTAGACGGATCATATTCTGCATGGAGGTCGGTGATCAAGGGTGTGCCTCAGGGATCTGTTCTGAGACCCCCTTCTCTTCGTGATTTTTTTAGATGACCTGGATGAGAAAGTGGAGGGTTAGATTAGTAAATTTGCTGATGACACAAAGGTTGGGGCTGTTGTGGATAGTGTGGAGGGCTGTCAGAGGTTACAGCGGGACAGTGATAGGACGCAAAACTGGGCTGAGAAGTGGCAGATGGAGTTCAACCCAGATAAGTGTGAGGTGGTTCATTCTGGTAGGTCAAATATGATGGCAGAATATAGTATTAATGGTAAGACTCTTGGCAGTGTGGAGGATCAGAGGGATCTTGGGGTCTGAGTCCATAGGACAGTCAAACTGCTGCACAGGTTGACTCTGTGGTTAAGAAGGCATATGGTACATTGGCCATCAACCGTGGGATTGAGTTTAAAAGCCGAGAGGTAATGTTACAGCTAAATAGGACCCTGGTCAGACCCCACTTGGAGTACTGTGCTCAGTTCTGGTCACCCCACTACAGGAAGGATGTGAGAACTATAGAAAGGGTATAGAGATTTACATGGATGTTGCCTGGATTGGTGAGCATGCCTTATGATAGGTTGAGTGAACTCGGCCTTTTCTCCTTGGAGCAGCAGAGGATGAGAGGTGATGTGATAGAGGTGTATAAGATGATGAGAGGTATTGATCGTGTGGATAGTCAGAGGCTTTTTCCCCAGGGCTGAAGTGGTTAACACGAGAGGGCAGAGTTAAGGTGCATGGAAGTAGATACAGAGTTGTTGTTGTTGTTGTTTTTTTTTTACACAGAGGGTGGTGAGTGCGTGGAATAGGCTGTTGGCAATGGTGGTGGAGGCAGATACGACAGGGTCTTTAAGAGACTCCTGGATAGGTACATGGACCTTAGAAAAATAGAGGGTTCTGGGTAACCTTAGGTAATTTCTAAAGTATGCTGTTCAGAACATGTGCATTGTGGGCCGAAGGACCTGCATTATGCTGCTGGTTTTCTATGTTCCTATGGTCCCACAAATAACTGGAAGGTTTGAAAAAAATACTAGTTATCAAAATTACAGAAAATCAGTTTAAATAGAGTCTAGGAAATAAATACGTCAATTGAATCTAGACCATTGATTTAAACCAACGTAAGAGTAACTGCCAAGAAACAATCAGGTAATGGCCACAAGAAATCAAAAAAAATATGTAGTATTGTTTTCCTCGATTAAAAGACTAGTACACAATTTGAATCAAATGACCATTGAACAAATAAAGCTGTAATTATATATTTTCTAATAAAGTCTTCCTCCCCATGCAACATGATTATTTCCTAAGTGTCAAAACAGAATCAATTAGCCTAAATATTGAAATTGTGAACTGAGGCCACCGTTTGCCACTTGAAATTAATAAAAAAACAATCCACTTAAGAAACACACATCATGTTGTTATCACTATGACTACCCAAGCTACAGTATCTAGGAAGGATCAGAATTCTTCTGCTGGACACAGACTCAATAGTTTCAAACACAGCAGTGTTATACAAGAGAGAAGAAAAATATCAGATGATTTTCACTGCTGAAGGAAAAAATGGCAACTAGCTGAAAAGGAGGAGTTTTATTTTCTAGGATACACTAATGTTTCAAAAAACATTAATATCCAGTATTAAAATATAGAATTTATAATCGATGTAGCACAAGGGTGTACGATGATACAAGACAGATTTCAATTGCTTAGGGATACTGCAACTTAAAATTAACAATTAAAATTAAATTTATGTAACACGTGTTATAAATCTTAAACCATTTTTTATTGTTTAACTGATCTGTGACAATAAAAGTAATCCCCAATGCAAGAACAAAAAAAAATCAAATGAAACTGCATCATTAAAATATCTGACAATAAACGTAGTCGTAGAAAAGAAAATATTTTTAATTTCCTGTTGTTTTTCTTACAGCAATTTGTGATTTATAGCAATCAATTGAAACACAAAGCTTAAAATTACGATGTAGTCTTCAGGATAACAATGTTAAAACATTAATAGTTGCACAATTTCAGAAAATCCATCAATATCTCAGTATTTGGAAATACAGTTCAGTGTGAGTTTTCACATTCTGGAAAGTAAAACCAGCATAGGACAGATACTATGAATGGTAGGCAACTAGGGAGAGTAATGGAACGGATAAGATTAGGTGTATAAGAGCACAGTTCATAGAAAGCAGCATTACAGATAGACAGGGTGGTGAAAAAGGTGCTTTGTATGGTGGCTTTCAGTCAGGGCACAATATAGGGGTTGGGATATTATGCTGAAGTTGTACAAATTGCTGGTGAGGCTGCATTTGGAGTACTATATATAGCGTTGGTCACCCTGTTGTAGGAAATAGGTAGTTAAACTTCAAAGAGTGCAGAAAAGATTTACGGGTATTTTGCCAAGACTAGAAGGCCTGAATTATAGGGAAAAGTCAACCAGGCTAGGACTTTAATCCTCAGGACATAAGAGAATGGGGGGTGACTTTATAAAAATGTTTAAAATTATAGGAGGCATAGATAAAATGGACGGTTACAGTTTTTTCCCCCCAGAGTAGGGAAGTCCAAAAATCTCTCTCTCTCTCTTCAGGTGCCTTGCCGTTCTGCGTGGGCGATCATGTCTCTCCATCCATCACGGTCCCTGACCCTCCGAATTGTACTTGTTGCCTCCCCTGTTTCTAACCTTGATGTTAATCCATCATCCATAATCCCTTACTCACTCTTCCTTCAGTTAGTCCTGACGAAGGGTCTCGGCCTGAAACGTCGACTGCGCCTCTTCCTATAGATGCTGCTTGGCCTGCTGCGTTCACCAGCAACTTTGATGTATGTTAATCCATCTATCATTCTCATTCTCTGTCTGCCTCTGCTTCTTTTTCCTTCCAACTTTCCAGTTGTAACTAAATGTTCTAATGTCTCTCTTTGCATGATGTGTCCAAATAACTTTGATTGCTGTTTTCTGATTATTTTTTTTTTTAAGTAATGTACGTTTTGTTTTCGTTCTCTGTTAAACTTCGTTGGTTATCCTGTCCGTATATGATATGCTTAGCATTCTTCTGAGGAACCACATCTCTGCTGCATTGATTTTTTTTCCATTGCATTTGTGATGGTCCTTGACTCGCAGCCATATATCAATACAGGAAGAACGTAGCAGCTGAGAGTTCTAAGACGGATATCAATTGCTATTTTCTTGTTCGTTAGGATGTTTTGCATTTCTGTAAATGCTGTTCTTGCCATTGCGATTCTTGCTTTTATGTTTGTTTCGCATTTGCCATCAGATGTCACCCATGATCCAAGATACTTGAAGTTGTGAACTTGTTTCAGGATTTCATTTCCCAATACGATCCTACAGTTTGGGATATCGGGTTTCTTTGATATGACCATTACTTCAGCTTTCTTTTTGTTTAAAACTAGGGGGCATTGATTTAGGGTGAAAGGGAAAGCTTTAAAAGGGATGTGAGGAGCAACATTTTTACAGAGGGTGTTCAGTATATGGAACGAGCTGCCAAAAGAAGTGGTTGAGGAAGGTACAACAGTATCATTTAAGTAGTACTTGGATAGGTACAGGGAGGGTCAGGGCTTAGAGGGATATGGGCCAAATGTAGGAAATTTGGACTAATTGGGTGGGCATCTTTTGGATTGGTTGGAACAAAGGGCCTGTATCCATTTGTATTACTCTATAAAGATTTTTTGAAGGTTCAGGAAAAAAAGCAATAAAATCAAAAGGACTGCTGTGTAGTACCTATACCTGTCGCGACGCCCATCTCTCGTAGTAGCACCACTGTAACTTGTGCAGAGCTTGCTGAAGGATACCAATTTCAAATCAAGTTCATTCTCCAGTTGCCGAGCCTGCTTCCGCAAGTCTGTGCATGGAAAGAAACCAAAAACGATTTAGCAATTTCCTAAACACTACGAAGGTGAATATATTGGCAAGTGGAAAGACGGATTAGATGCCATAATTCTAGGTTACCCAAAAGTTATCTTCAGTGATTATAACACAACCAGTACATGGACTCTAAACAGTGTTGAAATTAACCAATTTTTAAATCCTTATTTCTTTTGTTTACTACTATAAACACATAATATTCATGTAGATTTCATTTGAAGTAACTTTTCCCTCCAGAATGTCTCTAAATTTCTTCAACCAACTGCAGTACCACTGGTTCTTAAGGACTCTAAGGGTTCTGCTTTCATTGTTTTATTCTGTTATCCAATAATTTACATTGATATAACTTATTTCCCACATTATTTCATAGCTAATCATATGTGTTTGATATTCTCTGTTCTAACAATGAAATATGACAGCCAATGGACATACTATCAAATTCCACAACAATACAAGTGACCAAATGACCAAGGAAATAAAGGACTGGGAAATGACTAAGCATGTCAAGGCATCCCCTCAAACAGTTCCTGAAGAACTGCTTCTCTGACTATGCAGCAACCCCTCAGTAATGTGAATGAGAGTCCTGAACCCACTAACCTCTTAAGAAAGGGTACCGCCATGGATAGTGTTATCTCAACATCACTTTAAAAAGTACCTTCAAGTACTTTGAATTGTGTTCCCATCAAATCACTTCTTGGACATCTTAAAAAAAAAGGCCATCTTCAAACCCTTTCCGTTAGCTTGGATGTCAAAAGCTCAAATTCAGCCTTCAGCTTCTTGTGTATTGCCTCCAAGATTTTAATGTTATTCTGAACATATTGCTACTCATTTCCATTTTAAGCAGGGAACTTGAAAGCTTTGATTAAACTTCAAAATACCTGATTATTATTAAGTAGTACAATTTAATTAGTACAAAAGATCCCATGGGGTGCTTCATCTTAGATGGAAGGCAAGTTTTAAACCTACACAAAAAATTTTCCCATGCTTTACATTTTAGTTTGGTAGAAACCAAACTGGCATTAGCTCATTCACTCACTGCCTCAAAGTAAAATGCAATTAGAATAACAACTGTTTTAACTGCATGGCTAAAAATATTAGCATCAGTGGCAATTTTATCTTTGCATTTTAGCACATATTATTAGCATTAATATTTCAAAAATCCTGCAAAGGCCAATTGCTATGGATATATAACTATCAACAGATATTGTCAAAATCCCAAAGAGGCTAATTGTCAAGGATATTACTTGACTACACCTTATAGCTGCAACAATATGCTATTTCATACAGACAGGCACAGAAACAAGCCCTTTGGTTCACCATGTTTATGCCAATCATCGAGTATCCATCTCTACTTATCCCGTTTTCAGCTTTTAATTGGTAGCCTTCCGTGCCTTGGAGATCCAAGTGCTCCTTTAGATACTTAAATGCCGAGAGTATATCTGTCACCACAACCCACTTGGGCAGTGCTCTTCAGATTCTAATCCACCCAATAGATGAAAAAAAAAGTTCCTCAGGTTACCTCTGATTTCTCACCTTAAATCTAGTTTTAAACATCTCTGCTACAGGGAAAAGTTTCTTACAATCTCAATCAGGTACCCCCCTCAGCCATCTCCTCTCCAACGAAAACAAACCAAGCCTACCCAGCTTTTCCATACAACTTCTACCAATTAATTCTTACAGAGAGGTTCTACGGAACTGACTGCTCTCAATTTCCTTTAACAATCATTTAACAGAACTGCATCATACTTCAATCACTAAAGGCAAATTTTCCATAACATTAAGAAAGTCTATATGAATCAATATAAACACACAACCATGGATCATCACTTTCATACAATATTGCTAAAGCAGGCAATTTGTGCTTCAGACAATCCTTACTTCATGTACCTGCAATATATGCAAGTCTATGTTCTCTGCTTTTAATGGTCATTGAGAAACAGGGACACTAGTGTCAGTGCTCTCTCAAATAATTTCAAAACCCTTTTATTCCAGACATTGTTACATAAACCAGAAATGTAATCTTATGATTAAGATGGCAGACTGTTTAGTTCACAGTTACAATATGTTTAACAAGAAGCGTAGTCATTGTTGTTCTTCTTCTTTTCTGCATCTTGTGGCACATTGGGCAGCAACCTTAGCATTTTATCTGTTTTTTACGAGGCCGAGTTGCTAGCTCGGCGCTCAATCCAGCACAGATGGAAAGCATGGAAGTGAAAGGAGCAGCCTGGATTTGAACCTGGAAGCATTCGCCTTGAAGTCCGGTGCAGATGCCACTACGCCACCATTCGGCAATGTGATAAGTTATTACAATAAGATACTGTCTCAGTATAGCTGTCAGCAGATGATAAGGAAACCTGTACAAGTCAGTACAAACGACTGTGTGTTATATCAGGGGTCCCCAACCTCTTTTGCACTGCGGTCCGGCCGACCGGGGTGGGGGGGGGGTACGGTTGCCAACGGACAAGAGTAGCAGTCAAATATGTTGTGTTTACCCCAAGAAAGACTACAATGACCATAAAGCCTTGCACAGGCACCTGTGTGCGCATGCGTGTATGTGCCGATTTTTCTCTACAAATCGTTTTTGGCAATTCTGTTCGGGGTGGGGGGGGGGGGTGTTAATCACAACCGGAATATAGGTGATAAGTGGCTAATACACTCAATTTTGTTTCTAAAAGGGTTTATCTAACGAATTTAATATTAAACACACAGCGCATATTTTCCTCACATGAATATAGTGATAAGTCAATTATCAGGGGAGGACAGGGGAGCTTAAAGTAAGAGTTGAATGAACTTCCAGTAGAAGTGGTAGAGGCAGGTTCGATATTATCATTTAAAGAAAAATTGGATAGGTATATGGACAGGAAAGGAATGGAGGGTTATGGGCTGAGTGCAGGTCGGTGGAACTAGGTGAGAGTAAGCGTTCGGCACGAACTAGAAGGGCCGAGATGGCCTGTTTCTGTGCTTTAATTGTTATATGGTTATGTAAGTCACTTATAAATCAATAGCATCATAACATTTTAAGTAATGTTTGGATATTAAACACAGAACACATATTTTCCCCATATGAACATATAAAATCATTGCAACCACACCAATATTGCTGAATCAGTGGGAGCCCTGGGCTGAATACTTGTTCCCTGCAACAAGACGGTGCCATCGAGGGGTGATGGGAGACAGCGATACTCGAAGGGGGTTCCTTGTGTCCAGTCTATTCCGCAATTCAATTTTCGTTGCATTCATTGCAGAGATATGTTGGAAATGGAAGCAACGTTTTCAGTGCTTTCACGGCTATCTCAGGATATTTAACCTCGACTTTGATCCAGAATGCCGGCAGAGATGTTATGTCAAACATACTTTTCAGCCCGCCGTCATTTGCAAGCTCGAGGAGTTGATCTCCTTCCCACGCTGACATGGATGACGCGCGGGTAATGACCTCACGTGCGTTCAAGCTCAACAGCGCGTGACAGGGAATGAGGAAAGGTGCAGCTGACTCATATCGCCAGATCATATTGTTTCCTCGCGGCCCGGTAGCACATGCTTTACGGCCTGGTACCGGTTTGTGGCCCGGTGGTTGGGGACCACTGTATTATATGGTCCAACAGATGGAATCTTGTTACAGATAATGAAAAACATTCTTTATACCTCTAGTGTTTGCTTCTTCATAGACAGTGGATTCTGGTTAAATACTCCATCAGTTAATCAGGGCAGCCGCTTATGTGGGACAATTCTTAATGAACAAAAACATTGAGAAAATAGCTGGGATTCCCTTTGTTTATTTGGGATGCTATGCCACTTAATTGGAACAAGAGACTGTTGCTGAATAGTTTCTAACTGGTGTCAGTCATGAACACTTGTGTGGACATTAGATATCACACCATGGTTAGAGTGAACAGTTTTTAAAAATAGTGTCATTTGCATCTGTTTGTGTTCAAAAAGCAATGATTTTTGTCACTGATAGTTGGCAAGAAGTTGGAAACTACTGTCTCTTTTTGAAAATAACACTTTTTATAAGATTTGTACTTTTGAACAAACTCATGTATTTTTCACCCACAGGCAGAAAGCGGTATAGTAACTAAAAGTTAATTGCCCTTCTCATTTATAATTGCACAAGTATTAGCACATTACCCACATGATGTAATTGTTTTAATTATGTAACCTGTTAACCTATTACTTTCACCTAAATAATTTCTTTATCTTATCTATAAAGGTAATAGATTTTTCAAAGACACCATCTTGGCTTCTTTATTCCTTTGTCTTACAACCCTTAGCATCATTTCTCAGTTCTTTATTTAGATTGCTTAGTATTACTATGTTTGTTTAATAGAAACGTGAAAACCTACAGCACAATACAGGCCCTGTGCCAAACATGTCCTTACCTTAGAACTACCTAGGCTTACCCATAGCCCTCTATTTTTCTAAGCATCATGTATCCATCCAGGAGTCTCTTAAAACAGCCATTCTCAATGGGGGTCCTGGCACGTTTGAAGGGGGCCACTGACTGAAAACTGTGAGAAGGGGAGCCTCAGGGGTTTATGGGGGCCCTGGTAACTGAACCGATGAAATACCCAAGCAGCAACCATCACTGGAGTCAATAGTTTCCCTCCTATTTATAATATCTTTCCAACACACCGTTTCAATTCGGCACACGTGGTAAATTCATTACTTAAGTTCCTCCCACACAGCCTCACTTCAGAGTCAGTCACGAATCAGACTGCACCGGGTCAACGTATTCAATCAAGGGTTCTCACATCCATTATCGCCATACTTCATTCTCCGAAGATCAGCGCATCTTGCTAGGTCTTTGTTTAGCCTAGTAACTTTAAAGTATATGTGTTTGGATATATTATACGTTAAGGTAGGTTGTGAAAAGTGTTTATTACTGCATATGAAGTCACCGAAAAAAAAATCCCTGGCTTCGGGTGATAGCATTTTTTGTCAGTAATGTATCTGCATTTCGCATGCTTATTATTTTCAGAAATAATTCTATCCATGAGTTCCTTAGTGAAAAAAAAGTGTCGACAGTATTCAGTGGAATACTTATCGTATGGTTTCATCAAATCTCCGCAAAACCCATCTTTGCCCAACTGCATGACTACATTGTCAAATGAAAGCATGAGGCCAAGCAAATTGAAAAAACACATGGATACCTCGCATTCAAAGAAGAAGGATAAACACTTAGATTTCTTCAAAAACCTTCAAGATAATTTCGAGAGAAGGCCAACGCTGAAAGGGGGGCCCTGGAACCTGAGAAGAGCTCCTAAGGAGGCTGCAGCCATAAAACAGTTGAGAATCACTGTCTTAAAAGACCCTATTGTTTCCGCCTCTACCACCGCCACTGGCAGCCAATTCCACGCACTCACCACTCTCTGAGTAAAAAACTTACCCCTGACATCTCCTCTGTACCTCCTTCCAAGCACCTTAAAACTATGCCTTCTCATGCTAGCCATTTCAGCCCTGGGAAAAAGCCTCTAACTATCCACACGATCAATGCCTCTCATTATCTTGTACACCTCTATCAGGTCACCTCTCATCCTCCGTCACTCCAAGGAGAAAAGGCTGAGTTCACTCAACCTATTCTCATAAGACATGCTGCCCAATCCAGGCAACATCCTTGTAAATCTCCTCTGCACCCTTTTTATGGCTTCCATGTCCTTCCTGTAGTGAGGCGACCAGAATTGAGCACAGTACGCCAAGTGGGGTCTGACAACATTATAGTTGCAACATTACCTCTCGGCTCTTAAACTCAATCCCACGACTGATGAAGGCCAATGCACTGTATGCCTTCTTAACCACAGAGTCAACCTGCGTAGCAGCTTTGAGTGTCCTATGGACTCAGACCCCAAGATCCCTCTGTTCCTCCACACTGCCAAGAGTATTGCCATTAATGCTATATTCTGCCATCATATTTGACTTACCAAAATGAACCACCTCACACTTATCTGGGTTGAACTCAATTTGCCACTTCTCAGCCCAGTTTTGCATCCTATTAATGTCTCCCTGTAACCTTTGACAGCCCTCCACACTATCTAGAACACCCCCAACCTTTGTGTCATCAGCAAATTTACTAACCCATCCCTCTACTTCCTCATCCAGGTCATTTATAAAAATCACAAAGAGTAGGGGTCCCAGAACAGATCCCTGAGGCACTCCACTGGTCACCGGCCTCCATGCATTAGGATCCTTCATCAATGCATTTAGTCACATCCTCAAATAATTTAATCAGGCTCGTAAGGCACCACCTGCCTTTGACAAAGCCATGCTGACTATTCCTAATCATATTATGCCTCTCCAAACGTTCATAAATCCTGCCTCTCAGGATCTTCTCCATCAACTTACCAATCACTGAAGTAAGACTCACTGGTCTATAATTTCCTGGGCTACCCCTACTCCCTTCCTTGAATAGATGAACAACATCCGCAGCCCTCCAATCCTCTGGAACCTCTCCTGTCCTCATTGATGATGCAAAGATCATCGCCAGGGGCTCAGCAATCTTCTCCCTCGCTTCCCACAGTAGCCTGGGGTACATCCTGTCCGGTCCCAGTGACTTATCCAACTTGATGCTTTCCAAAAGCTCCAGCACATTCTCTTCCTTAATATCTACTTGCTCAAGCTTTTCAGTCCACTGCAAGTCATCCCTACAATCGCCCAGATCCTTTTCCGTTGTGAATACTGAAACAAGGTATTCATTAAGTATCTCTGCTATCTCCTCCGGTTCCATACACACTTTTCCATTGTCACACTTGATTGGTCCTATTCTCTCACGTCTTATCCTCTTGCTCTTCACATACTTGTAGAATGCCTTGGGGTTTTCCTTAATCCTGTCCGCCAAGGCCTTCTCATGGCCCCTTCTGGCTCTCCTAATTTCATTCTTAAGCTCCTTCCTGCTAGCCTTATAATCTTCTAGATCTCTATCATTACCTAGTTGTTTGAACCTTTCATAAGCTCTTCTTTTCTTCTTGACTAGATTTACAACAGCATTTGTACACCACAGTTCCTGTAACCTACCATCCTTTCCTTGTCTCATTGGAACGTAACTACGCAGAACCCCATGCAAATATCCCCTGAACATTTGCCACATTTCTTCCATACATTTCCCTGAGAACATCTGTTTCCAATGTATGCTTCCAAGTTCCTGCCTGATAGCCTCATATTTCCCCTTACTCCAATTAAACGTTTCCCTAACTTGTCTGTTCCTATCCCTCTCCAATGCTATGGTTTGTACTGTAAAATAAACCTAAATCTTGGAATTAATACTACTTGTCATCCTGACTCACTTAACCCTTAGGGTCAGAAAATAAAACAAATACATACAACAGGAACTTCGAAGAATTTGAAGGTACAGAAAATCATTTTGAATGTTAAAATGAAAATGAAGATTTGGAGGATGCAATCATCAAAAGCATTGTTTGAAGGTGGTCCATTATCTATTCTAGATGTCTGTGCTGATTTTGTTCCTTCACAGTCAAAATAACACAGCAACATACACTGGCTGAATTCCTCCATCAGTAACTATTAAGAATGATGACACTGCTTTATAATACTGTAGTAGTATTGGTAGTGTTCTAATTTGATCTGTATTTTATTTAACTACATAATATGTTACTCAGTTAAATAGTAGTTTTTTTTAAAAATACCTTCTTAACTATTTCCATGAAACTTCAGCTAATTGGGACCAAAATATATTGGTCGTGATGTGTCCGAATTAACTGGAATGCAGTGTATATTTTTATATATTCAGTGGCCAATTTATGAGATACACCTGCATGTTAATGCAAATATCTAAACAACCAATCATATTACAGCAGCTCAATAGATAAATGCATGGAAACATGCTCAAGAGGTTCCATTGTTGTTCAGACCAAACACCAGAATGGAGAAGAAATGTCATCTAAGTGACTCTGAAAATAGAATGATTGCTGGTGCCAGAAAGGGTGGTTTGTGTATCTCAGAAACTGCTGATTTTCATACACAACAATCTCCAGAGTTTTCAGAGAATGGCATGAAAAACAAAAAAAACAGCATCCCATGAGTGGTGGTTCTGTGGGCGAAGATACCTTGTTAATGAGAAAGGTCTGAGGAGAATGGCCAGACTGGCTCGAGCTGACAGGAAGGCGACAGTAACTCAATAATCATGCTTTACAACAGTCATGTGCAGAGAGAATCTCTGAACACTTAACATGTCAAATCTACAGCAGCAAAAGACCACAAACATGCTCTCAGTGGCCACTTTATTAGGTACAAGAAGTATCTAATAAAGTGACTACTGAGTGTACATGCAATATCACAGTGTTCCATTCAGCAACCTATAACACTTGCTATCTGTTTTAATTAGCACTACGTACAACTGGCAAAAGATATGGTGGTCTTGGGAGGAGAAAAAGCAACTTTACTTGAGGGACACCGCCCATTTAAAAATTAATTCAGCCTAATGAAAACTGCACATCATACTGATATAATTAACAATAGATCTCAATATTCTTGTGAAATACCACTGCATATTCAAAACCAATCCACAGGATGTAAACGGAAAAATATAACAGAACTTCTGGCCTCCTGAGATGACAATTTAGTAAAGGTGCATGCTCAGCAAACCGGTCATAGGAAAATTAAAGTAGTATTATTGTTCTGGGGAGACAGTTAGTGCTCTATGGACATCAGAATTAGTATCAGGTTTTACATCACAGACATGTCATGAAATTTACTGTTTTGCAGCAGCAGTAGAGTCCAATACATAAAAAATACCATAAGTTACAATAAGAAATATGAGAAAATAAATAAGCAGTACCAATAGAAAGCAAAAAGTGAGATAGCATTCATAGTCCATACAGAAATCTGATGGTGGAAGGAAGAACCTGTTCCTAAAACATTAAGTGTGTGTCTTCAGACTCCGGTACCTCCTCTTCGATGGTAGCAATGAGAATAGGGCATGTCCGGATGGTAAAGGTCCTTTATGATGGATGCCATCTTCTTGAGGCATTGCCTATTGAAGATGTTCTCGATGGTGGGGAGGCGAGTGTCCATAATGTCATCTTAGCAATTTCTTGCTGGGAGGATGGTCTCTTACAGAAACCAAATTAGAATTAACTCATCTCTGAGCCCTACAGTGGCTTATGAGACGAATCTGCAAAGTGCCTATCTATAGACAGACAATGCACAAACTGATGAAGACTTGGAAAAGTTAGATTTCTTTCTTTTGTTCTTCCCCTCTCCCACCCAATTAGAAACCAATTTGATAATCAGGTAACACACATAAAATGCTGGAGGAACTCAGCAGGCCAGGCAGCTTCTATGGAAAAGAGTACAGTCAACGTTTCTGGCTGAAATCCTTCGACAGGACTTATAACCAAGTACTTCAAAAGGGGGAGACTTCTCAGAATGGCATGGCTATCACAGTGATTTCTATTCTGTTTCAATTTCCTCACTTTCAACATTAACTTGTTATACGCCCACCAGAGATGTTGGGTAGGGGGTTGGGTGGGTACGACAAGTTAATATTGAATGAGCGCTCTCACTTTGACTGAATGGGGAACAGAAATCTTGTTTCAACCAACATGCACTCAGGGTGCGAAGCCCCGTATAACGGAGTTGTTCAATAAGTATGACCTCTACATTTGTAGTATTGGCTTTGGATGGGCCATCCGTGTGGATAATGGCAAAGGAGCAGAGTGGCAGATGTGCTAGCATCTGTCACACAGCATGACTAGTCTTAAAACAGGTCTACACAACTCCAAAACATTAGTCATGGCCAGCATGATCCAGCCTGTCCAATCTAGTCTTCCACACTGACAATTTTTTCTTACATAATTAACCATATTAACGGTATAACTTGTGATGTTCCAAAATAAACAGATCCTCAAGCTTTTTTCTTCTAAGCTGTTTTCTCACTGGGAATCTAGATATGGTTGAAAAACACATCATTAATCCCTTTTGGTGTGTATGACTTAACGATCCTAGGAGGATGTACCTGCATTTCCTATCAATCGCCCTTTCCTGTGTCTCTACCTCTGTTCTCCGGTTTGATGTTGGAAACGACAAAATTTTCTTGGACTGGTTCAATCAGCCTTTACTACTGTCATGGAAAACAGCAATTTTCTCTCAAATGCTTGAATGTTCAACCTATCATTAGTTGTGCCACAGTCTTCAGTCCAGGGAATTTCAAGAACCTGTTCTTGTCAACAAGGCTACAGGCCATAGCTGGTCCTAAATCCCACTGGTTTTTCTCAGATAGATGATCCATGGTAGAATGTATGCTAACAACCACTTCCCTAACATCACTGTCATTTTTCATTTTTATTTTATTGAGATACAGCACAGAATAGGCCGTTCCACCCCTTCGAGCCTCGCTGCCCAGCAACATCTGATTTAATTCTAGTCTAATCATGGGACAATTTATAATGACTAATTAACTTACCAACCAGTACGTCTTTGGACTCTGGGAAGAAACTGGAGTGCCCGGAAGCCCAGTCATGGGGAGGATATACAAACTCCTTATAGGCAACAGTGGGAAATGTCATTTGCACAATGGTAAACTTCATAATGGTTAGAATTTACATCAACGATAACACACAAGTTCCTTATTATATGTAGAAATAAGTGGAAAAAGAGATAGCATAAATGAAATGATTAAATATCATACAGCGCCTTGTAAAAGTATTCAGCTCCAACCTTTTGTTTACATAATGAGTATTACAACCAGGGATTTTGATCAATTTAACTGAGATATTTTAATTTTACGAATCACATGCTCCTTTTTCCCCCCACAGTAGTGTCCAGAAACATGGAAAATTGTGAAGTGTGAAAGACTAAAAAATTAAAAACGGAGAAGTCAGCAATTCAAAAGTACTCATCCCCTTTTGCTCAGCACTTATTTGAACCACCCCTCGCAATTATTACAGCCAGTAGTCATTTTGGATAAGACCTCAGAGCTTTGCACAATGTGATAGATCAAGATTTGCCCATTGAGGCCAAGGTCTCAAAGCTTAATGATTAGTTTTGAGGGGATGATAATATTGTACAGTGGTCCCGCAAAGCATGTGCTACCACAGGCAGCAAGGAAACGATATGACTTGGCGACGTGACCATGTTGCCGACTTGCTGGTTGGCGCCTTCTTGCCCAGACTCTTGGCGGCAGAAATATTGCCAAATGTAACTGACCAAAAAACATTTTTCTTAAAGGAAAATGTTTCAGAAAAAGGATGGAATGTAACTTACATGCTGATAATTTTAGCATGTAAAAAAGCCAGGGAAAAGCCAAAAAGCCAAATGGATTTTGTGGCGCCAACCACATTGGGGTGGAAGCCAGATTTCTGGGATTTGGTACCGAAAAAGCCAATCTGGTAACCCTGTAATCAGTCAGCTGCACCTTTCCTCATTCCCTGTCATGCCCACTGTTGAACTTGAATGCATGCAAGGTCATTATGCACACAACATCCATGGCAGCGCGGGAACAAGATCAACTCCTCGAGCTTGCAAATGACGGCGGCCTGAAAAGTATGTTTGACATAACATCTCTGCTGGCATTCTGGATCAAAGTCAAGGCTCAATATGCTGAGATAGCCACGAAAGCACTGAAAACGTTGCTTCTATTTCCAACATCATATCTCTGTGAAGCGGAATAGACTGGACATAAGGAGCCCCCTTCCAGTATCACTTCTCTCATCACCCCTCGATGGGACCGTCTTGTTGCGGGAAACAAGCCCAGGGCTCCCACTGATTCAGTGATATTGGCGTGTTGCAATGATTTTATATGTTCATACGAGGAAAATATGTGCTGTGTGTTTAATATCCAAACGTTACTTAAAATGTTATGATATTATTGACTTACAATTGATTATCATTATATTCATGCAAGGAAAATTTGCACTGTGTGTTTAATATTAAATCCGTTAGATAAACCCTTTTAGAAACAAAATTGAGTGTATTAGCCACTTATAAGTGACTTATAGTTGACTTATCACCTATATTCCAGTTGTGATGACCCCCCCCCCCCCCAATCGGCCGGTCCACAAGAATATTGTCAATATTAAACCGGTCCACGGTGCAAAAAAAGTTGGGGACCCCTGGTATTGTATACTGAGCTGTAGTCAATAAATAGCATCCTGACATATTCATCCCCCTGTCCAGATGTTCGTTGAGTGAAGAGCCAATGAAATGGCATCTGCTGTGGATCTGTTGTGCTGGTAGGCAAATTGGAGCAGATCCAAGTCGCTTTGCAGGCAGGAGTTGAAATGTTTTATCACCCATCTCTCAAAACACTTCAATACTATGGATGTAAGTGCTACTGGATGATAGACATTAAGGTAGGTTACAACATTCTTCATAGGGACTGATATAATTGAAGCCTACTTGAAGCTGGTGGGTACCTCAGACTGCCAAAGTGAGAGGTTAAAGATCTCAGTGACCACTCCAGCCAGTTGATCAGCACATCTTTAGTGCTGAACCAGGTACCCCATCTCAGCTGGATGCTTTCCGTGGGTTCACCCCCCAAAGGACGCTCTCACATCAGCCTCAGAGACTGAAATCACAGGGTCATCAAGAGCTGTGGGAGTTGTGACAGTTCCTCCAAGTTTTGACCGTCAAAACAAGCATGGAAGGCATTGAGTTCATCTGGAAACAAAGCCCTGTTGTCACCTATGCCACTTGATTTCATTTTGTAAGAGGTGATAGCATTCAAGCCCTGCCTCAGCTGTTGAGATAGTTCTTCATTGATTCAAGTTTAGTTTGGAACTGCCATTTCATCCATGAAACGTCTTTCCAGAGAGCATACCTGGACCTCTTGTAACTTCCTTTGTCTGCAGACTTGAATACCTCTGATCTGGCCCTCAGCAGGTTGTGAATCTCATTGATCATCAAGGGCCTTTGGTTGGGGAAGACTCAGAATGATTTTGTGGGGACACACTCATCTGAGACTGTTGTTATAAAGTCCATGACAACCATGGTGTGAGTATTCATTCAGGTCCACAGATGAATCCTCGAACACAGCCCAGTCCAACTGAAAGCAATCCCGGCGCCACTCCTCTGCCTCCTATGACCACCTCTTTATTGTCCCTACCTCTGGAGCCTTGCCCTTTAGTCTCTGCCTTTATGCAGGTAGGAGAAGGGCACCATGTGATCAGATTTCCTGAAATGCAGTCTGTTCATAGAGTAGTAGGCATTCCATATCTTCGTATAGCAGTGGTCAAGTGTGTTGGGACCTCCAGTGCTACAAGTTACATGCTGATGGTAATTGGGCAGGGATTTCTTCAAACAAACCTGACTGAAATCCTCAACTATGATTTGAAATGTGTCAGGGTGGACTGTTTCTTGTTTGGTGATGGCATCACGTAGTATCTCAAGCACTTGATTATAGTCAGCCACTGGTGGTATGTACACTGCAGTGACGATCACGGAGCATAATAGTCTTGGTAAATAGAATGACCACCATTTGATCGTTAGGTGTTCAAGGTTGGAACATAAGTGGGACAAAACCACCCCATTGGAGCACCACAGAGAGTTTATCATGAAACACACACTGCCACTTTTTGCCTTTTCTGAATCAGCAGTTCATTCCATCCAGAGTATTGCGAAGCCTTTGGATGTAACTGCTGTATCTGGCATACTCGGAGTAAGCCACGTCTCGGTAAGACACAGAACATATTCCTCATTTCCCTACGATACAGCCCCCTTGCCCTTGTTCTCCAGCAAAGGCATATTTGCTAACAAGATCTTGGGTAAAAGGGGCTCCATCCCTCTGTATTTCGGCCTGGTTTGGAGTACTCCCAGCGATAGCGATAAACCTTTGCTTGGAGATGTTGTACTTGCCTGCTTGAGAGTTGAGTCCAATGAGCCCATCAGAAGATTATGTATTCTGTAGTTCATTAAGCCGATTCAAAATTAAGTTGCTTAAAGGAAATTACATGCTGCAGATTGCAGTGAGAGTAATTCAGAAGAGGTACATTCAGACATTTTGTACGTAGCCTGCACAACCCCGCTGTGATTCACTGGCGCCATCTGGGTATCTGCATCAAGCAGAACGGAAATGCTGCATTTCTTGAAGTGAGAGCATATACACACACAGACAAGAGATTCTGCAGACGCTGTAAATTTTGGAGAAACTCAGCAAGTCAAGCAGCATCTATGGTGGGGAATAGTTGATACTTCAGGCCAAGACCCTTCAGCAGAGCATATCTTCTATGCTTTCAGGGAGAGAGCTCCAGCATTTTGACCCAGTGACAGTGAAGGGACAATAGATATCCAAATCAAGAGGGCAGCTTTCAGGTGGTGGTTTTCCCAGACTTTTGCTGTAATTGCCCTTCTAACTAGTAGAGGTCATAGGCTTGGAAAATGCTGTCTAGACTCAGAGTTGGAGGAGCACGTCAGTCCATGGCCTCTTCCACTGTCATGATGAGGCCACACTCAGATTGGAGGAGCATCACCTTGTATTCTGTCTGGGTAGCCTCCAACCTGATGGCATGAACATCGATTTTTCAAACTTACAGTAATGCCCCCCGCCCCTCTCCTTCACCATTCCTCATTCCCCTTTCCCTCTCTCACCTTATCTTTTTACCTGCCTATCACCTCCCTCTGATCTTCCCCTTTTCTTTCTTCCATGGTCTTCTGTCCTCTCCCATCAGATCTGCCCTTCTCCAGCCCTGTACCTCTTTAACTTCCCAGGTCTTTTCTTCACCCCTCCTTCCCTGGTTTCACCTATCAGTTTGTGTTTCTTCCTCTTCTCCCCTCACCTTCTTACTCCGATTCATCCTTTTTTCTCCAGTCCTGATGAAAGATTTTGGCCCGAAACATCCATTGTACTCTTCTCATAGATGCTGCCTGGCCTGCTGATTCCTCCAGCATTTTGTGTCTTGTTCGGATTTCCAGCATCTGCAGATTTTCTCTAGTTTGTCATCAGCTCAGAGTGCTTGTTGCTGACTATTCCTTTCTTGCTACCTTGTTTGATGATTCCTCTGGTCGCAAAGCTAGGAAAACAGAATCCATCCTATCATATTATAAGACCATTAGGCAATTTGGCCCATTGAATCTGCTCTGCCATTCCATCATGGTCGATTTATTAACCCTTTCACCTCCATTCTCCTGCCTTCCCCAACTAATCAAGAACCTACTAAGCTCCGCTTTAAATCCGCTTTAAGTACACTCAATGACCTGACCTTCACAGCCATCTGTGGCAATGAATTCCACAGATTCATCACCCTCTGGCTGAAGAAATTCCTCATCTGTTCTAAACAGACATCCCTTTATTCTGAGGCTGTGCCCTCTGGTCATTGACTCACCCACTATAGGAAATATCTCTCCACATCCACTGCACTAGGCCTATCAATATTTGATAGAGTTCAATGAGATCCATAGAACATTACAGCACAGAAACAGGCCTTTTGACCCTTCCTGGCTGTGCCGAACCATTTTTCTGCCTAGTCCCACTGACCTGCACCTGGACCATATCCCTCCATACGCCTCTCATCCATGTACCTGTCCAAGTTTTTCTTAAATGTTAAAAGTGAGCCCGCATTTACCACTTATAGGGCGGGAGGAGAAGATGGCGGCGCGACGCAGCGCGCACAGCTCTCCGGTGAAATGATATTGTATTTGTAAGTAGGATGCCGTGCACAATTCTGATTTGATGGAGACAGACGTGAGAAGGCACAGAGGAACATCTGGAGAAATTTCTGAAATGCCCGGTTCACTGCCGCTGCTACTGTGCAATCAAGAATCTCCGGAGGGAAGGCCCCAAAATCCCCGACTTTGCCTGCTGCTAGCGACCGAGGCTGAGGTCGAAGTGTTCGGCAGAGATGGTGCTCGGTACTTGGTGTCGGAGGGCTGACTGGAGCTCGAAGTTTTCGGACAACTCAGAGTCGGACTGTGGTCGGGCATGGCAGGGAGTTTTCTTCCTTCTCCCATCTGCGTGAGATGTGGGACTTTTGACAGACTGAACTTTTTTACTGTGCCATGGCCTGCTCTTCATCAAGTTATGGTATTGTTGTAACTATATGCTATAATTATGTGGTTTTTGTTAGTTTTTTTCTGTCTTGGTCTGTCCTGTGTTTCTGTGATATCACACCGGAGGAATATTGTATCATTTCTTAATGCATGCATTACTAAATGACAATAAAAGAGGACTGCGTGTCCTCATAATCTAATAATCTGGCAGCTCATTCCACGCTCCCACCACTCTGTGTGAAGAAGCCCCCACTAATGTTCCCTTTAAACTTTTCCCCCTCACCCTTAACCCATGTCCTCTGGTTTTTTTCTCCCCTTGCCTCAGTGGAAAAAGCCTGCTTGCATTCACCCTATCTATACCCATCATAATTTTATATACCTCTATCAAATCTCCCCTCATTCTTCTACGCTCCAGGGAATAAAGTCCTAACCTATTCAACCTTTCTCTGTAACTCAGTTTCTCAAGTCCCGGCAACATCCTTTTAAACCTTCTCTGCACTCTTTCAACCTTATTAATATCCTTCCTGTAATTTGGTGACCAGAACTGAACACAATACTCCAAATTCGGCATCACCAATGCCTTATACAATCTCACCATAACATTCCAACTCTTATACTCAATAAACAACAGGAATTCTGCAGATGCTGGAAATTCTTATACTCAATACTTTGATTTATGAAGGTCAATGTACCAAAAGCTCTCTTTACGACCCTATCTACCTGTGACGCCACTTCTAGGGAATTTTGTATCTGTATTCCCAGATCCCTTTGTTCTACTGCACTCCTCAGTGCCCTACCATTTACCTTGTATGTTCTACCTTGGTTTGTCCTTCCAAAGTGCAATACCTCACACTTGTCTGTATTAAACTCCATCTGCCATTTTTCAGCCCATTTTTCCAGCTGGTCCAAATCCCTCTGCAAGCTTTGAAAACTTTCCTCACTGTCCACTACACCTCCAATCTTTGTATCATCAGCAAATTTGCTGATCCAATTTACCACATTATCATCCAGATCATTGATATAGATGACAAATAACAATGGACCCAGCACTGATCCCTGTGGCACACCACTAGTCACAGGCCTCCACTCAGAGAAGCAATCATCCACTACCACTCTCTGGCTTCTTCCATTGAGCCAATGTCTAATCCAATTTACCACCTCTCCATGTATAGCTAGCGACTGAATTTTCCTAGCTAACCTCCCATGCGGGACCTTGTCAAAAGCCTTACTGAAGTCCATGTAGACAACATCCACTGCCTTCCCTTCATCCAGTTTCCTGGTAACCTCCTCAAGAAACTCTAACAGATTGGTTAAACATGACCTACCATGCACAAAGCCATGGTGACTCCCCCTAATAAGTCCCTGTCTATCCAAATACTTGTAGATCCTATCTCTTAGTACTCCTTCCAATAATTTACCTACTACCGACGTCAAACTTACCAGCCTATAATTTCCCGGATTACTTTTAGACATTCTTTTAAATAACGGAACAACATGAGCTATCCTCCAATCCTCCGGCACCTCACCCATAGATACCAACATTTTAAATACATCTGCCAGGGCCCCTGCAATTTCAACACTAGTCTCCTTCAAGGTCCGAGGGAATACCCTGTCAGGTCCTGGGGATTTACCTACTCTGATTTGCCTCAAGATAGCAAGCACCTCCTCCTCCTTAATATGTATAGGTTCCATGACCTCACTACCTGTTTGCCTTATTTTCATCGACTCCATGCCAGTTTCCTTAGTAAATACAGACGCAAAAAACCCATTTAAGATCGTCCTCATTTCTTTTGGCTCCATACATAGCCGACCACTCTGATCTTCAAGAGGACCAATTTTATCCTTTACTATCCTTTTGCTCTTAATATAACTGTAGAAGCTCTTTGGATTATCCGTCACCTTGACTGCCAAAGCAACTTCATGTCTTCTTTTAGCCCTCCTAATTTTTTTTCTTAAGTATTTTTTTGCACTTTTTATACTCCTCAAGCACCTTATTTGCTCCCTGTTTCCTATACATGTCATACATCTCTCTCTTCTTCTTTATCAGAGTTCCAATATCCCTTGAGAATCGAGGTTCCTTATAATGTGATATACTGCGTCCGGTGCTCCCGATGTGGCCTTCTATATATTGGCGAGACCCGACGCAGACTGGGAGATTGTTTCGCTGAACACCTACGCTCTGTCCGCCAGAGAAAGCACATTTTAATTCCACGCCCATTCCCATTCTGACATGTCTATCCACGGCCTCCTCTACTGTAAAGATGAAGCCACACTCAGGTTGGAGGAACAACACCTTATATTCCGTCTGGGTAGCCTCCAACCTGATGGCATGAACAATGACTTCTCAAACTTCCGCTAATGCCCCACCCCCTCGTACCCCATCCGTTATTTATTTATATACACACACATTCTTTTTCTCTCTCTCCTTTTTCTCCCTCTGTCCCTCTCACTATACCCCTTGCCCATTCTCTGGGTTTTACCCCCCTCCCCCCTTTCCTTCTCCCTGGGTCTCCTGTCCCATGATCCTCTCATATCCCTTTTGCCAATCACCTGTCCAGCTCTTGGCTCCAACCCTCCCCCTTCTGTCTTCTCCTATCATTTCGGATTTCTCCCTCCCCCTCCCACTTTCAAATCTCTTACTAGCTCTTCTTTCAGTTAGTCCTGACGAAGGGTCTCGGCCAGAAACGTTGACTGTACCTCTTCCTAGAGATGCTGCCTGGCCTGCTGCGCTCACCAGCAACTTTGATGTACGTTGCTTGACTTTACCTTTTATCCTGACAGGAACATACAAACTCTGCACTGTCAAAATTTCTCGTTTGAAGGCCTCCAACTTACCAATCACATCCTTGCCAGAGAACAACCTGTCCCAATCCACGCTTTTTAGATCCTTTCTCATTTCTTCAAATTTGGCCTTTTTCCAGTTTAGAACCTCAATTCGAGGACCAGATCTATCTTTATCCACCCCACCTCAGTTTTCTAAATTCCAGTGAGTACAAGCTCAGAACCATTGAATGCTCCTCATACATTAACCCTTTTATTCCCAGAATCATTTGCATGAACTTCTCCAATGCAAGCACATCTTTTCTTAGATAAGGAGTCCAAAACTGCTCACAATACTCCAAATGTGGTTTGACCAATGCCTTATAAAGCCTCAGCATCACATCCTTGCTTTTATATTCTAGACCTCTCAAAATGAATGCTAACATTCCATTTGACTTCCTTGCCATTGACTCAACCTGCAAGTTAACTTTTAGGGAATTCTGCACAAAAACTGCAAGTGCCTTTGTACCTCTGACTTTTGAATTGTCTTCCCATTTAGAAAATCGTCTATGCCTTTATTCCTTCATCTAAAGTGTATGACCATAGACTTAACTACACTATATTACACCTGACACTTCTTTACCCATTTTCCCATTCTGTGTGTCCATCTACAGATTCCCTGCTTCCTCCGCATTACCTGCCACCACCTATCTTTGCAAATTTGGCCACAAAGCCATCAATTCCATCATCCAAATAGTAGACATAAAGTGGTATGCAAAAGTTTGGGCACCCTGGTCAAAATTTCTGTTACTGTGAATAGCTAAGCAAGTAAAAGATGACCTGGTTTCCAAAAGGCATAAAGTTAAAGATGACACATTTCTTTAATATTTTAAGCAAGATTACTTTTTTATTTCCATCTTTTACAGTTTCAAAATAACAAAAAAGGAAAAGGGCCTGAAGCAAAAGTTTGGGCACCCTGCATGGTCAGTACTTAGTAACACCCCCTTTGGCAAGTATCACAGCTTGCAAATGCTTTCTGTAGCCAGCTAAGAGTCTTTCAATTCTTGTTTGGGGGATTTTGGCCCATTCTTCCTTGCAAAAGGCTTCTAGTTCTGTGAGATTCTTGGGCCGTTTTGCATGCACTGCTCTTTTGAGGTCTATCCACAGATTTTTGATGATGTTTAGGTCAGGGGACTGTGAGGGCCATGGCAAAATCTTCAGCTTGTGCCTCTTGAGGTAGTCCATTGTGGATTTTGTGCTGTTGTAGAAGCCATCCTCTTTTCATCTTCAGTTTTTTTGCAGATGGTGTGATGTCTGCTTCCAGAATTTATTGGTATTTAACTGAATTCATTCTTCCCTCTACCAGTGAAAAGTTCCCCGTGCCACTGGCTGCAACACAAGCCCAAAGCATGATCGATCCACCCCCGTGCTTACAGTTGGAGAGGTGTTCTTTTCATGAAATTCTGCACCTTTTTTTCTCCAATCATATCTTTGCTCATTGCGGCAAAAAGTTCTATTTTAACTTCATCAGTCCACAGGACTTGTTTCCAAAATGCATCAGGCTTGTTTAGATGTTCCTTTGCAAACTTCTGACGCTGAATTTTGTGGTGAGGACGCAGGAAAGGTTTTCTTCTGATGACTCTTCCATGAACTTCATATTTGTGCAGGTGTCGCGGCACAGTAGGACAGTGCACCACCACTCCAGAGTCTGCTAAATCTTCCTCAAGGTCTTTTGCAGTCAAATGGGGGTTTTGATTTGCCTTTCTAGCAATCCTATGAGCAGTTCTCTCAGAAAGTTTTCTTGGTCTTCCAGACCTCAACTTGACCTCCACCGTTCCTGTTAACTGCCATTTCTTAATTACATTACGAACTGAGGAAACGGCTACCTGAAAACGCTTTGCTATCTTCTTATAGCCTTCTCCTGCTTTGTGGGCATCATTTATTTTAATTTTCAGAGTACTAGTCTGCTGATTGTTGGGACTAGGTTTGAGGTATCAGGGTATTTATAAAGCTTCAAAATTTGCATCACCTGGTCTTTCCTAACGATGACTGTGAATAAGCCATAGCCCTAACAAGCTAATTAAGGTCTGAGACCTTGGTAAAAGTTATCTGAGAGCTCAAATCTTGGGGTGCCCAAACTCTTGCATGGTGCTCCTTTCCTTTTTTTCCCACTCTAAAATTGTACAAAACAAAAATAATACACTAATCTTGCTTAAAATGTTGAAAAGAATGTTTCATCTTTAACTTTATGACTTTTGGAGATCAGTTCATCTTCTACTCACTTAACTATTCACAGTAACAGAAATTTTGACCGGGGCGCCCAAAATTTTGCATGGCACTGTATATTGTGAAAAGAAGTGGTCCTGATGCTAACCCCTGTGGAACATCATTAGCCACCGACAGCCAACCAGAATAGATCCTCTTTATTCTGATTCTCTGCCTCCTGCCAGTCAATCTTTTATCCATGTTAGTATCTTTCCTGTAATACCATGGGTGCTTACCTTGTTAAGAAGTATCATGTGCAGCACTGTGTCAAAGACCTTCTGAAAATCCAAGTAAATTTCATCCACTGCCTCACCTTCATATATTCTGCCTGTTATTCTCTCAAAAAATTACAATAGATTTGTCAGGCAAGATTTTGCCTTCAAGAAACCATGCTTAGTTTGGCCTACTTAATCATGCATCTTCAAGTATCCTGAAACCTCATCCTATATAATGTACCCCAACATTTTCCCAAACACTGAAGTCAGAGTAACTGGCCTATAATTTAATTTCTATTGGTCCTGTTCATCACTACTGTGTGATTGCGAATCATAGGCCAACTTCGTTCTCGTGGATCAAGTAAAGTTGATGAAGCGCACTGAGATAAAGTTTTTATGACTACATCAAAAGTGCTTAAAACTAAGCAAACAAAATAGCTGATATGCTCTTAAGACAAATGCCAGAATTCCCTGAGAATCAGATCTATGTGTACAAGAGGAGCTGACACAACACTGCCAAAGGACCAGCGGTACTCCTATTTCCCAGCCCCATACTCTCATAGGTTATGATTCTTCAGGTTCTCTATTCAGGTACTTTAGATATGAAACCAGTTTCTGTATCCACCACTCTTTCACCACTTCAGCCTCAAACCCCAACTAATCTATGTGTGAAAGTATACTTGCTCACACCTCTGATTCCAAGGGACATATCTGGATTTAACTTAACTCCACCATGGGCAGTTACAACCCCAGCTACGAAAGCAGAAGGGTTGGGCAGGAAGCTAGCAACCCCATCCCATATAAAACGCAGGGCTACAGAAGCTCCAGAGATCTCATCCCTGGGAAAGGAAGGATCTTTGAAGATAGGCCACATCTGGGGATAACTTGAAAGACTGGACCAGGACAGAAGACTCTGGTGAGCTGCTGTCCATGGTCTACGCCCCAGTAGGGGTGCAGGTCAAATAAAAAGTGTCCTCCTTGTTTGCTCCAGGGGCTTCTCAATTTTATATATCTCAACTAAATCTGTCTCCCCCCCCCCCCCATAACAAGAACTTTGCCTACCTCTTATCATAACTACAGTTCTTCAGGCCTGGCAAAATCCTTATAAATTTCCTCTTTAATGCTAACATTCTTTTGCAGTGTAGCACTAAAAGTTGGCATGGCGTGTTGCAACAGTACACTGAGGCAATTCAAGCCTTACTTCCGATCTCAGACAGATAATCCTGGCTGCCATCATTCATTCAGATGCTATTAGATAGGTGCAAAAGCTCCACGTCACAAACTAAAAGAGTACAAGGGAGCTCTTGCCTACAGCCAAAATCGATCCCTCAGCCAAATTAATTACTCGATCACTACTCACGTAATCTCACTAAGCACAAATTAACAGTCACCGTTTTCAGTCTTGCAATCTCTTGGCTACAAAGCCTTATCACACTTTTCAATATAAAAACGAAAGTTTCGTTATCTAAATCTTAGTGACAACATTGTTATTTTAAAACCAATAACAGCAAATGAACGTTTACGCTTAATGAATACAAAACAACTGACAGAAAATTGTATTTTGAAGGATCCAACAGTATGTTGGAGGAACTCGTGGGTCGAGTAGCATCTACGAGAAAAGGAATTGTCGATGTTTGCTCCAACAAATTGTTTGTTACTCCAGATTCCAGCATTTATAGTTTCTTTATCACCTTGGCATCAGTCCAGATGTATTCAAACTTCTCACATGTAATTAACTGTAGAAGTTACACGTCGACCTACAGGGTGGCGGAGAGCCCAGAGATCGTGGACCCTGGGGTTAACCTAGGATGACAGGGCGATGTAAGCCTCCCCCTCTCTCCAGCTCCAGCTACTGGCAGAGAGGAGAGTGACGGAAGAGACAGTGATCGGGAAAGGAGCAGGTCAGGTCCCCTCCCCACCTTCACGCCCGGAGCTTGCTCCCGCCACGCTCACCGGGACCGGGCCCTGTTCGAGGCCAGCGGCGTGCCCACCTTTCCCGTCTGCTCAGCTACACCGAGAGGCGGACTGCGACGAGGGAGTGGTCAGCAGGGCAGGTGTGTGGACAGAGTCGCGGCCGCCGGTATCAGGATCAGTCCCCATTTACCTCTCCCAGCCCCTCACTTACCCTCCCAGTAGTTGCTACTCCCCGCCGCCATCTCTGTTGTCCAACGTCACCCGCCTGGATCCTCATTACCTACATGTCCGAGAGAGGGGGGAGGACCAGAACAAAAAAAAACAATCAACCACGCAGACTCAAAGAACTACTCAAGCAAAGCAACCACACTAATATCATTAGCAGTATTTAGTTATATGCTCTTTTTTTCTGTCGCTTGTTATTCAATCTGTTCTTATTTAAAATGTTGATAACTTTCAATTACCTCTGAATAGTATGGCACAGTCTACATTTTTAAAGGGACCGCTCAGGAATGGATGTGTGCGCGTGCGCGTTAGTGAAGCAGTTGGGTTTTCAGTCATAGCCATAATCATAATCATACTTTATTGATCCCGGGGGAAATTGGTTCTGGTGAGCGGCTTTCGCTTGCTGTTATCAAATCCGAAGTAGGCGATCTACCATTGACGTTCAGGTTAACAGCTTTGCAGGAAATGGTGTAAGGTTTATTGATGTAAGGTTTTGCGATTTTACGTAAACTTTCGGGCCATCTGGCCGAGAAGTTAAATTTAGACCATAAGACCATAAGACAAAGGAGCAGAAGTAGGCCATTCGGCCCATCGAGTCTGCTCCGCCATTTTATCATGAGCTGATCCATTTTATCCTATTTAGTCCCACTGCCCCGCCTTCTCACCATAACCTTTGATGCCCTGGCTACTCAGATACCTATCAATCTCTGCTTTAAAGACACCCAATGACTTGGCCTCCACTGCTGCCCGTGGCAACAAATTCCATAGATTCACCACCCTCTGACTAAAAAAAATTTTTCGCATTTCTGTTCTGAAAGGGCGCCCTTCAATCCTGAAGTCATGCCCTCTCGTACTAGACTCCCCCACCATGGGAAACAACTTTGCCACATCCACTCTGTCCATGCCTGTAAATTTGATTCGCTCTGCACTTGCTAAGAGTTTTCTCGCTTATTTTAGCGTCTGCAGTGTGTCTTAGTCGATTCAGAAAATAATAATGCATTTTGGAATGGCTTACAAATATTGGTTTTGGTGAAAAGGTTTAACTCCTAGTACTCATCTCCCTAAGAGTTGTTTATGGTATAAGGCAAAATAGACCAATAATCTTTTACCAAAGTTTTTTGTTCCTCCCTCCCCACCGACATAAATGGTTTTAGTTGTAGAAGAAAAACTTTATCGACTTTATCATTGCAATTAAAGTTGCAATAGCTCTTCAGTGCACCTAAATGATTGTCGATTGTCCTAACTTAAAATCTAAAATTCTGACGTCTAAAACGGTTTTACTTGATTCAGGATAAACATTCCCTGAGTCCCCTCCAGTTTCCGCTCTGCATCTTAAAACATGCTTGTGTTTTATTCTTCCATCCCGAAATGTCCAGTGTGTTTCTCTGCCCACCGATGCTGCTTGATTTGTTCAACGCTTCGAACGTTCTCTGTGCATATTTGCAGGGAGTATGTATCTAACCTGAATTCTGGTGCTTATTTGCATTACAATTGTATTTTATAATAAACACAATACGGTCACATAATGTAACAATGAGACAATCAAACTTTAGTGCTTGATTTTCTTTTGAGAAACTTCCTAAAAGAACATTGGGATTTAAAAAAACTTGACAGTACTTTGCTTGCGTATTCCTCAATAAAAATACTATTATCTTCCTTCGCTACAGCCTACAGAGTGGCGAATCTTTTTGAGAACGTGCGCCCACATTAGTAATAAGCTTCAACAAGCCGGCTGTAAAATATGTCATCGTTAGTGCAGCAAAAATCTCACTGAGTAAAGTGTGTTTACCCTTTCTGGCTCGTCCTCCTTCCCCCCACCGTGATAAAATTAGTGATACAATTATCCCGTGTGCTAAAGGTAAATCAAAGATTACCATTAATTAATAAATTAGTAACATCAAAAATGAGCATTTTAAAGAAAAAAGACAAGTATTGTAGTTTATTTGCTATTAAAATATAACGGAGATTAAAATAAATGAAGCATTTAAGAAAGTTGGGAAAACATTTCAAATAGCATTGCTGTTGTCACATAAAACATAAATGTGTATATGACATTATAAGCTTTGCTGTATAGTTATAAGAATCAAGGGAAATAAGAGATTTTGTAGATGCTGGGAATTCAGAGCAACACACACAAAATGTTGAAGGAACTCAACAGGTAAGACAGCATCTATGGAAATGAACCAACAGTTCACGTTTCCGGCCGACATCCTTCCTTAAGACTGGAAAGGAAAGGGGTAGAGGTCAGAATAAAATGGTGGGGGTAAAATGACTAGCCAGAAGGTGTAAACATACTTTATTCTCAGTGAGACTGTTGCACTAATGATGGCAACGGCTTGTAATTTTTTTCCCGCGACTTATGTACATAGAACTGGTTTCAATAGTTAATGCTAGTCCTATAGTTAGATTTGGCCAAGTTAGTAACCGAATCAATAGATGAATGTGCTGATGAATATACTGTTAATATTGCCATTGTAACATTTTTCAAACAGTTGATAGTTTCAGGCATATAATTCTGGAATTTCAGAGCGTTATTATCTGGATTTTTATTAGATCCAGTTACTAGCCAGCAGATCTTTCATTTTTTTCCTCTGTTCAGCTCTGAAGTCAACACTTTCTTTGCCTTCAAATTGTGCTGCTTTGTAAATCAATCAATTGTATTTCAAAATTATCCTAATCTGCAGCTTAATGTGAAAAAGACTATGGAGCTGGTGGCAGACCTGAGGAGAACTAAGGTACCGGTGACCCCTGTTTCCATCCAGGGGGTCAGTGTGGATATGGTGGAGGATTACAAATACCTGGGGATACGAATTGACAATAAACTGGACTGGTCACAGAACACTGAGGCTGTCTACAAGAAGGGTCAGAGCCGTCTCTATTTCCTGAGGAGACTGAGGTCCTTTAACATCTGCCGGACGATGCTGAGGATGTTCTACAAGTCTGTGGTGGCCAGTGCGATCATGTTTGCTGTGGTGTGCTGGGGCAGCAGGCTGAGGGTAGCAGACACCAACAGAATCAACAAACACATTCGTAAGGCCAGTGATGTTGCGAGGATGGATCTGGACTCTCTGACGGCGGTGTCTGAAAAGAGGATGCTGTCCAAGTTGCATGCCTCTTGGACAATGTCTCCCATCCACTACATAATGTACTGGTTGGGCACGGGACTACATTCAGCCAGAGACTCATTCCACCGAGATGCAACACAGAGCGTCATAGGAGGTCATTCCTGCCTGTGGCCATCAAACTTTACAACTCCTCCCTTGGAGGGTCAGACACCCTGAGCCAATAGGCTGGTCCTGGACTTATTTCCTGGCATAATTTACATGTTACTATTTAACTATTTATGTTTTTATTACTATTTAATTATTTATGGTGCAACTGTAACGAAAACCAATTTCCCCCGGGATCAATAAAGTATGACTAATCAACCTCCTACCGCATTTCTGAATTATTTGTTTACTTTGTGAATTTTGCAGTTTCCTCGGGTTACCTGAACTTCCCGATTCAGAATTGTAGGATGTCCAACGTACTTTGCAAACAGATTAACAAAAATCAGCCTCTTTACCAATCATGCTGGGTGCATCACCAGTTGTCACGAAAACTATTAAGGAACGGTCAACTTGTAGACTCTACTGCTGCCTTATATATTTCAATCTCTGTTCAGGTAACGCTACTAAGGTAACTAGCTCTCCGCACATTTCAGCACGCCTATAAAAATAAAGCTAGCCCAGCTCCTCAAATAATCTTTTGTTGGTTCTGCTATGTTTGTTCCCATCATTAATATTCTGTTTTTGCAAGTGTCTGCTCATTGGCAAATCCTCAATAGGCTGAATAATTTAATAAGGAAATAATTTTAAAGAAGAACGCACTCTAGCCATGACTCTTAACAGATTCTCCATCACACTGGTTTTCCATGTTGAGCAATAATCTTTGAAACTTTAAAATTAGCAGCAACTAAATGAAATAAGGTAATCAAAATATTTGGCTGCATTGTCGTTGCTTTTTCGAGAAATGTGTTCTTTTTATTCTCACTTATCGCAAAGCTAAGAAGTTCATTGAAGCTATTCACAAGCAGTTAGGAAAGAGGAAATAATAATGCAGGGATTTCTACAGGTCAAAGGCTGTGAGCTATTTGTCAACTCTCGCCTATTATTAAGTATGATATTTTATTTAATCAAGTTTATGTATTACCCAAACACTACTGGATGTTGTTTACATTTGCCTTGCCTGAGAAACATTCCGAAAACCCTTTTATTGCAGCATGACCACAGACCATAAACTTCTCTTGAATTTGCACTCTTCACCAAGGAAAAGGATGCAGTTCATCCTTTTCTTGGCCGGCATTTCTGCCATTTCCGTAGCATTTGACTGTTTTTGTTTTAAACACGAGGCCAAATTGCTAGCTCAAAGTTCAACACAGCACGGATGGAAAGCGTGCGACGTGTCGGCTGGATTCGTACTCGTGACAATTTGCCTCGAGGTCCGGTGCTGATGCCACTGCATAACCGGCCGTTTAAAAATTCAGCTATCAGCATTTACCGTGGCCGAGACGAGGAAACTTTGTTCTGCACTTCAGTGCGTGTATTGACATAACAGGGTCCAACTACATTGATACCACGGTCAAAGAAGCCCACCAGTACCTCTACTTCCCCAGGAGGCTGAAGAAATTTGGCATATCCTCTATGAAATTCACCAATTTAAAATTAGTGCACCACAGAGAGCGTCCTATCAGACTTATCGTAGCTTGATATGACAACTACTCTGCCATGACCAGAAGTGACTGGAGAAAACACAAAATACTCTGCAGATGCTGGGGTCAAAGCAACACTCACAACACGCCGGAGGAACTCAGCAGGTCGGGCAGCATCCGTGGAAACGATCAGTCGATGTTTCAGGCCAGAACCCTTCGTCAGGACTGTAGAGGGAAGGGGCAGAGTCCCTATAAAGAAGGTGGGGGGAGGGTGGGAAGGAGAAGGCTGGTAGGTTCCAGGTGAAAAACCAGTAAGGGGAGAGATAACGGGATGGGGGAGGGGAAGCAGGGAGGGGATAAGCAGGAAAGGTGAAGAAGGAACAGGGGAAAACACAATGGGTAGTAGAAGGAGGCGGAACCATGAGGGAGGTGATAGGCAGCTGGGGGAGGGGGCAGAGTGAAATAGGGATAGGGGAAGGGAGGGGGAGGGAATTACCGAAGTTGGAGAATTCTATGTTCATACCAAGGGGCTGGAGACTACCTAGACGTTATACGAGGTGTTGCTCCTCCAACTGGAGTTCAGCCTCATCATGGCAGTAGAGGAAACTATGTATGGACATACAGTATTCGAATGGGAATGTGAAGCAGAGTTGAAGTGGGTGGCAACCGGGAGATCCTGTCTGTTGTGGCGGACGGAGCGGAGGTGCTCGAGAAAGTTGTGAACACAGCTAAACACATTGACACTTGTCTATGCTTCTCGCCAGTCAGTTTAATCAAAGATTCTACCTACCCATCCCTATCGACCTATTTATCTCTCTCACCCCCGCCCCCACCCCCAAAATCAGGCAGTAGATACAAAAGCATGAAACCATGTACCACAAGGCTCAAGGACAGCTTCTGTCCTGCTGTTATAAGTTCCCTAGTAAGATAAAATTGACTCCATCTTGTATGAACTTGCACGTCATTGTCTACCTGCATGCATTCTCTATAACACTTTATTCTGCACTGCACTCTTATTGTTTTATCTTGTACTACCTCAATTACAACCTGTTGTAATGAATTGACCTGTATGAATGACATGCAGGACAAGTTTCACTATACCTCAGTACATGTGACAATAATAAACCAATTTACCTTTGGGTTCCTCAAAATTCTCAACACTAGTACCATTGGTTGAAAATGCAGAATGAAAAAAATGTAAGTACCTGACATCAATTGATAAGAAATCATGTTTCTTTAGCTAACTTTAACATGCGCTTGTAGATTAAATGGTTTTCACTGCTGTGATTCAGCCCAGATTTTATTCCAATCTGTGCATTATCTTAAAACAACATTGCAACCAAATTATTAATAACACAAATGATCAATAATGCTAGCACACAAGTTAACCTTATTACACAAATTTGACTTTGATCAGTATATAGTAATATTGGGATGACACTAAAATACTGTTAAATCATTAAATAAAACCACAGCCATCAGTGCCAATTCTGCAGATTTTGCTGCATTACTTCAAAGAACTTTTATGTTTGCATCAGAGGCCCAGATAAGATCTCAATTAACATTTCATTCAAAAGATAGCTACTCTCAAGCCCCACTGAATTAAGTGAGACATTTCAACATTTTAGACATTTGTATTGCACTACACAGGAATAAAATAAACTTGGAGAATGGCAGCAAATTGTATAAACCAACTGATCTTCCTTTCCTAAAATTATGCCAGTCGTGCTCCAAGCATACATTTTGAAGGTTAGTAATTATCTTCTTCAGGGTAGCTTCTGACACACTATGCATGAAAAAAATGTATTTGTTTACTTTAGCAATAAATCTAGTATATATATTTATTTTCCATACAAATCAGAAACATTTAAGTTCAATTAACTGACTTAGGCACCCAATAACAATCTATATTTCCAACTGTTTGGGCCCCAGTTTCATTTGTCAATTGAACAAATTGTTTTTCATATCTTTAATCATAGATTCTTCATCCAGTTGCAAACTACTATTTTGTAATTTAAAATGGATTTACATCAAAATTACATTATATGGGGTGTCCAGGGAAGGGTAGCACTGCTGGTGAAGGGGCTTGTCGTGTCTGGTCTGGGGCAGTTCACTTACCTTTGGTCCCCACCAAAGTCACTCAGCTTTCACCAATGGCTTCAGGTGGCTGTTTGCATGCGACAGTGGCATAAGCCAGTACACCGCTTTGATAGTGGAGTCAGACCAGGTGAGGGTGGCTGGAGGGTCTCATACCCCAGTGAGACAGCCTCATGCCTGTCCTTGCAAGCAAAGTTAGCCCCAGAGGAGGGGCGTTGGGGTTGAGACATACAGTAAGATCCAATGGCAGGAAGGCGGTTTTGCAACGCTCTGTGGACAGTGAAGGGCATGAGGAAGCACAGAAGTAGTCAAGGTAACCAAATCCCCAGTTGTGAAAACTACTTGTAGCACTGGACCCGGACTTCCGAGGCAGAGAGAATGGAACTTTCCCTGTGCAATGGCTTTTTCACTAAAAACTCCCACCCGCACAGGTTTCCTGTCATTGTTTGATACGACGGACAACCACCACATGGAAAGCATTGTTTTATGCTTCAAAAAACATTTTACCATTCCTTTTTGCATGCATTACTAAATGACATGTCCTCATAATCATAATAAATAAAGACATTTTGTCCTAGTGTATGCCAATTTGTAGTCTGTGATTGGTGCTATAAATTTAGAGTAGAATTGTATGACTCTCAAATCACTGACAATCTGACAAATAAGATTCTGAAATCACTAATATTCTGAAAAATGATACAAAGTTTGACATAGCAAACTGCATACTTGTTTTGCACAAATTATGTGCATATAACTGCAGAAACAGATCCCTTAGAAATTTAAAATTCAGTGGTACTTTGGTGTATTTAGTCATTGTAAAGCAGTAGCTCTGATCACAGTTCCCTAACCAGTCAGAATAGGCAAGTTTTAAAGACAAAAATATATTTTATTTGTTATTTCAGTTTTGGAGATAGACTTCCCAACTGATGATCAACACTATAAGAATGATTAGAGAATACAAAATAAAAAAGGAAGGAAATTAAAAAAAACTATTCTAAACCAGGCTTGCTTCTTACTTAAATACAATGTTTCCATCTTGTTGTTTTTGACATACCCATCATGAAAACTTATCTAAATACCACCATTGTTAAGAACATAACCATATGAGCAGAATTACGCCGTTCAGCCCATTTAGCTATACATACAACCATAAAAGCCATAAATTATGCTCAATAAAGCATTTATTTTCTGATGCCAAACCCTTTCACTGATATCCAGTGACATTACCACAAAGTGAATGCAATATGAAAATTTTAAGGCATCACAGTGTATAACCAAATTCACAATATTGACTAAAGTCCTGTGCAAAATCGGTACAAATTAATGACAATGACAACATTTTGAAGTCTTCTTCCAAAACAGAGCTGGAAAACATCAGGTACAGCAAAACATTTCCCACTGATATACAACTATGAATCTGGTGTTTTTGGCAATGCTGTATTTTCGGTGATCATAAACTGTATTGAGGCAAATCAGGCATACATTCAGTGACACACACTGAAAACATTCACACAGACGTACACT
This sequence comes from Mobula hypostoma, assembly GCF_963921235.1. Taxonomy (NCBI): domain Eukaryota; kingdom Metazoa; phylum Chordata; class Chondrichthyes; order Myliobatiformes; family Myliobatidae; genus Mobula; species Mobula hypostoma. The sequence goes on along the minus strand of NC_086119.1, from coordinate 19,493,348 downwards.
CACACATCTGTACAGAGTTCATTATTCTATATTCCTTCACCAAAATTCAATAACCTCTACATTATACTTTAAAAATTTACACCCAGATTTCAGATTATAAAAGTTATGAAAAAAATATGCTTCAAACAGCATACAACAGGACCACAAGTTCTCAGTTTGCTCGCCAGTTACCACTTTCATCATGATTGAGCTTAAGCAATTTCCCCATCTCAAACAGTACGTCATAATTGTATTTTCATATTAAAAGGCCACCTTCAAAAATTAAGTGCCCATTTTGTCTATTAAAGGTTATAATTGAAAATGAGGGTGCTCCGATTGTAAAATAATCCAGTGTGCATCAAGAAATCAATCCAACAGCAATGTTAAAGACACTATTTCTAGAAATGATTCATTTGATTTATGTAACACATGCAACTTAAGAGTTAACATGCACAAAATGCTGGAGGAACTCAGATCAGGCAGAATCTGTGGAAATGAATAAACAGTCGATATTTTGAGATGAGACCATTCTTCAGACTGGAAAGGAAGTGGGAGGGGAAGGAGGACAGCTAGAAGGTAATAGGTGAAGCCAGGTAGTAGGAATGGTAAAGGGCGAGAGAGAAAAGAGTTGATAAGAGAGGAGGATGTATCATAGAAGAAAGGAAAGAGGAGGAGAAGTTTGGCTTTCAAGTGCTTTCTCTGGGTAATAACACAGTCTAAAAACAAATGTAAAGAATATAGCAAGCACTTCTGACCACTGATTGTTGACATATCTTCTTATATTCAGTTATGAGTTACATTACTATCAGCAATGTTAGTTTGATGGGAGTGAATTACAAATGAACCATATACAATTAGAGTGGAGCAAAAATACAAATGTCCAAATCTTAAATTCTATTAATGTTAATTGAAAAAGGCAAACAATTACAGGCATGTTGCCTCCTTTACACTGTTGAAAACATTTATGCACAGCATTAAGCTGCAGTGCACTTTAGATTAAAATATGTTCAGCGCTTAAAAGTAGCATGTACTGTATAACCTGTATAAATTTTACAGCAAAGTGCAAAATTTCACTTTGTCCCCACCCTTTTATTTTCAAAAATTTATTTGTATAAAATATAGTGGAGTCCCCAGACGTCATTGTGAATGGTTGGAGGTTTATAAAGTAGATTGTGCACTAATGCGTTTGTATTTTAAATGTAAAAGGAAAAAAAATCTATCGCACCTTTAACTATTGGCTGTCAGTTTAAAATTGTTATGGTAGGCAGAGGCTCAGATGGTAGATATGGTGCAACAACATTCTTTGTGTGGCTGACCTTCAACCATTTTAAATAAGCTAGCAGTCATATCAAGGTATGTGCAATTCTGAAGATGAATGGAAACAACTTGCATCATCTTGTAGCATCTACTTTTTCCAAAAGGACAACTAAGAATGTCAGAGAAATCACTTCAAGATTTCCACCCAGTGCCATGTGCAGTAGATCAGGCATATCCTCTTTTAAGGTAATGACGCATTAGTTGGTTTTACTTGGCAAATAGATGAATATTACTATCACACCAGCAGGGCTGGCTTGATACATTAATGTTTATTAACATACAGTGTGTCTTCATCACTATCAGTTTCATCCTGGAACTCGTTGCTGAGAAGAGATTTCTTTGAACCCATTGACATCATTCGGATCTCATCCTCATATTCATCTCGATGCTGCCTCAAACGATGAAAGCCATCCTTTTGGTGATTTGATTTGAAAGCGCAAACACACCAAACAATACAGGCAGTCACAATTATTGCTGACAGAGCTGCACCTAAAACATAAAAGTAAAAATTTTCCTTGGTTAACCGTTCTTAATTTGTAGTGTAATATAATAAAATGTTAGTCTGTCGTTCGCATTCACTTGTAATAAATACTAACTGCTGTGAATATTCAAGTAGAAGCAATGTTCATGTATAAATGGACCATCATTAAAGATTACGCATTCATTGGATTACAACCATTTTAATCTAATACTAAGCTGAAACATTTCAAAGGTTCATTTTATTGTCAACGTATACATGTACAACTCTGATATGTCTTCTCCAGATAGCTGTGAAGTACAGAAAAACCATGGAGTTGTTGTAAAGCCATCAACATCCACCCCAACACCCTGCTTGCTGAAAAAAGTGACAATAACATCAAACTCCAGCCCCTTTTCTCGCAAAAAAAGCGATGATAACATTAAATCCTCAACTGCGTTCCTCGCAAGAAAAGTGACATTAACATCAACCCCCGACCCCGTTCCTCGCAGAAAACAGTAACAATAGCAGCAGCACCCCCCTCTCACATACAAAGAACAAACAGATCACCTACACAGAAAGACATTTGGACAGCATGCGCAAGTTGCATTACATTTACGCTCCAAAATCTCTGTGATAAAGATTTGTTCTGCTAATTTGCCAACTTCTAAGGGAATGCACAATAAAATCAGGAATTAAATAAAAAGCCAAATTATAAATAACTAAGTAATGCATGATCAAACAAAGTCTTTTAAACTATTTTAAAATACTCATGCTTAAGGTGAGGTGTAAAGGTTTATTAGACTTTAAGAGTGGGCTCTTCTTTGAACCTAAGTAGGAGTTTAAAATAATGAAATATGAACTTAAAACATAAGATTGTGAGAAGATTTTACAAGGTGGATTTTGAAGAGTTTGAGGGTTTAGAACAAAGGGCAGTCTCAGGATAAGGAAAAAAAAAATTCCCTCAGGACTGTGGAATCTCAGTTGAGTACAGTCAAGAATAAGGATCTATATATCCTTGGACAAAAAAAAAGTGAAGAATTTGGGGATGTGAATGGAATGTAGAATAAAAGGTACAATTACCCCTGAACCTGCTGGGTGATGGAGCAAGTCTGAGGTATTTTGTGACCCATTCTTGTTCCTATGTTCTCTATCTCACTGCTAAATGAACAAATTGCTTATTTCGACAGATTTCAAGACATAGATCAGTAAATAAAAATGTTACTGTAAGCAATTTATAATACTGCGGCATTGCACCAATTCCTACCTGCTGTTGTTACCACCAGTTCTCTCGGCAGGCCAAACAATTTATTATCCAGCTCAACAGCTATTACCAAATTGGTGGCAGCTTCATACGATGATACAAATACCTGAAAGCACAAAATACAAAACAAGACTTTCCTTCATCACCTTCATTTTGTGCAGCTTTGTAAATCCAGAAAGACACTCAAATGACTGGGATAGAGAACGAAAGTAAATTATTTATATTGAGGAAAATATAAATACAGCATAAAAAAAATGAAATGGTAAAGATGAAGCAACCCATGCCTGCATGGAGAAATTAGATGACATTCAGGCATGGGCCAATAAATAACATGTATGCCACAGAAGTGCCAGGCAGATGTGGGGCAGCACAGCAGTGCAGCATTTAGTACACCACTTTACAGTGCCAGCTGTAAGACTGGCATTCGATTCTCACATTAGTCTATAAAGGAGCTTGTACATTCTCCCCGCTGAGTTTGATTTGATGCAAATGACACATTTCTCTCTATGTCTAGATGTACATGTGACAAATAAAGCTGATCTTTAAATTTTTAATGACCACCTCTAAGAAACTACCCTTGTGGCAAAGACCTTTACTATCAACACCTTAGAGGTAGTCATTGACCAGAAATTCAAATGGAGCAGCCACATTAATATAGGGCTAAGAGTAGGTCCAGGGCTGGGTATCTTGCAGTGAATGACTCACCACTGGGGAGCCCAAGGCCTTCAACCATTTGGCTTTCAAGAAACTCAACACCACTCAGAAAAAAGTCCACTCAATCCACCACTCTAAATCTACACTCCAAATCACTGGCACACAGTGGATGTAGTGTACACAATCTGCAAACTGCACTTACTGGGGCTACTTTAAAAGTACCTCCCTAATCTGTGATTTCTACCATTAATAAAGATAGAGGCAGCAGTAATGTGACAACACCACTACCTTCAAGTTACTCTCTAAAGATCCTCTGACTTGGAAGTTTGTCACCCGTCCTTCACTGCTGCTGAGCTTAAATCTTAGAACTCCTTCACCCAACAGCAGCTAGCAGTACCTTCTCCAGAAAGACCCAACAGTTCAAGGTGCTAATTTACCTCCATCTCTTTCAAGGGCAATAGGGAAGGGCAAAAATGGCCTTGGCAGCAATGCCCAGATAACGGAAAATGAAGACATTTTGAGGAAAAAAAAAATTAAGGTTGTTTTGACCGATTTTGACATAAACATTTCTCTTTCCACAGATTCTGCCTGAGCTGCTGAGTGCTTCCAGCATTATTGACTTAATTTTTGATTTTCAACATCTGGTGTTTTTCCTTTTCATGTAGAATTAGGTAGAAACAAAACTGCAAAACCTGTTTGCGTTGATGTTGGTATCCATCCGCAAGTGCATCAATATCATGCGATCCTGGAGCTAGCAGAATGTGGAAATAGCCTGCCTCTGAAGTTGGAACTTTAACACCTTCATTCAGAATAATATCAGTGTTTGGAATGGGATTTCCATCACGATCCGTAACCCTTCCACGCAAACCTTTATGAACCTGTCAGAAAGAACAGATTAGAACATAGTGTAAGCACTTTGAGTAGCATAAGACAAACTGCAAAGATGATACTTAGGAAAGAGAAGGAAAAGCATTATGGCTAGATATTTCTTTTTAAATAGGATTGATTTGCCCAAGTCCAAAGGATTATTTTGAAAGGGATCAGGGATAACATGACCTGTAGACTTCTATCCAATGAGCAGCCTGCCCAGGTTTTGATGCTAGAAGCTTACCTCAACAAGCATACCGAGAAGAGACTTCTTGTTATCATGCCATATTGCAGCAAGCTCTTTTGCTGGTGGGAATTTACAGCAGCCTGTGTATACTGTGATCTCAGGACAGTGACCATAGGTAACGCTGAAATCCTAGTAGGACAAAGGACGAGAAAATTATTTACTGCAATTAAGAACCAACTTATAGATTAATACACAGTAAGAATGCTATTCATTTTATCTATTACTTGTGCCCTTCCCCCACCTCCCCAATTCTTTCCCTCGGGGCAAAAGCTTAACCGTAACCAAACATTTAGCCTTAAACTAACACAGATAAGCATTGTGCAGCATCTAGTTTTAAGCTGCTGTTCGAACTTTTGCTCACAACCCAATTTCTATTTTGAAAATGCATTAACACCAGTAAGAGAATCTATTAATCGAGTGGCATAGCCATGTACAAAATTGAGGGGCTTAGGCAGTGTAGAAAGTAACAGACTTTTCCTCCCATAGAAGAGGGATATAAAATCAGTGGGCGTTAGTTAAAGGTAAAGCACGGGTGATTTAGAGGGGATCAGAGGGAGAATTTTCACTGTACAGTGAGTGGCTGAAATGCCATGCCTGACTGGGTGGGGGAGGCAGAGCCACTTAAACCATTTCCAAAGCATGTGGATGAACACTCAAATCACCAAGGCAAAGACAGCTATGGACTAAGTGATGAAAATGGAACTGAAGCAGATGGATATCTGATGGCCACCAGGTCCACGTCAACCAGACTGTACTGTATGACTCAATGCCACAAAGTACCAGCTACTCTTCTGAGAAAGTCTTTAGTTCATCACTTCAAAATGCTTAACACTGCACAACTTTAGTATTCTGAAAACTAATCAAATTTAAAATTATTCTAATTTCATATTTGCTCATGTCTCAACAGTCACAATTTTATAATACTCAAACCACCATGAGGGGGCAGTATAGGAAAAGCACACAGTACCTGCTTTTGTTCAGCCAATCAAACCTTAGTAGCTCAAAGCTGAACACGTGGCAAACTTTCAGTGAACAAGTTCTTTCTATACACACATACACTTCGCAAACACAAGCGATTTCCAGTCTTACTTAGTACACGATGACAATTACTCACCTTCATACTGTGCATGTGACCATGCCACTGGGCTCCACGTATAACACCACCAGGGATGTTTTCATCTGTAACAGATTAAATCAGTGACAAACTGTAGATGCCAGGAAAGTTCAACAAATATGCTATCACATTCTGCAGTCATGATTTCCATATTCTTATTGATCAGGAATGAACGTGAACAATTTTACCGCAGAAAGCTTATGCAAGATTGGACAAATATCCTAGAGACTATTTTGTATCTTTGTAATACAATCCATGATCTCTCTGACTGCAGCAATACTTCCCCATTCAATGAGATATAAAAGGTGCTAGGTTTTTTCCTTCCTTTACTGAAAGATAAAAGCACTCCTCTTCTTCAAAGTTTAGTAATATTCCTCATATTCAGAATCTGTAAAATTTCCCAATCTGACTGTGGTACTAATGCAAAGAAACTCAGCATACATTAACTTTTTCTGTCACAAGGGATAACATCATTTAATAAATCTCTCAATGAAACTGGAAAGTCAAAACTATTGAAACCAACTCAAACTTTCATGCGGGAACTGCAACACAATTGGAAAATAATAACATTTTATTTCAAATCAGTCCACGTATCTTGAACAGTTAGTTTTATCCAAGCCCAACAAGACTGAAGTTCATGAAAATCAGTTTTTTCTGAAATACACAACTCAACTAGATAGCAGTAACATTCCCCAGAGACAAAAATGCTGCAAATTAACCTTTCCTATAGCATTCCAAATACAGTGGGGAGAAAGGCTTGAAATTTTAAATCAATGAAGCCTGTATTTTTTGCTTCAATTTTTAAAGTAATAATTAATTTTTTACTCCATTGTAGACTTCTTCTGATCCGCTATTTCAGACAACAAACTGCAATTTGGAACCAGGAAAGGCTGCCAGGTTTACCAACAGAGAGAGCAGAACAGTTCTAATATTTTGTGGCCAAATTAAGTAAGAAAAGAACAACTGAGAAAACGCATTCCATTTGATTATGATGTCAAAGACTTTCCATCTTATATAATGGAACATCTGTAAATATTGATCTAGGCTTACAAAGTACATGAATTTCAACCATTCATTATTTTTAATTACTTTCATAAATATCTTCCATGGAATCCCACCAAAGAATAACATTAGGTATCTCACCAAGTTTAATTTCACTTTGATTCTTACCTGTGTTGTTAGGACATCCTGGATGGCCCAGATGCATCTTTGGGTGATTGTTAGAGTATACATTTGCTAGATATTTTAGGGTTTCCTCATTCTCCACTGTTGAAGAAAACAGACAACATCGTATTAAGTTCAAAGATTAATGCAATAGCATTTCACATCCACAGCATGCAACTGATATCAAAATTACTCTCACACTGGAGCATATTAGAATGGCCTCACAACCTCTGCTGAAATTCTGCTCATAAGTTGTGATTTATGAAGGCACATCTGTAATGAGTTTTGGGAATGAACAAGATGACAGATCTATTTTCTTCTTCATGTTGTTCTTTCTACCTGACTATATTAAAATTTGAAAACAATGAAATATCAAGAAAACAATTAGCAAACATACCTAAATGAGAAATTGTTCAATTAAAAACAACACAAATGGCAAGAAACAATATAATCACCATGAAAAATAGTATTTGCATATTAAAGGCTTCAACCCCTTGAGAATTCAATACAAGCTCTTCCACGTGATATATTAATGTTGCATACAAAGTTTGATTTTTTTTAAAAAATCACAATGAAGTAACAAATATGAAATTGACAATATTAATACGTCATAGGTCAGTGATCCAGACCTTCTTTCAGGTTTTACAGTTTAATTTGGGGGGGGGGGGAAGAGAGACAATCATCTCCTTGTTTTTTGTAAAGGTCAACTGTTACCATTAGTTTCATTAGTTTCTCCAAAAGTGATGCTTACTCATGTCCCTTCAATGAATTCCACAGTTTGATACGTTATAAGGATTATATAAGCTTTGACTAACATGCAACATGATTATTTCAACACTAAATCTTCATTGCCTGGTCCAGTTAATTAGTTTCACATCTCAAATTGACTGAAAATTGGGTTTGTTTTTTCTACTTCTAATTCCATAACAGCCTTTGGTGGTGGTCTGACAATGATCTCCATTTGAATTTTGAACCCTGTAATTTCACTTCCTCCAGATAAAACATCAAAAATAAAAGCTGAAATCACTGTGGCTTACATTTAAATCCTCCAAGAGGACTGCGACCTTGTCATAGGATTTGGAGGCTCGCGTACCTCAATGACCTGGTCAAGGCCTTGTGCTTTGGCTCTCGGTAGGGTCATCGATGCCAAACAGGTCAAACGCTAGAGGCCAGACTAAGAGTAGTCCACCGGTCCTCCAGATTCAGGGTTCAGCTCAGGGCTAACAACCCTGACTGGTCAAAACAATGGTTATGGAAACAATTACGGTCCACTGACTGAGCAGAAAAAGGCAGTAAATCACGGCAGCTTAGCTGAGCTTTGACAAATGACCAATAGGGACATCAGAAATTTATGAGTAGAGAATTTCACTCGGGTCCATTGATTAGCAAGAGCAAATTAAAGGAAGGCAGGGGCATGCACACCAGCCATACTCAGAGTGGACAAAGTTAGAGTGCTGAGGCTTTAGCTCTTCAAGGCTTATCAAAGAAAGCAAAACAAAAAAAGAAAATAAAAACTCTAGGTAAAGTTTTTTTTTCTTCCCTTCTTTACACCTGCTCAGTTAGGATAATAGTGATGCCAAGCAGGATAGTTGAATGCTCCTCTTGCAGAATGTGGGAAGGCAGGGAGTCCTCCACTGTCCCTGACGACAACAACTGCGAGAAGTGCATCCAGCCACAGCTTCCAACAATCCACATTAAGGAGTTGGAGCTGGAACTGGATGAACTCTGGATCATTCAGGAGGCTGAAGGTGGGATAGATAGGACATACAGAGAGGTAGTTACACGCAAGGTGCAGGACATCGGAAACTGGGAGACAGTCAGGAAGGGGAAAGAGGTTAAAAAGCCAGTGCATACTACCCCTGTGGCCATCCCTCTCAACAAGAGGTATACCACTATGGCTACTGTTGGGTGTGGGTAGAGAATGACCGAACAGAGGAAAGTCATAGCAGTTGGGTCTCTGGCACTGTCTGCAGCTGTGACTCAGAAGGCGAAGGGAGAGAAGAGGCGTGCTGTGGTGATATGGGATTCATTAGTTTGGGGAACGGAGAGGAGGTTCTGTGGACGAGAACGAGATTACTAGATGGAATGTTGCTTCCCAGGTGCCAGGGTCCAGGACATCACAGGTTGAGTGCTCAGCATTCTTAAGTTGGAGGGTGAACAACCAGAGATTGTGGTCCATGTAGGTACCAATGACATGGGTAGGTTGGGTGATGAGGTTCTGCACAGAGAGTTCAGGGAGTTAGGTGCTAAGTTAAAGGGCAGGAGCTCCATGGTCGTGACCTCTGGATTGCTACCAGAGCCACGTGCTGGTGAGGCCAGAACTAGGAAGATTATACAGCTTAACATGTGACTAAGTAGTTGGTGTAGAAGGGAGGGCAGAAGATTTTTGGATCATTGGACTCTTGCAGGGAAAGTGGGATTTATACAAAAGGGACAGTTTGCATCTGAATTGGAGGGGGACTAATATCCTGGTGGGAAGGTTTGTTAATGATATATGGTGGGGTTTAAACTGGAGTTGTGGGGGGTGGGGAATGGGAACAGTTGTGCTAGAACAGTTGGTGGAGAAGATGTGGAGAAAGATGTTGGTAAGGCCTCAGTCAAATTCCAGAATCAAAAGGTTGAGCATGCTGCGACTAGTGTCCCGAGCTGTGTAAATTTCAAAGCAAGTATCGTAGAAAAGGCGGATGAGCTTGGGGCAAGAATCAACACCTGGAATTATGATGTTGTAGGTGGTTACAGGAGGAGCAGGGTGGCAGCTCAATATTCTGGAGTTTCATTGTTTCAGACAAGACAGTGCAGGATTAAAGGAGGAGGGGTGACATTACTAAGTCAGGGAAAATGTCATGGCAGTGCTTCATCAGGATAGACTGAAGAACCTGTCTTGTGAGGCGTTACGGGTGGAATTGGAAATAAGAACAGTATGATCACATTAATGGGGCTATACATCAGACCACCCAACAGTCCAAGGGATTTAGAGGAACAAATTTGCAGAGAGACTGCAGACTGTTGCAAGAAACAAGTAGGTGATTTTAACTTTCTAAGTATTGACTGGGAATCCCATACTGTAAAAGGAACTAGATGGGATACAGTTTATCAAATTCGTTTAGTGAAGTTTTCTTCATTAGTAAGTCCCATCAAGAGAACCTGTGATATTGGATCTGCTATTAGGCAATGGGACAGGGCAGGTGACGGAAGTTTGTCCAGGGGAACACTTTGCATCCAGTGACCACAAAACCACTAGTTTCAAAGTAAATATGCAAAAAGATAGGTTGAGATTCTAAACTGGAGAAGGGCAATTTTTGACGGTATCAGAAAGGATATAGCAAGTGTGGATTGGGACAGGCTGTTTTCTGGCAAAGGTGTACTTGGTAAGTGGGAGGTCTTCAAAAACATAATTGACAGTACAATGCTTGTATTCTTATCAGAATAAAAAAAATGACAAGTGTAGGGAACCCTGGTTTTCAAGATATATTGAGGCCCTGGTTAAGAGAAAAAAGGAGCCTCACAGCAAGTATAGGCAAGCAGGAACAAATGAGGTGCTTATGGAGTATAAGAAATGCAAAAGAACACTTAAGAAAGAAATCAGGAAGGCTAAAAGAAGGCATGACATTGTTCTAGCAGACAATGTGAAGGAGAATCTGAAGGGATTCTACAGATGCAGTATGTTAAGAGCAAAAGGATTGAAAGGGACAAAATTGGTCCTCTAGAAGACCAGAACAGTAATCCATGTATGGAGCCAAAACTGATGGGGGAGATCTTAAATGAACTCTTTGCATCTGTATTTACTCAGGAGACAGACGCTAAGTCTACAGAAGTGAAGCAAAACTGCATCAACTTTATGAACCCTGTACGGATTACAGAGGAGGGGGTGCTTGCTATCCTGAGGCATGTCAAGGTGGATAAATTCCCAGGGCCTGATGGGGTGTCCCCTCAGACCCCACGGGAAGCAAGTGCAGAAATTGCCGGGGCCCTAGCAGAGGTATTTAAATCCTTAGCAATAAGGGAGGTACCAGACAATTGGAGGATAGCCAAAATTGTTCCGCTGTTTAAAAAAAGGCTCTAAATATAAACCAGGAAATTACAGGCCGGTGAGTCTGACATCAGTTGTGGGAAAGCTATTGGAATGTACTTCCACTCTAGTTCTGTGGGTTCTAAAGTGGCTGATGAAACTACTGTTGGACCTGGAGATTTTGATCATGGGTGGGCAGGTGACATTTAGCCTGTTGAGCAGTTTGAAGGTTCCATCCATCTTCCACCATTCACTTCTGCTTTAGGGAAAACCCAACACCTGGACTCAAGGTAGGCTTTTTCTACTACATCGTGGGTGTGGAACAGAAATTCCAGAAGATTGTGGGCAGGCCGCATTTATTTTTCCTCTCACAAGGTGGTTATGAGAACATCTTTGCATCTTAGATAGTAAGAAACCTTCTCTGCCACCCTCAACCTCACAGTAAAGGTTAATAAAATCAGAGGGAATAGGTTAAAGGTAAAACATAAATGATGTAGAGGGATGAGAGGAAGAATTTTCACTGCACTTCAAATGACTGGAAAGCCATACCAGAGTGGGTGGCTAACAAATCAACAGGGATAACTGTGGACCATGCAAGAGCTTGCATCTATTCCTGTGAAGTGAGGACTGCACAATTTCTGCCAAGTGGATGAGGGGGGAACTAGATGGGTCTTAGTTCAAGAAAGAAATGGAGTGCCCTCAGATCTTCCTAATGCAGGTGGAAGTGTATAGATCAGGACAGGCATGGCAAACACGAGCCAGATGGAACCAGGAAATTTGGAAGCTATCAAGATTTTAGAGTGCACGAGAGATGTCCTACATGCAAATGCTAAGGGACAGGACAAGGGGAGTCCAGGTGTTATTTATTATTTTTGTTAATACATTTGTGATATTTGTGTGAGTTATATGTACTGTGTTGTGCACCTTGGTATGGAGGAACATAGTTTCATTTGACAGTTACATAGGTGTATGGTTGAATGACAATAAACCTGATGAAGAAATTAGTTAGTGGGGGCCAAAAGCAGTCAAAAACAGTGGGCCTACCAGGGCATGGGCACTCTAAGTTTGGGAAGGGTTGACTTTGAATATGATAAGATCTGTAAGAAAGCTGGTGTCTAACCTCTGCAGAGCCAAAGTCAGTGTGCCAGACTACAATGGCACCCCATTCACCCTTCTTTTCCTGTTGGTTTATGTTGAGGTCAGGAATGGTCTGAAGTCAGTAGGGTGCTGCTCATTCGAAAAGTGTGAGGTTAGGGAGGGGACTGGAGAAGTCAAGGTGGTCAGTATAACTGCAACTGGAAATGAAAAGGTCAAGAGGACAAATGGATGTAAGGGGGAATGGTGAAGATAGAAGAAGGGGTAGTTACAGCAGAATGAGGATTCCTAGCCCAAAAAATAGGCAAAGAAATTATTTAGAAGATGTGTAGCTCAGGTGATTGAGGGTTGGGTTGAGTTGTCCTCCAATTTTGGCAATATAGCACGCAAAGAAGCTGGGGAAAAGAGTTTGACTTTGGAATTCATTAAGATATGGGCATAGGGGTACAAAGGTGAAGACTCTGCTGAGGACTGACCACTCATTGTTGGAGAGGAGGTCAGGAAGGAATGCAAGGACATAGCAGGGATTGATGTTGGGGTGAGATGAGGGGTCAGAGGAGGACTTTCTGGCAGGGGACCCATGGAATAAGCTGTACTTTGGCGTCACTCCATACCCTTTACTTTTTTACATGTAACCACTTTTATTTACTTCACCTATACCTACATGGGTGGGCACATGGCCAAGTGGTTAAGGCATTGGACTAGCTACCTGAAGGTTGTGAGTTCGAGCCCCAGCAGAGGGAACGTGTTGTGTCTGAGCAAGGCACTTAATCACACATTGCTCTGTGACGACGCTGGTGCCAAGCTGTATGGGTCCTAATGCTCTCCCCTTGGACAACATTGGTGTCATGGAGAGGGGAGACTTGCAGCATGGGCAACTGCTGGTCTTCCATACAACCTTGCCCAGGCCTGTGCCCTAGAGAGTGAAGACTTTCCAGGTGAAGATCCATGGTCTCGCAAGACTAACGGATGCCTTTATTTTATACCTACACTAAACGACTTATATTACATTTATATCATTGAACTACGACTTTTACTTACTGAAAATGAATACCAGAGCACGAGAAGTTAAAGAAGGGAAAGGTTCCGGCGGGAACAGGCAAAAAAATGGTGATCCTGGAACACTGAAGGAAGCTCCGATAACTATGGAGCTAATGAAGAAACTTCTAGATGAAACAGTTAATTAAAGACTCACTGCAATTGAAGGAGTGTTGAAGTCGATGCAAGAAGATTCAAGAATATTCAGACGTGAAATTGATCAACAAGTTAGAATCTTGGAACTAGATGAAGATGGCCGCAAAAGGGATCGATAAATGGAAGCTCTTGAGAAAAGTTTAACTTCGGTAACTCAGCTGCTGGAACGTCATCAAGCTAAGACTATTGATCTTGAAAATCGCTCCCGACGACAGAATTTGCGAGTAATCGGTTTTCCTGAAGATGTTGAGACGGGAGATCCTACCAAATATTTCTTTAAATTGCTAATGGATGTGTTCGGCTCCGATATATTGGAGGAGCCCCCACTATTAGATCGTGCGCACCGTATTTTTCATTTTAATCTGGAGAAATTGGCCAGACCGAGACCAATCATCATTCGGTTTCATTATGTCCATGACAAGGAACGAATTATTCGAGCTGCTCGGAAGAAAGGTATGATCCAATTTCAAGAATTCAAGTTCAGGATTGTCGAAGACTACAGTCAAGACGTATTGAAAAAACGGATGGCTTTTAAACCACAGATGGCAGAACTTGATTGTCGGGGCTATAAAATAGCATTACTGTTTCCAGCCTGTTTGAGAGTGGTTATGCTGGACAACTCGCGTAGCCTGTTTAAAAATCCAATGGAAGCCCAAAGTTTTCTCGACAATCTGCCTCCCTCTGTGGAGGATTAATTAATGTATCGTTTTTTTCTCTCTCTCATCTTTGATTTGTATAGTTCGAGGGTTTTTTCCCTTGATCTTGCAGTGTAGGTACGCTTTATACTGTTAAATGATATTATGCTTTTCTGTTAATGATCTTGTATATCTTACTCTTAATATTTTTTGAAAGTTATTTATTTACAACTTTAATGCTTGCTTTCTTTTCTTTCTGAAATGTTACTGGAGTATTATATTTTAAGATGGTGGATTGTTTTCTTCTTCCCAGAATCCTTTCTGTTTCTAACATCACTTCTGATCATTTATTATGAAAAATTAATATAGTAATATGATCTGACGTTTGATGTTCGTTGAGATATGAGTAAGAAAGAACTATTCGATGCTTGTAATCGTTGTAAGCTTTTTCTTACCGTTATAGCTTTTTTTAAAACTTTTTTTTGAATATGAGTGGTATTTCTTTTGATAAACATATTTCTTTTGGGTTGCCTTCTGGAAAGATGGTGTTAGGATTAGCTTTAGATTTAGCATTGGCCACTTTCTGGCTTTTTTCTGGGTTTTTGTGGGAGCAGAGTGGTATTCTTGATCTTATTTTTAATTCTTTTTTGCTTTTTAAACGGGCTGACCTGAAACTACCAAAATGTCTGAAATATCGTAACTTCCGGTTCCTCTTTGGACGCTTTTTCCTCTTCTGGGGTCATGAGTCTGTACTCTGGTTAACCCTTTACATACCTTATGCTCGAGCTCATTACAATGGATAAGATTATTAATTTGGTTTCCTGGAACACAAGTGGTTTAAACCACCCAATTAAATGGAAGAAAGTTTTTAAAGTATTCCAGAGGATGAATGCTCATATTATTTTTGTACAAGAAACTCATGTCCGGAAAGAGGATAATCAGCGTTTTTTTAGATTCTGGAAGGGAAAAAGGTACCACTCAAATTCACAGGCTAAAATAAAAGGCGTTTCTATTTTTATAGATCCACCAATTTCATTTCTGCACTATGAGACGATTTCAGATCCGAATGGCAGATTTTTGTTAATTACTGGTTTGTTATTTAACAAAAAAGTTGTTATGCTTAATGTTTATGCCCCAAATGTTGACTGTCCTGATTTTTTTAAGAATCTCTTCACATCTCTTCCTAACTTAAATGACTAAATGTTGATTATGGGTGGAGATTTCAATTGTTGTTTAAATCCTTTGATGGATAGATCCAAGTCCAATCAAGTACTTCCGAACAAATCGGCTACCCTTATTAACTCTTTTATGACCGACTCTGGAATCTCAGAAATTTGGAGGTTCTTACATCCAAATGAGAAAGAGTTCTCATTTTTTTCACATGTATATCAGCACTATTCAAGAATTGACTTTTTTTTTTAAATCGACTCTCGACTAATTCTTCTTGTTACTGGTTGCGAATATGATTCTATTGCTGTTTCTGACCATGCACTGTTGAAATTATTTATTAACTTAAGGGATACACTTACTAATTCTAGACAATGGCGATTTAATACCACTTTGCTTCAAGACTCAGATTTTGGCAGGTTTATTGAGGAACAGATTAATGTTTTCTTTACAATGAATTCTACAGAGGATATTTCCAGTGGGACATTATGGGATACTTTTAAAGCATATATTCACGAACAAATCATTTCATATACTGCTGGATTAAAAAAGTGAACTAATAATGAAATATTTAAACTGGTTGACAAGATTAAAGAAGTTGACAAGAAATATTCTATAGCCCCTAATCAGGAACTTTACAAACAGAGAGTTGAACTTCGAATGGAACATAATGTCTTATTACCATCTTCGATTGAAAGTCAATTAATCAAAACTAACAGTCAATTCTATACACATGGTGACAAAACTGGGAAACTATTGGCTGATCAATTGAAAATCAGCCTTGGTTAAACGACAGATTCTTAAAATTCGTAAACAAGATGGCACTTTGACAGTTGACCAAGATGAGATTAATAAATCCTTTCAAGAATTTTATACCTCCTTATATCAATCAGAATTTCCTGATGACTTTACTACAATGCATGAATTTTTTAAGAAATTGAATATTCCAAAATTATCATCTAATGAATGTTCAAAACTAGATGTACCTATTACAGTAGAGGAAATAAAGAACGCTATTTTTTTGGTGAACTCAGGTAAAGCACCTGGCCCAGACGGATATACAGTAGAATTTTTAACATTTTTCTCTACTACACTGACTCCTTGGCTATGTAGAGTTTTTAGGGATGCAGCATCCATAGGTAAATTACCACAATCTTTTTATCGAGCTTCTATTTCCCTAATTCTTAAAAAAGATAAGGATCCTACTGAATATGCATCTTATAGGCCTATATCTTTACTGAATGTGGATTCTAAGATTTTTTCTAAAATACTGGAAATGAGATTGGAGAATGTATTACCTCAAATTATTTCTGCTGATCAGACTGGATTTATTAAAAATCGTTAATCTTCTTTTAATATTAGATTAATGAATATTGTTCATACGCCTTCACCCAGAATTCCAGAATGTGTTATTTCATTGGACGCTGAGAAAGCTTTTAACAGAGTTGAATGGACATATTTATTTAACACCCTTGAGAAATTTAATTTTAGTTCGATATTTGTATCTCGGATTAAACTGATATATCTCACCCCTTTGGCTTTGGTATTTACTAATAATCAAAGATCCCCTCTTTTTCATCTACTCCGTGGTACTAGGCAGGGTTGTCCTCTTAGTCCACTACTATTTGATATTGCTTTGGAACCACTAACCTAACCTAGGTTCAGGAGCTTGAAGACTCGTATGGCCAGATTTGGGAACAGCTTCTTTCCAACTGTGATAAGACTGCTGAAAGGATCCTGACCTGGATCTGGGCCGTACCAGCCAAATATCCGACCTGCCTCTCGGTTTTTTTGCACTACCTTACTTCCCATTTTCCTATTTTCTATTTATAAGCTAAAATTTAAATTTTTAATATTTACTAATTTTAACTATTTTAATATTTTTAATATTTAATATTTGTAATCCAGGGAGTGTGAAGCGCAGAATCAAATATCGCTGTGATGATTGTACGTTCTAGTACCAATTGTTTGGCGACAATAAAGTATAAAGTATTAAAGTAGCTTTTGCTATTCGTGACTCCCCTAATATATTTGGCGTTACCCGTGGAAATGAGACTCATAAATTATCACTATGCAGATGATCTACTACTATATATTTCTAACCCAGGAAAATCTATTCTGGCAGTATTAACTTTGCTTGCTCAGTTTAGTAGTTTTTCTGGTTATAAACTGGATCTAGGTAAGAGTGAACTTTTTCCTTAAACATGCAGGTTCCCATTTATAGAAATTCTCCATTTAGAGTGACTACTGACTATTTTACTTATCTAGGAGTTAAAATTACTAAGAGACATAAGGATCTATTCAATTTCAACCTTTTACCATTAATTAATCAGGTTAAACAACTGATTACTAAGTGGTCTCCATTGTCTCTATCATTGATTGGCCAAATCAACGCTATTAGAATGATTATTTTACCTAAATTTTTATATTTATTTCAAACGATACCAATTTTTGTTCCTAAATCCTTTTTCGATACTATTGATTCTAAAATTTCCCCTTATATATGGCAAAACAAAAATCCCAGATTAAGTAAAAAAAATACTTACAGAAATCCAAGAAAGAGGGTGGTTTGGCATTGCCTAACCTAAGATTTTATTATTGGGCAATTAGTATTCGATATTTAATATTTTGGACGCAAGATTGGAATATAACTCCAAGCCCACATTGGGTAAACCTTGAAGGCCACTCTGTACAGGGGTTTTCTTTAGCTTCCATTTTAGGAACTTCACTTCCTTTTGTACTATCTAAATTGAATAAACAAATGTTTAACCCTATAGTTAAACATACATTGCGAATATGGTTTCAATTTCGTAATTTTTTTGGCCTGAATGAATTTATGTTATCAAATCTTATTATATCTAATTTCTTTTTTCAACCCTTGGTTATGGACCAAGCCTTTTTGATATGGAAAACGAAAGGTATAATATGCTTTTGTGACTTATTTCTGGATAATTGTTTTATGTCTTTTGAGCAGTTATCTAAGAAATTTGATTTGCCTAGATCCCATTTTTTTTAGATAATTACAAATAAGAAATTTTAAAAATACTACGTTGCCTACCTTTCCGACTTCAAAACCTACTGATATTATTGATCAAATTTTAGGTTTAAATCCTTTTCAGAAGGGATTAATAGCAATTATCTATGATATAATTATGAAATTACAGCCAGGTATATCTGATAAAATTAAAAATGAATGGGAAAGGGAACTTCAACTTTGTATACCTATAGAGAAATGGGATAAAATTTTTCAATTAGTTAGTACTTCTTCTATATGTGTGAAACATACATTAATACAATTTAAAGTAGTACATAGAGACCATATGTCGAAAGATAAATTAGCCTGTTTTTATTCCCATATAAACCCTCTTTTTGATAGATGTCACTCTGAGGTGGCTTCTTTAACTCATATGTTTTGGTCCTGTCCTCTTTTGGAAAAATATTGGAAAGATATTTTTGATATTATTTAAACAGTTCTATGTTTTGATTTAAAACCCCGTCCTATTACGGCAACTTTTGGATTGCCAATGGTTTTGTCTTCTTCAGCCTGTTGGATGATAGCATTTGCTACTTTAATGGCTAGAAGATCTATTTTGTTGAACTGGAAGGAAACCAATCCTTCTGTTACATTCCAATGGTTTTCTCAAACTATATTAAGTTTAAATTTAAAAAAAATTAGAAGTGCTATTTTTGATCCTTCGGTTAAATTTGAAGAAACTTGGAAACCTTTTATGCAACATTTTCATATGATATAATTTGACCTTTCCGAATCTTTTTTTTTATTAACTTAAATTACACGAATAGAGGAGCGGCGTTGACGACATTACTGAACGTGTCTGATTCAAGACATTGGTCTAGCCTTGTTTTGTTCTGTTTCTTTTTGGGTTTTTTTTTCTTTTTCTTTTGGGGGTTTTTCTTTGTTTATATATTTTTTTTCTTTTTATTTCTTTTTTTTTCTTTATGACTAATTTCATTATGAGTTTGGAAGTCTATTATACCTATGTTACTTAAAATCCTTTTTGTATATGCTTATTAAGACTATTCCAATCTCTTTGTATCAACTTTGTTACCACGTTTATAATCCTGAAAATTAATAAAAAGATTTAAAAAGAAAGAAAGAGGGGTCAGAGGAGGAAGAACAGAGAAGGCTGGGGGGGATGAGAAGTGGGGAGAGGTGTAAGGAGGGAGAATATTGCAAGTCAGTCTTGCAAACAACGTGGCTTGGTGAAAAGAACTGACAGTAATTAGCATCAAATGCTGGGATGGTGGTCGGGCTACCTCGCCATGCAACTCCTCCCCCCCATCCCCCATCAATCTTGTTCTCACCTGACATCCATGACAACATTACTAGCAAATGTCACATCATAGTGATTAAACAAATAAGCCACTGGTAATACTTCTGACAACATTAGACTGGAGAAGTTAATATTCACTGTGGCTGTAATGTAGATACATACCTGTTTGTACAGGTTTATCATAAGGATATGTGGCAAGGAGAGAGCCACCATCTAAAACAACGGACAGTGTAAACCCTTGGTTGAGGATCAGGTTCTTGATAATATCCCTGGTCTCAGGCTGCATTTTTGCTAATTGCTCTGATGAGTTCCCTGGTAAAACACAAGGTACCGTTTATTGTATTTACCATCTGGTCTTCAAGAACTGCTCTCGAGCAAAACTCATTCTTTCTATTCAGCTTACAAAAAACATGAAGAAGATTGATACTAGCATTCTGAGAATGTGAAAACTACATTTATCATTCAATTGACACACTTATCACTTAATTTTAAATTAGTCAAATTATGATTACGTTTAACTAGCCAAATTATGACTGATTTCTGGCATTAAACCCCCATGATTATAAAATGACCCCAGAAATGTGCTTTTGGATGATATGGAGCAAGTTTATTGCTCAAAATTATTTGTGGCCAAAATAAATATTTAATTAAATCCTTTTACTGGATATACTGTAAACACCAATTGTAAATCCATCTTTTATATCTTCCTGTCCATTTTAGCACAATAATAAGGTTAAATTCATGCTTATGTATACAAGGGGTGATTGATAAGTTCATGGCCTAAGGTAGAAGGAGGCAATTTTAGAAAACCTAGCACATTTATTTTTCAACATAGTCCCCTTCTACATGTACACGCTTAGTCCAGCGGTCGTGGAGCATACGGATCCCTTCTTTGTAGGAGTGGTCCACAGCCGGGGTGATTGGTAAGTTCGTGGCCTGAAGTAGAAGGAGTTAAGTTATTAACTTCAAACTTTCTGCATCATCACTCAAAGAGTTGAACTGCACGTGCATGTAACGACAGCGTCTTGAACCTCCAGGTGGTCTACAGCAGGGGTGATTGATAAGTTCGTAGCCTAAGCTAGAAGGAGATGAGTTATACAGCTCTCGTTACATGCAGATGTACTTCAACTGAGTGAAAATGCAGAAAGTTTGAAGTCAATAACTCATCTCCTTCTAGCTTAGGCCACAAACTTATCAATCACCCCTGCTGTGGACCACTTTCTGGAGATCCAAGACGCCGACTTGTACAAAGAAGGGATCCGTGTGCTCCACGACTGCTGGACTAAGCGTGTAAATGTAGGAAAAATAAATGTGCTAGGTTTTCTAAAACTAACTCCTTCTACCTTAGGTCACGAACTTATCAATCACGCTTCGTATTGTTGAAACAATAGAAGTCAGGACAGAGTGGGTTTCAACACAGGCCCAAGATGAATTAACCAGAATAGCACAGATATGAACTATGCTCCCAATGCACATTTCTGCTTTCAAATATAAATAATTAAAATGAAAACTTCTGGAGCATGGACATTTTAATGACAGGGCTCTAGATCGGCAATTCAAATTGAACTTAATTGTTCTAATAGGTTACCTGTAAAATCACTGTCGAGATCTTTGCCATGTACGTTAGTTTGCCCAACTCTGGACGTACACTGTCCCTCTTGTGCAATTTCTCTTCCATCAGGATTCACTGATGGTACAATCACAATCTTTGTTTCCTTAATCAACTGGGGGTAAAAAGAAAGTTTAAATTTAGTTTTCAATTCAAGGTTTGCTCTCTAACAATTAAGTACAAAGCTTAAAGTATGCAGCAGGGTAACATAGTGGCTAGTGTAACACAATTACAGCACCAATGACCTGGGTTCAATTCCACCACTGTAAGGAGTCTATATGTTCTTCACATGGTCATCTCTGGGTGCTCTGGTTTCCTCTCATTCCAAACATGTATGGCTTAATGGGTTAATTGGTCACATGAATGTAATTGGGATGGAAGGGCCTGTTATTATGCTGTATCTCTAAATAAATAAATATCAACTGCGGAGACACATAGGGCCGTGATGACATCAACTGTTTACTTCCCTTCATAGATATTGCCCGACTTGCTGTGTGTGTGTTGTTCATGATCAACTGCAGTTCTTAATTACCTAGAGTACTTACACAGGGGTTGCATTCATAAAGGAAATCTGAAAATGTGAAAGAATTAAGTTGTAAACCTAATTTATCCATCCAAATTTTCAGCACCTCAGAGTTCTTGTTTCAGAATCAGATTTATTATCACCGGCAAGTATGAAATTTCTTCACTTAGCAGCAGCAGTACAATGCAATACATGATAATATAGAAAGAAAAAATAAATAAAATCAATTACAGTTTCTATACATGTATATTGAATAGATTAAAAATAGTGCAAAAACAGAAATAATATACAAACGTTTGTATATTAAAAGAAAATGAGGTTGTGTTCATGGGTTCAATGTCCATTTAGGAATCAGATGGTAGAGGGGAAGAAGTTGTTCCTGAATAGCGGAGTGTGCCAAGAAGTCCCTGTCAAGACTTGGAAAGGGAATCCAAATGTGAACTTTTGAACTCTTTATGGATATGTTTACATTGGCTGCTTCCATGTTTTAAAACTCAATGTGCCAAGAATTTCAAACTTGCTGATTTAAAAGAATAGAAATAAATATGCACAAACAGCTACCAGGTATTGCAATTTTAAGGATATTAACAATAAATGATTTATTAGATATTTATATGCTACTTCCAATTTATAGAATGGTCTTGACATTAATATTCTACTGGGAACAGGCAGCATTGCAGATGTGGCAAAAGATTCCATATCACAAGATATGCCAATATTTTGTGATCTAACCACATCCTGCATAGATATCAGAATTTGAGTAATAGTCTTCAACAAATTTGGCTAGAGGGAGCAAATGGTTATGCATATTCCAATACTATAGAAAGGATACAGAATTGAAATTTTCGTATTGTAGGAAATTCACTAGCCAATGTCCATTAATTGCTTTAACAAGATGGACCATTTTAAAGGAAAAAATGCACTACAGGATGAAATCCACAATTCAATTTGAAGCTCCTTGAACTTTACAGAAGTACGTCAATTCTGTGCCTGTGCTTGTTCTCAGGGTTATAACAATGTGATGCTCAATATTTTAACTCTTAAAAACAAAGAACTTACGTTAACTTTTGTATTAGATCTTCAATTACTAAACTAGTCCATATGAGCTCAGTGAATTGGGAAAATGGGTGAGCTAGTTATTAGCTCTTTAGTACTTGATTATCAATTGTATGCAAGTGCATTGAAATTGTAGGACAATGTGTCACCTTTAATACCAATATTGCCAAAATAACTGACATTTGATAATTCTACGTTGACATGGTTTCTAACCACAGGATCCACCGGATCTGTTGTTCAGTCTCATCTCCCTGCAGTTTTTAAATGAGGAAATATGAAGCATTTTTCCTTTAAAATGGTCCATCTTGTTAAAGCAATTAATGGACATTGGCTAGTAATTTTCACTGAATAATATGCACTTAAAATATTAACGATGCTCAATTGCAAGAGAAAAGTGCAGCTAAAGGAAAGCCTTTGCAATTGAAATTTGAATACAAGAACAATGGCAAAACATTACCTGTGTAACAGCTTGGTTTTTCCCAAAAAGAATACAAAGGAACTCTGCAAAAGCCAGAAGCAGCTCTGTCCCAACAGGTGCATTGCCATGAACTCCAGCAATAAACTTAATTTTCGGTTCTGCATGTTCCTTTATTCCAGGTTTATCTGATATTTCCAGGGCCCAAATATGGCGAACCTCTACACTCTGGCCCAAACTTTATCACAATGTAAAAGAAAACAAAAATGTTAAGTCCAGTTTGCCCTTAGTCCATGTGTCCAATATTGAACCTTCCCTTGAATTAGACAATGAAGTGGGAAGTGGACATATTATTAATAGCATAGTTAAAAACAAACATTTCTAGAAGATTAATACCAATTTTCTATAAAATTAAATGGAGCACAGGTAATTATTGAACAGAAGCTTATACTTCAAAAAAAGCGGCTCAGTATGACTTAGATTTTAAAAGAATCATATTGATTGGTCCAGACTGACACAAATTTCTCCAAATATTTCCATTTAGTTGTGCAATTACAAGCATCAGTTTCTGAGTGCTATTCTTCATATGATAGAAAAGTATTAATTTATCAATGCAAACACGAGGAAATCGGCAGATGCTGGAATTTCAAGCAACACACATCAAAGTTGCTGGTGAACGCAGCAGGCCAGACAGCATCTCTAGGAAGAGGCACAGTCGACGTTTTGGGCCGAGACCCTTCGTCAGGACTAACTGAAAGAAGAGCTAGTAAGAGATTTGAAAGTGGGAGGGGGACGGGGAGATCCTAAATTATAGGAGAAGACAGGAGGGGGAGGGATGGAGCCAAGAGCTGGACAGTTGATTGGCAAAAGGGATATGAGAGGATCATGGAACAGGAGGCCTAGGGAGAAAGAAAGGGGGAGGGAGGGAAGCCCAGAGGATGGGCAAGGGGTATAGTGAGAGGATAGTGAGAGGGACAGAGGGAGAAAAAGGAGAGAGAGAAAAAGAATGTGTGTATATAAATAAATGAATAATGGATGGGGTACGAGGGGCATTAGCGGAAGTTTGAGAAGTCAATGTTCATGCCATCAGGTTGGAGGCTACCCAGATGGATTATAAGGTGTTGCTCCTCCAACCTGAGTGTGGCTTCATCTTTACAGTAGAGGAGGCCGTGGATAGACATATCAGAATGGGAATGGGAGGTGGAATTAAAATGTGTGGCCACTGGGAGATCCTGCTTTCTCTGGCGGACAGAGTGTAGGTGTTCAGCGAAACGATCTCCCAGTCTGCATCAGGTCTCGCCAATATATAGAAGGCTGCATCAGGAGCACCGGACGCAGTATATCACCCCAGCCAACTCACAGGTGAAGTGTCGCCTCACCTGGAAGGACTGTCTGGGGCCCTGAATGGTTGTGAGAGAGGAAGAGTAAGGGCATGTGTAGCACTTGTTCCGTTTACAAGGATAAGTGCCAGGAGGGAGATCAGTGGGGAGGGATGAGGGGGGGAATGAATGGACAAGGGAATGGACAAAACTGCTTTACCTAATCAGTATCGTAAAACAGACAATCCCTCCACAAAGTAAACTTAATATAGTGCTTTCTCTTAGAAGCTATTTTTATTGAATATACTGTACAGGAACAGGCCATGCAACCAAGCAAACCATATTGGTGCTATGCTCCATGCAAGACTCTGACTACTGTACATCTTTTGCCCATTTCATGTCTTTAATTTTGCCGCCTGATTAATATATTCATGTAATTCACTTCCACTACTCTCTGCAGTGACTTAGCTCTCCACCACAAGTGCAAATTTCTTTACCATTCTTATTAAATTTTTAAAAAATGAGAGAAAAAGAACCCAGTTTGCTCGTTCTTCCTGGAACAGTTCCAGCACTGTCCTGGTAAACCACTGTTAAACATATTCCAGTGGATCTACATACTTTCTACCTAACATGGAGATCAGAACATGATTCTCCCATGCAGTCAGAAATAACAGCAGTTTCAATACCTGTTTCAAAGATTCAATGCCTTTGTACATTCACACTGCAAAATTTAGCCATTAGTGTTTTATTATGAATCTTTAAAGTCACAATATCTATTCTTAGGAATATATTTGGGTCCAATTTCATTTTCAAATGCCAATCACTCTCAGCCTCCCTAATACATTTTGACAGGATGAAGAATAATCGATGTCAGAGAGATAATTAAAGGATCCACACAGCACGCTTGAGTGCTTGCTGGGGAGCGCTGATGCTTTTATTTGGCTGGTGGGGGGGGATCATTGCTTTGCTGCTGCTTATGCGTGGTGGGGGCTGAGGGGGGCTTTGGGGTTCTAACATTTACCTGTCATTCATTCTTTGGGGCACGCCTCTGTTTTCGTGGATGGTCGCGAAGAATAAGTATTTCAGGATGTATATTGTATACATTTCTCTGACATTAAATGTATTTTTGAAACCTTTGAGCTAGTATCAACTAATCAAATAATAATTCTCAAAAGGATTTGCAGATTACCGATTCCAATCTCAAAGAATTACAAGAGAATTATTTGTGATTTTTAGAACATATGGTGCTAAATAGGTTAAAGGCAGATGATTAACTAACAAGTGGAAAATAAAACTCATGCAAACTCCTAATAAGTAACGAATAAAAGCTTCTAATAAGTAATGAATAAATGGCTAACAGTGTTACAGTAGCACCATAGGTATATGCTCACTTGTAACACATGGCCATTTAACCCACTGATCAATGCTGGCTAACAGATCAATTCTATCAATCTATCTCCTTTCTCTCTGCAATTTTGTATCTTCTTTCATGTGCCCATCAACAGCTCACTGCATTTTTTTTGCAACTTAAAAAATTATAAATGCAAATAAATACTCTACAAAATTAGGTGTTGTTAACAAATTATATTTCAACTGAAATTTATTGCAGATCCTTAAAAGCCTTAGATTAACGTGATTCACGGCCCAGTAGAAGACACTTGAGCTTGAAGTGCCCTCGCTGTCATTCTTTTGCAATACAGAACTTTGTAAGTAGTGTTAAGCAGGATGTTCCAGAAAGAAAAAAATGCAATACTTACCTGGTCAATTTCGTAATTGCTGGATAGTTGCTATGTAGCCCACAAAGAGCTTCAGACAAGTCTTTATAGTCATGGTAACGGTAGAGATTAAGGTCAACAGATGCAGACAAAATCAGGTCATGCAATCCATTTTCTGAGGACAAACTCTTTATAAGTTTTTCAAATTCCTGCCCTGGGTTTGCTGAGGACTTGATCAGCACTTTGTCAAGGCTGCTGTCATGGCCATCAGCAACACGTGAAAGGGTGAAATTGACTTCGACTGCTTCTCCCACAACTGTCACATTCTTAGTCATTGGGACATACCTGCCAAGAATAAGGCCACAATTATTAATACATTACAGAATTGGATTCAATTTTTTGTACGACTCATGTGAGAAATTTGCTAATCAACTCTTGGGCTCAAACACATTTAATCTCTTCAAGATTTGCCATTGTAAGAAAACATGAGCGTTACTTACTATGAACCATTTTTCTTTACGTACATTTAATATTTGCAAATTACAAATTTAATTAACCTAAAGCATGGACAGCACCTTAAAAATGAACACTTCCTTGCAACATGTTTGGTTGTGTTTTATAGTATACTGATGTCCCCAGCAGAAAAGCCCTTCGACAATTTTTAATTCACTGTAACATAACGTTCTCTTCCACATTCTGTAAATACTAAACACCATTCCTATAAATTCTAGCTCAGAAATACAACTGTAAAAATCATATGCCTAGTTGTAATTATCTTTTACTCACTTAAGAAAATAATTCAAAAATACATTTCAGCATCTTGATCTAGAACCTCCTCCCAGTGACAAGCTTTCTAGGCTCATTGCTGATTTGTGCTCAGCAATCAATTTATGTTCACAATCAACGCATTCCTTAATGGATAGGATCAATATAGTGGCAGGGACTTATAGGACAAAGGCCCATATCATATAGGTAGCGGAGTACAAGAAAGCCCTGTATGCAAAACAGCAGAGAAAAATCTGACAGCTTCTGGCTTGGCTGGCTGTCAGACCTCAGACCAGAATGATTTTGAATGCAGCTCAAATATCAGATATCAAAAGCCTATTAAAAATAAACAAAAAGTAAAACTCAGCAGTTTTAAGCAGAAAGAAACATTTAACTAATTCAATTAAAAACAAGCTCTCTGTTCTCTTGCTCTGGCCCTGCATGAAATGCTGGAGAATTTCTACAGGTTTGCACTACACCGCTGTATTTTGTGAAAAGGCCTTTGAGAGAACAGTCAGGAAAGCTACTGACAAAGAGTAGCCAGAGAGTACTGCATCTCTGTATTTTTGTGCTTGTGCCAAAAACTTAAGTAATTTAGATATGAGTGGTTTATCGCTTCTCACCCTCGAGCTGACACAGTAATTTTGTAGCGACCGGGAACAAGCAGACGCCAGTAATCTCCATCTTTAGCAGACCTCACCGGATGGTTCACTTCAGCAACAATGATTGTAGCATTGAAAATTCCTTTTCCATTAGTGGCATCAATTACAAATCCCTTCACACCTCGATGCACCTGTTAAAATAGTAACCAAAAGCAGAGGCAGAGGAGTAAGAATTCAGGTCAGCTTTCCCTTGAATAGACTGACTTTAGCATCACCATTGTTCCCCTCTCTAAAGGCAGCTAACTCAGCACAAACCGATAAACAAAATCTTGCTGGTATTGCTAATCTCACATCAAGAATTTCACTAGCTACTCTGTAGCACAGCTGTGGTCACAACAGTGATGGAGCCCAAGGAATTTCTTTTAAACCCCAGAGAGAACAAGAAATGTTCGTCCAGTGCTACAAAAATTATAACACCGAGTCCATCCTGTCTCCCAACAGAGCAATCCCACTCAGTCCCATTCCCACTGCAGTAATTTGCAGTAGACAATTTACATACAACACATGCTTGACACTTGGGAGGAAGCTGAAGAATCTTTCGGAAATCCATGCACTCACAAGGGGAATGAGCAAATCACACAGATGCCACTTGTGTCGATGGTATACTGGCATCTGCATCCAGACTTCAGGGTGAGAGGCCCCGGGTTCGAATCCGGCTGGTTCCTTGCACGAGTTCCACCTGTGCTCGGTTCAGCATCGCTCTAGCAAACTCAGCCTCGTAAAACAGCTAAGATATGGCAAGGTTGCCAGCCGCTATGCCCAACTGCACAGGGAGGAACTTTACACATAAGAAAGCAGGGTGGTACATGCAGCTCTGATGTTGTGAAGCAGCAGTGCTAACTGCTGTGCCACTGTGTCGCATAAATTTCAATGCCCCTCATAGGTTTTAATCGAACCAAAATACTCCATCAATACAACCAAATAGCACCTAATAGTGCAGACACTCAGTGTTTACAACATTAATGGAAATAATCACTTTTTGGGATGTTCTGATAACTACTTTATCTATATCATTGGTTATTTTGATTTCTAGCATTGCCTGTATTTTTATTCAATCCTATGCACTTCTTATATTAGATCACTGCTCTCCCTTCTGTCCATTTAAGTTCTTCTTTCCTCTTCCTTTGGTAGTTTGACTCAACAGGAGCAGGAGCAAGCCACTTAAGACTGCTCCACCATTCAATCAGATAATGGCTTATTCTAACTTGGACTCAGTACCAGCTTCCCATCCTCCTTCCCCACTCTCCCCCTAACACCCCTTAACTCTCTAGTAGTTCAGATGTCTCGCCAGCATGATGAAAAGTTGAATGAAAACTTTTTTTTAACCTTTATATTCATGCTCCTTAAAATTAATTAGGTTTTCGATTTATTTGCAGCACCTGCATGGCAAGATTGTTTCTCAGAAGCATCATGTTCTGCAACATTTGTAGTCTCACTCTTGGTGAATTATAAGTTGCTTTTTGCACTCTTCCAGAAGGATTTTTCCCCATCCTTTTCAGCCTCTCGGTGCTCTCATATTCTGCTAACACGCCCCTCTTGATATGATCTGCAAGTTTGGCTATAGGACACTTGGTCCCTTCGTCCAAGTCATTAATGTGGAATGTAAATAGTTAAGACCCCAGCAATAATCCCTGGCACCCTACTAGTTGCTGATTGCCAATCTGAAAGTGACCCACATGCCCTGACTTTGTCTTCCGCTAGTTAAGGATTTTTTATACCTCAATACTGGATTCCAGCATTTTCCCCAAAGCCAGATGGTAAACAAGTTGTCCAAAAAGCCTGAAGTATTAACTCTGATTCCACTTCAGAATTACATTTATCATTGGCTTACATAACATGAAATATGTTGTCTTGCAGCAGTGCAAAGATGTACAGTAAAATATAAATAACAAAAAGTGTTGTGCCTAATCTAGTATTTTCTGTATTATGTTAGTTAACCTGCTTATAGTTTCCTGCTTTCCAGTTCCCTCCTTCCTTGCAGATTGGTATTACGTTTGTGATTTTCCAATCTACTAGGATTTCTGCTTGGAGAAGATTTTGATAAGCTACACATAGTGCATCCACCATCTCTGCAGCCACTCCCTTTCATTCCTTCAGATACTTACAACGTACCAATCCTTTAAATATTCTTATAACTCTCGCCTCAGGGAGGGGTGCAACAAAATTTTAGTAAATGGTTACACAACGGGGCAATATGAATGTTTAATGACCCATTCTGATTTACCCCTGATCCAAGGAAGCAATTAGGAATTAACTACACTATTATGTCTGTATTGATAGCAGATCACAAACAGGCCAGATAATAGCAGATTTCCTTTCCTGAGAGACAGTGTGACATCACAGTCTTGCTTTAAGGAAACAAAGGAATGAAAAGCTTCTGCCTGATGCAAGATTCAACCTACTTGTTTTATAAACTGTAGAAGAGACCTCTTATTTTGCTTCCAATATTTCGGGAGATCTTCAGCGAAGGGGAATTTAAAACAGCCCAATTCAATAGTAACTTCAAAGCAATTTGTATGAAGATAATTCCAGTCCTGCATACCACCTGTGGAACAAGGATTTATATTTTAGCGGTTTCAGAACAGCAATCTAATATAGAAACAAAATTAGGGACAACCACCAAGGTTAAAACAAAAAAATAACACAATAGACAACCTCACCATTTTACTGGAAAAATGCAATTACATAATTCTAATTTCTTATACAAACAACAGGAATTCTGCCGATGCTGGAAATTCAAGCAACACACATCAAAGTTGCTGGTGAACGCAGCAGGCCAGGCAGCATCTCTAAGACGAGGTACAGTCGACGTTTCAGGCCGAGACCCTTCGTCAAGACTAACTGAAGGAAGAGTTAGTAAGAGATTTGAAAGTGGGAGGAGGAGGGGGAAGATCCAAAATGATAGGAGAAGACAGGAGGGGGAGGGATGGAGCCAAGAGCTGGACAGGTAATTGGCAAAAGGGATACGAGAGGATCATGGGACAGGAGGTCCAGGGAGAAAGACGGGTGGGGGGGGGGTACCCAGAGGATGGGCAGGGGGTATAGTCAGAGGGACAGAGGGAGAAAAAGGAGAGTGAGAGAAAGAATGTGTGTATAAAAATAAATAACGGATGGGGTACGAGGGGGAGGTGGGGCATTAGTGGAAGTTTGAGAAGTCAATGTTCATGCCATCAGGTTGGAGGCTACCCAGATGGAATACAAGGTGTTGTTCCTCCAACCTGAGTGTGGCTTCATCTTTACAGTAGAGGAGGCTCTGGATAGACATGTCAGAATGGGATGTGAATTAAAATGTGTGCCTACTGGGAGATCCTGCTTTCTCTGGCGGACAGAGCGTAGGTGTTCAGCAAAGCGGTCTCCCAGTCTGCGTCAGGTCTTGCCTATAGAAGGCCACATCGGGAGCACCGGACGCAGTATATCACCCCAGCCGACTCACAGGTGAAGTGTCGCCTCACCTGGAAGGACTGTCTAGGGCTCTGAATGGTGGTAAGGGAGGAAGTGTAAGGGCATGTGTAGCACTTGTTCCGCTTACAAGGATAAGTGCCAGAAGGGAGATCAGTGGGGAGGGATGGGGGGGACGAATGGACAAGGGAGTCGCGTAGGGAGCGATCCCTGCGGAAAGCGGGGGGGGGGGGAGAGGGAAAGATGTGCTTAGTGGTGGGATCCTGTTGGAGGTGGCAGAAGTTATAGAGAATAATATGTTGGACCCGGAGGCTGGTGGGGTGGTAGGTGAGGACCAGGGGAACCCTATTCCTAGTGGGGTGGTGGGAGGACGGAGTGAGAGCAGATGTGCGTGAAATGGGGGAGATGCGTTTGAGAGTAGAGTTGATACTGGAGGAAGGGAAGCCCTTTTCTTTAAAAAAGGAGGACATCTCCCTCGTCCTGGAATGAAAAGCCTCATCCTGAGAGCAGATGCGGCGGAGACGGAGGAATTGCGAGAAGGGGATGGCATTTTTGCAAGAGACGGGGTGAGAAGAGGAATAATCCAGATAGCTGTGAGAGTCAGTAGGCTTATAGTAGACATCAGTGGATAAGCTGTCTCCAGAGATAGAGACAGAAAGATCTGGAAAGGGGAAGGAGGTGTCGGAAATGGACCAGGTAAACTTGAGGGCAGGGTGAAAGTTGGAGGCAAAGTTAATGAAGTCAATGAGCTCAGCATGTGTGCAGGAAGCAGCGCCAATGCAGTCGTCGATGTAGCGAAGGAAAAGTGGGGGACAGATACCAGAATAGGCACGGAACATAGATTGTTCCACAAACCCAACAAAAAGGCAGGCATAGCTAGGACCCATACGGGTGCCCATAGCTACACCTTTAGTTTGGAGGAAGTGGGAGGAGCCAAAGGAGAAATTATTAAGAGTAAGGACTAATTCCGCTAGACGGAGCAGAGTGGTGGTAGAGGGGAACTGATTAGGTCTGGAATCCAAAAAGAAGTGGAGAGCCTCAAGACCTTCCTGATGGGGGATGGAAGTATATAGGGACTGGACATCCATGGTGAAAATAAAGCGGTGGGGGCCAGGGAACTTAAAATCATGGAAAAGTTTAAGAGCGTGAGAAGTGTCATGAACATAGGTAGGGAAGGATTGAACAAGGGGGGATAAAACCGTGTCGAGGTATGCAAAAACGAGTTTGGTGGGGCAGGAGCAAGCTGAGACAATAGGTCTGCCAGGACAGGCAAGTTTGTGGATCTTGGGTAGGAGGTAGAAACGGGAAGTGCGGGGTGTGGGAACTACAAGGTTGGTAGCAGTAGGTGCAATACAGTTTGGGATTATGAAGTTTAAACTACTGCACTCCTGGAAAATTTGTGGAGATGAATGAGACTGATTTCAGAGGATATATGCATATTAACTACCTGGATCTACCTTGCTATCTATATAATAATGTGAGTGCAAACAAACTGCATAGAAACTATCACATTCCTCTGAGTGATCCAAAGGCATTCCACATGCTGTAGTTTCCTCCAGATTAAATTATATAGGGCTGCATTATTTGCACAATTCAGTTAGCATCTAATTGACAACAGACAAAGCTGGTCATGGAACAATTATCACTAATTAAAATAAATTGTGACTTCCATTTATTAAACCTTATTGTCCTGAATAAACTACACCATGAAGATTAATAAAATGGTAATAACCATGTCTTGTGATGGCTTTATAGCCACCAACTGCAAACTCACTAAATCATACACAAAAAGTAGTTAGACAACTTTTAATTAGTCCCGCAGCTGTCCAGTATTTAGTCATCAGATTTCCCTAGGGCAAAACCTTCAAATAATTGAAATGCAAAACATGCACATCAACAGTTTGGGAGTAGGTCCTTCACTAAGATATTGTGGTGGCAGGATCTGCCTTGGGCACTTAGATTATTGGTGATAAGCAATTAAGAAAATTGCCAATATTGTTCTGTAAACACGTTACAGGAATTTACTCAGCTCAGGTTCCAACTTGTATGTCAATAGCTAGAACAAAGACCATTACTTACTTGTCACATTTTATCATGATACTGGAAGAACTATTTGAGTTGACCTGAGATCCGTTACCCAATTGCTCTCTCTCCTATGCACCTATCCTGATATGCCCAAGGTACATCAATTTCAGTAATCTACTGCAGCCAAACTATCAGTCAGACAGCATTTATGGATGGGAATACACCACTGGGCCGAGACCCTTCAAGACCTGGCGAAGAGTTTCAGCCCGAAATGTCGACTGTTTATTCCCCTCAATCGATACTACCTGATTTGCTGAATTCTTCCAGTATTTTATGTATATTGCTCAACATTTTCAGCATCTGCAGAATCTTTTGTGTTTATAACCATCAATCAGCATGCTTTTAAGGATATGGGAGGAAGGTGGAATACCAAAAGGGGAATGGCACACAGTCAGAAAGAACATGCCAGCTCCACTAGACTTCAGGTTCAAACCCAGAATACTGGGGGCTGTAAAACTACTTACTCAAACTAAGCTCTAATTTTCTTAAAAAAAAAGGTTGTGAATTCCAGAGTTGTAAAACCTTAAAACACATCTTACCTGGTACATTATACCAATTTGCACCATTTGTGATTCCTCCAGCAAAATATTCATCAGGAAATGTACTTGCACAAGGATGACCTTCATACATTGCACCATTCTCCTAAAAAAAATCAAGTAATTTACTTGGAAGGCCACTCATCATGTGTGCTATTATCTTCCTCAGTGATATTTTCTCAGATTAATCATACCAGCTCAGTTTATTCTATACGTTCTTTGTGCTCCTATTCTACTGATTACAGTGGATTCCGGTTAATGGGATACATTGGGACCTGTACATTTTGACCCAGTTAAGTATCTGCCACAATCAGCCTAAGTTTGATGGAAATAGTTAAAAGTTATTTTAAAAAAAGACAAGCTACCATTTAACTGAGTAGCAAATTATGCACTGAAATGAAATACAGAATAAATTAGAACACTACCAATACTACTACAGTACTATAAAAGTTTTCGTTCCGAATAGTTATCAATGGAGAAATTCATTCAACGTGTTGTCGTGTTCTTTTGATTGACTGTAAATAAACAAAATGGTCACAGACACCTACTGCAGATAATGGACTGCATTCATTACCTTCCTGCATGAAGTCAAAATAAAAAAGATATCAAAAATCCCTGCTTTTTGAATTGGCATCTGTCGCCCCAGATAGATACGTACCACAAGCACACAGAACTGACGCCATTTAAAAACTGTTTGCCACACAAGTGCATGTGACTGACTAGTTCAAACTGTTTGGCAACAACCCCCCGTCCCAATTATATGGCATAGTGCCCAAAATAAGTGAAGGCAATCCCAGCTATTTTCTTGATTGGTTTTTGTTCTTTAAGAGTGGTTCTAAATAAGCTACTGCCCCAATTAATTGATGGCCAAATTAACTAGAATTCATTGTATTTAAATTGCTTTATTTAAAGTACTTCCCTCTTTGTTGTGCCCATAACCAAACTGATAGTTCCATTAGCTTTTGCTGACGCCTGCACCGGTTGCTCAGCTTTAAAAAAATATCTTCTCTATAATTTTTTGAGACAAGTTATATAGTTCTCCATTACTCCTGAATCTTATGGTAAACAGCTTCTCCAGCATTTAACTGCACTGAAGCAGATTCTACTCATCTCCTTGAACTTCAATCCCACGGGTAAATTTAGATTAGTGCTCACTCTAGAATACCTTTCCTTATATATTCTCCAGACCTCACTTACTGCCATAGCACCTCTGATACAGGCAACAGTTTGTAGGTGATTTCATTGCATGTCAGTAATAATAAACTTGATTCTTATTTACATTTTACACTCCCACCACTTCATCTCAAACTTTTGTTTACCCCAATAAGCCCCCCTCTTCTGTTATCATGTCTTTCCCCCTTTCCCTTGTTTTCAGTTAATGGGGGCAGTGGAAGGTAGTTGTGATTGACTGGGGACACAAAAAACAAAATTATTCGGCATACGTCCATAATCTTAATAGCATTACCCTCAAGCCCATGGACTTGACTGTGGGTTGGTGACAGCTTTCTACTTTCCAGACCTGCCCAGGTCACGACATTCATATCCACTCTGCAGACATTGCCCTTCTACTTCCTTCAAACCTCACCCTTTGATTACAATCCTGTCTACACAAAGAGCCAAAATAAGTTGTTTTGGAAAGCTTCACCGCTTTTTACCCCGGCCCCCTCAGACACTCTACACAGAGAAGGGCTCATCAGCGGTCAATTCAAACTTCATCTCAGTTCATCCTCTCTCCCCTATGCATTCTCTCCACTGACTTTTACACACACAAACTTGCGAGCTTATTCATAGGTGGTCCCTCGACAAACACTGCCTCCCATCATTTCATTCACAATTAAGACCATCTCTAACAGTTTTCTTCCTTCCTCCTTTAATCTAATTTTCTTCTGTTTTCCTTAGGAAAAACAGATTCACTTAAAGATATTTAAGACCAGTGAAGTAACTTTAAATACAAAAATAAAGCTATATATTCTACCATAATATTTATTAATAAAGTGAAGCAAAAATCTACATTATGAAAATTTGAAATGCTTCACGTTAAATCAACATCTCCTTTGTATTCATGTTTCTATGTGGACATTTCTTTTGTTGTGAAGTTGTGGACTGAAGCAGTTTTCTTTGATCAATTTCACAAACAAGATAAAATAGCTTTCACTTAACAAGTACTTCCATTATCTCAACAAGCTTAAGAGAACATTAATTGATTTAAATAGTATAATTTATTATTCAAAATTGGAGGGAAGAATTTAATTCAAGAGATAAATAGAGACTATAAATAGCAATTTTATCATAGTAGCAACAATTGCAGCATAGTGGAGAGGCTGTTCATTGTGTGTGGAATTGATGGGGGGGGATAGAGCACGCAGGGAGGAAAATAGTGAGAGAAAATGCAAGAGACAGGTGCAATTCAACAGAGTTTGTGGAAAGTATGAGGTATCAAAAAGTGAATAATTACAATGGAAAAAGAATACAAATGAGTGGGATTTATATGTTCTTGTGCATGAATCAAAGTTAGTAGGCAGGTGTAGCAAGTAGTTCTGAGAGCAATTGCCCTCCATTATAAATGGGATGGAGTTAAGAAATATGGGTTAGAAACATATAGGATGTTAGTGAAGTCATTTCTGGAGTACTGCATACAGTTTTGGGTGCCTTACTTAATAAAGGATACAGCAGCATTAAAGGCAGTCAGAAGGATATTCATCTGACCATTTCCTGGGATGCCCTATCATGCGAAGCAAAAGAGGTCAGATCTGTATTCTTTGGCATTAAGAATAAGTGGTGGTCTTTTCAAAACATTCAAGAAGCTGAAAGGTACATGAGGAGTTGATGTTGAGGTGCTTCCAATAATTAGAAATGGAAGCATGTCGAATGAAAAGACAGGGGGTGACCACTTAAAACTGGGGCACACAGAAATTTATTTTCAGAGGGTAATGAATCTTTGGAATTCTCTACCACAGAGTCATGAAGCCTAGCTCATATAAGTGATAAAAGTACAGGAAGCTATATTTCTGAAAGATTAGGGCTTTGAGGGCTAACTCAAAACTGCAAGTCTTAACTTGAGAGATTAGTATCAGTAAGATTACAACATCATAATGTATGACAAAACATCTAGCACAATTTTTAAAATTCAACACTTAGGAATCAAATTAAAGCTTTGCGTTAATTTAGTAACAGCATTAAATCGAATACCTTGGCAAAAGAAAGTGCCAACTGGCGAAAGACAGCATCA
The DNA here is from genome assembly GCF_963921235.1 of Mobula hypostoma. NCBI lineage: Eukaryota > Metazoa > Chordata > Chondrichthyes > Myliobatiformes > Myliobatidae > Mobula > Mobula hypostoma. The sequence continues at coordinate 19,456,580 of NC_086119.1, read as the reverse complement.
TCTGGTGACTGACTGTATCTTTCTTTGCCATCTGGATCATCATCATAAGGGTAATTCACCACTAGGGAACCTAATAAAGAGCACAGTCACTCATTTTTGAAAGTGTTCTGATATACTGGTGAGATACATGAAAGTATACAACATTGTCACAAGTTTCTTCAAATTTTCTAAGAAAACATGTTCATACATTTGCCTGAATTTTATACAGTAAACTTTTTCTCCTATAGTTGCAGAGAAGTACTGAGTTTGTATTTCGATATAGTAACGCCCTGTACTTTATCTCCATAAACATGCCTAAGCCCCATATCACACGATCTTCTGTAAATTTCAGATTAAGATTCACACGCAACATCATGATTTACAAAAATAACCATATTGGAAATTTCCAACTGATTAAGCATCAATTTACCCTTCACAGAAAAAAGTTCCAAAATTCTGCCAACCTGCTTGCAATAATTCTCTATCATCACTTCTGCAAGGCCTGGCTATTTTTTTCTGCTTAGTTTTCTCAGGTTCCTTAATGTTATTATAGTCAGTGGTGGTAATGGGGATAAACTCCCACTACCTATTAAATGCTCTCAATGGTATGAGCCTCATATAGCCTCTGACAACCAAGTCCAGATCCTGGCCTTCACGTGTGGCTTAACTACTAAGCCCGGAAGAACCGTTTCAACTGACAGGAGAAGGGGCAAAGGCAGGTTACTTGTGCCTTAAATCCAGTTGCTTTGATCAGATGGGGCTCATTAGCTGTGGTTGGCAGCTCATCTAAAAGGTGGAGAACTCTGATATCAGACCTCTGCTACCTTGTGGCTATACCCACACATCAGGAAGGTTTCGGGAGTAAACACCCGAGGAAGAATCCAGGGCTGGAGTCCTTAAGGCAGTCCTACATTGAGTTCAATGCTGATTGGCAACTCCTGGGATGCTGCTGGTACCAAACCATATCGGTCTCTGCCATTCCTTTGGGTTCATCAGATGCGTGGAGAGGGGGTGCTTTCTACATGGGCAACAGCTTGCTCTCCATATCGTACTGCCCAGGCTTGCGCATCTTGATAGCTAGGAAGCAATATTCACGGTCAAACCTGACCAATGGAGGCCTCACTCACTCACTGATAATGGGGTTACATGTGATATTTTCCAATCTGATTTAAACTTCACCAAAATCTTAGGAATTATAGAAAATTAAAACCTGCTCATTAACTCTCATCTCCTTCAAGACTTGGTTGAAAGATACAACATTCTGAGATGTCTTGTCAGGGTAAATGTTGGGTAGATATTTCCACTGGTGGGAGTATCTGGAACTAGGTATTACTGTTAAAAAGGGGTATTTAAGATGGCCTCATTGATTTCTTTCCTAATGCTTAGAAGCTCTTGAGTCTTTCAAATCTTTTCCTCAAAAAGCAGCAAAAGAAAAACCTTAAATATCTTTAAGGGAAGGGTACATAGATTTTTGATTCAGTGATGAAAGATTACCTTAGCGGGCAGTAGGTCGCAATTACACTAACCACATTCTTATAAAATGTCAGACCAGGCTCAAGGGGAAAGTGATCTACTATTGCTCCTAATTCTTGTGCCTGTTGGTGTGCTTTTCCTGTCCCTCCATTTAAGTTAAGGAAAAGATACTGACACTCACTGTCAAGATTCAGATCTCAATGATAGTCATTAAGGCAGGATCCTAACTATTTAAGAGTTAGGACTCAGTTACTTCAACATAGGAAGAAAAGGTGAAAAGATAAATAGTTTTGTTCCGACATTGACTGAAGTTATGCCATTTCATCATCTTACCGATTACTCAAAATGTCCAGTAAATGATAACAAATGAAACCCAACTTGACCCAAGGAGAAGAAGTACCAACCTCCATGTAAATTAGCAGACAATACAAAAGGAATCCTGCTCAACCAATCCATCAAAGCTAATGTCTCAGGCTGTTGCGGGTCAGTGATTTGAAAGAATTGATCCGGAAAGTTGCGATTCAGATCAAAGTTGTTACTGTTGTTTCTACCAACCACACCACTCGCGTCCCCTGAAAACAAAAGCAAGTGTGTATTTTAGAAGCATGCAAGGCATATCACAAGAAACAGGGAAACTTTCACATTATGTATATTGTTAAGTAAAGTTCTCTAAAACATGACACTAATGTAATCTGTAGATCAACAGAACACACTAGCATTTTGGAAAAGGATGACATATAGAAAATGTATTCTTTTGTTTACTGGAAAGACAAATCACTTGGAATCAGCAGAGCACAGACTGTTTTTCAAGAGACCCTTGGAGGTTCAATGCTATCAGATTTTAAGTATAAGATCAAGTCACACGTTTGATCGATGATTTAAGTATTTATATTTTTTGAAAATTCATGTTCTTAAATTCATTCTACTTGGGCACATTCTTGCATAATAATTAGTTGCATAGAAATGCTGAACATAAAGCTTTGTAATGAGGCATTCTAACATTACCTAACATGCATAATACATTCTGCTGAAGAGGGGAAGTTAGAGCAACTCAAATATATAATTGGGGAAGAAACAACCTTTATGACTCAAATCAGAAAGCAGACATTAACAGATCTGTGAACATATGACCTTTTGTCCTCAAGAGGCAGCGTGGTTCTCTGCACTGTATTAATAAATAAAATAATAAATAAGTTTTAACAAACCAAGTATAGAAAAATAAGTGGCTACTGCAGGACATATTTTGGAAACAACCACCAGAACACCAGGAAAAGATTATTTGATTGGTCTCACCCAGGACACATTTTACTGAACATTCTTTCAAAATCTATCGTCTTCTAATTCAATGCTAAAATAATCACCTTCTACTGAAACTTCATATCCGTCAGGATTCATGGAAGGCATGATGTGGATTCTGGTTTTATTCACCAAATCAGTCACTTCAGGATCCAATCCATAATTATTACAGAGGTATTCAATTAGATTCAAGAGAAGTTCACGACCTACTACTTCATTCCCATGCATGTTTCCAATGTATTTGAATTCAGGTTCACCTGGATAGACAGAAATTATTTAACTAAATTCAGTTAATACTTCCTTCTAAAGATCACTGACTCAACATATTACAACATTGATTTTGTAAATTAATGCACAAGCAAATTATGCAATATAGCAATAAAATTGCATGCAAATTTGGCTCCAGGCAAAGAGTGATATTCATCTGTCATCCAAGACATGAGGGTATATCATGCTGGCAAAGAGTTTCAAGTAGGAACTAATGTTTATAGCTAGCACTATCCCAAACACATCAACTAACTGCTAAATGCTGTAGATCCAAAAGAAATGGGCCAAATGACCACAGCATCTTGCACCGCTGTTCACTGAGAACAAGGATTACCCCATGATCCAAAGTCACTTTTCTGCCCTATAATCTTAAACCCCTCAAAATCAAAAACAAAATTATTCTCAGTCTCAAGTATTTTAATGACCAAACCCCAGTCTTTGAAGATTAAGAATCCTAAAAAGATTTGCAGCCTCCCAAGTTATCAAATTTCTCCTCTGACCAACTGACAAGGAATTATGCACTTCAAGATTATAGACTTTCCAGCTTGGAAGGAACATTCTCCACATCACCAATTGCTTTCAAAAACTTACATTAACATCACCTCTCATTCTTCTAAAACTGTTCTGCAGTTGGCAGAGTTTTATTATCTTGTAACCTCCTCACCCCAGGAATCAATCTAGGTTGTATCAGCTCAGTAAAGGTAGAAAGCACTTTCCCATATTCACTTGCAGACACTCTGCACACTCTTTGCAGCTCCCTTCTCCATCTAGTTTTGTATCCACAAGCTGTTAGCATTGCATTGTATTTTCAACCAAGTCACTGGTCTAAGTAATAAATAGCTTAGAACACAGTACTGTAATCATCTTTGAGGCACTACTGGCAAAAGCTGTGCAAACCTGATCTGTTAATCAATCACAACCATACTAACATACTAGTTTCTATTTTAAGTTCTCATTTCATGTACCAAATATTTTTGTTCTATTTTCACTAATGTCTTTTGAAATTTTTATCTGGCTTTCTGGTTATGTTCTTGGAACAAAACTGAACTGGACAAAATTTTCAATCCTGTGTCTTCCACAAAACTCCTCATATCGTGAGCATTTGATATCACAGCTCTACTATTTTCTCCAGTACCCAAAACTCTCAAAGACCATTTCACAAATGTGGAGAACTTTCATCAAAACCATTTATTCCTATAGAAAAATACCAAGTTATGTAAGCTTGAGGGAAAAAAATTATTTTAAGGAGTAACTTCCAATCACAAATGGGACAATAAAATCCTAGCTCTCAAAACAATTAAGACTTGGGAATAGGGGATTACAGAACATTCATTTTCAGCTTTGAAACCTAGATGCACGTCAAGTAGATTTTGTACTATCTTTTTGTAACTATACCCATTTCATGGACGCCTGCATTGTCCGAGATTTCCATGACGTACAAATTCCTTTGCTTCACTGATTTCCCAATGGCATAGAGTCTCGTGATTGTGGGATATTCAGTTGCATATTTTCTCAATAGGATCTCCATATCTATATAATTATGATGTCTGAAGTTCTCAGGCTCAATAGTGTTCGACTGCTGTTCATTTTCCATTTCTGATATGTTTTGTGTCTTGAATTCAGTAGAGCTTGCCACGGTTGGAGTGACAGCCTCGATAGTATGATTAGCTGCAGTTACTAAAGACTGGAGTGTGAAATTAAGCTGTGTGGCTGGACCCTCTAGCACCTCAACATCGAAGACAGTGACGGGGATGTAACTGTGAAGATACAAGAAATGTTCTTTTACAATATATAATTATAAATCTATTATGATTTCATAAAATAGTAACCAAACAACCCTGAAAATTGTGCTGGTTTAAGACCCAATGCAAATTTATTGGATTTCGAGTTCAAACATGTTAATTCACACCAAGTTGCTTGGCTGGTAACTTGATTCAAGTCAATACCAAAGCTGCGCATATTTGAAAGATTAAAAGAAGATAAACAGTGCTCAGTTGATGTTTTGCTCCATGAGATATAAACAGTAACCATGTAGCTTTACAGCATCGTGTGTTCAAAGATAAATTTTATTTTGGAAAAGTATCAAACTTCATGTCGTTTACTTTGGGAGATTACAAAATGTGCCGACTAGAGTAATGCTATATTTTTTTGGAACATACATCACACAAATGCAGAGGATTCCGGTTAATTAGGACATATCAGGACCAGTACATTCTGGCCCAATTAAGTTGCTCTCCCAATTACTCAAAGTTTCATGGAAATAATTTAAAAAGTTATTAAAAAAAGACAAGCCAATGCTTAACTGAGTAACAAATTACAAAGGTATATATTAAAATGAAATATAGAAAAAATTAGAACACAACCAATACTACTACAGTACTATTAAAGTATGTTTTTCCAGTGTATGCTGACGGGTTCTTTTGATTGACTGTAAATGAACAAAACCAGTGCAGCTAATGGACTGACTTCATATAATGTTTTCGACAATTGCATCTCCCAAATCTTCGTTTTTATTGTAACATTAGTGTTGATGCCTTCAAATTCTTCGTAGTTCCTAACCTGAAGTAGTAAAATGATTTTATTTTTACTCCCGGCCATTTCTATCATCTCCAAGCCTGAATGATTGAAACTGCAGTGTGCAAAATACTTCTGAACTGCTTATTTTTTGCCAACCATCAGTGGCAAAAAATACTGCTTTTTGAACGCAAGTACATGCGACTGACGCTGTTGGAAAACTGCTTGGTCTCAGCACGGTGAAGTGTCCAATAGCCACAGAAGTGCACACGACTGACACTAGTTAGAAACTGTTCAACAGTCTCCTGTCACAATTAAGTGGCACAGTGTCTTAAATAAATGAAGGGAATCCTGGCTATTCTCTTGATTGGCTTTCGTTCTTTAGGAGTTGTCCCAAATAAGTGGCTGCCCTAATTAACCAATGGCCCTAGTAACCAGAATCTACTGCAATTCATTAGGACATAATGACAGATTTCAGAAGGGATAAAAAGCAGTGTTCCCTTGCTGGTGTATACAAAGCAGCAGACATATATTTTTTTAAATCATTATATGCTTCATCTCAACTATTTGGAAGAACAATACAAAACATAAACATTAGCATATTTGACTGTCAAAGCTGAATTTTACAGTTGATGTGCAGGTGCATAGCAAACTATTTTTATGCCGAGTTCCTGCAATTGTTTAAATGCCAATAACTCTCCCCAAAAAAGGCACCGCCTCTTCTCTACCCATACATCAGCACAAATACCAGTTCTCAGAAGAATCAGTGTCATAGGATCCTGCACACAAATAATGGATAATGAAACTAATAAAATCATTAGTTGCAGGAATCAGCGTCATAGGAAGTCATTCCTGCCTGTGGCCAACAAACGTTACAACTCCTCTCTGGGAGGGTCAGACACCCTGAGCCAATAGGCTGGTCCTGGACTTATTTAATAATTTACATATTACTATTTAACTATTTATGGTTCTATTACTATTTATTATTTATGGTGCAACTGTAACGAAAACCAATTTCCCCCGGGATCAATAAAGTATGACTATGACTATGACTATTATGTGTGCTCCACAATTAATTGTTCAGGGTCAGAGCTACAGTATGGTAACAAACCCTTTCAGCTCACTGAGTCCATGCCTAGCATTAATAATATATCTACCCTCCCTCATCCTACGTTAACAAAGAAAATAAAATATGGGATTGAAGGCCGAATTTGAATTTAACCCTACAGAACTAATTTGAATACAGTGGCCCCCTCCTAAGTGGAATCACCTTATTGCTTTGTCTGGCATAGATCTATATTCACAGATTCAAGGAAATTTGCCTGGGTTAAACTCCTTACCCTCGTGCAACAACTGTTATATTGTAGAATCCGGGTACAAGCAATCTGTGGAAGTCACCAAACTTCCCTGTAGTGATATTGTGATCAATGCCAGCAACCACAATGACTGCATCAGAAATTCCTGAGCCAAAAACAGCATCTGTGACAATTCCTGCAATACCAATGTGAACCTGCAAAATACAAGCAGAAATTCCAATTGCAATTGACATTTGGTAGAAAATAATCAGTTATTCAAAATACTCAGAAAAATTAAATGCTCCAAGCACAAATTGCTTAGCAGTGAATGAAATCTAATCATCATCAGCAGAGTTCAGAGATCTATTGGATAAAGATAAAGAATATGTGGAAGACAAATGGTACATCAGAAAATACTGCATAATTAAAATTTTCAGCTGTGATACATAAAAAGTTATTACCTATACTGGAAGATATTATTTTATGAAGTGCTTTGGTCCATCACAGAGACCTGAAATGCACTACAAGATCAGAAAAACAGAACACAGAGTAAAGCCTTTCATTCCACTGCATCCATATAAGCTTGCTGACAGAACAGCACTGTTTGAAAGTATAAACTAATTGTGTTCCTAAATCTGCATGCTCACCCTTGAATGCCTGTCCAAATATTACATAGCTTATGGAATCCAATTCCATTACATCAGCAAGCAGAGAATTCCAGTTCCCAACACATTAAAAAAATTCACCTCCTATCTAGATATTTTGCCACAGGTTTTTAAATTCAATACATCTAGTTATTGACAACCCACCAGTGGGGATAATCTTTCTCCATCACATTATGTTTGTCATCTCCTATCCCCCCCTGAACAGTCCTAATATTTTTTGATTGTTTCTTCTACTGAAGTCTTCCATCTTGATAGCATCCTGCATCTTTTCTATATCTATCCGAAGGGATAAGTCTTTTCTGAAATCCAGAAACATTCAGAGTCCAACTGAGGCCTAACCCGTGAATTTATGAAGCTCAGAAACAAAATGTTTGCAACCTTAGCTAATGTGCACCACTTACGTCACCTTTAAGGAACTGAATACAATGGCAGCAATTCTGCTTACATGCATTTTCCAAATTTGTATCATTTATAATAGATTGCCCTCTGAGACTGGCCCTCACAAATATGCTCAAGTTCACAGGTTGCTTTACTGAACTCCATCTTTCATTTTGAGCATTACGCCACAATGAATCTTATAACCATCCTCAGCATGATCCACCAACTTAATCCCTTCTGCAAATGTTATTACACAGCTTCTGTATAGAAGTAATAAGAGGTTTATGAAAATCACAAACAGTAATTAATCTATATTTGATCTTTGGGGAAACAGCACAACAAACCACTTTGAGGAATATTTATCCACCGCCATTCTTTGCTATTTGTCATGACACCAGTTTTACATACTTGACATATTTTTTATTAATCTCATTAGCTTCCATTTTAAGTATCCTGTATGATACATCAGTGAAAGCCTTTACCTTAGATAAAACACACACACATATTATCTATTATAATGCTCTGATCCATCTACTCTATTATGCAAAGAATTTAATCATTTGCCAGACATGATTTTATTTTAAATCCAAGCTGACTTTCCTTGATTAACCTGTCATTTATCCACTTTCCTTTTTGAACATAATAGCACAACAGTAGTAACTTTTTAGTCCTCAGGCACACTCCTGCATCTAATGAGGATTAAGAGATTGTTTTTCTATTTCCATTAATGCTTTATCAGAAACCTAAGATATATCCTACTTGGACGAGTGATTTACTATTTCTCTTCAATGTTCATTTTCCCTGTATTTATTTTCTATGTTTCAATCTTGTACATGACCACCTTCTTCATATAAACTTCTCGGCTTCCTTGGTAAAAACAACTGGAAAAAGTAATATTCTAAAACTTCTTTTGATGTCTTTGTATGAAAATTTAGTTTGAATTCTTGACAGATTCAAATGTTTCCCCACTAACTGCTTATAATATACAGATGGTTTAATGGGTACATTTTAAGTTACTTACTAATTTCTCAAAATCATACTGGTTCCTGTATTAACTGACTTTTGACAAGAGGGAATGGCAAACGCTACGCCTGGACCCCAACGCTGTATCAAAAAGAATATCTATCCTGTGGTTTCTATAATTTTCTTTCTTTTGTTGCTTCAATTCATTATTTGCTTTAGAGTTTTATTTTAATCTTCTCCCTTCAATGGAATACCCTCTCCTTCTACAACTCGTTCCTTCCTTCTCTCTCAATCGACATGCAAGGTACTCTTCTTAAAGCAATTAACATATCATTTCTTTATCACATTTTCTCTTGGAATACCTGCTCCATTAGACTTAGAAGTGAGTCACGGTTGTTGTTCCATTCTTCTTTTAGTGCAGAGGCAACTGGGTATTTACAGCAGGAGAGTTCCAGTGTGATTTCAAAGCATTCTCCATACAAATAATTGTAGTCCTGCATGCCACCTGCAAGACATGGGTTAAATTAGACGTCATATAACCTCCATGTTGACTAAGTAGTACAAAACAATTTAGATTGATAAATAATATTTCCTACCTTGGGGAATATTTTCTCAGTTTCACTATGGCACATCCTAAGGTACTATTTTTAAGTTGCATTTACAATGTTTAGACTTGCAGGCGCTAAAAGTAGCTGGTGGTTATAACAGTTATTCAAATATATTTTAAGCTCACGCTTACAGTGAAAAGTTCAACCTAAAGATTGTTCAGCAATCAAAGCAATCATAAATTAGTAAATTGCCCAATGTACAGTGAAAGACCTCTCTTGCATACAGTCCATACAGATCAAATCATTGCACACACGACACTGACATCAGTCATATCAGTATCATAGCCAGCACAGTAGTACAGTGGTTAGTGTAATGCTTTACAGAGCCAGGTGCAAGATCGAGGTTCAATTCCAACCTCTGTCTTTAAGGAAGTTTTACACTCTCCTTGTGATCATGAGTTGCCTCCAGGTGCTCTGATTTTCTCCCACATGCCAAACACACATGAATTATGAATATGGACATGCAATGCTATCCCCAGGAATGTGGTGAAACTTGCAAATGGCCACCAGCAAATTTAATGCATTACTGTATGTTTCATCATACATGTGGAAGCCACAGAAAGAGTGCAGAGGAGATTTACAAGGATGTTGCCTGGATTGGGGAGCATGCCTTATGAGAATAGGTTGAGTGAACATGGCCTTTTCTCCTTGGAGCGACGGAGGATGAGAGGTGACTTGATAGAGGTATATAAGATGATGAGAGGCATTGATCGTGTGGATAGTCAGAGGCTTTTTCCCAGGGCTGAAATGGTTGCCACAAGAAGACACAGGTTTAAGGTGCTGGGGAGTAGGTACAGAGGAGATGTCAGGGGTAAGTTGTCACTCAGAGAGTGGTGAGTGCATGGAATGGGCTGCCGGCAACGGTGGTGGACGCGGATACGATAGGGTCTTTTAAGAGACTTTTAGATAGGTACATGGAGCTTAGTAAAATAGAGGCCTATAGGTAAGCCTAGTAATTTCTAAGGTAGGGACATGTTCGGCACAACTCTGTGGGCCGAAGGGCCTGTATTGTGCTGTAGGTTTTGTATGTTTCTATGTAACAAATAAAGCTAGTCTCTTATCTCTCAAAAGTGCATTGAAGTAGTACAAGGTAAAATAACAATGTAGAATAAAGTATTACAGTGCAAAGAAAGCGCAGTTCAGGTACAAGGTTACAACAAGGTAGACTGCGAGATCAGGAACCCATCTCAATGTACTAGGAAGTAAATCAATACATATCATTCTCCGTCAGAATCACTCATTCCACCTGTCAACTAATGTTTTCATAAACCAAACTGAAAATTTTCAAAGGACAAAGATGCCAAACTAAATACAACAGGGAAAACACATGCTTCAATATATTTCTATGGGTTATCAGAAATGATGATTCAAGTTAGTAATAGCATTAGGATCCTTACATAAATTATCTGAATAAGAAATTTAAATACTTTGGAAATGGCAGTAGCTAATCCCCAAAACCAAGTTAGAAACTTTCCCAATTACTTAGAATGCATCTTCAAAATTAATAGAAGGTTTGAATACCTCAACCTCACATGTAACAGCACAAAAGAACTGGAGGAGAAGCACTTCATTTTTAGAACATGGTGACATCATTTATCACCTTCAGTAATCACCTTTGAAGGCACTAGAAGCTGCTAGTGGTTATATTAGGTATAATTTTTTTTAGTGGGTAGTTACCTTCTTGAATACTGTAGTCTATATGGGGAAATATCCCCAGAAATACAATGCCCAACAACTGATCTTATAACAACACGCGGTAACAAACGGAGCAGACAACATATAGTCCCAAGGATGTTATAAATGTCTTCATGCAAAGATTTAACAAAGAAATCTTTTGGAATTATTTAAAGAACTATGAGTTCTGCTTTGTGGTGTATGAAAAAAAACTACCTAAATTCAATTATTGCATTGAATTTACAGATGAAAATTTCTTTCATGAACAGATGAATTTGATTCTAGCAGTGAGGGGAAAGCAAGCCTTAATATGCAGGCATCAAGTGACAGAACACTACAACCTACTTGGGAGGAGATCACAATTTGTTATGAAAGCTGATTATTGACCTAGTTAGAAGTTGGTTCAGAGGCTGAAGAATAATAATGAACGGGCACTCTGGTTAAAGGATGTGGCTAGCGATGCCTCAGAAGAGTATATTGAATTGCAACTATTTCCCAGATTTATGAATTCATTAGGTGATGGTATAAAGAACCACATATCAGAATCAGAATCCTTTATTATCGCCAAGTACGTGGACATACAGGGAATTTGATGCCGGTTTCCCTGAGCTCTCGCTGTACAGAATCAAAAAGGAAACAAAACAATAGTGCAAATAATTGTGAACTATATACAATGAGGTATACCTGTGTATGTGCAGGTGGACTTGGTTTATAATCGACTAAAATTCAAGTGTTCATAAGACTGATGGCATATGGAAAGAAACTGTTCTTGTACCTATTTGTCCTGGCATACAGTGATCTAAAACGCCTACCAGAAGGAAGGAGCTGGAACAGGTGATGTCCAGGGTGTGATGGGTCTACATTGATGCTGCTTGCTCGCTTCCTGACTCTAGATGCATATAAGTCCTGGATCGAGGGCAGCTTCACACCAATAATCCTTTCCGCAGCCCTGACGGTTCTTTGGAGTCTATTCTTGTCTTGTTTGGTAGCTGATCCAAACCAGACAGTGATGGACGAACAGAGAACAGACTGGATTATTCCTGAATAGAATTGAATCAGCAGCTCCTGAAGCAGGTTGAACTTCCTGAGTTGACGTAGGAAATACAACCTCTGCTCAGCCTTTTTGAGAAGAGTGTCCGCGTTGGGTGTCCACTTCAGGTCCTGGGAGATTGTGACAGCCAGAAACCTGAAGGTCTCCACAGCAGACACAATACTGTTGAGTATAGTGAGTGGGGGAAGTATTGGTGGGGGGGGGGGTCCTCCTGAAGTCCACTGTCATGTCCACAGACTTGAGCGTATTTAGTTCCAGATTGTTCTGACCACACCAGAGGGCCAGCCGTTCCACCACCCGTCTGTATGCAGACTCACCATGGATAAGGCCAGTGACAGCTTTGTCGTCTGCAAACTTCAGGAGTTTAACAGATGGATCCTGTGAGGTGCAGTCATTAGTGTAAAGGGAGAAGAGCAGTGGGGAGAGCACACATCCCTGGGGGGCACCGGTACTGATTGTCCGGGTGCTAGAAGTGATGCTCCCCAGCCTCACTTGCTGCACCCTGTCAGTCAGGAAGCTTGTGATCCACTGAGAGATGGCGGGGGAGACAGTGAGCTGGGTGAGTTTGGAGTGGAGGATTTCTGGGACGATGCTATTGAACGCCGAGCTGAAGTCAACAAACAGGACCCTCGCAGAAGTTCCTGGGTTGTCAAGGTGTTGTAGTATGTAATGCAGTCCCATGTTGACTGCATCATCCACTGACCTATTTGCCTGATAAGCAAACTGCAGGGGGTCCAGCAGGGGGCCTGTAATGTCCTTCAGGTGAGCCAACACTAGTCTCTCAAAGGACTTCATGACCACAGATGTCAAGGCAACAGTCCTGTAGACATTTAGTCCCTTGATAGTGGGTTTCTTAGGGACTGAAATGATAATGGAGCACTTGAAGCAATGAGGGACTTCACACAGCTCCAGTGATCTATTGAAGATCCATGTGTAGATGGGGGCCAGCTGATCAGCGCAGGTCTTCAGGCAGGAGGGTGACACGCTGTCTGGGCCTGGCGCTTTCTTGGTCTTCTGCCTCCAGAACAGCTGACTCACCTCCCTCTCACAGATCCTGAGTGCAGGTACAAGAGGGTTGAAGTGAAAGGGGTAGGGGGAGCAGTTTTTGTAATGTGGGGTGAGAAAGCGGATACTGAGATGTCGGGGTGACGGATGATGGGTGTTGCGGTAGGTCTGTGTTTTGGCTGGGGGGAATGAAAGTGTCGAATCTACAATAAAACTTGTTCAGATCGTCAGCCAGTTGATGGCTCTCCAAAGCCTGGGGGAATGGTTTCTTGTAGTTGGTGATCTCTTGGAGCCCCTTCCACACTGACACTGGGTCGTTGTCTGAAAACCTGTTTTGCAGTTTTCCAATATAGCACTTCTTCGCTGCGTGATTCTCCCTTGTCAGCGTGTTCCTGGCTCGTTTGTACAGAATCCTGTCCCCTCTTCTATACGCCTCCTCCTTCTCCTGACGAAGCTGCCTGAGTTGTGATGTGAACCAGGGCTTGTTGTTATTGAATGTGCAGAAGGTTTTTGTTGGAATGCACATGTCTTCACAAAAACTGATGTATGAGGTCACGATGTCAGACAGATCATGAAGATCTGTAGCTGCAGCCTCAAAGACACTCCAATCCGTGCAGTCGAAACTGTTTGTCATAGATGCAAAACTAGGTTGGGTTGTAAACGGTGCAGAGCAATAGGACTGAAATGTAGACAAATATGAAGTCATTGAGATTGCAACTAAACAAAGAATAAGGTTTCTACTTGTAAGAAGCCAGAAGTAGTAGAGATCCAAAGCAAGCCAGGGAACATATTCACAGATAAATTGAGAAACAAATCAAAGTAAATGGAGTGCTGGTCTTTATATATAAACAAAACACATACAAGGGAATAGAGGTTTCGGTACAATTACATCAAGATTAAGTGCCATCTGGAATAACCTAACTCCATCTTGTGGTTAATGACTTTGAATGGATTGTAAATAGAGGAAGTGGGTATACGAAACAAAATGCTGCTGCTCTCAACTGCATCTCCTCCATTTCCCACACAGCTGCTCTCATCCCATCCTCCCATTGTCATTACAGGAATAGGGCTCCCCTAGTCCTTACCCATCACCCCAAAAGTCTTCAAAATTAAACAAAAACCATTGTCTATAACTTCCACCATCTCCAACAGGATCCTACCACTAAGAACATCTCCCCCCCCCACCGATCCAACCCCCACTCCTTCTGCTTTTCCTAGGGATCACTCTCTGTGACTCTCTTGAAAACATGCTGCTTCCCACTGATCTTCCTCCTTATCCGAACAAATGTGACATGTGCTTTACCTGTCCCTACACCTTCTCCCTCACAATCCAGGGCCTCAAGCAGTCCTTCCAGGTGAGGCCACACTTCACCTGATGGGTCATCTATTCTATCTGCTGCTCCCAGTGCAGCTTCCTCTACATCAGCGAGACCTGAAGCAGACTGAAGACCACTTTGTCGAGCACTTGTGCTCTGTCTGTAGCAGAAGGCTGTATTTCCCAATGGCTACTCATTTCAATTCAACTTCCCATTCTGGCATGTTTGTCCATGGTCTCCTCTACTACCGTGATGAGGCCAAAATCAGTTTGGAGGAGCAACAAGCATCTCATGTTCCATCTGGGTAACATTCAACCTGATGGCAATAATATCAATTTCTATTGTCCAGTAACTTCATCCCCACTCCTTCCTCCTCTCTTTTTCCATTCCTCATTCTGGTTACATCTCACCCCTTCCCTTCTCACATGCCCATTTCTCACTGGCTCCCCCTCCTTCTTCCCTCCCTAGTCTACTGTCCTCTCCTATTAGATTTCTTTTTCTTCAGCCCTTTACCTCTTCCACCCATCCCCTCCCTGCTTCCTACTTTATCCCCATCACCTGCTAGCCTGCAATCCTTCCGCTTCCCCCCCCCCCCACACATTTTTATTCTGGCTTCTGCCCTCTTCTTTTCCATGATGAAGGGTCTTGGCCCAAAACTGTTTTAAGCCCCTCCATAAATGTTGCCCAACTTGCAGAGTTCCTCCAGCACTTTGTGCCTGTTGCTTAATATTTCCAGCATCTGGAGAATTGTGTTTATGACACATTCCCTGGAATTCAGATATTATGGAGCTGACAGAGCAGATAGTAAGATTACTCCTAATCAGGAAGTCTGGGGAAACTTTATGCCAAAGTTCAGAAGTTTGAAAATCTTTTGCAAATGGCCTTTGAAATTAAGAGATTTTTCATGCCCAAAAGGTAATGAGGAACACAGGTCGGAGGGAGATTCACATATGTGGAATTTGCTATCCCTATGGAATGGCTGTAGAGTTTTGAAAATCCCCAATTACATCCATTGCATAGAAAAGCCTACTCTTGTTTCTTTAATAACAGTGGAAGCACATGTATTGAGGGAATTTAAACCAATGTCACAGGATTTCAACTTGTGCATGTTCAGTGTTTCCAGATCAATATTCCTTGGTAAAACAGCAACTGCTTGTGACAATAAATGGCATGAAGAATTGAACACAACATTCTGCAGGATCAGTGATGATTAGAATAGTTTTAGTTTGTGTCTAATTAATTTCCTAATTTCAATTTTAATGAATTAATATCACCCAAATTATTATAAGCACTAGAGAAAATACAAGTACCATGTGCTTGAGACTGAATGAGATAGTATAACAGCAAAGTCTGGGGACTTACTTAAAAACCTATTTTTACAAAATAAACTAAAAGATTAGTCAAGGTCAAAGTATAGCTGAAAGCAAGTCAAATGAAAAATATCGATGTCCACAGCAAAACAAAATATATCATTGGGAAAATACTACAAATGTGGAAATTGCTGTTATTTGAAGTAAAATATCTCCTTCAAAAAAGTGATCCATTTGATTTAGGATAGAAGGGAAGTTAACCTTCAACTTATATTGTGTACTGCTTATGTGCACAAGTGACTAAATTTAAAAACATAATGAGTTACCAGTAAAGGAAAAATACAAGTTACTTCTTGCAAATAGACAATTATTAATCATTCCATTCCTGCACTGCAATAACCCAGAGAGTGTCAAGTACCTGGAAAACACTGCCAGAAAATAGAGTTACTGGCAGTAGGGAAGAGTCTAAACATACACTTGAATTGCTTAGGCATAGAAGGCTACGGGTCAAATATTAGAACATGGCACTAATGTGACTGGGTGCCCACTGGCCAGCAAGAACATGGTGGGCAGAATAGCTTGTTTTGACTTGTTGACACCAACTTCCAGATCTCCCTCCTCAGGAGCTCAATTGTGAATGAGTAGTAAATGGCCAAGCCTTTAGGAATTTAATATTTTTATTGTATTTTTCATGCACTCAGTCTCGCAGGAAAATTCAGCTTGTCATGAGTGGCCAGAAATGTGAAAAGTGCACTCCTCTTTAGATCATAAGATGCTGGCAAAAGCACAGCTACCATTACCCTATTTGGATTTACTTTGCCTAGATGGGAAGGGCTCATCTTTCTGGTCCATGAGACCCTACTCAACTCTGGTGGATTTGGGGTTTCCAGTATGTACCAGAAAAGCCACACTGCTGAACTTCACCCGAAAGATATGGTGATCAAAGCTCAGCTTCCATTTTCTTATCTCCCCAAAGTTCTCCACTAACCAATACAGGATTAAAAAACAACCAATGCCTCAGAACAAATGCTGGAGAATTTCAGCTAGAGTGAGCACTGCTGCTGGAATCACAGGGAGTCTGGGTAGTTATGCATGGAAAAATGAACTCAGGATTTCTTCATCTCACAAAGAACACCTGCAACTTCAGAAATGCAGATTTCCAAATAGGAAGATCTCTGCCAAAATTTCCACCTGCTATCGTTTACCTCAGCGTTTGCTGACATGGTACAACTTGTCCGTCAATTTTAACCCATATCTGTCTCTAATGAGTACAGGTTACGTCAGAATTTAAAAAATAAAAGTGTACATTAACTTTAGTGAGAATCATAAACTATCAAAATGGCAAAATATTAAAGCACAAAACCACAAATCACGGACTGGGGCTTAAAATATTTTACTAAATGTAAACAGAATTCAGCAGCAACACAAGGGTAAAATAGTGAACTTTCTTTCAAGTTTGATTTTCAGAAAAGCTTTGAAGGTGGTTCCACATAGAAGGTTGGTTAACTAAATCAGAACATGAAAATAGTGGAGTTATATACTGACAATAGGTCAGAAAGGAGTTAACACAGTGATGGGCTCTAATGAGTGGTGCACCATAGGATTGGTGCTATTCACACTCCATGCCAACGATTCAGCAGAGAAGGGTACATGTTATTACCTGCAAGTTTGTTGAAAGTTCAAAAGTAGTGTGGTTAGCGAGGAGAATTAAAGATTCAAGAGAAGGTTTAGAGCAGGGGTAGGCAACCTATGGCCCATGGGCCAAATCCGGCCCGCAAGCGAATATTGGGATACTATGCTTATCTGGCCCGCAAGCAATTTTTCCTTATTCTGAGTGTTTCAAACGACCACACTGATGGACATGCATGGCATCTCGTTACACTGGCCCCAGGTTCCGTTTTGTTCCAAACCAAATACTGGTATATACGAATGACGGGAAGGCAGACTACCTTATTGATATGTATGAGATACTCTCCATGCACACGCAGGTTTTCAGATGGGATCGTTCAAATTTGTAAACAGAAACAGCGTCACTGTGTTTTAACAAGAAATCCATGCTAAATATCCAGATATTTACATGTGCTACAATACTTGTTGAATAACTCGCGTTTCGAACTAAAAACGAAGGAAAAAATTCCAATGGCAATGAATGCAAAATGCAGGAAGGTAGACACTGAGTGCCAAAATTTCCAAGACACTTGGACACTAGATTACTTCTTCATCGAGCAAGCTGGGAAACCAGTTTGTCTTATTTGCCTAGAAAATGTTGCTGTGAGGAAGGTGGCAAATATCAGGCGACATTACGAGACCTGCCATAGTGGAAATTTGAACAAGTTTACTGGGCAAGGAAAGATTAAGTTGAGCAAATGAAGGCTAGTTTCGGAAAACAAACGTCTTTTTTTTTTGCCAAGAAAAGCAGTGAAAATGAAGGAAATACCCGTGCCAGCTACAAAGTCTCAAAACGTATTGCAGAAAAGATGAAGTCTTTTACAGATGGAGAGTTTGTTAAAGAATGTTTACTGGTGGATATTGTTTATCCTGAAAAGAAATCTTTATTTACATCTATCAGCCTGTCAGCAAGAATGATCACATGGCAAGTTGAAGAAATGTCAGCAGATGCTAAAAGTTGTTTAAGGGAAGCCTGCAACGAATTGCAATTGTTTTCAATTGCGCTTGATGAGAGCTTGATCGTTTTGCTAAGTTTTGCTTGCATGCAAATGAGTTCCAGCTGTTCGCTACTCCATTTGATGTGGAAGTGGGCGCTGCATCAGAAATTTTTCAAATGAAATTGAGATGCAGCGGGACTACATATTGAGATCCAGATTTCATTCTGAAGATGTGTCAGTGCTTGACTTCTATAGAAAATATATTCATCCAAGTGGGAAGCATCCTAACTCAAGTGGACCATGCAAAAAAGATGGTATCATTGTTTGGCAGCACTTATCTGTGTGAGCAATTATTTTCAAAAATGAAGCACACCAAGAACTATTTGAGAACAAGATTGACTGATGCTCTTGGCATCAACAAGTCTGACACCCAATATTGAGAAGCTTTCAAGCAACAAACAGCATCAAGTTTCAAACTGATTTATCGACTGTTTGCATTAAAATTTTCTTTTTTTAATTATACTTAATTTACCACCAATCAATGCATCATGTTCATATGTTTTATGTTTAAAGATTCTTTGTGTCCTTTTAATAGATTCATAAGATGCCTTGATTGAAATAAATTGCAACTAAACTGAGTTCTTTGATTACTAATTGGCATCCTTGGTTAAGCACAAATGATTTTCTAGCATGTGTTATTCATTAATTTGAGGCAAAACATAACTGTAAGGAGTTTCTTTTTTTTAATGTCACTGCGTAGTCTAATTAAAATGGCTTCTTTGGCATGTTATAATTGAAAGGGCTTCTTTGTTATGTTAACTGCTGATAAAGTCCTCCCACTAGCGGTTGTTTGGATCATGTTACTGATAAGAAGGTGTTACGAACCAATTGGGATAGTGTTATGCTTTTGGTGTGTCTGTAAGATATTGCGATGCGCGGGTTTTTGGGCAGAAGGCGGGAGAGAGAGAGAGACAGAGAATGGACCAGGTGCTGTGAGTCCGCTAACGGGGTGGGACCCCGAGCAGGAGTCCAAGGTCCAGGGTGTTCGGCGAGGAAAAGAGACGGAGACGGACTTGTGTGGAGCGTCTGGTGGACCACCATTGTTGGTCCCAGGCAGCAGATCGAGGTGGTCTGAGGGGATCGCAGAGTGAAGGAGGAGGGTCCTGAGCTCCAACTGTGGGTGCACGAAGAGATTGAACTTTGATAAGTGTGGCGCCTTTTATTTTCCTTTTATATTTTATTCTCTATTAATTATATAGTTCCAGTAATATCTATAAACTGTAAATCATTTAATCATATCTGGTGTATTGTCTGTTATTTGGGTGGGGTGGGGTACATCACACAGCATCCACACAAACTAATTACCCAGTTTGGCGGGGCCGAGGGCTGTTTCCCTAGACGACAGCTAGTTGAGCAACTCGGAGGCTGGCTGGGGGAGCTACATAACTAGATGTATTTAAATGGATAATTCCCATATTTCAAGTTTTTTATAGCATTTATCTGGCCCACCGTCCATTTATTAATACGCGATCTGGCCCACAGAGGCAAAAAGGTTGCCGACCCCTGGTTTAGAGGAAGTTTACAAGAATGGTTCTGGAAATGAAAAGGTTAATGTATGAGCATTGATGGCGCTGGGCCTATACTCGCTGGTTGAGAAGAATGAGAGGGGATCTCATTGAATCTCATTAAATTTTGAAAGGCCTACAGTTGACGTCACAAGGATGTTTCAAATAGTCAGAGTGCCTAGGTCACTTACATTCTGTTATTCTTAAATTGAAAATTTACCACTTGAAGGATTAGTGAGAGAAGACCATAAACTACTCAGAGGGTGGAAATGAAGGGCGCATCATAGGTACCATCAACAGACATACCAGTTAGCAGAGAACTGTGGTTGCATAACCACCTGCCAATTTTTCATGATACTGTCAGTACTGAGCCTACTGCATGCCATCCTACCTAATACAAAGAGAGCTCAAATAAAACTATGTTGTGATTAAGTCTTCTTTAACAATATTACCAGTAATCCAGACCTGCTCATCAATGGCAGTAAGAAAGGAAAACCTATTATGTGACATATATAAATGAATTGAGTTATTAATACAGCCTCTCTATAATGCACATCTTGTACGAGGTTCAAGAGCAATTACAACCTGGTCCTCATAATACACTTTAAAAAGCTGTGAGATATGAAGCAAGCAGCCATTGCTGCTATGGCTGTAATACCCTTTAGCAAAGTGAAATTTTAATCTGACGTCTACCAACATCTATAAAAATTTGAAAGCCCTCTTCAAGAAAAAAAAAATCACAATGTGTTCACAGTGTGACTAAAAGCAAAAACTGTCAGAGATTGCATGACAAGGAATGGAGTTAATGTACAACAGTGTATCTGAATACCATTAGAACCCTGGTATATCCAATCAACTTAGTGAAAACATGATCCCAGTGACTTCAGGAAGAAAGGATTAAAAAAAACAGGCCAACAGATGGCAAACTGAAATTCATTTTACAGCTAGCTCTCATTTATCCAGCGTTTATGCAACAGAATTCTCAGGAAGCTATGAATATTTGGACATTGTTTTTATGAAAATAATCTCCTGGGTATCAACATCTCCGAGGATCTATCCTGGGCCCTACACATCGGTGCAATCAGGAAGGTGGCACACCTACTCCATTAGGTGCTTGACGAGATTTCGTAAGGCACCAAACACACGTGCAACTTCTAGATGCATGACGCAGAGCATTCTGGCTGATTGCATCACAGCTTAGTATGAGGGTTCCACCACACAGGGCTACATGAAGCTACAGGGGGTTCTGGACTCAGCTAGCTCCAGGTATAGTCCTCCCCACTAGTGAGATGTTTAAGAAGCAATAGCTCCAGACGGCACCACCCATCAGTGAGAATCCTCACCATCTGGGACCTGCCTTCTTCTTGTTTATCATCATCAGAACAGTGGTACAGGAGCCTGAAGACCCACACTCGATGACCTTCGGATACTACCTTAATATTCCAATTTTTTTTGCATTTTTATAATTTGTAGCAACTTGCTATCATTGTGCTGTACTGCTGCTGCAAAACAAAAAACTTATAAGTCAATGATAATAAATCTGATTCAGAAGCATTGAACTTCATATTTATTGTTAAGCATCAAAAGACATTGATGTCTATACGCAATGACAGTGCAGTCATAGGCTTATTAGTAGCAACATCCTCTTTGAAGATTTGGCACTTCATGTGATAGAGTACAGTCATTTGATTTATTTTTGATGGGCATTTGATCTTAAAATAGAACTACAGGATTAAACAAGTCTTCAAGGGCAAGGAGACGACACAGTTTGTCAATTTATTGAAAGGTTTATAATATACAGTCATGTTTTGAACAATTCTCATGTAACCATGCAATCACCACCTAGTATTGCTGAGAGCATATATGCATAAAATGAAAAAAGTGACTTGCATTTATAACGGAACTTCCAAAATTTCATGATACTCAAGTTTTTTTATCTTCACCCATAGCCAATTAAATAATTTTTTAAAACTGCAGCCTCAGTGTTGGGGAAACCCAAAGTTCCACACAGAAACAATGATGAAAATCAAGACTTCTGAGAACTTGTCTTCTTTGTGTATCAGCTGCCAATAAAGTGGTCAGAAGTCACATGTAAAAGATGGCAATTCCAAAGCCACAGCACACTTTTATGTATTAACTTACACTCTGTATGTAGTTCTCTTTAGTCGACTTAAATCTATAACCTAATCATTCAGAAACATCAAATACCACCAAAAATAACCCAATTATTGACTGATATTAAAGAAAAGGAAAATCTGCATCTCAGGTTGGAAGAACAACTCCTTATATTCCGTCTGGATAGCCTCCAACCTGATGGCATGAACATTGACTTCTCTAACTTCAGTTAATGCCCCACCTCCCCTTCGTACCCCATCAGTTATTTATCTTTTATTATTATATATTTTTTTCCTCTCTCTTTTTTCTCTTTCTGTCCTTCTCACTATACTCCTTGCCCATCTTCTGGGCTTCCCCCCACCCCTTTCTTTCTCCCTAGGTCTCCCATCCGTCCCATGATCCTCTCATATCCCTTTTGCCAATCAACTTTCCAGCTCTTAGCTCCATCCCTTCCCCCTCCTGTCTTCTCCTATCATTTCAGATCTTCCCCTCCCCCTCTCAAATCTCTCACTCTCTCTTCTTTCAGTTAGTCCTGACGAAGGGTCTCGGCCCGAAACGTCGACTGTATCTCTTCCTATATATGCTGCCTGGCCTGCTGCGTTCACCAGCAATTTTTATGTGTGTTGCTTGAAATTCCAGAATCTGCAGATTTTCTCGTGTTTGCATTCACAAATGAACTGTTGAAAATTGGCAACAGTTTGAAGATAAACAAAGAGAAAAGGCAAAATGATATTTTCAAACATGCGAAAGTCAGCAGATGCTGGAAATCCAAAGCAAAACACACAAAATGCTGAAGAAACTCAGCAGGCCAGGCAGCACATATGAAGTGAATAAACAGTTGACATTTTGGGCCAAGACCCTTCTTCAGGACTGAAAAGGGAGAAGACCCCTTCCTGGGAGAGAACAGCAGCTAGAAGATAATAGATGAAGCCAAATGGGTGGGAAAGATACAGGGTTGGAGAGGAAGAGATCTGATAGGAGAGGTGTTACATACCTCAAGGAGATCTTGTGACTTTCTTGTGAGAATAATGTAATGGTCTTTTGGAGGTCAACTGATGTAATTTTCCCGCCAATGTGAGGTCACGTGATGATATGTTCATCACGGGTATAAAAGGGAAGTCCTCTGGTGACGCAGTTAGTTTTCCAGCTGGAACGTTAGTCAGAGTCTCTGTTCCGTTGCCTATTTGTTTTATGACACAGTTTCATTTCTAAAACGGAGTTTTACGTTCTATTGTAAGGTACAATAGTGCTGGACTGGCAATTTCTGCCAGGTTTGTTGAAGTACCTTTTTAGTAGTATTGGAGAGTGAAGACTTTTTCAAAGTACAGGACCTGAAGGATTAAGAGAAGTTGGTATTGTTCGGCAGTTTAACAAAGGATCGACCTTATTGAGTCTTCATTGAAGAAGTAGCGACCTGCATCGAAGATAACTCCTGCCAAACGAGCAAGGAAGTTCATGCAAGGTTTGCTCCCTAGAAATAAAGGTCAGTTGTTTTAAGCCATTTATTTCCTTCGTTGTGAATCCTTTGGACAAAAAAAGCAGGAAAGTCGTGTCTATGAAGAAATCCTTCTCCAGAGAAGTCTCTCCCAATTGGATGTGTAAATCTGTTGACTTTCGAATTTACCATTTCAAGAACTGTGTTTGACTTTACCGCTTTAAGAACTGTTTTCGAATTTATCGTTTTCAGCATCAGTACCGAGTGGCGATTTGTTGAACGGCCACATAGCGGTTAACTTCCGGTTAAGGTTTTCATTTGTTTTTTATTGTCTATCCGTGTTTAATAAATGTTTGGTTGTTTTTATATAACTTGACTCGGTTGATATTCATTGTGGTCGGTTACGTAACAGAAATTGTGGGGTCTCGCTCGGGATCTTGTTCCAAATTTTTGAGCTTAAGTGCTGGTTTAATTGCCAATCTGATTTGGAAAAGGGAAATACCCAATTTCTTTTTTAGTTTGATTGGTGTGTGAGTGGTATTAGGCTGCAATGAATATTGACGATTTTGTGGATTCGCCTGACCCGGAGTTTTTAGCGAATGTGAGAAAACCTGTTGTATCGGAGATTGCTAGGAAGTTGGATATTAAAGGAATTATGAAGGGTACAACAAAGGCTTTAATTCAAAGAAAAATCGCTGAGCATTATATTAGTTTGAAAAAATTTGATGATGAGGTGTTAGATAGGTTTCCAATGAGTAATCTGGAAATGCAGTTACATCTTGAACAGATACAGTTCGAACAATTCAAAGTAGCAATGGCCGAAAGAGAGGCTAATAAAAAAAAAGGGAATTTGAAGAAAGAGAGCAAAGTAAATTAAGGGAATTTAAAGAAAGAGAAGCTAAAAACCAGAGGAAATTTGAGTTAGAGATGGAGAAATTAAGGATGGGGAAATCAGTCTTCCTTTTTCCCTTCCCCCATAGCTAAATGAAAGAATTTAAATGCAGACTTAGAAGAAAACACAGAACATCATTTTTCTCCTCTTTGTTCTGGTGGTTGGCTCAGTTTACAAATATTACTACAACCCTATTATGTTTCCCAGAATTAAATCAAGAAAGCTATGCTAAGCAGAGTACTTACCACACTTACAGGATATCCTGCAAATGCCGTGTACAAATAAAATCTGGTGCAACTCACCTTCGAATACAAGCCTTTTACCTTTGGCAATTTTGCAAATGTTTTAAGTTTCTGAAGAAAGCTTAATTTAAATATTACATTGGGTTTCTGAAAATTAACTACTCAAAGCAGAATGAAAATGCACTTCAGACATGCAGAAACATCTTTTACAATGGCTGTGTCAGCTCTTCCATCTTACTTTCTTTTCCTTCACCTGTCAAAAGCTTTAAAATGGTTTTTAAGGTGTTGTTATTATAGGTAACAATTGGAGATCAACACCACTGGAATTGATGGGCCTAGATTCCAAATTACATTCTGGCCAGGAAAACTTAATCTCATTTACACAGATGAGCATATACAGAATCAGGTTTACTATCACCGGCATGTAACGTGAGATTTGTTAACTTAGCAGCAGCAGTTCAATGCAATACATAATCTAGCAGAGTGAAAAAAAATAAAGCAAAACATAATAAATTAATAGTACACACGCATGTATAGTTGCAAGAAAATATTTGTGAATTCTTTGCAGATACCTGGATTTCTGCATTTATCACTCATAAAATGTGATCAGATCTTCATCCGAGCCACAATAATAGACAAACACAGTCTGCCTAAACTAGTAACACACAAATAATTGTTCTTCTTGTCAGTACTGAGAACATCATTTAAACAACCACAGTCTGGGTTCAAAAAAGTATGTGAACCTCTGGGGTAATGCCTTCTATAAAAGCTATTTGGACTCAGGTGTTCCAATCAATGAGATGAGATTGGAGGTGTGGGTTGCAGAGGTGCCCTACCCTATGTTTCACAACACTTTTGGGACAATGTTCTGTGGACAGATGAGAAAAAAAGTCGAACTTTTTGGCAGAAATACACACCGCTACGTTTGAAGGAAAAAGTGCACTATACACCAACATCAAAACTGCATCCCAACTGGGACGCATGGTGGAAGAAACATCATGGTTTGGGGCTGCTTTGTTGCTTCAGCGCCTGGACGGTTTGCAATTATTGAAGGAACAATGAATTCAAAATTGTATCAAGACATTTTACAGGAGAATGTCAGGATAGTAATCTGTCACCTGAAACTTAATAGAAGTTTGATGATGCAAGATGATGATCCAAAACACGACAGCAAACCAACAACAGACTGGTTTGAAAAGAAAAAAAAATTGTGTTTTGGAATGGCTAAGTCAGAGTCCAGGCCTTAACCCAATTCAGATGCTGTAGCATGACGTGAATAGGGCTGTTCATGCAAGGTATCCCAGAAATATTGATGAACTGAAATACTTTTGCATGAAGGAATGGTCTCAAATTCCTCCTCACCATTGTACAAGTCTGATCAGCAGCTACAGTGTAGGCTATTGCTGCTAAAGGAGGTTCTACCAGTTATTAAATGCAAGGGCACATGATTTCCAGCCTGGACTGTGAATGTTTAAACAACGTGTTCAATAAAGACATGAAAAATACAATTGTTTGTGCGTTATTAGTTTAGGCAGATTGTCTATTATTGTGACTTAGATGAAGATCAGACCACATTTTATGAGTAATTAATGCAGAAAAACAGATAATTGCAAAGGGTTCACAAACTTTTTATTGCAATTTGCTTTTGAAAACATGCACAGATCATGCTCACAAAAAAATAACTTTTTTGAGTAATTATTCTAACAATCAGTGACTGGCATAGTAAAAAAGAATTGTGGGAATTTAATAGAAAGTTCTCATGAATTTTTTTTTAACCCGTTTTAAACAGAAACAATGTTGGGTCAAGAATTGAAACCATGACATTAACAAAAATACATTAAGATTAAAGTACATTTACATTGTTCACTTTCTTGTATTTTTTGATTTATATAGTTGCATACACATCTGCAAAATTACAACACTATTGACCAATTCAACCACCAATCTGAAAATCTTGTATAAAGTTTGCATAATTCCCTTTATATCCAAGTAGAAACAATTTCCCTCAGATTGATCTGCTGAAATTAATCATGTTTTATCCAACAAAAGAATTCTCTTTCAACAGCTCCTTTCTCTTGAACAATTAAAATCTTAATGCTGAAATTTTATTAGCTTCCTGGTTTATTAGTATTGTAGTACTTTGCTCTGAGTCACACTGTAGCCCAGAAAGAGTATTATGCGCTCCTTTCTGGTCATGTTAAAACCCATCAAACTGCAAATGTTCAACAACATTCAACAGATTTTCTTCATCACTAACATGGTACTACCTGAAGTAAAAGAGGATCACCTCTATTTATTTATTTATTGAGATATAGCAAAGAATAAGCCCTCCTGGCCCTTTGTGCCACACCACCCAGCAATCCTCAATTTAATCCTAGCTTAATCACAGGACAATTTACAATGGTACCAACCAGTACATCTTTGGACCGTGGAAGGAAACCGGAGCACCCAGAGGAAACACATGTTGTCAAGAGGAGAACATCTCCTCACAGGCAACGGCAGGAATTGAACCTGGTGTGCCCGTAAACCATTGTGCTACCACTATGCTATCGTGTCACTCTACTTCCTTAGTTCTTACTTACATCCTAATAAAATCCAATGATTCCTTTCTCCTTAGCTAAAATAATGGGTATTAATGCTCTGCAGACAATATAACTCTGCCGTAGACGGTTCCAAGCCCGACTGTGAAAGGTGGTGGTTTGGGTACAGGGCCAGCAATCCCATTCTGTAAAAAAGAGCTCCAGAAGCTCCAAAGACCTCATCTCTGGGCAAGGAAGGATCCTCACCTACAAGACACCAAGAGACGGGCTACACCTGGGGGCAATTTCAAAGACTGGCACACGACAGAAGACTCTGGCGAGCTGCTATCAGCAACTAATGTCCCAGTAGGGTTGACGAGCTTAACTAACTAAATTGACAATATAGCTTCAGTGATCTAGTAACTGAACTGATTGCCTGTATTTATTTTACAAGACTCAGGCAGACTTACATCAGTTCCTGTCTGCATATGAATCAGAATCCCAAATTTGAAACAAACTGAAAGGACAAAAGAAAACAATGTGCCATTTAGTGCTTAAGTTGCTGTGTTTTAAAAACAAAATATTCCTGCAAACCTTTGTCAGTGACATCTCATTCTGAATAAATCATAATTTGAAACACAAACAAGTTTGAGATCTGTACCCAAAAATGTACAAATCTCATGATACATTGTAAAATCCAAGTGGAACTTTCTAAAAACCATTTGCCTTTTCTACGAGATGAATGACTAGAAACAGAGCACAGATGATGAAACTGTCTAGCACTCAGGCAGAGACATTTGTACAAGGCTAGATTTATATTTTTACCATAGAAAACATATGTACTTTTTAATCATCTGATAATTACCGTGAAATTATATCCTTTAAATGTGCCTTTTACCTACTAAATACACGATAATTTAGCCTTGCAGAGGCAAGCATTAATAACATGCTGTTCACACTCACAAAAATTAACTGGGAAAATCAGACTATAATATTCAATTATGAATTCTCAGCAAAAAAGGTCTGGCTCTTAATAGTGTAAATTTCACAATACACTCAGACGAAGAGTAAACTGGAATTTGTAGGCTCATAATTAATTCTATATGCATGAAGACAAAAATAAAAAGACTGCAGATGATGGAATCTGGAACAAAAACAAAATCAGAAAGCAGCTCAATCAGCATCCATGGAGGCAAAAGATATATATTCATGCTTCAAGCCGAGTCCTGGTATCAGGACTGAAAGGGTCCAGGATAGATTGTCAGTCTATAGCAACAAAAGGTGGGAGAGGCTGGTAAATGATAGGTGCAAACAGATGGGGAAGGGAGGAAGGAAGCAAAAGGAAAACAAAGGGAGAAGAAATCTAGGAGAACATGTGTGGGGAAAAGAACAATAGGGGAAAAGGACCGAAAATGTAAAATTCAATGTTTCAACTACTGTGTTTAAAGCTACCTGCGTGGAATATGAAATATTGTTCTTCCTGTCTGTGTTTGGCATCTCTGTGGCAATGGACAAGGCTGCAGACAACCACACTTGTATGGGAGTGAGCACAGTTAAACCTTGAGCTGGTCAGTGTGCGCAGAGCACAGGCACTCCATAAATGTTTCTACACAATGTTTCTTCACTGCATACAGAGGACGAGGTTGGAAGGAGTGCAGCTATATCTCTGCTTCACTTAAAAGGACTGCTCAGATCCTTGCACGGTGCTGGGGTTGGTGGTGAAGGGAAAAGTCTCACAGGCTTCCTACAGTTGCAGAGGAACATGCCACAGGATGGGGAGGGCTGGGCCAGAAAAGTCCAGGAAATCACAAGGAGGGTGGTCTGTGCTGAAAATAAAAAGGCAGGGAAGAGGGAAAGATGTGATTTGTGGTGGAATCACATTGGAGTTGACAGAAATGGCAAAGAATGATATGGTGATTGTGCAGTCTGGTAGAATGAAAGGCAAGGACCACGGGAACTGAAAGCAGACAATGGGAAATGCAGGAAATGTGCACGCATGCCATCAGCTATGGCAGAGGGGAAGTCACATTTCTGAAAGAAAGACGATATCAGCTCTTGAGCAGAAGGCCACATCTTGAGAACATACAAGGCAGAAATAGAGAAAGAGAAAAAAGGGGATGCCATCCTTGCAAGAGGCATGGTAGCAAGAGGTATAGTCAAGACCGCTGTGGGAGTCTAAGCGTTTATAGATGTTAATGGTAAGTCAGTTTCCTCAGATGCAGACAGAGATCCTGAAAAGAAAGTATTAAGTTATTTGCAAATGACTCCTGTGCAAATGTCTAAACAGAGGCCAGGTAGTTAAGGTGAGATAGGATTAAGTTCAAAGGAGATGTGCAGGTCAATTTTTTGTTTAAATACTCAGTGGGGGGTGCCTGGAATGTGCTGTCTGGGGTGCCGGTAGAGGCAAATACAATAGGAATGTTCAAGAAGCTCTTAGACAGGGGCTTTTAAAGAATACAAAGTTTGTATAGGCCGAAATGAATAGTTAGGCAATTGATTACCAATTTCACTAGTTTAGTACAACACTACGGGGCGAAGTGCCTGCTACTATGCTATACTAAAAGTAGTCCACACCTTGCTGCCTCATAAATCTCACATCCAAACATAATAAGAAAAAGCATCTATAAACACTGTTGACACTCAACAACTATTTCTCTGCAGTTTTCTCCTCTCCAAGAGTGATAATGGCTTGGAATACCATGGGAAAAAGCAGTCATCTAACCTTTACCCATTCTTGTTGTGCAAGCTCAATGTCCAAACAAAGACAAGCACACACCTGACAGTAACACACGTGCACTGTGAAGACATATCCAAGTTTTATTAAATGAGAATTTATTCCCCCCACCCCCAACCTTTTTGTCTGAGGCTCAATCTTTCTGTTTGGTATAAGCATGGCATTTTTTTGTTGAGGCATAAAACAGCTGGTTCTAAATACCACAGCAGACGTCAATAGATGGACTCCATCATGGAGTCACACAGGTACAGCATGAAAATACGCCCTCCACCCCATTGACTGCACCAACTATCAGCCTTGCATTTTTTTACTCCACTCCTATACTAGCCTGAGGCACAAGAGATTCTGCGAGATGCTGGAAATCTTGAGCAATGCACACAAAATACTGGAGGAACCCAAGGTGAGGCAGCATATACCGGGGTGGGGGGGGAATTTTGGGTTCTGCCTCCTTCCTTCCCAGTCCTGATGAAGGGTTTCAGCCCGAAACGTGCGGTTATTTCCTTCTATACACATTGCCTGACCTGCTGAGCTTGTCCAATATTTTGGATGTTTTGTTCTTATGCTAGCCTTTTATATTCTCACCACATGCCCACCATCAATGGTTGTCAAAGTCCAACTCTACGTCCCTGTCGTGAGAGGTGGAAATGAGTAAGGCTGGCCAACAGGGCTCTGGTGAAGCTGTAAAAGTCCAATCCCCTGTACAGTGGATACAATGAACTGCAGAACTATTGATGTACTCCAACCATACCATCGACTTTAGAGGATCATGGAGACAGGAGGTCATCGATGGCCTATGCTCTACTGGAAGCTAAGAACCCAAGTACATACCTATCAAGTTCTTCACAATTTCTATCTCTCACTGAGACTACAGAAGCAATCCGCTGTGACTGATAACCACACATTTTTGGGATGTGAGGGGAAAACCTAAGTGCCTAAAGGGAAACCCATATAGTTAAAAGGAAAACTGTACACAGGCAGCATAAGAGGCCAGATCAAACCTGAGTCACCAGGACAATGAGAAAGCAGTTCTACCAGATGCTCCCCAGTACCCATTGCATCTATTCATTGAGTAGGGAATAGGAAACATACCAAAACTGTACATTGTATAATTATAAGTAAATAGTATTTTATTAAATGCTTTATTTCTAAGATGAATTATTTTATTTTTACATAATTACAAGTTTCCTTGAATCACATTAGAACTATAAGCTACATTAGTCATTGCTCAACTCACCTTCTACATCATACCACATGGCTCCATTGGTGATTCCATCAGGAAAGATTTCCTCCGGAGTGCTAGGAGAGTCTTTGCTGCAGTGTGGTCTGCCAGTTTTCATCACTGGATGCCTAGAGGCATAAGTCTTGGCCAGGTACTTAAATACCTCATCATCTGGAGACTTACTGTAGTACCCCGAAGATATGTGATTTATAGAATCATCGTAAGGATAACTGGCAACAACACTTCCACCGTGAAGATTCCCAGAAAGCACAAATTTGTTTTCTACAGGAAAAAAACAAATTACAAAATTAGTGTTAAACAATGAAAAATAAAACAGCTTTAAACAGTCACTAATGCATCACACCAGTGAAAAATTAAGTTGCATTACACTACATTAAGATCAAGATTTAACATCGAACTTTTTGTTAATCTGTTTCTAAAGAGAGATGATTTCTTTAGAGATACAGGTCCTCTCCCGGTTACGAACAGCCAACTTAGAGACAGCTTATACAGGTGAATGAGTGCTGGGGAGACTGGCGGGATGGATTCGCCAGCTGTGGGCATCTTCTGCCATGTGAGAACTTGGATTGCTGCAGTACCATCACAACTTGCAGAGAAATTTGAATGGTTGGGTTAAATGTCCTGGTTTAAATGTGCATTGCCTTTTGCTGCCCTACGTTTTAATCTAAATATATTACCAGTGGCTCCATTTTCAACTTGCAAAACATTCAGGTTACAAATGGTTCTTAGGAATGTGATAACTTGGAAAATACCTGTAGTACAATGCAGACAATGTCCAGAGACTACAATAAAGAGCAAGTATTTTGAGAATGGTAAATTATAATTAAAATGAAAAATTCTGAACCACACTGACAAAGACCCAATAGCCCTTCTACACTTGTTCACCTCGAAAGCAAGATTTGGAGATATACCATGAAAAAAATTTGAAAATTTATCAGCAGTAATTGCAACTGGATTAATTATAAACTAAAAACCTATTAATCAACTAATCATTGAAGCTCTTGTGATAAAAGAGTGCAATCTAACCTTGACATTCAAAGTTTGTTCATTATTAAGTTCTTTCTGATATTGCTTTCCCTCATTACCAAAATGCACTTACGTTTTGAAAAACATCTGAAGGGTAAAAAGACAATAGATCAATCAACCAGTCCAATCTGGAGATAGCAAAAATATGCAGGAGTATTTTGGTAACAAAGCATTGAGAAAGGGATGGGAATGGAAGCAGGTAGTCTTTGTGATGAAATAGATCTGAGTTTGAAACTTAGCTCTCAGATACTGAGTGAAGAGAAGCCTGCACAGATACCTTAAGAAATAGGAAGAGCGTCGGTGGTTACGTGAAGCCAGCAAGAAACGTGGTTGAGATAGGAAATAAGTCAGCCACAATCAAATGGCAAAACAGATGCGATGGGCCAAATAGCCCAATTCTGCTGTGTCTTTTGGATGCGAGGCATGAAAAGCAGTATTTCACTGTATCTCAGTACATGTAACAATAATAAACCAATTGCCATCAACATGCCAGGAGTCACCATTGACCAGAAATGCAAGTGGACCAGTCATTATACTAATGGGATTGCTGCCCAATAGCCAAAGTATTTCCACGGTGTTGTGCATTAATCAGTGCCATAGGATATTCAGCACTTGTCCGGAAGAATGCAACTCCAGCAACACAATTTCTACATCTAGAATATAGTCTGCTTATTTGGCCCCTCACCCATCACCTTGAACATTGTTGCACTAAATGACTGCAGTTCCTACTTACATAAAGCATGTGACTACTTGCCTGGATCACTCAACCAAAACCTCCTAAACTTACAACCCTTACTGCAACATTTTCTCCTGGAACACCACCAGGTTCCCCACCAAACCACATAGCACCTAGACTTAGGAACGTATGACTAGTCCTTCATTGTTACTTCATCTACACACTGATGCGCGTTACTCAAACGCACCAGGTAGTAACTGGCACCAACAGCTCAAGAAGAGTTGCTAACTAGCAGTAGCAAGGGCAGGATGGCCCCGCTATCCACATCCATGCCATGTAAATAAATGAAAGGTACAGAAACCTTCATAATCACTTGCATGGTAACAGCAAATAAATTAATCAGCCCACAGAATACTTGATACATGTTGTTAATTAAAACCATGGCCCAGAAAATACTTCAGGAATGCACTAAGAAAATAACAAGAAAAAGTCATCGATCTGTGTTTTATTTTACTTATTCTTCCTTCAGTCCTTCTGAAGAGATTGATTCCCAAAGTATGATAGATGTACTAGTTAAACCTTTGCTTCTGAGCTCAAGTAGAGAGTGCTGGCAGACAGTAAGTCAAGTCAGGCCAAATTAGGTACTTGGCCAACATTGCTAGGGAGTGCTCTCTACTAGAGCAGCATTAAATCAACAGGGGGGATTATAGTCAACTTTTCCTCATTTTACCGTTTACAGCATCCTTGCTATTACTCACCAAGGACTGCTCACCGATAGCAACCAATCGTCCAACTACTTTAGCTGTATTTACACAACAGTAGTAGGCCATGCAGTCCTGATCACATTTTACCACTCAATTAAGTCATTGCTGATCAATACTCATGTCTAGTCTACCATCTGCAATTACGGCAATTTGAAATAGCTGGAAATAACTAAACTCCATGCTACTTACCTTCCCCGATGTTATGTTTAAAAAAGTTTAAAATGCACGAAAAGCAGAAACTTATCCACAAAGTCTCAAAATCAGAATGAACTGGTGTAAGTAATGAGTTTGATTTGGGGACATGGCCCACTTTCAACAAAATGTTTTCTCTCCCCCTCCACCCACTAGTAAACAACAACTTTTTTGTAATTTAATGCGGTCATCTACACAATATATTCTATTTTTAATCTCTTTTGGTCTAATCCCATCAGAGAGGATGTTTCCTATGGTTGGGGGACGGGGGTGAATCTAAGACCACAAGACACAGCCTCAGAGTAGAGGGGTGTCCTTTTAGAAAAGATGAGGAGGAATTTTTTTTTAACCAGAGAGTGGTGAATCTGTGGAATTTGTTGCCACAGGAGGCTGTGGAGGCCAAGTCATTGAGCAAACTTAAGGCAGAGGTTGATTGATTCTTGAGAGAAGGCAGGAGATTGGGGCCGAGTGGGAAAATGCATCAACTATGAGGGAATGGCAGAGCAGACTTGATCAGCCAAATGGCTTAATTCTGCTCCTATATTTAATGGTCTTATTTCATTTCAATACTGTAGTTTAACATCACACACCATTCTCCACCCATGTCACAAGGTTCTTGCCAATTTCTGCTGATCCTCATTTTTGCTAATAACCTCCTGCAGAAAGTAAACCAAATGGGTTTTTTTAAACAAATCTGACGCTTCAATGACGCTTCCTCATTTGCCTGTCAGTTTATGAACAACTTCAGTTAGAACAGAAGAAATGAGAAAAACAAAGGCCATTACATTCCTCCCACCTATTTTCATTCAATAAGATCACAGATGTTCAGTGGCATCAACTCTACTTTTCACCCAATCCTCATCACTTATTCCCTCACAATATTTTTAAACTCTACTAATAATGGCTAGAAGTTTTATAACAGACTCCCTACTTCCATAAATAATACTTCCATTATAAATACATTGATATTTTTATTTGTATGTACATAAGCATCTGAAATACTTTGTACCGAAGGTTTTGAGCCTTTTTTAAAATTTACTGAGATCGAGCAGAGAATAGGCCCTTCTTGCCACCTCGCCAGCAATCCCCTGCTTTAATCCTTGCCTTGGAACAATTCACAATGACCAACTAACCTGATTGTGGGAGGAAAACAGAGAACCTGGAGGAAACATACGCAGTCAGTTACGGGGAGAACGTACAAACTCCTTACAGGCAGCGGTGGGATTGCACCCGGATCAACTATGCTGTAAAGCGTTGTGCTAACCACTATGCTACTGGATCGTTTAATTCTCCTTCTTTATGTGCTTCTCCATTCCCTACAACTGATGTTTTTCCAGTCTGCTGCATTGTTGCTTGCCTTGCAATGAGCTCAAGTTTCTTCAGTTAACATAATACCACCTCTTACCATATTGGTTATTGCTGCTTGGTTGCACAACTGAAAGACAGAGTGCACTGCACTAACCTGCCTTCAATCAGCGAGGCATTGCAAAATAACTAGGGTGGTTTATAATGAGTCACACATTCCATATTCCAGGTGACTGGAAGTAGTGCAGCATTCACAGACCGCACAGGTGTCTCTCTGCTTGAAAACCACTGATACTCTTCTATCCAGTTTCCATATTTCAAAATATTTCAGTTTTGCTTTTTAATGTGCAGACCACTTTTTAATTGATAGGTAGAAATGATAAGTTTTACTAAGGACACAGAAGTCAGTTAACAGCCTGGGATTTTTTTTTTGGGGGGGAACCATCTTTGCAATAGATGGGACATTAATCGACACTGTGAGCAGATAAGATTCTGAATTCACTTCCCACCAGCCAACGTTCCTTTACCTTATTACATACCGCCCTAAGACAGTCAAGATCTGAACGAAAAACATCAAGTTTCTAAATTTATACAGGTTGCGCTACTTGCCCCTGCAGTGATAATATACCGTCTAAAAGCACGCTAAAGAGTTGGTTTACACCGATAGGAGTGGCAGCTGAACATCTACTTACAATTCAAAGGTACCTAGATGACAAAGGAAAAACATCGAGTTTTGTTACTAATTAGTGCCAATGCCACTGAAGCATTGCGAGTACAGGACAAGCCCGTGCTGTGAACTCCCGCCGGGAGATTTGCACCTTTCATTTGTCCGATATTTGAATTACGCACCTACGTTATCAGTAATTGGTGCACTATACCTCAGGGTATGAAAGTCTGCAAACCTGTCACTAGTTGAACTCTGTTTAGGAATTCCAGAGTTGGACGTTTGCCCGTTCAGTGAAACAATAGCTGTGCGATCCTATCATTCATCGTTTCGTTGTACATCTTGGCATCGAACTACGTGCTGATGACACTTTTGAGAAGCGCTCTATATACGTTTAAACATGCTCATATAATTCCTGATAAAGAGATGACACCCCGAGATTTAAAGTGGTGTTATGCTTAACCCGCAGATACCTTTAATCCACTTCTCCATGGCCACCACTTCAGGCACGCCTGCCTTGTTCACTTCCACCCGGGAGAACTGATCCAAGAAGCACCGGTTGAGGTCTTTGTTCATGGCGTTCCTCCTACCCGGTACATTACCGTCGCAAGAGCCTTCCACCGACCTCTCAAAGCCGTCCGGGTTGAGACTGGGCAGGATGTAGATATCGGTGGTGTTAACCAGGCGGTCGACCCGCTCATCGTGACCGTAACTCTGCAGCAGGTACTGAATCAGGTACAGTAACACCTGGCGGGACACCGTCTCATCGCCGTGCATGTTGCCGACGTACTTAAACTTGGGCTTGCCCGGCACTTCCACCCCTGGCGTCGTCGAGATCTCCATGACCCACAGCGAACGGTTCTCGATGCTCTGACCAATGCTGAAAAGCCTGGCGTGAGCACCGTAAGCCTGGGCCAAGTCCTTCAGCAGCTTGGTCATTTCCTCGTAGTGGTAGTACCTCGATGTGTCGATGCCATTCTCCCGCTTGGCCAAGTGAGCGGCCCCAGCTGCCGACCACAAAGCCGCGGCGCACAGAGCCACCAGACTCAGACTCAGCGCCCGCCACCCTTCGCTCGCCATGTTTGCGTCCGCCTGTGCCGATCAACCCAACTCGCTGCTTCCCCCGTCAAAGCCCGCCCTGCTGATTGACAGCTCTGCCGACCAAACAGCTGGCCGCTCATCCCGACTCCCGAGTCAGGTTAGGTTGCATTCGCACAGAGACCACCCCCGCCACTCCAGGCACTCGCCGGGTCGCCGCTCCGCGCTGATTGACAGCACAGCTGACCAAACACCTCCCCGCTATCCCTCTCCCAGGTCAGATTAGGTTGCATTCGCATGGATATGTCGTCTTTACCTCGCTTCCGATGGGTGGAACGCTTTCAAATTTTGCATGTTTTTCCCCCCCAAGCTGTAGTTCTTCGCTGCTGATTTTCCCAATGGCCTGGGAGCTACCCAGTATGTACGTCCACATGGACTAAATCTACAAGCACTTGCAGATAATGCAGATGTTGCAAATCTGAAATAGTAATAAAAGATGCTGGACCTATATTTCTCGACCTGCCCTGCACTTTCTCTGGATCTGCAACACTTCATTCTGCAACCTGTTTTACTTATTTCAGTGTGATTAGGTTCGCAAGCAAAAGCTTTTCACAATATCTCAGTACATGTGACAATAATAAATTAGATACTCAGTAGTACAGAGACAGAGACACTGGCAAGAATATATAACCATTTCTGATGAATAGTCATTCACCAGAAATATTAACTACTTACCTCTTCACGGTTTCTACCTGATTTGTACAGCCTTTTTTGTTTTAATCAGACTTTCACTTATTTTTTCCTCTCTATTTTAATAGTTATGTAGAAACGTGCATCCTTAATTTATTCCAGTTCTAACCCAAAGTAACTTTTCTCTCTCAGTTGATACTGTTTGATCTGCTGAGTATTTCCAGCATTTCCAAAGACTCTGGGAAGCAAGTGGCAGGGTGTACTCTGGCATGATATGATCTATGCAAAAGACCCATTTGGGAAGAGTCATTTGTGAGATACAACACAGAAATGGACACTTCAGCCCATTAAATCTGCATTGACCATCAACCACCCAGATTTGTGTGTACCATATGTTAATCCCAGTTTTAATATGATAAAATAGGCCAACATCAGTATGATTTCCTTTAAGAAAATTCTTGCCTGACAAATCTTGCCTTCTTCATTGAAGAACTAGCAAGCAGGATAGACAAAGGAGAATAAGTTGATGTTGTGTACTTGGATTTTCAGAAGGCCTTTCACAAGTTAAGTGCCCATGGTATTACAGACAAAATAGTAGCATGGATAGAAGTTTGGCTGACTGACAGGAGGCAAACAGTGGGAATAAAGGGAACCTTCTCTGGTTGGTTGCTGGTGACTGGTGGTATTCCTCAGGGGGTCTGTGTTCAGACATGAATTGATGGCTTTGTGGGCAGGATTCTAGGCGATACGAAGATAGGTGACGGGCAGTTAGTTTTGAGGAAGGAGAGAGGCTACAGGAGGACTTAGACAGATTAGGAGAATGGGCAAAGAAGTTGCAGATGGAATACTGTGTCGGGAAGTGTACAGTCATGAACTTGGTAGAAGAAATAAAAGCATAGACTATTTTCTAAATGGAGAAAAAAAATCAAAAATCTCAGGCGCAAAGGAACTTCAAAGTTCTTGTGAAGAATTTCTTAAAAGCAGCAATGTAATGTTGAGGTTCTCTAAGGCACTGGTGAGGCCTCACTTGGAACATTGTGAGCAGTTTTGGGCCTCTTATCTAAGAAATGATATGCTGACTTTGGAGAGGGGTCAAGGAGGTTCATGAAAAGGAATCTGGAATTGAAAGGCTTACATGAACAGCGGTTGATGGCTCTGGACTTGTACTCACTGGATTCAGAAGAATGAGGGGGAATCTCATTGAAACCTATTGAATGTTGAAAGGCCTCAGCAGAGTGAATATGGAGAGGATGCTTCCTGTGGTAGGGGAGTCTAAGATCAGAGGATACAGCCTCCAAATAGAGGGACGTCCATTTAGAATGGAAATGAGGAGGAATATCTTTAGCCAGAGAGTGATGAATCCGTAGAATTCGTTGCTACAGGCGGCTGCGGAGGCCAAATCACTGGGTATATCCAAGACGGAGCTTAATAGATTCTTGATTGATCACGGCATGAAGGGATTCAGGGAGAAGACAGGAGACTGGGGCTGAGAGGGAAATAGATCAGCCATGATAAAATGGAGGATCAGACTTAATAGGCCAAATGGCTTAACTTGGACTTCAATTTGGGTATCATCTATAAGATGTTTGTATTCTCATGAACTGGATGGGTTAACTCCGGGTGCTCCAGTTTTCTTCCACGATGCAAAGATGTACCGGTTAGTAGGTTAATTAGTCATTGTAAATCATCCTGTGATTAGACTAGGTTAAATACTGGGTTGCTGGACAGTGCGGCTCATTGGCCCAGAAGGGTCTGTACTATGCAAGATCTCTAAATAAATAAATAAACATAGATAATGTTTAAGATTGATGACTTTTTATCGGAAGTGGAATAAGCCGAGGATGTAAAAGGCTTTAACTAAATCCAGAAACAGGAAA
Organism: Mobula hypostoma; assembly: GCF_963921235.1. Taxonomy (NCBI): domain Eukaryota; kingdom Metazoa; phylum Chordata; class Chondrichthyes; order Myliobatiformes; family Myliobatidae; genus Mobula; species Mobula hypostoma. The sequence goes on along the minus strand of NC_086119.1, from coordinate 19,417,206 downwards.
TTGAGAGCGGAAAGGAGAAGAGAGATTAAGATCTGAGATCGAAACGGTAAAAACAATGAACTCCCAGTGGTCAGTCAACATTTGTAGGGAGACAAAGAGTTAATGTTTCACAAGAACTGGTCATCAATTCTGGCAAGTGATCATCACCTGAAATGCCAATACTGTTTCTCCCTCCAGAGATGTTGCTTGACTTGCTGAGTACTTCCAGCATTCTTTGATTTTATGTCACAAAGTCATAGAGTCATTGGCCCCTGTAGCATAGAAGCAGACCCTTTGGCCCATCTAGTTTATGCTAACCTATTATTTTTCCTAGTTCATTCCACCCACACCTGAATCATAGCCCTCCATACCCCACTCGTTGATGTACCTACCCAAGCTTCTCTTAAATGATGAGCTCAAACCTGCATATACCACTTCTCCTAGCAGCACTTACCACTCTCTGAGTGAAGAACTTCCCCCTCCTGTTTCCCTTAAACATTTTACCTGTCACCATTAACTAATGAACAATGATGCATGAATTCAGATTCCAAGCATCTACAACATTACTTTTTGAAAATCTCTAACGAGATGGAAGTGGTGCTAGTTAACAAATTGATGATGTTAATGGGGCATAGCAAAATAAAACAGGTGGTCTGAAGAAATTTAAAATGGAAATAGGAAACTAATTGCCAAATGCTGCTGCCTGAAATAAAGGGAGTGGTTATAATTGAAAGATGTTTACTGTTGCATGAACAAAGTCACCAGAGAGACTTAGTTGGTAAATATGAAAAGTAATCTTCTTATTTGACATAGTAAGATACTGCAAGCATCATATTGGAGACCCTTTTCACAAGATCACAAGACAAAGGAGCAGAAGTAGGCCATTCGGCCCATCGAGTCTGCTCTGCAGCTCCCCCATGAGCTAAACTATTCACCCATCTAGTTCCAATTTCCGGCTTTTCCCCCATATCCCTTGATACCCTGACTATTTAGATACCTGTCAATCTCCTCCTTAAACACCCTCAATGATTGGGCCTCCACAGCTGTATGTGGCAATGAATTCCACAAATCCACGACCCTCTGGCTAAAAAAAATTTCTCCTCATCTCTGTTTTAACTGGGTACCCTCTAACTCTAAGACTATGGCCTCTTGTCCTGGACTCACCCACCAAGGGAAACAACCTTTCCATATCTACTCTGTCCAACCCTTTCAACGTTCGAAATGTTTCTATGAGATCCCCTCTCATTCTTCTATACTCTAATGAATACAGTCCAAGAGCCAACAAATGCTCCTCATATGTTAGCCCTTGCATTCCAGGAATCATCCTCGTAAATCTTCTCTGAACTCCCTCCAACATCAGTACATCCTTTCTAAGATAGGGGGCCCAAAACTGCACACGGTATTCCAAATGAGGTCTCACTAATGCCCCATAGAGCCTCATCAACACCTCCTCACTCTTATACACTATTCCTCTTGAAATGAATGCCAACAAAGCATTCGCTTGCCTTACCGCTGATTTGGAGCAAGGGGTCTGCCTGGCCCAACACTACATGATATTTTATATTCTAAAGGTCAAAGGACAATTCCATGCTTACAATGCTTCCTTTGAACTGTACGTAACAGTTTCAAATGCCTGGATCTTCCCACTATCACACCTCCCTGTTTGCACCTATGTTACAGACACCTAAATGTACACAAGTAGTACATTTAAATCAGCACTGTCTATACTTCCAATTAACCTGGTTTGCAGTTGTTAGGAACCCATTGTTCAGAACTGCATTTTAGATTTAATCCACAGTTCATTCTTGAATCTGAAGGCCAGTGCCTGAAGTCAGTTAAAGTCATTTGCTACATGTGCTAACCCCAAAAATCACTCCAATAGTGTTCTTTCATTGTAAAATGCTACATAAAATGGTTGTGATCCTCAGGCTGCCATTGAGTGTCAAGTCAAGTCTACTGTCATTCATCTATATACATGTATACTGTCAAATGAGACAACGTTTCTCCGGACCAGGGTGTAAAGCACAGTGGTACATATAACACACAATAACTTAGGAAAGTAAGGATAAAATATACAGATGAATTACACATAAATAAATAAAGAGCATAAATTACATACTGTAAGGTAAAGAACTGATTAGCCAGTGACACTTCATGAACCAGTGACAATTTGAATGTGATGCAGCAGGGAGTTCAGAAGCCTAATGACCTGGGGGAAGAAACTGTGGGAAGTGAAGGACAGATTTAGTCAGGCAGCACAAGGTCATGATGGATCCTGACTGGCTCTGCCTCCACTAACAAACACAAATTAAACTGTGGACCCTCAACAACACACACAAAAGGCTGGGGGATCTCAGCAGGCCGGGCAGCATCTATGGAGAAGAGTACAGTCGACGATTCGGACCGAGATCCAGCAACCACCCATTTTAATTCCACTTCTCGTTCCCATTCCAACATGCCTGTCCACGGCCTCCTCTACTGTTGCGATGAAGCAACACTCAGGTTGGAGGAACAACACCTCATATTCTGTCTGGGTAGCCTCCAACCTGATGGCATGAACAGTGACTTCTTGAACTTCCGATAATGCCACCCCGCTCTCCTTCACCATTCCCATTCCCTTTTCCCTCTCTCACCTTATCTTCTTACCTGCCTATGGTGCTCCTCCCTCCTTTCTTTCTTCTATGGCCTTCTGCTCTCTCCTATCAGATTCCCCCTTCTGCAGCCCTGTAGTTCTTCCACCAATCAACTTTCCAGCTCTTTACTTCCCCCCTCCTCCCCCGTCCCAGTTTCACCTATCACCTTGTGTTTATTCCTCCCTTCCCCCCACTTTCGTATTTTGACTCCTCATCTTTTTTCCCAGTCCTGATGAAAGGTCTTGGCCCGATTCATTGGCTGTACTCCTTTCCATAGATGCTGCCTGGCCTGCTGAGTTCCCCTAGCATTTTGTGTGGTTTGCTTGGATTCCAGCATCTGCAGATTTTCTCTTGCTGTCGATCCTCAAGACTTCCTGCTGGGAGATAGAGAGGTGAGAAGCAACTTGTCCATGGTTAATGGGGTAGAAGAAATAAAGCAGAATATGAAAATTTAGAGGTAAGCAGGGTGTTTAGGGCCACTACAATTATAAATTTTCAATGATTTTATGAACATACCTATGACTTTTCTGTGAAAATCAAAACCTCAAAGCCCATCTTGTGATACCTGAAAATAAACTATCAAATATGCGAGCTTCAGGATACAAACTTAACATAATTTCAGTCACAGCTACACCAAAATGTATTTGACACATGTATGGCAAGGAAAAAAATATTAAACCCTCCTCATCTTAATAGAAATAGCACTTGAAATGTGCAGATGGTGTTGGGTGAATTTCTCTAACCTTTCTGTTTAATGGCTTTGGCATGTTCCTCTAAACTCTGACAATACCATTTTCCCTTTGGTTCTCAGAAATTTTGTTCTTTTTTTCTCTCGTTTTCTGCTATACACTCATCACCTTTATAAATATATGTCAATTCTGCACTTAAGCCTAAAACATCTCCCACTAAACAATAAGTTATTTAACTTCTTATCAACATACCACCAGGTGCTGATCATGAGACAGTACAGTACCACGTGCTCATGAATTTATAAGATTAGAATCAAGCTTATTATCAGTGACGTATCTCAGGAAATCTGTTGTTTTTTGGCAGTACAGTGCAAGACATTTAAAAAATTACCATAAATTGCAATTAAAAATAAAATAAATAAATAGTGCAAAAGACAAATTGTGAGGTAGTTTTCATGAACTCATGGACCATGCAGCTATCTGATGGCAGAGAGGAAGAGGCTGTTCCTAAAATGTTAAGTGTGCATTTTCAGGCTCACGTACCTCCTCCTTGATGGTAGTAATGCAAGGTCAAAGACTTTTCATGCATAATTGTTTATTCCAATACACTGATCTGTGAAATATTGACTGTTCACTTCAAATATCAACCTGTAAAGTTATTCTTCTTTTTCTGCATTGTATCTGTACCTTGCAATAAGATATTGCAGGCATCTCCCTGATTTTTATCCTTGTCTCTCTAATACTTTTGTTGATTGAATTAAATCTGACACTTCTCCGAACCTTTCTTCTTTCATATTGTGTTAGTAGCTCTCTTGCTTTGGACAGATCTATTCTGCTTCTCAATTGCCATCATCATTTTAAGGCAGATGCCATACCTGCCTCCTTTATCATTTGCTTTTATGAATGGTACAATATTTATGACTTTTTTTCAATTTATTTTCAACAGTGTGAAAGTGGACATCAAAACTGAAACTGCAGGCTCACCTATCTGGTTCTAATCCAGGGGTTGTCAAGTTGGTGTCCATGGTCCCCTCGGTTAATGATAGGGGTCCATGGCATAGAAAAGGTTGGGAATCCATATTCAAAACTGGATTAAACAAAAAGATTCAGTTTTGAGGTAAAACACTTTCTTACTTTTTCAGTTTAGAGATACAACACTGTAGCAAGCCCTTCCAGCCCAATAAGTCCATGCATCCAAGTGACCAATTAACCTGCTAAACCATATCTTTTTGGAATGTGTTGGGCACGTGGCCAAGTGGTTAAGGCGTTTATATAGTGATCTGAAGGTCGCAAGTTTGGGCCTCAGCTGTGGCAGCATGTTTGTGTCCTTGAGCAAGGCACTTAACCACACATTGCTCTGGTGTCTGTGCGAGGAGTGGCGCCCCACATAGACTTCCAATCTGCACCTTGAAAGACCTGAAAATGCCCGACGCAGTTCTCTCATGGTCTGAGTCGACATTCCCCCCTTTTGGAACGTGGGAGGAAACAGAAGCACCTGGGTGAAATCCACACAGTCGTGAGAAGAGCGTACAACCTTCTTACAGGCAGCGGTAGGAATTGAACTCCGGTTGCTCTTGCTAAAATAGTGTTACGCTACTGTGTACGAAGGTAAGATTAGAAAATCAGTTATAAACTTATATCCAACCAGACTCTGAATTAAAATGTACATTTTAGCTTTCCATAAATATCTTAATATCTTCAGTACAATGCTAAACTAAAGTTTAAATTTTATGATCCCTCAGATCAATCCCTGGGCCATGAAAATATTTGCCAATTAGCATAGAGTCTGATGGAATTTTTAAATTCAAGAGACAACTGTTGGGTCACATGTAAAAGGGTAGCTCATGCAGAATAACATGTCATTATGTCTTTATTCTTGCATAATCAGACAGGGAAGGGCTTTCTCATGATTGAACACTTAGCTTGATTCCCCAGTTGATAAAGTGGCTAGAAGTGGAGAGTTCCAGATGCTGCATTGCATGGCAAGAGATTTACAGAAGCTGATGAGGCACTGAACAGCATTATAAGAAGATTCATCCTCACTATTGCATACGTAATTTTTTGAGTAGTCGTGTTGTAAACAGCTGCCAGGGGATCCTCTATTCTCAATGCTATTTTGGATACCAGCCACCCTGGTCAAATTTCACTGAAAGAACCCTCTTCTCGGCTTCTGTGAAAGTCCCAGCTAAAAAGCACATAATGTGCCTTAATCCAATAAATGGAGTAGAATTACAGACCAGTTTTAGTCAAATACAAAAGTAAAGACTTGAGACACAGTATACCTTACACATAACCCTCTGTGTAATGTTAAACAAAACAACAACCCAATATTAACACTATTTATATGGAAACTGAACTAATGTTGCTGTAGGAATGGCATTCTTCTTAGATGAGTTCTGCAACATATTGGTAAGACGAAAGTACTGCTAAATATGTCATGTACCATTCAGCTATATCTTCTAATATACATTAACAAACTACGACAAATTCAGAATGGATCAAATTATAAGCGCTTTTGCAAACGAAAGTCTGCCTCCATATTTGGAGGAGAAGATGGCGTGATGGCAGCGTGCGCGGCCTCTCCGGTGATGAATATCTGTTATCTGTCAAGTGGGGGACCATGCACAATTCTGATTTGATGGAGATGGACGTGAGAGTATGGAGGAACTTCCGGAAAACTTCTGAAATGCCCGCTTCACTGCCGCTGCTACTGTGTGGTAACCGGAATCTCCGGAGCAGAAGGCCCCGAAATCCTCGGCTTTGCTTGTTTCAGCGGCCAAGGTTAGGTTGAAGGTGCTCGGCAGAGGATGGCGCTCGGGAGGCTGTATCGGAGGGGCTGGTCGGAGGCTTGAAGTTTTTGGACAGGGGGACTCAGTGTTGGCTGTGGTCGGCTGCTTCCAAGGCACCGGCAAGTTGATGGTGCCTGAAGGTTTATGGCACGGAGTTTCTCCCTTTTGCCGCCTACTATCAGGGACTTGGGAGTCGATCGACTCGGGGACTTTTGAAACTTTTTTTTACTGTGCCCATGGTTTGTTCTTCATCAGATTATGGTATTGCTTCGCACTGCTGTAACTATATGTTATAATTATGTGGTTCTGTCAGTGTTAGTCTTTGATTTGTCCTGTTTTCTGTGATATCACTCTGGAGAAACATTGTATCATTTCTTAATGCATGTATGCATTTCTAAATGACAATAAAAGAGGACTGAGTGTTCTCATAATCTAATATTTGTAGTCATTGCTTCAATCTTACAGCTTAAAACAAACAATTTTTATATGTTTACAAAGTCCAGTAATTCATCAGCATCATATCTTTAAGATTGTTCCATCCCATAAAACCACGTTCCTTGCTTATCTGCATTCATCACATCTGCCTTTAGTCAGTCCATATATCTTTCAAGGCTTCTTCCCCTCATGGCAGGTGTGTCCTATCTTTCTCTGTTGTCAAAACATTACATGCCATAAACACACCCCTACTGTAAAACACACACACACACACATTTCTTGTAAGCCTTCATCCAACCAGCAAAGTGCTTTGGGATCACACAGGTTCCATTTTGTCACATTACATTTTACATGTGTTATAAATTCCTAAAGTTGGCCTAGCGTTGCCTGAAACTGATGCCTGAAATGGAAGGAGTTCCATTTGCTAGTACTAACACCCATCTTCTTAACGGGCACTGGTTTTAACTAATAAGTTTATAAGTGACTACAATTGTCCTTCCGTGGAACTAAAAGAATTACATCATGCTCATAGCTCACATGAACTCAGGAATCAGAATTTTTTTTTCCCAGAGGGAAAATTCCTCACCACAAAGTCAAGATTGAGTGGCCCCCAAATCTAAAGAAATTTCTAAATAGTGGCTGACTGCTCGATCTTCCATTTCAAATGAGAAATAACAAGCAGTTGCTTTATATTATCGAGTCAACCCACTATTAATTTTGCTATTAATGTAATAGCAAAATTAAAAGTGTAGATTCTTTGGTAGGAATTAAACTAAGACGTTTCAAAATCATGCAGTTCGATTTAAACTGTCATCTCCTTCTCCACAATGAAAAGAGTTGTATAATATTTAGGAATCAGATTCCTGGTAGACATTTTTTCTTTCTGCTGATTTTATTTTAAACTTCAGGATTAGAATCAACCAGTTCACTACTCAGTGACGTGCTGTGTTAAAAAAGACACCACCATTTAATTATTAATACTGACTCAGTTTTATCTATCATGTTTCCAACACTCATTGCCTGTTTCCAATTGTCTTTAAATAGAATGGTTTGCTTATTCATTTAGAGTTAATTATAGGTCAGATCAGAAAAGAATGGCAGATTTCCTTCCCTGAATGAGCAATAATGAACCAATTCACTGAGGAGGACATAAATAATCTTCCAGAAATAGTAGGGAATTGAGGGTCTAGTGAGATGGGAAATACATGTTAGTAGGGAAGTGGTGTTAGGTAAATTGAAGGGATTAAAGGCAGTTAAATCCCTAGGGCCAGATGGTCTGCATCCCAGAGTGCTTAAGGAAGTAGCCCAAGAAATAGTGGATGCATTAGTGATAATTTTTCAAAAGTGTTTAGATTCTGGACTAGTTCCTGAGGATTGGAGGGTGGCTAATGTAACCCTGCTTTTTAAAAAAGGAGGGAGAGAGAAACTGGGGAATTATAGACCGGTTAGCCTAACATTGGTGGTGGGGAAAATGCTAGAGTCTGTTAGCAAAGATGTGATAACAGCACATTTGGAAAGCGGTGAAATCATTGGACAAAGTCAACATGGATTTGTGAAAGGAAAATCATGTCTGACGAATCCCATAGAAATTTTTGAGTATGTAACTAGTAGAGTGGATAGGGGAGAACCAGTGGATGTGGTATATTTGGATTTTCAAAAGACTTTTGACAAGGTCCCATACAGATTAGTGTGCAAACTTAAAGCACACAGTATTGGGGGTATGGTATTGATGTGGATAGAGAATTGGTTGGCAGACAGGAAGCAAAGAGTGGGAATAAACTGGACCTTTTCAGAATGGCAGGCAGTGACTAGTGGGGTACTGCAAGGCTCAGTGCTGGGACCCCAGTTGTTTACAATATATATTAATGACTTAGACGAAGGAATTAAATGCAGAATCTCCAAGTTTGCGGATGACACGAAGCTGGGCAGCAGTGTTAACTGTGAGGAGGATGCTAAGAGGATGCAGGGTGACTTGGATATGTTAGGTGAGTGGACAAATTCATGGCAGATGCAACTTAATGTGGATAAATGTGAGGTTATCCACTTTGGTGGCAAGAACAGGAAAACAGATTATTCTCTGAATGGTGGCTGATTAGGAAAAGGGGAGGTGCAACGAGACCTGGGTGTCATTATACACCAGTCATTGAAAGTGGGCATGCAGGTACAGCAGGCGGTGAAAAAGGCGAATGGTATGCTGGCATTCATAGCAAGAGGATTCGAGTACAGGAGCAGGGAGGTACTACTGCAGTTGTACAAGGCCTTGGTGAGACCATACCTGGAGTATTGTGTGAAGTTTTGGTCCCCTAATCTGAGGAAAGACATTCTTGCCATAGAGGGAGTACAAAGAAGGTTCACCAGATTGATTCCTGGGATGGCAGGACTTTCATATGATGAAAGACTGGATCGACTACGCTTATACTCACTGGAATTTAGAAGATTCTAAAGAGGGGGGATCTTATTGAAACGCATAAAATTCTAAAGGGAATTGGACAGGCTAGATGCAGGAAGATTGTTCCCAATGTTGGCCAAGTCCAGAATGAGCGGTCACAGTTTGAGGATAAAGGAGAAGCTTTTTAGGACCGAGATTAGGAAAAACTTCTTCACACAGAGAGTGGTGAATCTGTGGAATTCTCTGCCACAGGAAACAGTTGAAGCCAGTTCATTGGCTATATTTAAGAGGGAGTTAGATATGGCCCTTGTGGCTAAAGGGATCAGGGGGTATGAAGAGAAGGCAGGTACAGGGTTCTGAGTTGGATGATCAGCCATGATCATACTGAAAGGCGGTGCAGGCTCGAAGGGCCGAATGGCCTACTCCTGCACCTATTTTCTATGTTTCTAAATTGGATTACAAAATTATGTTGGCCATCATTATTATTAACTGAATTTTCATTCCATAGCTGGCATGGTGGGATTTGAACTTGTCTCCGGATTATTAGTCAATGGCTCTGGACTGCCAGTTTGCCTGTTTATGCACTGTATTAACATCACACTGATGCTGCAGAGTCATTTGATCACATCTATTATAAGGGTGAGTTAATTAAAAGCCTAACAACCCAGAATTTAATGATTGCAATGTTACCAAAATCAATTATGAAAGCACATCCAACCAATTCGATAATTTAAGGATATAGACTTTGAAAGATAAAGCAACGCACACAAATTGCTGGAGGAACTCAGCTGCTCAGGCACCATCTATGGAAATAAATAAACAGGCGACATTTTGGGCCTGGAAAGGAAGGGGAAAATGCTAGAATAAAAAAGGTGGGGGAGGGAAAGGAGGATAGCTAGAAGGTGATAGGTCAGGCCAGATGGGTGGGAAAAATAAAGGGCTGGAGATGAAGGAATCTGATTGGAGAAGAGAGTGGAACATAGGAGAAAGGGAAGGAGGAGGGGACCCAGGAGGAGGTGATAGCCGGGTGAAAAGAGGTAAGAGGCCAGAGTGGGGAATAAAAGAAGTAGGGAGGGGGAGGGAAATTTTTTTACAGGAGAAATCAATATTCATGCCATCAGGTTGGAGGCTACACAGACAAAATATAAGGTGTTGCTCCTCCATCCTGAAGGTGTTTTCATTTTGGCACAAGAGGAGGACATAAAATGAAATATTGGAATGGGAATCAAAATCAAAATGTTTCGCACACCGGGTAGTTCTGCTTTTGGCAGATGGAGTGAAGGTGCTCAACAAAGTGGTCCCCCAATTTACGTTGGGTCTCACTAATGTAAAAGAGGCCACAACCGGAGCACAGCACACAAATAGACAATCCCAGCAGATTCACAGGTGAAGGGTTGCCTCTCCTGGAAGGACTGTTTGGAGCCCTGAATGGATATGAGGGAGGAGGTAAATGGGCAGATGTAGCACTTTGGCCAGTTGAAGGGGTAAGTGCCAGGAGAGAGATTAGTGAGGAGAGGCAAATGGACAAGCGAGTCACAGAGGTAGCAATCCTTTTGGAAAGCAGAGGACAGTGGGTAAAGATATGGTTGGTGGTAGGATCCCTTTAGAGATGGTGGAGGTTGTGGAAGATGATGTGTTAAATACAGAGACTCATGGGGTGGTAGGTAAGGACAGGGGGAGCTCTATCACTGTTAAGGTGATGGGAAGTTGGGGTGAGCGCAGATGCTCAGGAAATGGAGAAGATGCAGGTGCGGGCATCATCTATGGTGGAGGAAGGGAAACTCCCTTATTTGAAGAAGGAGGACATCTCTGATGCTCTAGAAAGGAAAGCTGCATCCTTTTACAGGAGGCAGGGTGGGAAGAAGTACAGTCAAGATAACAGTGGGAATTGGTAGGTTTATAAAAGATGTCGGTTGACAGTTTGTCTCCAGAGGTGGAAAAGATCAAGAAAGGGGAATGAGTTGTCAGAAATGGACCAAGTGAATTTAAGGGCAGGGTCGAAGAGGAAGAGCTGGGTATCATTACCAGGAATATCTTGGAACATATGGGTGCCCATGGCTACCCCTTGAGTCAGGAGACAGTGGGAGGAGCCAAAGGAAAAATTGTTGAGGGTGAGGACTAGTTCTGCCAGATGGAGGAGGATGCTGATGGAGGGGGACTGGTTGGTTCTTTTATTGAGAAAGAAATGGAGAACATTAAGCCCTTCATGATGGGGTAAAGAAGTGTGTATAGTCCAGACATCCATGGTGAAAATGAGGCAGTCAGGACCAGGGAATTGAAAGTTAGTGAGGAGATAGACAGCATGAAAAGTGTCGCTGATGTAGGTGGGAAGGGACTGAACCAAGGAGGATGGAATGGACTTTGTATGAGGACACAAGTTCAGTGGGGGAGGAGCAGGCAGATACAACGAAATTTTGAGGGAAAACATAAAAGATTACTTACAGAAAAAATAATCTGTCACGACAATCTCTAATCAATCCAGTCTTTATGATTTAGCTTGACAGGATGTGGCTGAATGTTAATCCCCTCTCAAGGTGACTCACAGGTCAGGCTTGAAATGATTATTCAAGTAGACAAAACAATACAGTGGCTCTGGTTTCATGGTTACCTGCAGAAGAATTTCAGAGTTGTATACATTGATAATAAATGAACCTGGGAACCTTTGAACTCTTGAACCTTTTTGAGTTCAAGGCCTTGATGACCGAAGGCATAGGTGCAATAAAATTTCCAGATCAATGAGAAACGGGAATTAGGGAAGCACAAATAGTTTGGATGGATTTAGGGATGAGACAGTAGGAAGGGATTTAAAAATAGGATGAGAATTGTGAAGTTGAAACATTGGTTAACAGGGATCGCGAGTATTTCAGTAAGCAGAGGTAAAATGGTGTCATGTGTATGAGAACAGGGGCAACAGAATTATATGATCATTACTCTGAATAGATTAAAATTAGGATTAGAAGTGTATTAGAATTGTCAAGTGTAGGCAAAGCTGTTAAGGAAGTTTTCTTCATTAAGTGAGCTGAATAAAAGATTGAGTTGGAGCAAACTGCAAGGTCACATGGAGTTGGTGTTCTCAAAATAACGAGTAATTTATTTCTGTGTTCTTACTGAGTTCTCAAATGATATGTCATTACTTCTTATATGCTAATTATACAGCCTTTAACGTGAATTTCATCATTGATTGAAATTTTATAGAAAGTATTGAATTAAATGCCACAGATGTGCACTTATTAAATCAATGGACAACTTCTTTAGAAACTTGCCTCTGGTCAATAGCAACAGCAGTTAGTCATTCTATTCTGGTTTTAGAATTCAGTTCCAAACAAGTTTCAGAAGTCAAATAGAATTAATATGATTGAGACCAGTGATAAATTCCTTTACAAGAGACTGTTCGCTTCTCTCTGTTAAAACCAACCAAAACAGTATGCTAAATGCTTGAATTATCTAAGGGTCTGTGGAAAATATCCTTCACACCTATTGTCTAGCTTTGGTCTGGAAGCATCTAGGTGTGGTAAAACTAACCAATGTTCATAGAACAGAACATATCACAACTGTTTTAAAAAGTATATTAAGAAAGAATAAATATCAGACGTAAAATGATACATCACACACTACAAATAATGGAACATAAGATTTTGCAAGAGTGATGTAGAATTATTTCACAAAAAATCAGAGAAGAAAAGAATCAGAAATAAAAGAAGATACAGTACTGTGCAAAAGTCTTAGGCATATATATCGTATACAGCTAGGGTGCCTAAGACATTTGCACAGTATTGTAGTAATTTTATGCATTGCACTGTACTGCTGCCACAAAAACAAGCAAATTTCATGACTTGAGTGATGACAAAACTGATTCGGATATGGGTCTCTGCGTTGACGTGTGGCCAAGTGGTTAAGGCGTTCGTCTAGTGATCTGAAGGTCGCTAGTTCGAGCCTTGGCTGAGGCAGCGTGTTGTGTCCGTGAGCAAGGCACTTAACCACACATTGCTCTGCGACAACACTGGTGCCAAGCTGTATGGGTCCTAATGCCGTTCCCTTGGGCGACATCGGTGGCATGAAGAGGGGAGACTTGCAGCATGGGAAACTGCCGGTCTTCCATACAACCTTGCCCAGGCCTGCACCCTGAAAACCTTCCAAGGCGCAAATCCATGGTCTCACGAGACTAACGGATGCCTGTTTTTATGGGTCTCTATTGTGGACTGAGAGTGGGTAGGGGCCAGGGAGAGGGGAATCATGGTTGGGAAAGGGGGAAGGGAGAGGGGAGGGAGTGGGAAGCCTCAGGGAGACATTCTGTAATGATCAATAAACCAATTGTTTGGAATTAAATGGCTTTGCGTGGTGTATCAAGGCTGGGTGTGTCTGTATCTGTGCTACACCCACTCCTGGTATTCCTTCTCTGCCACCTGTCCCACATGCCTCCCATGGCACTCCACCTTTGCCATTGCCAACATCCTTTGCTCCTGCCAGACTTAGAAACTCACTGTCTGCTCCATGCTGACAGATACAGTTCTGTGTAAAAGTCTTAGGCATCCCTAGCTATGTATATGTACCTAAGACTTTTGCATAGTACTGTATGTTTAAAACTAGGGAAATAAAACAAATTCGGGGGTTGTGCTTTCCTTCTTTTGAAATATCTGCAAATATCTTCTTCAGGACTTGAGTGAAACCTTGCATATATCTCCCATTCATTCACACAACTTCACAAAGTGACTCTGCCTCGTAAAATATAAAAGAACTAGCAATTTTATTTCAGGTTACATGATTTGCTGAGTCACGTTCTAATTCTTGGTACATTTCTAATTGAATGTAAAGTTAATGCAAGCATTTGCCCAACACAGATTTAATACACACCGAACACATTTTCTCTCCTTCTATCTCTCTCCCTCTCTCCTCCCTCTTTTGTTATGTAACTAAAATGGAACTCAGTTACCAGATTCATGCACTAGTTTAAAGCTCATAGAAGAGTCACACAGTTTAACCAAGTTCAGAAAACATAGCAAAGTTCTAGAGGTTAAACAGACAAGACCACATAAAACAAAATTCTACAATCTTTGTGGAGTTTTTTTAGACTTAAATCTTCTAAAGCTATGTGTTTGGACATATTGATCATTCACAGACATCCCACCTCTCCTGGAAGTTCCGGGAGTCTCCCGCATGTTAATAGTGGCTCCCTGATGCCCGCAAATTATACAAAAAGTCCCGGAAATCAATTTTTTTGAGAGAGAAAGCGAGTGCAAGAGCAACCACGAGAGAGAGCACGCGAGAGAGAGAGAGAGAGCGAGAGAGAGTTCCAAAAAAAGAAAATATAAAACGTACGTCACCCCAGACTACACTAAAGTGTATCCCTGCCTAATAGGGGTGAAAAATAATGACAGTGTTGCTCGCTGAACTGTTTGCAACAGTGACTTTTTTATTGCCCATGGTGGGTTAAGACTGTAAAAGACATGTTGAGGTGAGTTTATCAGGTGTCATTCATTCATTAGCTCAGCTAACGTTATTTAAACTAGCTGGTTAGCTGCTAAGGAGCTACTCTATTGCAGACATCCCACCTGTCCCGGAAGTCTCCCGCAAATTGATGGTGCTATCTCCCTGAAATGAGTTTTTGTAGGGTGGGATGTCTGCATTCATACACATGGATACATTTAAAGTTCTCACAACAAACAAATCTATGGCAGTTTTCTCTCTTTCTGAACTCTGTTTTATGACGGAACACAAGAAGCAGAAGCAGGAGTAGTCCATCTGGCCTGTTGGGCCTTCTCCATCTTTCAATAAGATCATACCTGATGTGGCCATGGACTCAGTTCCACCTATCTGTTTTTCTCCATAATCCTTAATTCATCTGCTGTGCAAATAAAAATATGTACCTAACTGTCCTTTCTACTACGGTCCTCTCTCTGCTCCTATCAGATTCATTCTCTCCAGCACTTTATCTTCTCACCTGGCTTCACCTATCACCTTCCAGCTAGCCTCCTTCCCCTCCGCCCACCTTTTTATTCTTGCACTTTTCCAGTCCTGAAGAAGGGTTTCAGCCAGAAATGTCAACTATTTATTAATTTCCTCGGTGCTGCCTGACTTGCTGGGTTTCTCCAGCATTTTGTGTGTGTTGCTTTGGATTTTCAGCATTTGCAGACTTGGTTGTGCTCATATCTAACTGTCTTAAATATGTTTATTGAGGCGGTCTCTACTGCAGAAAATTCCAAAGATTCACTGTGAAAGTCAGATTCTCCTCATCTCCATCCTAAATGTATTCCCGTTAATCTTGAGGCTATGTCCTACCAGTGAAAACACCTTTCCTGCCTCATAATTTCATAAAGATTTCATAATTTTTTATGTTTGCCTCAGATCCCCTCTCATTCCATCACATGATAGCCCAGTTCACTACGAGTAAAACCCTTCCCAACATTAAGCACATCTGCACGAAGCGTTATCGCAGGAAAGCAGTATTCATCATCAGGGACCCCCACCACCTAAGATATGCTCTCTTCTCGCTGCTGCCCTCAGGAAGAAGATACAGGAGCCTCTGGACCATCAGGTTCAGCAACAGTTATTACCCCTCAACCATCAGGCTCTTGAACCAAAGGGGATAACTTCGCTCCACTTCACTTGCCTCATCATTGATATGTTCCTACAACCTATGGACTCAATTTCAAGGACTCTTCATCTCATGTTCTCAATATTTATTGGTAATTATTTATTATTATTATTTCTGTCTTTTGCACACTTTTTGAACGCTCAAGTTGGTCCAGTCTTTCATAGATTCTATTAGGGTTAGGATAGTATTATGGATTTATTGAGTATGCCCACAAGAAAATAAATCTCAAGGTTGTATATAATGACATATATATACTCTGATATTAAATTTACTTTGAACTTTGATTTTATTCAGGTATAAAATTCGTTTGCCCTACAATCCTGAACTATGTATCCAGCCTTGCTACACTTAAAACACTTCATGTTTTCATTAATTCCATTTATATGTGAGTTATGTATTGGGCTTCAGCCTTATGAGACTTCCTTCCTGATGGTCACTCAAATGGGTTTGAAGTCTCCTTCCACTTCCGCCGATATGAGGGTTCCCAGGTTGCCTTGTGGTTTCCTTTAAGTTGGGGCAGTAAAATCTTCATCATGAGTAAACGCTGCTGGGTTTTCCCCACTCTCTGGCATTGCTGCCACATGATTTAAACACATTACTCTGCCTCACACCCATTCTTTCTTTCACTTGCCACAGCTTTCTCATCTATCCCTCCCACCACACCTCCAAATTATCCCCTTCTTTCACAGCCCATACCAGGGGGGTTCACAGCACTCTGTGCTTCTAACTTCTGCTGTGGCTGTTCAATCTCTTCTCTGCCTGGTGAATGGTCAGCATGTGTTTCAGATTCCTTGTGTTACTCTCACAGTACTTGGAAAGCTGGCATTTTATCACTGCACTTCTGACACTCTGGTGTTTCATTTTCCCATCCACTAACCACTGATTTGCATTATTTGCCACACTGATGTTCTAACTCAGCTGCTTGTGCTTCAAAGAAGTTATGCCTTGTCTTCATGATTTTTGTCTCTCCTCTCCAGTCTAATCTTTTTATTTTCCTCCATCAGCCTTGCTATTGTTTCATCCTTCTCCGCAACTTTTCATCCTTCCATAGATGTTTCTACTAAAAGTAAACTGCTTTTCATATCTACCCTTTCTGTAATTTGCAGGAAGTAGGTGTTTTCACATAACTGGTGTGCTTTCCCCAGGAGGCAGGGTGGAGATATGTCTCTACCAAAATGGGTGCAAGGCACTTCTTCTCTCTGCTAGCCTGCAGGTCATCCATGGGCAAGGTGTAGCACCTGCTTAGCCCGCTCCCCCTGATCTGGGTCATGTGAAGCCATGGAAGGAGGTGGTGGATGATTGTATGAGCAGCTGGTGCATATCACATGTCCTGGTTATGCGACCACTAACGCCAGGCAGAAAATCTTTGAAGAGTATTGATAATGGCCGAGAAGAAACTGTCCAGAAGAAGGCAATGGAAAACCACTTCTGTAGAAAAAATTGCCAAGAACAATCATGGATAGACCATGATCGCCCATGTCATATAACACGGCACATATTGATTATGGTGTCTTTTCTGCAAAGTATGCTAAATTTCTAAATACAGCCTAATCTATTACTTTCTATTCTATCCAAAGAATAGTTTTTTTTACTGTCTTACGAAGTTTTCTATTTCATTTCCTCTCCCTTTATTGGTTCTTTAGTACTTTCCCCTCTCTTTCTGCTGTTTATTTGTTATAGGATTTGCCTGTATCAAGAAAAATTATTAAAGCTAAATACCATTCAAAAGTTCCATGTTGTTCTTACATGAAAATGAAATAGATGTGTTCAAGAGTGAAATGAAAGAAATCGCGGAGAAGCTGGGTAAATGAGAAGGGATCTACAGAATTAGAAGGAATTTACAGAAGTCAACAGACAGGCAAACAAGTCAGTAATTTATGCAAATACATTATACCAATATTTATTCAAACTAGTTAGAGAGGATGATGTTTGCATAATCAAAAATGTTGGACATAATGTATCAGTATGAATGAATAGAGATGAACAGTAAGACTGAATTACAGATATTTATATTGGATATTTACACAGCTTTGTTTTATAGCCTATCAATGATATTTTTGAGATGATGGATGAGGTAAAGTAAGCCTTGTCAGGTTTAATCATGTACAGTACTGTACAAAAGTCTTCAGCACACATATATACAGCTAGGGTGCCTAAGACTTTTGCACAGAACTGTATTTGTCAACGTGGAGCGGACAGCGAGTTTGTAAATCTGGTGGGAGCAAAGGATGCCGGGAACGGTGAGGGTGGAGCGCCGCGGGGGGGGGGGTGTAGGGCAGGTGGCAGAGAAGGAGTGCCAGGGGTTGGGGGTGGTGCGGGTGCAGACACATCCAGCTCTGAGACACCAGGGCAAGGCCATTTGATTCCAAGCAATCGATCAATACTTATTGTCTCTCTAGCGCTTCCTGCTCCCTCCTCTCTCCCTTCCCCTTTTCACAACCATGATTCCCCTCTCCCTGCCCCCATCCCACTCAGTCCACAATAGAGACTCATATTAGAATCAAGTTTATCATCACTCTCATATGTCTTGAATTTATTTTTATTCGCGGCAGCAGTAGAATGCAATACATGAAATAACTACCGTACTATGCAAAAATCTGAGGCATCCCAGCTATGTATATGTGCCTAAGACTGGAGCAACTATTCAGTACATTATTGAGGGAATGCCTTTTTCCAGGTGGCATGAGAACAGGCAGGGGGATGTAATCAAACTTGGTGCAGCCAATGCATAGGCTCCGTGGGGAAGCACCACAGTCTAGGCTCCAGACAGGGAGGAGCTGAGTTGATTAGGGAAACCCCTCAAACAATGAAAGAGTGTATCACCCCAGGTGACCACATGAGTGGTAAAGGTGCTATAGTACTGGACTTAGGAAGTATGTGACACGGCGTTCAGTGATAGCCCAAGTACAGAGACAGACACAGAAGTGACATAAACAGTTTTAATAAGAACCGTACAGAACAAGAGGAAAATAATAAATACTAGGCCAACAGGGCCGTTAACTAAAATTCTCAGACTTACATCTGACACCGTCACTGTGGATCAGAAGTAGTAATTTAACTTTAAGCTATTACTGGGACTCTGGTGTCCCAGTGCCAATCTAACTTGTAGTCTTCTTTCACGGAATTTGGACCAAGGCCAACAAGAAGCGTTACCGTCGCTGTGCTGTGGTCAAGGCATGGCAAGACTGAAGCAAAAGAAAAGAAGTTAAATCCAACCACCGAGAAACCATAAAATGCAGAGATTGCACTTTCTGAGGAAGCTAAAACAAGCACCACTCCCCACTAACATCTTAACTACATTCTACAGAGGCGTGGTTGAGAGTATGCTGACCTTTTGCATCACAACCTGGTACTCCAGCAGCAGTGCTGTGGACAAAAAAGCCTTGCAGAGGGTGGTTAGGGGAGCAGAGAAGGTTATTGGGGTCTCCCGACCTTCTGTCCAAGACCTCTTTCAGAGTCGATGCCTCCAGAAGACACGGTACATCATTAAAGACCCCTCACACCCTCTCCATGAACTGTTTGTTCTTCTGCCATCAGGCAAACGTTACAGGAGCAACAAAACTAAAAGCACAAGGCTACTAAACAGCTTCCTCCCACAGGCAGTCAGACTGCTAAATAGCTGCTCCACCTGACTCTGCTTTGGACACTTTTAACTTGCACTGGACACTTATAACTGATCTAACTGACATGTGGCTGTTGTGTTTTACTATTTATTGTTATGTTTATTATTTAGTGTTGCATTTGTTATGTTATGATTGCACTGCCCCTGAGAAACGCTGTCTCATTCTGCCCTGCAGAGCTGATGTACGGTTAGAATGACAATAAAGTTTTTTGAATCTTTGAATCTAATTGTCTGTAACGTGCAGTCTCATGAGCGTGATTAACGACCCCTTTCAGCTGCCCCCCTGCAAGGGTGCTCAGACTCTGTGGCAGAGCCTGTGGTTGTGTCAGTAAGATAATGCACCAGCGCGGCATGGTAGAGTAGTGGATAGTGCAATGCAATAACACTAGCTGTATGACTGGGGTTCAATTCCTGCCACTGTCTGTAAGGAATTTGTAAGTTCTGCCCATGTCCATGTGGGTTTCCTCCAGATGCTCCAGTTCCTATGTTCCAAAGATGTACAAGTTAGGATTAGTGAGCCATGGGGATGCTATGTTGGTGCAGGAAGCATGGCGATACTTGTGGACTGCCCAGCACAATCCTTTTGATGCAAGTTACACGTTCATGTACTTCTTACATATCACCCGTAGTGAATTACGTAAACAATAAACAACGCATAATCAAACAATATGTGTTCGTCCATTGTCGGCGTCGATGAGGACCTTGACACCATTATGATGGTGTTGAGACTAGCGCGTGATATGGATTTAAGTGAGGAAGAGTTGCGCAGCATCAGCCTCACTCTCTCTTCCCAATTCCCATCTGGATCCAGTGGCAAGACAAAGTTGAGACGGCGGGAGATGGGACTAGGCGCAGTGGATGACCAGGACGCCTTCTGTGTCTTGTCCTGCTCTACACGTTCCACAACGCTTGCAGAGACCGCCTCCTTGACCGTTGGACCTTCCATTGGTCTTGTCCGCTCAATCGGCCAGAGTCTGTCTTCACATGCTGGGATACACAACTCCCTATCTCACTGAGGGTTTGAGACCCGTCGGCTACCCTCACCTGGTTTAGCCGACCTGTCGAAGCCGTTGCCCGGGGTGTGGCCGCTGTCGCATGTAAACAGCTACGGAGAGCCACAGGTGAGAGCTGAGTGCCAGGTGGGGACCAAAGGTGGACTAACCACCTTGAAAAGGCCGCAACTTGTTCCCCCACCAGAGGCGCTACCCCTCCCTGACACCTCATACACCCCAATCAAACAATATATTTACATTCATTACACTCCTCCCAGCTTAGCTATAAACTCCAACTCAATGTAGAATGCATCTTATATATATATATACACACACAGTATACTGTATGATACAACTACTGTATTGACATCCACACAACATAGTAAATTTAAAATTTTCCCATTCAGCCCTAAAGAGTTAAACTCTGTGGAAGATACCTTACTCTCGTGGGATAACATGTTTCCTGACAAGGTTGGTGGTGGCGGTGGGGGGGTTACTTTGCTTGGCAGGTGAGACTTGTGGCTGTGAACCAATCTCAGGTTATGGGAACTCCTCCGTGGTGGTTGTAGGAGTTGACTCTGGTACTGTAGGAAGTGGTTCTGAGAGCTCTTGACAGCTTGCTTCTTTAACAATTGCCTCTGCTCTCCTCAAATGATTAATGTGTCATCTCCAGATGATCTCAAACGTAATCTGTACTGTGTAGGAGAGTGTTCCAGTTCTGTCCTTAATCCTTCCCAGTGCCCACTTTTTATCACCTCCGTGGTCCCCCACCAGAACTGCTTGACCATGAATGAAACATCGAACCTCCTTGTTTGAGGAGCCGCTAATTTGTCTCAGCTGTCTGTCCTGCCTACTCCATCGGAGAATGGGTTTGAGGAGATCCAAGTGTGAGCACAAAGAACAACAAAGTAACAGCAGAGCTGGTGAGCTGCTGGTTGTGGAGTATGCTGCATTGCGACATACAAGGAGGAAGCTGGCGAGCTTCTGATTCAATGTGTTCTACTGAAATTGCTTGCAGTGCGTTCTTGAGACTGTGGACAAACCTTTCTGCCAAGCCATTTCTAGCAGGTGGTACGGTGCTGATGTAAGACGTCTTTTCTCCATTTATTTTCAGGAATTGCTGAGACTGTTCTTCAACAAACTGTGGTCCATTGTCACTGGCTATATATTCTGGAGCACTAACCCTTGAAAAGAGGCTTCTCAACACATCAGAAGCATGCAAGGCTGTAGTGGAGGCTACTGGGGAATCTTCTAACCACTTTGTCGCTGCATCCTTGACTACCAAGAAATTTGTGCCCATGAATGGTTTGGCAAAATCCACGTGAATCCTTTGCCAGGCCAATGCAGACCATTCCTGGAGATGGAGAGGCACTGCTCTTGGCATCTTCTGGAGATGTTGGCTTCCCGAAGAGTGCGTTGCCAGTTGTTCGGTCACCAGACAAAGCTTCGAGCCAAAGCGTTCATTTTGACCATGCCTAGATGACTGGCACGTAGCTTCTCCAACACTTTAGCTCTCAGTTTGGATGATACAACAACTCTCAATCCCCACATAAGGCAACCAATGACAAGGAAAAATTAATCCTAGTGCTGGAAAAAATGGGGGAGACTGGAATTTCTGCGCACATTCCAGCCATTTTGGATGCCCCTTTAGACCTGAGACAATTTGTTCTGCAAGGCAGTTTTCTGCTTTTGTTCATACTCACTTTCATTCCTGACCTCAATTCAAACATGAGTCAGGCTGTTGATTCCATTGATACAGCAATTTCAAATGTAAGTTGTGCTTCGGTTAGGAGCTGATTTTGAATGATTTCCTGTAAGATTCCACAAACTAAATGATCCCTCAGTGCACCATTAAGCCCATCACTGAACTGACTATGCTCAGACAATTTCTTCAATTCGGCCCCATTAGTTGAAATGGGCTGTCCTTCCTTTTGATTCCATTTATGAAACCTAAAACATTCTGCAATCAACAATGCTTTCTGTTATGCTTTACTCCCAAAGCATGAATGGAAGGAAAGCACAAAAGCTGTGGATACTTGTGTATTCGGTTTCTTTTCTTTAGAGGGGCACTCACATATGATGTGGCATAATGACATACTCCATTGACGTACTTTACATATGACCCATAATGAGTTATGTAAAAAACAAAGAATACTTAATCAAATGATATATTTACAATATGACTCAAATATTAATGAAATATTAAATACACTACAGTAATATCCACGAACGTAGAAGTCTTGGCAGGTTTCTTCCTTCATATATATTTTTATTATAAAACAAGTTTTGTTTTGAAATATGTAAAAAATATTTTACTGGGGAGAGCTGACTTTGTAATGACGTTAAACTAAAGCTCCATATGCATATTTTTGTCTGCTTAAGAGATGTATAGAATTGTGGCCAAAGAGGTCTCTCACCTCATTTCCATTCGTAAAGCATTTATGTGTGAAAATTGACTGCCATGTTCCACAACGAATCACAGTGTGTCAGAACTTTAAGAGCATTCTGTTCGTTCGGAAATCCTCAGTGGAGGATGGTATCGTACAGAAGCAAGTGATTTGTGGCTTATTAATGGGAACGAGGGACTGGGCAACAGGGCGGTGCCTTGCCCTTGAGCATCGATTCTCAGAAAATGCAAACAGCATGTTCCCGGCAAAATGCACCATGAGGATAACCAGGTAGAATGTGAGTAGCAGGTTTTGAATTAAAATCACAGAGTCCAATGATATCAGGGCAACACACACACTGGAGGAACTCAGCAAGCTAGACAGCATCAATGGAAAAGAATAAACAGTTGGCGTGCCAGGCCAAGACCCTTCTTCCTAGGCCCCAAAGATAACATTTATATGGCAATATAGAAGTGACTTCAGAGAACTTTTCACATTTTCACCTACCGAGCAGCAGATCCAAATGGAAGGTATTAATTAGCCAAAGACGAACCATCTACTCCTTTTAGAGTACCTTGGCGGTTAGCGGGAACAGGAGTGCTTTCTCCAGGTCTACCTATTACTTACCAGGTTGTTTTCACCCTTCCCCCCACACGGACCCGTACGCCATCATCCCCTCCCCATCTGGTTCCAGCTATCAAACACTGCACCCAGTTTCCCTCATACTGCTACGGACTTGCCAGGTGCCACTTGGAGTCTAAGTCTTTATTACACCATAAGAAAATGGAGAAATATTAGACAACTTGACTCATCAAGTCTATTCTGCCATTCAATCATGGCTGATGTATTATTTCCTTTCAACTTCATTCTCGTGTTTTCTCTCCGTAACCTTTGACGCTCTTACTAGTGAAGCAATTGTCAACCTCCGCTTTAAATATACCCAATGACATGGCTTCTATAGCAATCTGTAGCAATGAATTCCACAGATTCACCACCTTCTAGCCAAAGAAACACTTTTACATCTCTGTTTCATTCTGAGGCAGTGCCCTCTTGTCCCAGACTGTTCAATCACTGGAAACATCTTGTCTATGTCCACTCAGGCCTTTCAATATTTGGTAGATTCCAGTGAGATCCCCCTTCGTCATTCTAAGCTTCAATTAGTACTAGGCCTGAGCCAACAAATGTTCCTCATAGTTTCACCCTTTCATCCCTGGGATCATTCTCAAAAACCTCCTTTGGGCCCTCTCCAATGCAACACATTCTTCCTTAGATATGGGGCCCAGAACTGTTCACAGTATTTCAAATGTGATCTGGCCAATGCCTTGTAAAGCCTCCTTGTAAATGCTAACATTGCATTTGGATTCCTTACTAACAACTCAGTTGAATCCTGCACTTAGGCCCCCACGTGCCTTTGCACCTCCGATTTCTGAATTTTCTTTCTACTTAGAAAATAGTCTATACCTTTATTCCTTCTACCAAAGTGCATGACAATACACTTCCCGATGCTGTATTCCATCTGCCTCTACTTTGCCCGTTCTGCCATGGGCTTGCCCAGCTGCCCATGTCCTTTGGCAGACTCCCTGCTTCCTCAGCACTGACCTCTGGTGAACACAACTAGGCGCTGGCAGCCAACTAGAAAAAATAACTTTTATTCCCTTTCATTCCCTTCTCCCAGTCTTCTACCCATGCGAGTACCTTTCCTGTAATACCATGGGGCTCTAACTTGTTTAACAGCCTTGTGTGCAGAACTTTGTCAAAGGCCTTCTGGAAATCCAAATAAGCAACATCCAATGACTTTCCTTTGTCTGTCTTGCATGTTAGCTGCTCAAACAATTCCAACAGTTGTTACATTTTGGGAAGTCAAATAAGGATAGGAGATGTGCAATAAATGGTTGGTCACTCAGGAATGTTGCTGAACAAAAAGAGATCCTGGGGTTCCTTGAAAGTGGTAACACAGGTAGACAGAGTGATGAAAAAGGCATATGACATACTAAAAAAAATTATTTCCTCCCCCTCCCCCTTCTATTCCCCACTTAGGCCTCTTACCTCTTCTCACCTGCCTTTCACCTCCCCATGGGTCCCTTCCTCCTTCCCTTTCTCCTATGATCCACTCTCCTCTCCTTTCAGATTCCTTCTTCTCCAGACCAACATCTTTCCAACCCTCCTGGCTTCACCTATTACCTTCCAGCTCTTCCCCGCTTCCCTACCCCCACCATTTTATTCTGGCGTCTTCCTCTTCCTTTTCAGTTTTGAAGAAGGGTCTCGGCCTGAAATGTTTATTCACTTCCATACATGCTGCCTGACCTGCTGAGTTCCTCCAGAATTTTGTGTGCGTTGCTTTGGATTTCCAGAATCTGCGGACCTCCTCTGTATATGACATACTTACTTTAGTTGGTTAGGGAACAGAATCTAAAAGTTGGGACATATGGTGCACCTTTAAAAAACACTGCTGTTTAGAATATTGCACTTAGAATATTCTGGTTTCTGAGTTGCCAGAATATAGGAAGCATGAGGCTACGTTGGTGAAAATAGAGAAGAGGTTCATCACAATGTTGCCTGGATTGGAGGACTCCAGTTATATGTTTGTTTGTTTTCCCTGGAGCAAAGGAGACTGAGTAGTGACCTGACAGGAGGATATAAAATTATAAAAGATTAGCAGAAACTATCCTATGGTAAGGCTTTCAAAAATAAGATGGCTTATTTTGTAAGATGAAATATAAGGAGCTTTAAAGGGGATTTCAGGTGAAAGTTTTTAATACAAAGTCTAGTTGATATCTTGAACTCTGCTATAATTTGAATTTATTTAAATCTTACATCCATCCCACAACGTGGGTGAGTAAAATCTCTGTGTTATGACTCTGTTGGAATGTACAGACATATGAATTTATCTAATGGCTTGTAGAAAGAAGATGTCCCGTAACCGGTTGGTCCTGGCTTTAATGTTGCGGTACTGTCTGCCAGGTGGAAGTAGCTGAAACAGTTTATGATTGGGGTGACTGGTGTTCCTGATGATCTTCTAGGCCTTCTTGGTGGTGGTGGAATCAGATGTAATCACTGTGTTTAAGAGGAAATTAAATAGGCACAAATAGGCAAGGCACACTAGGACCTATTGCAGGCAAATGGAAATAGTATAGATGAAGATCTGGAAATTATGGGCCTCTGGGCCTGTTTCTGTGCTCTACCAGTCTACCTATCCATGCAAGGCTACGTCATTTGCATGCCCAGCACCAAACATTCAAAATACTCTCTCTGTAAGCTTTCATTTGCTGAGATTAGCTGGTGGACAGAGAGAAAGATTCAACAATATGTGATGTCCCCATTGATTCTTCAGAATGCCTGTCCTATAACTACTCAGGATTGAGTGGGAGCACTTGGAGTGATTTTTGGGAACCTGAAGTCCATCCACTGGGAACCTTGTGCTGTTCGTAGAGGAGGGGACTGCAGCACAAAATGACCCGCTCACCCATCCCATGATAATGATCAGTGTACACAAAATGTTGCAGGAACTCAACAGGTCAGGCAGCACCCATGGAAGGAAATAAACAGTTTCAGACTGAGACCCTTCATCAGGATTGAAAGAGGTTGTCCAAAAGATTGCTTCTTCTTTACCTCTTCTACCTGTCACTTCCCAGCATTGTACAACATTTGCCTCTCCCATTCACCCATTTCTCCATGTTCTCACCTACCATCAGCCAGCTTGCACTTGTCCCCTCCCCCCAACTTCTTATTCTGGCTTCTGCCCCCTTCCTTTCCACTCCCGATGAAGGGACTCAGCCTGAAATGTTGACTGTATAGTCTCCTCCATCTATGCTGCCTGAACTGCAGAGTTCCTCCAGCATTTTGAATGTGCTGCTCAGGATTTCCAACACTTGCAGAATCTCTTGCACCCCGTGATAATGCCTGTGGCCTCATTAATCATCCCATGCCCTACACAACTGGACTGGAAGCCACTCTTGAGCCCAAAGGATGAAAGTAGAACATTTAAAAGAAGCCCTACCATTAAAATTGGCAAGGTTTCTACACACAACTACCATTACTTGTCTAAGTAGGCCTGGCATCATACAGTGAAGTTTTGAAAAGTACAAGATCTGATGACATCTGAGACTTGAAATTCATGCCAAATGCTTGAAGTAATACATTCAAAAGCTAAAAATCCTAATTCACCTTTTCTAACCAGGTAGAAAACACAAACCAATATTTTCATGCAAGCTAGATAATTAATTTTCCCAAACATTTAGAAACTTATTAACTTCAGTTCTTGGATTCCATTTGAATTGCCATGACAACAAAACTTTTGGAGAGATCATACTTAACTACAACCTGACCCAGTTTTAATGAAAGACTTTGGTAGGAAGCCAAAATTAATGGAATATCTGATTTACAGAATGCTCTGTTTATGGTTTATATGGAAGTTGGAGCAAAATGATTATAGCACTCTTTTAAACATTGGTGGATGCCAGGGTCATATTTCTTTCAAATAAACAATGTAAAAATCTTTTATGTAGTTTATATATATTTAGCTTCTGGTTTACCTGCAATTCAAGGTTGCATATGGAAGAGATTAAATTACTCTGTGCTTTAATTGTCCAGAGCCAGGTCCAATAACAGCTTGTTAGAAGCTGCTTAGCTATCTACAGCATTTCACTAATTTCTTTTTACAAAGATTTTTGCGAGATATGATTAGAAAAATTGTTCCCTATAATGAGTCAATTGAATTGCTAAATCATTCTGGGACATTGCCCATTACTATTTGGTTGACACACCTGAACTGTGGGCTTTGGTATCAAGATGTTTACCTATCTGTGTTTACTTAACAGAGTGAAGATGAAAACTGTCGTTAAATTGTAAGCATTCTCTCAATAAAACAAGTCCCTTTGATGGGAAGAGTTCAGAGGCTGCAAGGCCAAGGGAGGGGTGCGTTGAGGCGGAATTGCGGGACAGAATGTGAATTAGGGTTATTTACTAGCAGCAGGATGGGAATACAGTAAACATGCCAGAAACACTCACCAAATCAGGCAGCGCCTATGCAGAGAGAAACTGAGTCAATGTTTCCCATCAAGGCTGAATATGTGAGAGAACATTTATTGATTTGCGGAAATGGTGAGGGATGGAAAGGTTTCCAGTACCTGTGGATTTTTGTCTGAATTGCTAGAAGGTGGTAATAACAGCTCAGGCTTGCACTGATGGCTTACCAGTGCTGAAATTACTTTCTCCCTTTCTTGTCCTATAAAATACACATTGAGAGCTGGCGCTTCCATTAGGTTTTAGTCTTCTGCTCTCTGCCTATGTTCACTGCCACCTTCTGTTAGATTAATAGCCCTATGAAAAGCCTTGGCAAACCTTGCTGTGTTAATGGCTTCCTATAAATATTGATGCTGCTTATTCTTGCACTTGAAAAGACTCTTTCTAAGCATAAAGAATAACTACCCGTCAAGATCCAACATCCAGTGGAAATCTTTTGGGAAGAGAAACTTAAGGTATAGATAACACACAAAAAATGCTGGAGGAACTCAGCAGGCCAGGCAGCATCTCGGGTCCTGCTGAAAGGTTTCAGCCCAAAATGTTGACCGTACTCTTTTCTTGGATGCTGCCTGGCCTGCTGAGTTCCTCCAGCATTTTGTGTGTGTTGCTCGGATTTCCAGCATCTGCAGATTTTCTCTTGTTTGTTAGGGTATAGGTATTAAGGTATTGTGGGCATGTTATGTTGGTACTGGAAGTGTGGTGACACTTGTGGGCAGCCTCCAGCACCTCCTCAGACCTCCTCAGGTTGCTAATGCGGAGAATTTTCACTGTATGTTTCGATGTACATCTAATCTAATTGTTGATTTTATCTTGTGGTTGTTTGCTCCTGAATATTATAACATCAGAAAATAAGTCTAGGTAAATCGGTCTGTGCTTGTTTGTGTGTATTAAAGCACTTTCCACTTTTAGAGATGACAGGTGAACTTTATGAATGTATAGTCCATTCAAAAAGGAGAAGTTAATAGCAAATGGTGCACATGTACTCATGTATAACGAATGAATGAATGTATAGGCCTTTGTTCAACAGATTCAGATTTATATATCATGTGTACATTGAAACATACCATGAAATGCGTTTGTGATAACAATCAACACACCCAAAGATAAACTACGGGCAGCGGTGCAAGTTTTGCCACGCATTCTGGTGCCAACACTGCATGTCCATGATGCTCGGCAGATCAATACGGAACACAACAAGTGATAAAACAACAGTAAAACAAGCCCTGTTCCTCCTCCCCCACCCCCCGCGCAAACAAAGTCCTTTAACACTAGGAAAGGCTGTCTCTGGCCTCCAGCTAACTTGGACTCGCAGATATTGGAACTTTGACTTTCTCAGCAGATGCACAGATTTGTAGACTTGGGGTTCATTTTGTGAGTAGCAAATATAGTGGGAAAGCAAAGCAACAGCCAAATACTGCTTTTTTTGATTTGCTGGACAGTGCATAAGACTATACTTGGAGAGGCCCAGCATAGTTTTACAATACTCCAAAATAAGACAAGTTACTCACCGGTGTGGAACTCATTGGATGTGCATCAAATGAGCTACTTCTTCATTGCTGGGAGAAATTAGGGCAGATTGCTCCACAGATGGATAATTGTTCACCAATCATATTTTAATTGTGGTAAGATGAATGAGACTGCAGGTCTGGAAGCTGTAACAGTAAAATGACAGAATGCTGGAAGAATTCAGCTGGTTCGGCAGCATCTGTGGAGGCAAAGTGTTTAAATTGCTGTTTTAGGCCCAGGCGTTACATCAGGACTTGGAGGGAAGAGGAAGAATTGGCAATCTCTATTCTCGAGATGAGTTCTCTTTTTATAGGGCTTCTCCCTCTTCTGAAAACATACAGTAGCTTCCCCTCTGCTGTAGTTGGTAGAGGTGCCATACATAGTTCCTTTGTTTCTAACAATCAGAACAGAACAGTGATTAAGTTCCCTTGGTGTGAAGAGTACGAATTTCAGGTTGTATATTGTAAACATACTCTGAAATTAAATGAACCTTTGAATCTTCCAGCCCATCCACCTCCATATCACCCATCACTATTTCTACCAGCTCCAGTGCAATCCCACTGTCAATTACTTCTTTCTTCCCCCTGTAAGTCCACCCCTCACCTCCCCTTTTTGCCCTCTTTGTGACTCCCTGGTCCACTCCCAACTACAGGAAGCGTGTAACACGTTGCTTCACCTCACTCCTGATTACCATCCAGGGATGCATACTGACCTTCTGGGCGAGGCGGAAATTCAGATGCACCTCCTCCAACCTGATTACTGCTGCATGCACTCATAACGTGGCCTCCTGCAGATTGGAGAAACCAAGCATAGTCTTGGTGACTATTTTCTGGAGCACAAGCACTTTGTACACCATGACTTGGGCTTCCAGTTCCATATCATTTTAACTCTCAATCATACCTACACTGACTGGTCTGTCCTTGGCCTTTAGTGTTGCCTCAATGATGCCAAATGCATGATGGAAAAACAACACATATTCTGTCTGTGCAGCTTACAACTCAATGGTATGAACATTGGGTTTTCTCACTTTCAGATTCATTTATTTATCACATTCAGTGAAATATGTCATTTGCTTTATCAACACAACACAATCTAAAGATGTGCTGGGGGCAGTTCACAAGTGTCTCTACACAATATAGTGTGCCCACAAAGTTCAGCAGAACAGCACAGAATACCACAAAACAGAACACAACAAACAACAACAGAAAATCCAGTCCCTTTCCTCTCTGCCATCCATCCATACACCCACATAGACAGCCTTCCAACTCAAGGACAGGCCTCTGGACTTCCGGCAGACTTGTGGACAAGGGACCTTCAACTCCCCCAGTGGAATTCAAACTTGTGGACCAAGGGTTCCAGCCTTTGGAGTTTGACTTCCCAGCTTCTGATTGGCTTTTGAACTTTGATCTTCAGTATTGACCCCAGGACGGGCCGATGACAGGATCCCCAACTCTAGGCCGTGAACTCTGGACTAGCCAATAATGGGACCTCCAACTACAGACCCGCTGAAGCCTGTACCTGAGGTTACCTGTCGACCTAGTTTTCCCCTCCTTTTATTTATCATTTCCAACCCCTTCCTCTTCCCCTTCTCCCTATCTGGTCTCATCTCCTCCTGATTTGATTTCACCTTTCACCTTCTGTTCCACTCCTCCATCTGCTTCCACCTATCACCTACTATACCAGCCTCCATTCCGCTCCTCCCTCATATACTGGCAATCTTTCCTCTTCCCTCACTGTCCTGATGCAAGGTCTTAAATCAACACAGCATCCTACATTACATTTTTTCTTTACAGATGCTGTTTGATCCATTGAGTTCTTCCAGGATTCTGTTTTTTGTTTTCATTGAGTTACTCTGGACTTGGACTCATCTTCATCATCAGGTGCCATGCTTGACTGCCATGGCCCACACACTCCTGTTTCGGGTCAAGTGGATCAATTCATCGGTATTCATTTCCAATTCTCTGGCTGCCATCTCCATCATCATTTGTCTTTGTCTTCCTCTTGCTTTCTTCCCTTCAATCTTTCCCATAATTACCGTGCATTCTAACTCCTCTTTGGACAAGGACTACAGTACAGTAAATCACATTACTTGACTAGTAATCCCCTGACAAAGATGATGCCAAACCCTAGATCACTGACTAATCTCAGGTCACCACTAGCATAGCACAAGCTACCCCATCCTCTCCCCTCTAGAAGCAGTACACAACCCTAACTATCGCTGGAGGTCCCAGCCCCTACCACTCCCTTCATCATAGGACACTGATCACCTGCAAGCCAAAATATCTGGAAGGTCTGTAACACGAGCATACGGGCCCCAACTGACAATCCAAGGCCTTCATCCACCGCAAGGCCCTGTTTGTGTTTCTAATTGCTGGTCGCCTCTCCCCTCATCCCCTCATCCCCTCAATATCTGGCCCAGGACCCTGCACTTTCCTTTGCATGCATGAGGATTCCTGAGGCTTGACCAAAACAGCTCACAATTCAAGTCATTAGTGTAATGGGGAATAACCACAGGGTGTCCTTCTGATGGCATCCAGCAACTTCCAGGCCCCAGTATTTATTGAAATCAGTTCATGAAATAGCAGTAGAGCAGAGCATCTGGTTTACAACAGGCAGTCTATTGAACAGCAAAAGATGTCAAGTTAATCAGAAAATATAGTCTATTTAACTGGCAAAGGTAGCTCTCATCTAGATAAATGCAAGATAATTTCACCAGAAACTTACAGTGAGTGGACAATAATTATGTGCATAAAATAAAACTTAGTTGCATATAGCAATGTGGATTTCAAGCTTTATTACCCAATTCAACTACCCAATTATCTCCACTCTGGCTGGCTATGGTGCTGACACCACATGCTGCCTCAGTTGTATTAATGTAATGAGCACATGAACGAGTGAAATAGAAAAAGCTGAAGTTGCATCAATGATATGTTCTGATTAAAGCAAATTATATTTCTCTGAAAACATGACTCCATTTTCTCCATTGTCATCTCACTTTTAAGAAAGGATATGCAAACTGTCCTCAGCTGTAACTCCACACCCAATAAAAATAAATGAATTCAATAAACTTAGCGGATCCAGCTGATGTGACTTCTCAAAAAAAAAATGAAGGGAAGATTTTGAATATTCCATTACTCCAACAAAAATGCTGCATCTTAAACGATCACTCCACCATCTCCTGCATTTTTGCTATTAAACTAAAAAGGCCCTTTATGTTCCCCTCCCTCCTCTCCAAGTTCTACCGAAACCGCTTCACATCCAGTGGAGTACAAAGCAAAAGCAGCTAATTTCTGTGCAGAAAGATTCCTCAACCAACAATGAAAATGATCAGCCGAGTAATTTATTAGTTATATTGATTGAGAGATCAATAATGGTCAGGGAATAAGATCCTTGCTCCTATTCAGGATAATACCAGGGACCTTTTTTTGCTTCCACTTGAGAGAGTTTGTTTCCAGCTTGATATCTCATGTGGGCAGCATGGTAGTGTAGTGGTTAGCACACCGCTTTACAACACCAGCAATCAGTGATTGGGGTTCAACTTCCACTGCTATCTGTAAGGATTTTGTATATTCTCCTCATGACCATGTGGGGTTTCCCACAATCATTCCACAGGCAAAGTCACATAGATCACATTTCTTCACCATTCTGGTGTTTGGCCTGAACAACAACTGAACCTCGAGACCATGTCTGCATGCTTTTATTCATTATGTGTTGCTGCTACATGATTGGCTGATGAGATATTTGGCTGATAAACGTTGACTGTACTCTTTTCCATACATGCTGCCTGGCCTGCTGAGTTCCTCCAGCATTTTGTGTGTGTTGCTTGGATTTCCAGCATCTGCAGGTTTTCTCTTGTTTGTGCTTAGATATTTGCCTTATCAAGCAGGTGTACTGAATAAAGAGGCCACTTGAGTGTATATGTTACTCTTGCTGCTTCTTAAAAAATCACTGATACAGATTTCTCACCAGTAACCTATGCTGATTACTCATTTAATAGCCATTATTTTAGGGGATATTTGAACACATTTGGATTTATTAACATTCACAACCACGGTAAATCTCACAAGAAACCTTCAAATGAGTGAGAGAATTCAAAGTAGTTGCTTCAGGCACCATGAACAGATTAAACCAGGCACGTATGACTCTCAGTAATTGATTTGAATAGATTGTGAGAAGAAGTCAGTTTTCATACTAAATTTTCTATCACTTGCTGTTATTATAATTGATCAGGTACAGCTATGGTCTGAAATTTAATTTCTAAATCTTCCAGAAATGGCATTGTGGAACCGTCAGTTATAGACTGGCTAGTCATCTGTAGGCTACACCCTCACCAGCAGCAGAGTCCACGCCAGATAAATACTAAAGCCTATTGTCTCATATATTTCCGGAAGTTCTTGATTTGTGCACATGATTGTCCTTGGATGAACTGTTCTGCTCAAATGAGAACATACTAACCTTGTTTAGTCATAATACACTTCTCATTTTGTGCTACTTCATCCATATATGAAATTGGAGGAATTAGCACCTCAATGATGCAGTCAGATTGCAAATTACTATCTGAATATTTCAGGCAGACTTATCTGAAAGAAACTCTCTTTGCCTCGGGTATAATTTAAGATCATAATTTTAAATTGTATTAATTTCCACATGCTGAACCTAGTAAAAGACACAGCACTGTATCTAAAATTTCTCTAAAACAATCAAGAAAAGCATTCAGTTAAATATGTCAAAGCTTATTAGCTAAAAAATCTAGAATTCTCTTTAAAAACTGCAAGATGACAGAAGTCAGAATGACAACTGTCCTTATCTTCTTGAAATACTTAGTAACCTTTTTCAAGACCTTCTAGCCCTTTAGCTATGGAGAAAACAAAGGCTGATTTAACAATTATGGGTTATTATTTAAGCTAAATAGGAAAAAAACCAACAGCATGTAACAGAGGATGAAACTGAATTTGCAAACACGAGGAAATCTGCAGATGCTGGAAATTCAAGCAACACACATAAAAATTGCTGGTGAATGCAGCAGGCCAGGCAGGATCTATAAGAAGAGGTACAGTCGACGTTTCGGGCCGAGACCCTTCATTAGGACTAACTGAAAGAAGAGCTAGTAAGAGATTTGAAAGTGGGAGGGGGAGGGGGAGATCCAAAATGATAGGAGAAGACAGGAGGGGGAGGGGTGGAACTAAGAGCTGGACAGTTGATTGGCAAAAGGGATATGAGAGAATCATGGGACAGACAGGAGGCCTAGGGAGAAAGAAAGGGGGAAGGGGGAAGCCCAGATGACGGGCAAAGAATATATGGCAAAAGGGATATGAAACTGAAATACTAGCCTTATTTATGTATTCAGTTTTAATTATGGATTTACATTAAACATTATTGTGTTCTATAATGCCGGTAGTAACTGCTCTAGAAAAAAAGAAACAAAAACAGAAATACTCAAAGTCAATATGCAAATCTAGAGAGTGAAACAGATTGATCACCTTTCTTCAGAACTAGGGAAAATTAGGAAATAGTAGAGGGGGGATGGTGGGAAAATTTGTGCTTGAGTGGAGAACAAAGAGAGAGACAAAGGCCTTCATGTATTAATTTTGTAATATTAATTTTGTTGAGAGAGTGGTAGGTTATAAGGATGTACAGTGGACTTGATCAGACTTGTCCTCAAGATGATAATTTGACTTGGAAAACAAAGCTACCCAGAGCGAAACACCATGTTAGAGTACTGGATTACAATTCAAAAGTCCTTGTCAAATTTCTTCTGAAGACTAATATTTTCTGGGTAAAATTAAATACTTATAATTGGCTGTTGTACTGAATAATTAAACTCTCAACTTGGAACATTTATTTCTGGAGCAAGAAATCACTGAACACAGGTCCAAGTAAGTTCTCCCTGACAATATCACAAATTGGTTGAAACCATGAATGCAATGTTACTAGTCATTTATACCACTAAAGAAATTATAAAATGAATCTTCATGGTTAGTGACTAGACCTTAATAAGTTCAATGCAGTTACTGTCACTGTTCAACTCAACTTTCAGAGAAAGGCATCCCCATAGTACTCCCCAGGGCAGCCGAGACACAAGCACATAAACACTCATACACACACATAATTCTCCACAAATGTGCACGGGAGAAGCAGAACATTCTCAGATGCACTGGCCGACACATAAATCCTAATAAACCAGATACTGCAAACAATGAATACTTTATGCAGAAGTTTTACATAAATTACCACACACCAGGAAACACAGAAATGTCTTTAAAATGTGTGATTAGGTACGCATTTTTATTATGTTGCAATGATTGTAGGTGGAGCCATAAAGCAGGATGTGAGAAAGCTTTATGTCCCATCTAGGCTCTGTTGGCTGTTTTTTGTGTACTGTGTTGGTGCTATAGCTGGAGAAAATCAGTTGGTTTGTATTGGAGTCTTTTACTTAGGAAGTTCCTTGGCCGCATTTCCACCAGGAAGTCCCATATATCCTGTGTGGACAAAGCCCCCTTTCTCCAAGGTAAATATAGAAAATTGTTGGCAGTGTCTGTGGCGAGGAAAGGTCCAATGGCCTTCAACAGGAATTCATGCTGACTGACTTGTTGAGTTCCTCCAATATTTTCTGTTTTTATTTCAGGTTTCCAGCGTCTGCAATTTTTTGCAGTTCTGTTGCTTCCTTTCTCTGCTCAACTGGGAGGTGAGAGAGTGGCTGTCCAACAGAATATCACATATACTGTATTTCTGAAGTCAGCCTTGCAAAACCACAGCCTTCGAATACATTTTGCCTTTGAACAAGTCCGGTTAGGATGTTCTCAGTTAGCCTCTGAGGACCTTCTGAAAGTAGGCTTTTCACAGATGGGCGTGTCTGTTTCTCCTTTTCGAGATTCTCAACACATCCTGGGTGCTTTGCTACGGCTTTTCAATGACCTCCAGCAATGGAATCGTGCCAAAGGTGTCATTACTGAGTCACCCATTGAATGACTAACTCCTCAGACAAATAGGGAAGAAGACACTCCCTGTTAGTTAAGCAGAGAATTCTGAAGTAAAAATGACAGGAGATCCTTCTGAGAAAAGGAAACTAGAAAATACTGGTTATAGCACACCGTGGACTTTGTAAGATGCGCGAGTGGTTCTGAAGTACTCTGCAAGATCTGGCATTATTAACAGAGTCTCCCTTTAAAGAGTAGGAAAAGCAAGAACACAGAATGTTCTGCTCCTGATTACTCTTTGAGATGGACGACTTTACACGGTGGCAAGGTAGCGCGACACTTTACTGCACCAACTTTTTGGGGGTTCAGTTCCTGCCGCTATCTCTAAGGAATTTGTGCACTCTCCCCACGATTGTGTGGGTTCCCTCAGTATGGTCCGGTTTGCTCCGCATTCCACAGATATACGGGTTAGGGTTAGTAAATTGGGGGCACGCCATGTTGGCGCTGGAGACATGTTGACACATGCGGGCTCCCTTGGATGTGTTTGTTGTAGACACAAATGACACATTTCATTGTATGTTTCGATGTATGTGTAACAAATATAGTTAATCTTTCTTATCTCAGGAATTCTATTTATGTCTGTATGAGCGGAAGTACAAGGTGTGTGATTAGCGACCTCACCTGGATGCTGGAAAAATACACACAATGGTGGCCTGTCCAATTCTGTGGTTGTCAAAATTTCACCTTGGAACAATTACTAACATAGTCATCATCAGGTAAAATTGATTTTAGAATACATAGTTCTTAATAGAAGAGCACTACTCTTCCCTTTTTCTACTCTTTTGACCAAAATGATTCTTCCTCCGTACATGCCTTCAAGATGTGTTCTTTTCTTTCCTTAACCAGAACTTCCATTGCAAAACCTTTCCTTCCTTGGTCATAGGGTTGCGGACACATCTCTCTGACAGAGCGCTGCACAGCTGAGGTGTTAAAAAAAAACTCAACCAGACTGATCCAGAGATTCCGGTCACCACATCTCCACGTGACTTAGCAACACACACAAAATCCTGGAGGAACTCAGCAGGCCAGGCAACATCTATGGGAAAGAGTAAACAGTCAACATTTTGGGCCGAGACCCTTCATCAGATCTGGAAAAAAAGATGAGGTCAGAGTAAGAAGGTGGGGGGGGGGAGGGGAGGAAGAAGTACAAGGTGGTAGGTGATTGGTGAAACCGGAAGAGGGGGAGAGGGTGAAGTAAAAAGATGCAAAGTTGATTGGTGAAAGAGATAAAAGGCTGGAGGAGGGGGAAATCTAATAGGAGAGGGTAGAATACCATCTTTTCCATAGATGCTGTCTGGCCTGCTGTGTTCCTCCAGCATTTTGTGTATGTTTCTTTGGGGTTTCCAGCATCTGCTGATTATCTTGTGTTTGTGATCATATGACTTAAGCAGATTGTCCCTAAAAAAAAATTAAGTATCCAAAAAATAAGAACTATCAGAAAAAATACTGTGCAAAATCAAATCACAACTAAGTTCGCAACAGGAGAAAGACATCTGACAAAAGAATTGATAACAATTCATAGTAGGTCATATCATAATGTAACTAGGATTCTTTATAGGTTAGATTGTGAGAAAGCAGTGAATGCTTATAATGACGACAAGCAGTGGCCATATTGTCACTGAACTTGCCCTCCAGATTCCTTTAGCCTTGGTGATGAGGTGTGTTTCTGCAGTACACCCAGCTAAACTGACATCTGTTGAAAGTGGCTACTTTAATTACAGGGGACAGTTATCAATTTCACACCAAAAGCGAAGGCTGATAAACAGACACAAACTGCTGGAGGAACTCAGAAGGCCAGGCAGCATCTATTGAAAAGAGTAAGCAGTTGACGTTTTGGGGCAAGACCATTCATCAGGGTAAAGGCCCTGATAAGGGATCTTGGCTCGAAACATTGACTGTTCACTCTTTTCCATAAATGCTGCCTGCCTGCTGAGTTCCTCCAGCATTTTGTGTCTGTTGCTTTGGATTTCCAGCATCTGCAATTTTCTTGTACTTGTGAAGGCAGATAATATACTCTTGTGGACATACCTGTAAAATCCAAATGTTCCATATACCGAGACCATTTCTGACTATTGTCCAGACTTTGGAGTGTCTGCATTAACCTACTCTCAGGTGCTAATCCCAGATTTGATGTAGGTTTCACAGTGTTATGTTTAGTCATCAAAAATGCAAAATCCTTCCTGGTATCTTCTGCAATTATGACCAAATTCCACTCTGAGGATCATCAGCTTGCTGTGATGGAAAGGCTTGTGTGATCCTGAGAGTGATGCCATCTGGACCTTAGCTCCTGGTAGGGTTTCCCATTGAGCTCCAGACAAAGAGCGATCCAATCAAGGCCACAACGGTGGAGCTGGTGGAAGATGGTGACACATCACAATGGCAGTGAAGGTGGAGGAAGGGTCAGCAGTGAAGGGTCTTCAGTCGTCTTGCCTTCCATGCTACTGGGCCCTGACCTGATCTGTCAAGGACCCATGTGGTGGTTGCCCGTACTCACCCTCCCACGTTGAACAAAGTCATGCACAGGCACTTTCCATTAAGGGAATAATCCCTCAGGAGAACATTGTACTCATCTCGAGTAGTCATACTATTACTACTACAATGACCAAAAAGGAAAGAGAAAATCCGTCCTCTCTCTGTAATTTTACGATTTATCAAGATTTGAGACGGAATATCACACCAGGCTTTCAGGCCATTTAAATGTAGAGACTGCAAGGAATCAGAATCAGAATCGGCTGGCATATGTTGTGACACTTGTTGTTATGTGGCAGCAGTACAATGCAATACACCATAATAAAAACTGTAAATTTCAGTGAAAAGCATGTATATATAATGTTAAATTAAGTAAGTAGTGCAAAATGAGGAAAAAAAGTAGTGAGTTAGTGTTTATGGGTTTATTGTCCTTTTAGAAATCTGATGGTGGAGGAGAAGAAGCTATTCCTGAATCATTGACTGTGTGCCTTCAGGCTCCTGTACCTCCTTCCTGATGGTAGCAATGAGAAAAGGGCATGTCCTGGGTGACGGAGGTCCTTAATGATCGATGCCGCCTTTTTGAGACATTGCTCCTTGAAGACGTCCTGGATATCGGGGAGGCTAGTCCATGATGGAGCTGACTGAGTTTACAGCTTTCTGCAGCTTATTTCGATCCTGTGTTGCCCCGCCCCCCATCCACCCCATCAGATGGTAATGTAGCCGGTTGGAATGCTCTCTACTGTTATCTGCAGAAATTTATGAGTGCCCTTGCTGACATACCAATTTTCCTCAAACTCCTAATGAAATATAGCAGCTGTTGTGTCTTCTTTGTAGTTGCATAGTTGCATCGATATGCTGGGTCCAGGTTAGATCTTCAGAGATATTGACTCCCGCGAACTTGAAATTGCTCACCTTTCCACTTCTAATCCCTTGATAAGCATTGGTGTTTGTTCCTTTGTTTTACCCTTTCTGAAGTCCGCAATCAATTCTTTGGAGACAAAATCAGTCTGAAAATATTGGATAAAATAATTTGTCTATGAGAAGATGAACATGAAGAGGAACAAATTAAAAAATGAAGAGAATCAGATTATTTCTCTTTATTTTTAATTATTTCTCTGAAGAAAGCTACATATCAAACTTGTTGCTTTGAAAAAGAAATCAAAGCCTTTTCAGTGTTGACACTTTCCTTTTGATCAAACATATTAGTGAGTTTTATGTTCACCAAGCTTGGCAATTAACTTGCAGACATTTCATTACCAGTCAAGGTGACATCTTCAGTGTATAGTTGTTGATCTTTCTCTCTGAGAGTGCTCGTGTTTATATTAATAAGTACTTTGAAAGTAACAACATTTTGGAGGAACATTAAATTAACTGCAATAAAAATCAGAAATGGAAAAATTACACAAACCTGTAGTTCAGAGTGAAAAACTGGAGAAGATTTCAAAGTTCTGTTTAAAGAGTGTTGTGACCACCTCCATTGCCATTTGATTTCCCGCCACCTCCTCCCTTTCCAATTCCAGGTTCCAGTGAGAGGTCCTCTCAGTGGCAAAGATCATGGGCTGTCAGCTATCAGCTATCGACATTAAAAAATCTGTTCATCGACACAGTGAAGAAAAGAACTGTAAAGGTTACTGCTGACTCCACCCTCCCTAGCAGTTACCTATTCACCCATTTGCCATCAGGGAGCCGCCACAAGTCCATCACCACCAGGACTACATGTCATCCCCAAAGCTGATTTCCTTGAGCTACCAAGGTCTCAACAAAACTCACTCGGGTGTGATACCCTAAATGTCCCTGCACAGCATCTACCTTTCTTTCTCTCCTGGTTCTGTTGATAATTATTTAGTCTGTTCACATGTTCACATTTACCCTTGTTTGATTGTTGACATTTGTGCACATGACCACTCTGTTAATTGTTGATTGCTCATGGTTGTCTGCACTATTGTCTTGTAAATTGTTGGTTGCCAGTGTGTTGCCTGTACTGTCCTGTGCTTTATGCTTGGTACTGAACCATAATCAATTCAGGTACTTTATACTTTATTGTTGCCAAACAATTGATACTAGAGCATATAATCATCACAGCGATATTTGATTCTGCTCTTTGTGCTCCCTGGAGTACAAATCGATAGTAAATATTAAAAATTTAAATTATAAGTCATAAATAGAAAATAGAAAAGGGAAAGTAAGGTAGTGCAAAAAAACCGACAGGCAGGTCCGGATATTTGGAGGGTATGGCCTAGATCCGGGTCAGGATCCGTTCAGCAGTCTTATCACAGTTGGAAAGAAGCTGGTCCTAAATCTGGCCGTACGAATCTTCAAGCTCCTGAGCCTTCTCCCGGAGGGAAGAGGGACGAAAAGTGTGTTGCCTGAGTGGGTCGTGTCCTTGATTATCCTGGCAGCACTGGTCCGAAAGCGTGCGGTGTAAAGTGAATCCAAGGATGGAAGATTGGTTTGTGTGATGTGCTGGGCTGTGTTCACGATCTTCTGCAGCTTCTTCCAGTCTTGGACAGGACAACTTCCATATCAGGTTGTGATGCACCCCAGAAGAATGCTTTCTATGGTGCATCTATAAAAATTAGTGAGGGTTTTAGGAGACAGGCCAAATTTCCTTAGCTTCCTCAGGAAGTAAAGGCGCTGGTGGGCCTTCTTGGCTGTGGACTCTGCTTGGTATGTTTCACATACTGGCAATGAAATGATTCTGATTCTGAAAGGGTGATACTTATTTTTGTAATGCCTTGTCCTCTTTTGATGGGATAGGCTACTTTCAGTGTGGTGCACTTTACACCTCATTCTATCTTATTTTCTCATCCCCCAATCCAGGCATTTGAGACCTGGAATCTTATGCTGAACACAAATCCATTTTGATTTTGACTGTGCGGTACGTCAAGTCTTTTCCTTAATCTCAGAATGAAACAAGGACGAATTTCGCAGTATTACTGGGAGCATTCACAGCCGCAAGGTTTGGAGGACAATAGTTCTGTAGTGGTCCTTCCAAAATTCTCCACTTAACATATTTATCAGTCATAATAGCACAATCCTAGTACAATTTATGCTTGGTGACTGAACTTAATTTTTTGTGCCAAGCAGAAAATGCATTTCCATGTAAATTAAGTCAGATTGAGCTTGACACATTTCCATAGCAACGAAAGCACATTAGCTCCCTTCATTAGGCTATCGACAAGAAAATCTTTTCAATATTTTAAGATTCCCATCTAATACCGCTTCTCGCATCTGAATTGGAATCATCATCTCCTGTTGCAGCAGAGAAGCTTCAAATTATAAGTTTAAACAATATTTATTAAAGTGTAATAAGATTGTTTGGGATTGGTATCAGGGGAACAATTTGCAAATAAGACCATATTACACATTGTTTCAAATAGGCAGCTGCTTTTCCACTGGATGAGGAGATGTTTACATGGAGGGTAAGGTTTGATACAGATATTTTAAGGGGAAGAAATGTGATTGTCTGATGTCTTAAATATTAAATGGAAGCATATCATTTCAATTCCTCCTTCCTTTCCCATATTAACCAGTCCGTCCTCAGCTTTCTTAAGACCATAAGACCACAAGACATACGAAAAGA
Source organism: Mobula hypostoma (assembly GCF_963921235.1). Taxonomy (NCBI): domain Eukaryota; kingdom Metazoa; phylum Chordata; class Chondrichthyes; order Myliobatiformes; family Myliobatidae; genus Mobula; species Mobula hypostoma. Next base: position 19,375,142 of record NC_086119.1, on the reverse strand, counting down.
ATTAGGTAATTCAGCCCACTGAATCTCCTCTGCCATTTGATGATGGATGATTTATTTTCCCTCTCAACCCCGTTTTCCCGCCTTATCCCCGTAACCTTCGATGCCCTTACTAATCAAGAACCTATCAACCTTTGCTTTAGATGTACCCAATGACTTGTCCTTCACAGCTCTCTGTGGCAATGAATTCCACAGATTCACCACCCTTACCGCTGGGGTGAGGCTCAATGCAAACTAGGGGGACAACACCTCACATTCCACCTGATCTCCGTTCAATCCTGGCTTTGTGCTCAGTCAATGTCCTTCTGAAAAATTGTAAGTATACCACCCTTGGGCTCAGAACCCCCAGACTCAGTTGATAGTGGGGAGTGGGAAATGAAAGATTAGAAACCTGGATACATTGTGAGGAGGTTGACATCAGCTTTGCTAACACTCCTCTCCCCCCACCCCCCCTACCCTGTGGCTGAATAGATTGTCAACATTCACCCTTGAGGGCAGGGGTTCCCAACCTGGGATCCACCGAACCATAGGAGTTCATGACGTAAAAAAGGTTGGGGACCCCTGTTGTAAAGTTATTTATGATGAGTGGTCATTTGGGAAAAGTACTGCAGGAAATAATTAGTGTTGTTATAGTGTCAGTTGTGGTTCAGTTGGTAGGCCATTTTGCCTGAATCAGTAGGCTATGGGTCTTAAAGGGCTTTTCTCTGTGTTCTATTACTATCTGAAGTCGAATAGCAATGTTAACACTGATGTCTTGGTCAATATTATTTCACACTCAACATCCCTAAAATGTTACCTGATCATTGTTACGCTGCGGTACGAGTGATCTTTCTATGTGAAAACTAGTTGTCACATTTCCCACATTACTAAATACTCTTCAAGTGCCAAATTGCATTCAAAGTTCAAACTTTACTTCCTGCCCGTTGTGCCACTGGTGTTCAGGGCGGCAATAAGTCCTCCACCCCTGGTAGTGTTCAAGGCTTCCTTCATCATGTCAGTTGCTTCCTCTGGGTTTTCACTACCATCTGTCATGCCAGTTCCAGGTGGAGACTCGGGAATACCATCGCACTCAGATGTAGAAGGAATCTTCCTCGCCGTTTCCATAACAATTCTGTTTGATCAGTCAGGGTTGTTAGCTCTGAGCTGAACCGCAGAACCTGGAGGACCAATGGACCACTAATAGCCTGGCCTTTGCCCTTTGACCTTTCTGGTATGGGTGACCCTACCAAGAGCCAAAGCATAAAGCCCTGACTCCAGCCAGCATGGCTGTCCAGGTGACTGAACCAGCCAACTGACCCTATGACAAGGTTGTGGTCCTCTTGGAGGTCAAAGTTCAAAGTAAATTTGTTATCAAAGTACATATATGTCACCATATACAACCCCGAGATTCGTTTTCTTGCAGGCATACTCAATAAATCCAATAACCATAATAGAATCAGTGAAAGACCATACCCAACAGTGCAGCACACACATATATGTGCAACACACACACATATATATATATATTTATATATAGCTAGGGTGCCTAAGACTTTTTCTCAGTACTGTATTTGACAATGTGGAGCGGAGAGCAAGTTTGTAAATCTGGCGGGAGCAAAGGATGTTAGGAATGGCGAGGGTGGAGTGTGTTCTGGGAGGAATGTGGGTCAGGTGGCAGAGGAGGGGTGCCAGGGGCAGGGGCTGGTGCAGGTGCAGACACACCCAGCCCTGAGACACCAGGTAAGGTCATTTCATTCTAAACAACTGGTTTATTACTCATTACAGAGTGTCTCTCTGGTACTTTCCACACTCTCCCCTCTCCCTTTCCCTTTTCCCAACCATGATTATCCTCTCCTTGCACCCCCCCCCCCACCATCCCTCTGTCAGTCTCCAGTAGAAACCCATATCAGAATCAGGTTTATCATCACTCACATACGCCATGAAATTTGGTTTTTTTTGCACCTGCAGTACAGTGCAGTAGTACATAAAATTACTACAGTACTGTACAAAACTCTTAGGCACATTAGCTCTACATATGTACTGTAAGCAAGCAATAAATATTGAGAACATGAGATGAAAAGTCTTTGAAAGTGAGTCCATAGGTTGTGGGGACAGTTCAGTGGAGTGGTTTTATCTCCTCTGGTTCAAGAGCGTGATGGTTGAGGGGTAATAACGGTTGCTCAGCCTGGTGGTGTGACTCCTGAGGCTCCATTACCTTCTTCCTGATGGCAGTAGTGAGATGAGAGCACGACTTGGATGTGGGGGTCCCTGATACTGGATGCTGCTTTCCTGCGACAACGCTCAATGTGAATGTGCTCAATGGTGGGGAGGGCCTTACCTGCGATTAACTGGGCAGTATCCACTACATTTGTAGGATTTTCCATTCAAGGGCATTGGTATTTCCATACCAGGCTGTGATGTAGCCAGTCAGTATACTCTCCACCACACATCTATAGACGTTTGTCAAAGTTTTAGATGTTATACTGAATCTTTGCAAAGTTCTCAGGAAGCAAAGGCACTTGTTAAAGCACTTTCAAACATCTTGAGATTGTAGAAGATGCTCCATGCACAAATTGACAATGTGGAGCGGAGAGCAAGTTTGTAAATCTGGCAAAGGATGTTGGGAATGACGAGGGTGGAGTGTGTTCTGGGAGGAATGTGGGTCAGGTGGCAGAGGAGGAGTGCTGGGGGCAGGGGCTGGTACGGGTGCAGACACACCCAGCCCTGACTCACCAGGTAAGGTCATGACACGAATTGACAATAAACTGGACTGGTCAAAGAACACTGAGGCTGTCTACAAGAAGGGCCAGAGCCGTCTCTATTTCCTGAGGAGACTGAGGTCCTTTAACATCTGCCGGATGATGCTGAGGATGTTCTATGAGTCTGTGGTGGCCAGTGCGATCATGTTTGCTGTTGTGTGCTGGGGCAGCAGGCTGAGGGTAGCAGACACCAACAGAATCAACAAACTCATTCGTAAGGCCAGTGAAGTTGTGGGGATGGAACTGGACTCTCTCACGGGGGTGTCTGAAAAGAGGATGCTGTCTAAGTTGCATGCCATCGTGGTCAATGTCTCCCATCCACTACATAATGTACTGGGTGGGCACAGGAGTACATTCAGCCAGAGATTCATTCCACCGAGATGCAGCACTGAGCGTCATAGGAAGTCATTCCTGCCTGTGGCCATCAAACTTTACAACTCCTCCCTTGGAGGATCAGACATTCTGAGCCAATAGGCTGGTCCTGGACTTATTTCATAATTTACTGGCATAATTTACATATTACTATTTAACTATTTATGGTTCTATTACTATTTATTATTTATGGAGCAACTGTAAAGAAAACCAATTTCCCCTGGGGTTAATAAAGTATGACTATGACTATGACTATGACTAAAAGCCATTTTTCTTAGAGGCCAATGTTGGTGACATACTGTATCAATACATTAGCATTGTCATTATACATTGCTGAGGTTTTAGAACCATCTCTGTGGTTTGTGAGCTGTATAACTGTTGAGCATTTGCATGTTAAGATAATGTTTAATCCTTGAATGCTTTTGTTTCTCTTACACTGAATCTAAGAAAAGTTCTTACTGTATTTTGTAATATATGACATGAAGGTTACGCAAAACTTTTCTGAATTTTAATAATAATTGTTCTGTGCAAATAGCTACTATTTTTCAAAATGATATCAACTTAGCAAGGAAATAAAACTCCTCTCCAAGGGTTTGAGGGAGGGCCTGACATTTCTGATTAAAATTTCTAGCACTTGGTAAGAAAATAATTGAACTGCAATATTTTGAGGTTTATTTTGAACAAGCCCTTACAGCAGTGTTAGTGCTTTACTGTGCAGATACCAAGCTAATGGAATTATTCTGAAATGGTAATTGAAGGAGAGAAAATACCTTGCCTGATAACAGCTCAGAATCTCAGTTGCTGAGAGCAATGGAATCTCCAGTCATTTGACTTCATTTAATCCTGGCACAGTGCAATGCCTGAATTTTAATAAATTAGCAAATTTATAGATGGCATCTGAGCTGTGCTTGGCCACACTGTCATGTGTAGAAAGACGAGAGCAGTGGGACATCCTTGATGTATACTTGTGTTGATTGTCAGCAAGGAGGAAATGTTATTAGCAATCCGCACTCACTGTGGTCCCCTCATAAATTGCAGAAGGAGGTACAGAGGCCCATGGTGTTGGATTGGTACTGAGAGGATGATTAGATTAGATTAGATTATGAGGACACGCAGTCTTCTTTTATTGTCATTTAGTAATGCATGCATTAAGAAATGACACAATGTTTTTCCAGAATGATATCACAGAAACACATGACAAACCAAGACTGAAAAACTAACAAAACCACATAATTATAACATACAGTTCCAACAGTGCAAAGCAATACCATAATTTGATAAGAACAGACCATGGGCACAGTAAAGTCTCAAAGTCTCTCGAAAGTCCCATCATCTCATGCAGATGGTGAACCTCCAGCGCCGCAAACTTGCCGATGCAGCATCCTGGAAGCATCCGACCACAGTCCGACTCTGAGTCCGTCTGAAAACTCCGAGCCTCCGACTAACTCTCCAACACTGAGCACCGAGCACCATCTTTGCCGAGCGCTTCAACCCCGGCCCTGGCAACAGGCAATAAGCAAGGCCGAGGATTTGGGGCCTTCCCCTCCAGAGTTTCTCGATCACACAGTAGCTGTGGCAGTGAAGCAGGCATTTCAGAAGTTACTCCAGATGTTCCTCCATGCTTCTTCACGTCTGTCTCTATCAAATCAGGATTGTGCACAGTATCCTACTTCACAGATACGATATCATCACCAGGATGGTGATGAAGGCTGAGCTGCAATCGACAATCAATGGCTTTGCTATTGTTTAGATGCTCCAGGGCTGAGTGAAGGGCCAGTGCGATCGTGTCTGCTGTAGACCTGTAGTGGCAGTTGGCAAATTGCGGTGGGTCCAGTTCCTCCCACAAGCAAGGGAAAGTCTGCAGATGCTGGAAATCCGAGTAATACACATAAAAATGCTGCAGGAGCTCAGCAGGCCAGGCAGCATCTAGGAAAAGAGTACGGTTGACCTTTCGGCCAGAACCTCGACTGTCCTCTTTTCCATAGATGCTGCCTGGCCTGCTCAGCTCCTCCAGCATTTTGTGTATGTCGCTTGGGTCCAGTTCCTTGCTCAGGTAGGAGTTAATTCTAGCCAACCTCTCAAAGTACTTCATTACAGTAGATTTGAGTACTGCCGGGCAGTGGTAGTCGAGGAAACTCAGCCTGCTGTTTGTGGGCCCAGTACGACTGATAACCTTTAGAGGAAGGCGAGAATCTCTGACTGCAGCAAGTCAAATCAGGTCAGGTTCATGACAGTATCATGCGTGCCAATACAGCGCGGTATAGGCACAATAAAAAGCTTGCTGGTAGCAGCATCACAGGCACGTTGATTCAGACAGCACATATAACCATAACCATATAACAATTATAGCACGGAAACAGGCCATCTCGGCCCTTCTAGTCCGTGCCGAACTCTTACCCTATAGAACTCTTACCACATAGAACATAAGTTATACCAATAAGTGAAAAAAAAGACTATGCAAAATGAGACATTAGTGCAAAATGCAAAAAATTATAATCAGTAGCAAATCTATGGCAGTGCAAGAGGTGGTTAATAGTATTCTGTGGCCGAGGTGAGATTAAAGTTTGTGCAGCTCGGTTCAAGAATGTGATGATTGTAGGAAAACAGACTGTTCCTGAAACAATGACCGGATAACTAGTTTTAATAATGTCGAGTGAAGGACTAGTAACATAGTGCCACAGCACCTTTTAGGCCCACCTGAGAAAATACATAGGGTTGAGCACCTCATTCAGAATGGAATTGCTGAAACACATAGCAGGTGAGGCAACACTCATGGTAGGAGAAACAGAATTAATGCTTCATCTTGCAGGAGAGGGTATGTGAGTGGAAATAGCAAAAAATACAGAGTGTGACAGAGACCAGGAGAGAGTGAACAGTACAAATGCTGGTGATGTTGGTTAAAATGGTCAATCACAGGTGCACAACGTCCACTGCAATCTTTTACCTCTGGAATGGAACTGTACTCTGTATATCCTTTATAGATCCTTAATCTATTATGCTATTTTATTATCTATTTTATTATAGATTATAATAAATAACTTGAAAGATGTCTTAAATTTTGAGTCATCTTATCACCTATTTATTTATTATAATTATTTGTTTCTTAGCGTTTTGCATCAGTTTATTGTCTTTTGCACACTGATTGAACACTCAAGTTGGCGTGGTCTTTCATTGATTCTATTATGGTTATTAATCTATTATGCATTTATTGAGTAGGCTCATAAAATGAATCTTAGGGTTGTGTATGGTGACATATACATATGTACTTTGATCATACATTTACTTTGAACTTTGAAATTTCTTGTATATTTTAAGCCACAATATTTTGTCGTCCATGGCAACCCACTAGTTGCTAGCTCTTTCAGACTGCTGTCCTTGTCATCCCACCTACGTGAAAATGAAACTCCATAGGCTTTAGCGATACTTTCTAGACACCGAGACTAGTGTGAAGAAGGTGAAAACTCTTTGGACTCCCCAGAGGGTAAAGTTGGTAATCACACCGCAGAATTGAAACTTTTAAATGAGGATGTTGGCCATTCTGAAGGTACGTGAAACTAAGGACAGATAACAGGATGGCTTTAGTGCTGTTGGCAGATTAAAAGTGAAGATTCTGATCAATATATTCCCATCTCCGCAAGTCATATATAATGCCATATTCTACCCTGAGGTTCATTTTCTTGTGGGCATTCGCACTTAAACTCTGGTTCCTCACGGCAGTGGGTTCCCGCTTTGGTGCGTGCCAACCAGCTGATTTCGATACCTCCAGCAGTGGCCTGGAAAACTTGCGCCTTCAGCGTGCAGCCTTGCGCAGGCCCGTGGGCGACCGATTCTTCACCAGTGTCGAGACAGCGGGAGTGACTGTTGGAGGGCTCCCTGTTTTTCTCTCTCTCCCTTTCTCTCTCTCTCTCTTTCTCTCACATTCATTGGGAGCTCTCTCTCTTTCTCTCTCTCTCTCACACACACACACATTCATTGGGAGGGGGAGTCTGCTGGTTCTTGAGTCATATGAGCTTAAAACAAGGCCTCGGACTGTATCATCAAAACAGCGAGCAGTTTGTTTCCCCTCTCGCTCTGGAAGGGATGACACAATTCTCTCGCTTGTTAGTGAGAGAGAGAGAGCCTGTGGCATGCTGAAGTACTGGATTATAGATTGTAGTTCTTGACAGACCAGATCATGGTCTCTTTGGGGGCTTTACTATTGCTTGCTCAGTGGGTGGTGGGCGCTGATGCCTCCTGCTGGAACAAATGGGGGGAGGGGAAGTGGAGGCTTGATGCATTGCTGCTGCTTGAGCATGGGAGGGGGTGCTTTGGGGTTCCAACTTTTTGTTTTGGTCATTCATCCTTTGGGCTTTTCTTCTGTTTCGTGGATATCTGTGAAAAGTAAGAATTTCAGGTTGCCTACATTCTCTGATATTAAATGGAACCATATGACCATTGAACTAGAAAGAAACACAATCGTACCAATGAAAAACAGCACATGACAAAGACGGATAAACAACCAGTGTGCAAAAGACAACAAACTGTGCAAATACAAAAAGAGTGAAAAAACTAATAATAATAAGCAAATAAGCCATAAATATTGAGAACATGAGTTGTAGATTCCTTAGGTTTTGGAACCATTTCAATGATGGGGTGAGTGAAGTCGAGTGAAGTTATCACTCTGGTTCGAGAGCCTGATGGTTGAGGGGAAATCATTGTTTCTGAACCTGGTGCTGTGGGATCTGAGGATCCTGATGGCAGCAGTGAGAATAAAGCAAAGCCTAGATGGTGGAGGTGCTTGATGACAGATGAAAGCTGCTTTCCTACGACAGTGCTCCTTGTAGATGTGCTCAGTGCTGGGGAGGACTTTACCTGTGATGGAATGGGCTGTATCCACTACTTTTCATAGTCTCTTCTATTCAAGGGCATTGGTGTTTCCATATCAAACTGTAATGCAACCAGTCGGTATACTCGCCATTGCACATCTGTAGAAGTTTGTCGAAGTTTAGACGTCATGCTGAAACCTTGCAAACTTCTGAGAAAGTAGAGGCACTACTGTGCCTTTTTTATAGGTGCTGGACCCAGGACAGAAAACATAGAATAGTACAGCACGGTACAGGCCCTTCGGTCCACATTGTTGTGCCGTCCCTCAAACCCTGACTCCCATATAACCCCCCACCTTAAATTCCTCCATATACCTGTCTAGTAGTCTCTTAAATTTCACTAGTGTATCTGCCTCCACCACTGACTCAGGTAGTGTATTCCACGCACCAACCACTCTCTGAGTAAAAAACCTTCCTCTAATATCCCCCTTGAACTTCCCACCCCTTACCTTAAAGCCATGTCCCGTTGTATTGAGCAGTGGTGCCCTGGGGAAGAGGCGCTGGCTATCCACTCTATCTATTCCTCTAATTATCTTGTACACCTCTATCATGTCTCCTCTCATTCTCCTTCTCTCCAAAGAGTAAAGCCCTAGCTCTCTTAATCTCTGATCATAATACATACTCTCTCAACCAGGCAGCATCCTGGTAAATCTCCTCTGTACCCTTTCCAATGCATCCACATCCTTCCTATGGTGAGGCGACCAGAACTGGACACAGCACTCACAGTACAACCAAAGAATTTAAAGTAAATAACACCAAAGAGTTTAAAGTTGTTGACCCCCTCCACCTCTGATGCCCTGATGATGACTCGTGCATGGATCTCTGGTTTCCTCCTCCTGTAGTCAATAATCAGCTCTTTGAGGAGGAATCTAATTAAACATAGACTCAGAATAATACACCTCCCACACAAAATACTGGAGGAACTCAACTGGTCAAGCAACATCTATGGAGGGGAATTAACAGTCAATGTTTTGGGACAAGATTCTTCATCAGGACTAGAAAGCGAGAGCAGAAGCCAGAGTAAGTATGTGGGGGAAGAGGAAGGAGCCAGCAGGTGATAGGAGGAACATGGATGGGGGGGGGGAGGGGAAGAATTAAGAAGCTGAGAGAGGACAGGTGGAAGAGATAAAGGGATGAAGAAGAGGGAATTGCTAGGAGAGGATAGTGGACCATGAAAGAAAGAGAAGGAGGAGAATTGGAGGGAGGTGGTGGGCAGGTGAGGAGACAAAAAGGGTGTTCATTAATTTTGCTGTGAAACGGAGACACCTCTTTCTCCCTTATTGGGGGGAGAGAGAGAGAGCCTGTGTGTGTTGAATACCGGGTGAACAAGCAGTCTTTGGAGTACTGCAAGACTTTGCCTTTGCTGTTGCTTTGTTCACACCTGAGTGCTCGGTGGTGGGTGCCCATGCTTTATTTTTGCCGGTGGGGGGAAGGGGGGAATCGTTGCTTGCTGCCGCTTACGCCCGGGAGGGAGGGGAGCTGGGTTCCTTGGAGTTCTAACATTTAACTTTCACTCATTCTTTGGGGGCACTCATCTGTTTTCGTGGATGGTTGCGAACAAGAAGCATTAAATGTACCTTTGAAACCTTTGAAAGAAAACAGCAGCAAAGTGATAAATATGAGTAATTCCAGATTCTTATAAAACTGTAATTTTAGTTTCCTTTACTTACATACACAATTAGTTTTAAATTCTCACAGCTAATAGTTTATGAAGATCATAGGGCAAAGCTTAGCTGGCTGTCAATGATCTTTAGGTGGAAGCTGCGGCTAGAACATTAGCCACATGTGATGCATTACACTGTAGAATATCCGGCACCACACAGGATATCAGTAGGTGGATGGAGCTGATTTCTTGCCAAGAGGAACTAACTACACAAGGCAGCTTCAAGTGTTTTCATTAACCAGTTAGCTCACTGCTTAATATAAATTTCAGGTGATTATTTTTTAATCATTTTTCAGACGTTCACCACTTTATTTTTATTCAAATAACTTTAACTATAAACTATTTCCACGTCCTTGTTTTAATTAGCAGTATTGGCCAGATATCATTGTTGTGCGTAGATTATCATTCTACTAGTATACCAATGTAAATATTGTCCCTCCAGTTTAGTGCAAACTCAGTGCATAAAAACTACTTTAAAAAAAGGCCATAAAAGCAGTCAAGCTTTACTGTATATTGGTATAATGTTATTTATGTGCAACATAACTTGAGACAAAGAGAGTAAATAAACATAATTTGTTTCCTCCTTCACACATTTGAGGACAACTCGAGTGTAGAAATTCAACACCTGCCGAGCTCTATGGTGTGAAGCTTTGTGCGGTCGCCTCGTGAGGGATGTTATTACTGAAGCAGTTGAAGTCCCATCCCCCATTACGCCTGGAGCTGGAAACGTGAATTCTGAAAACACTGTTCATAAGATCTGCAGACAATCAAAAAAGAAGCGGTTACAAATGGGCACAAAACTTTTTTTACTCTGGAAACATAAGCACCGATTTCTTTTATTATTTTTACAATTGTCTTTCGCACTATTTATTTATTTTTTTGTAGCTTAGAGTAACTTTTTATGTCTTGCATCATCCTGCTGCCACAAAATCTGGCTGTGTGCTGCCATACAACATACTCTTACTCAATGTCAGCAAGACCAAGGAGCTGATTATTGACATCTGGAGAAGGAAACCAGAGCCAGTCCTCATCGGAAGATCAGAGGTGGAGCGGGTCAGAAACTTTAAATTTCTCAGTGTTATTATTTTGGAGGACCTATAATGGGACCAGCACCTAAATGCAATTACAAAGTAAGCGCAAGAGTGTGTTTACTTCCTTAAGAGTTTGTAGAGATTTAGCATGACATCTAAAACTCTGACAAACTTCTATATATACAGTGGCAAGCAAAAGTTTGGGCACCCCGGTCAAAATTTCTGTTACTGTAAATAGCTAAGCGAGTAAAAGATGAATTGATTTCCAAAAGGCATAAAGTTAAAGCTGACACATTTCTTTAATATTTTAAGCAAGAAAACTTTTTTATTTCCATCTTTTACAGTTTCAAAATAACAAAAAAGGAAAAAGGCCCGAAGCAAAAGTTTGGGCACCCTGCATGGCAGTACTTAGTAACACCCCCTTTGGCAAGTATCACAGCTTGTAAATGCTTTATGTAGCCAGCTAAGAGTCTTTCAATTCTTGTTTGGGGGATTTCTGCCCATTCTTCCTTGCAGAAGGCTTCTAGTTCTGTGAGATTCTTGGGCCGTCTTGCATGCACTGATCTTCTGAGGTCTATCCACAGATTTTCGATGATGTTTAGGTCGGGGGACTGTGAGGGCCATGGCAAAACCTTCAGCTTGTGCCTCTTGAGGTAGTCCATTGTGGATCTTGAGGTGTGTTTAGGATCATTATCCTGTTGTAAAAGCCATCCTCTTTTCATCTTCAGCCTTTTTACAGACGGTGTGATATTTGCTTCCAGAATTTGCTGGTATTTAATTGAATTCATTCTTCCCTCTACCAGTAAAAGTTCCCCGTGCCATTGGCTGCAACACAAGCCCAAAGCATGATCGATCCACCCCCACGTTCGACAGTTGGAGAGGGATTCTTTTCATGAAATTCTGCACCCTTTTTTCCTCCAAACATACCTTTGCTCATTGCGGCCAAAAAGTTCTAATCAAAAGGTTCAAAGGAACATCTAAACATTTTGGAAACAAGTCCTGTGGACTGATGAAGTTAAATTAGAACTTTTTGGCTGCAACTCTACATCAGTAACTCAGTAAAGGGTTTTTTCTTTAAAGGCTACTCATTGTACTTTAACCAGTCAGTGAACAAAACAAGAGGCAGTGTACTGCTTCTATATCTTTTGATCACTATTCCCCCCTCTTTTTGCACTACTTATGTAATTGTGTGTGTGTGTGTGTGTGTGTGTGTGTGTGTGTGTAGGTTCCACGGTAACGTAATGGTTAGCACAACACTTTACAGTGCAGGCAACCTGGGTTCAATTCCTGTCGCTGCCTGCAAGGAATTTGTACGTTCTCTCTCTGGTTGTGTGGGTTTCCTCCAGGTGCTCTGGTTTCCTCCCACAGTCCTAAAGACGTACTGGTTGATGGGTTAATTGGTCATTGTTAATTGTCCCGTGAATAGGCTAGGATTAAATCAGGAGATTGCTGGGCATTGTAGCTTGAAGGGATGAAAGGGGCTATTTGCATTGTATCTCAATAAATAAATAAATAAAGTATAATATATATTCCTTATTGTAAATTATAATGTTTTCATTACGTATTGCAAAGTACTGTTGTTACTAAACAACTGATTCCACGATATATGCCAATGATATTAAACCTGGTTCTAAGTCTAAAACTGAAAAAATTGTTTCCATCAGACCCATGACCTTGAGATCTTCATGATCTGTTTCTCACTTTGGTGATCCGTCTTTGTAAACCAAGTAAGTGTCCTTATTATTCTGAGATTCTGCAGGATTGGAAATCTTGAGCAGCACATTCCAAATGCTGGAGAAACACAGCTGGACAGGCAGCGTCAATGGAGGATGATAAACAGTTGATGTTTCGGTCCAAAACCCTTTATCAGTATTGGAAAGGAAGGGAGAAATAGAAGGGTGGGGGGGGGGGTGGAGGAATACAAGCAGGGAGGAGATACGTGAAACTAGGTGAGGGTGAATGTGGGTGGCTGGATGGACGAGGGAAGATGAGGTCAGAAGCTGGGAGATGATTGCACCTCCTTCTGCTATGGTGCCCCTCAGCCTTCCCTTTCTCTATTGGTCCACTGCCCTCTTCTATCAGATTCCTTCTTCTTCAGCCCTTTACCTCTTCTACCTATCACCTCCCAGCATCTTACTTCATCCCCCCCTCCCCCTTTTGGGCTCACCTTTCACCTTCCAGTTTCTTCCCCTCTGCTCACCTTCTTATTCTGGGTTCTGCCCCCTTTCTTTCCAATTCAAGGCGGGTCTTGTCAAGAAATGTTGACTGTTTATTTCCCTCCATCGTTGCTGCCTAACCTGCCAAGTTCCTCCAGCACTTTATGTGTGCTGCTTAAGTTTTTAGTGTTGGCAGATTCTCCTGTGTTTACTAATGGAGAACCAGTCCTTGTGCAAATCCATCCAAGTACTGTTTAGGGAATGATGAGCTGCCACAGTCTTGCACTCCCTCACTGTATTCCACATGTCAGACCATTGTTGTAAAAGTATTGAGAATTAATTTTTGAAACCAAGAGATGTCCTGGGTTTTGACCAAAGAAAAGAAGGCTAGGGTCGCTTAGCACTTCTGTGCAAGTGTGTTTATTCAGTGCATTGAGAAATCATATTTACAAAAATTAGTGAAGGTAGTGAAAGAAAACTGCCAATATTTACAAAAAGATATCTACCAGATATTTCAAAAAAGGTTCTTACTTTGTCAATTGTGAACATCTCTCTCTCTCTCTCTCCCGCGCGCCCCCCCCCCATCCCAGTTTTTTTTCTCGGCACCAGGACATGCCATCTTTAATTACCTACAAAGTTAGGACTACACACGCATCAGAATATGATGCACTCCACAATGTATTTACAATCATATTACAAAATAAATAGAAGTTTCTATCTTAAATACAGTATACAAACAATATACATATTTACACATCCCCATTATGAAAGAGATGGAATATTCTGAAGTGTATCATGGGAAAGGTACCAGAAAGCCTACCCTTTAGGACCCCTTAGTAGAATATACTGGGGTGGAGTGGAAGACTTTGAAGTGCACACATGCAACGCAACGGCAGCAGAATGACAAGGCAACGTTTGTGCAAAATGTGTACAGAGTACGGTTACCAAGCACTCTCCACTCCATCACATGCAGAAACCCCAATGCTGCCACCAGTCACCTGGGGGAAACAGTGACTATTTGATGCTTTGTCGCCTAACAACAAGTAATCTGAATCACGCACGCCTGAAGTGAATGCAATCAGTTCTTTCCTGCACTGAAGGAAGCCTGATTAAGGATGACATTCATTCCCAGTCTCTCAGACCATAAGACATAGGAGCAGAATTAGGCCAACTGGTCCATCTAGTAGGAGGAGCGTGGAAAAATGGCGCCAGTGCTTTTTGCAGACCCAGGCAATTTCTTCCAGTTTGTCCACGAAACAGCTTATTCTTATTTTCTTATTTCTTTCCTTTCTTTTCAAGGTGATTGGGATTTGGTCAGAGTCAGTGATCTACAGTACAAACTACAATGCTTCACAAGTGGTGGTTTTTCGGACCAGCTGTGCGACCTAGTGCTCTGCTATCTCCAGAAACAGCCTGGAAGCCGTGTGTCCTGGGGCAGCGGCCTTGTGGATGACTCGGTTCCTTGCTGGTTTTGCCAACTGAAGCGTTGTGGGTGACTGAAACATTGAGACAGTAGGCAGTGCATTTGCCAATTGCCGCCTGCTGTCGGAAGAGGTCCCTGTACTTGAGTGAACCCTCCCTCTCTCGCTTCCGATAGAGTGAGGGCCTGTCGGTCCTCGAGACAGGGGCTTGGAGAAGTGATGCGAAAGACTGTAACCTCTGAACAGCCAGCAGCTGGTCTCTGCTCTCATTGCTGCAGGAGTGAACTCTCCCTCGCTGGAGAGAGAGAAAGAGCCTGATTATGGACTGTAGTTTTTTTGAACTCTAGATCAATGTCTCTTTGGGGGCTTTTGCTGCTCGTTGCCTGATGGAGGAGGGTCAGTCCTTTTGCTGGCACTAGTGGAGGGGAGAGGGGTTATGCACTTGCTGCTGCTTCTGTGAAGGGAGGTGGAGGGGGCTCAGGGCTTTGATGTTCTATTATTCATTCCATAGGGTCTCTTGTTTCATGGTTGTCTGTGAAGAGTACAAATTTCTGGTTGTATACTGCATACATTCTCTGATATTAAAGGAACCTAAATCTAAATCTCAATCAGAGACATTCAAATCACTTTTACTCTAGAGGACAAAAATGGGACCAATAATCATTTTGTTTTAAAAACATAGAGTCACAAAGTCCTTCAGAATGGAAATAGACCCTATGGCATACCTTGCCTATGGTGTCTATCAAGTACCAATTTACAGTATATGAATTCCATTTTCCAATGATCTTTCTTTGTTGTACCTGCTCTAATGTGGAGACTTCACATAGAGAAGTAATTGACATGTTTTCCTTTAACTGAGGATTGCCCTCTTACATAGTTGACAGAGCCCCTATAATTATTCATGTATTTACCTTATAACCCTCTTTTCTCAGCCAAGCAAGGAGGGGATTCCCATGGTCCTCACCCTTTACCCAACAATCCTCCACCTTCAGTGGATCATCCATTGCAATCTGCACCACCTACAATGAAATTCCACCACCAGGCACATCTTCTCCTCACCTCCCATCTGAGCACCAAAAAAGGACTGTTCTCTTTGTACCTCCTCCGCCTCCCCTAGACGTTCCTCTTCTCACAGTACTTTCCCATGCAACTGCAGGGGGTGCAACACTTGTCCTATTTCCTCAACTTGTTCCACCATCTACAAACACACACTGTATCTTCCGGGGTAACACATGCAAAATGCTGGAGGAACTCAGAAGGTCAGGCAGTATTGTATGGAAAGGAAGGGTCTTGCCCTGAAATATTGACTCTTTATTTTTTTCCATCGATGCTGCCTGACCTGCTGAGTTCCTCCAGCATTTTGTGTGTGTTACTCTGGATTTCTAGCTTCTCCAGAATCTCTTGTGTTCATCTCCTCCAGGTGAGGCAGCAAATCCCTCTTGCTTCTGATTTTAGCGATCAATATTGGAGAAAGCAAACCCAGACTGCATGAGAATTCTGTAGGACCGCTTTGTTCCATCAGAGTAACTCTAAACTTCCATCCCGTTCTCGTCCTGACCTATCTGGCTTTGACTTCTGCACTGTTCCAGAAGGCCAAGGTACATCTCTACCAAAGGAGGAGTAAGGGGCTCCTTCCCTCTGCTAGCCCGCAGGTCGCCCTTGGGCAAAGTGTGGCACCTGCTTAGCCCCCCCAGTCAGGGTCCTGTGAAGCCATGGGAGGGGATGGATGGTCGTATGAGCAGCTGGTGCACATCACAAGTCCTGGTTATGCAACCACTGACACCCGGCAGACAATCTCTGAAGAGTATTGATTATGGCTGAGGTCACCTGTCTTGTAAAGACAGTGGCCA
This sequence comes from Mobula hypostoma, assembly GCF_963921235.1. Classification (NCBI taxonomy): domain Eukaryota; kingdom Metazoa; phylum Chordata; class Chondrichthyes; order Myliobatiformes; family Myliobatidae; genus Mobula; species Mobula hypostoma. The sequence goes on along the minus strand of NC_086119.1, from coordinate 19,359,052 downwards.
AAGAAGGCAATGGCAAACCACTTCTGTAGAAAAATCTGCCTAGAACGATCATGGTCAAAGACCATGATCGCCTACGTCGTATGTCATGGCACAAATTGATGATGATGATGCCTACCATAGGCTTATCCACCTGTGACATTAACTCCTCATTCACTGCCTGATCTGTTGGACATTGCCAGGCTTCTCTTTTTGGTTTCCGATATCATCAGCTCCGTCTCAATGGGGCACTTCCATTCTTGTCTCCTTGCTGACCTCCTACAATTTTTTGCTTCCTCTTTTACTTGAGTGATTGACCCATGCTGTGTGTCGTGTCTCTAACACCATATTTGGTGAACTGTGCTCCGCATGACATCAGTAAATATGTATCTTCTGCTAAACAAATGATGGACAAGCAAAAGGGTATCATAAGAGGAAGTGTCCTAGGCAAATTTCTTGACTGTTGTTAATCAGCCTGGAAAAGATTTCAAGTGCGATCCAGTGACACAATATAACTTTTATGCTTAAATTAAACAAAGGTACACTATTAGTTCTAATTTCTTGTCTGTTCTCTTTCATGTCATAAAATTGTAAATTCTCTCTCTTTCTTAAATAATTATAGTCAGACAATTATAGAATTTGTAGGGTGAGTCTGCGACAAAGAAGGCAAATGTGATGTTAGCACTAATTTCAAGAGGACTAGAATATAAAAGCAAGGTTGTAATTCTGAGGCTCTATAAAGCACTAGGGAGGCCTCACTTGGAATATTGTGAGCTGTTTTTGCCCTATTATCTTAGAAAGCATGTGCTGAAACTGGAGACGGTTCAAAAGACGTTCACAAAAATTATTCCAGGATTAAATGCTTGACATGTGAAGAGTGTTTGATGGCTCTGGGCCTGTATTCTCTAGAATTCAGAAGAATGAGGGGTGACCTCATTGAAACCTATCAAAAGGGTGAAAGACAAAAGGTCTTGATAGAGTGGATGTGGAGAGGATGTTTCCTATAGTGGGAGATTCTAAGACCTGAGGACACAGCCTCAGAATAGAGGGAACGTCCTTTAATAATGGAGATAAGGAGGAATTCCTTTAGCCAGAGAGTGGTGAATCTGTGGAATTCTTTGCCACAGGTATCTGTGGAGGCCAAGTCTTCATATATATTTAAGGCAAAGGTTGATAGATTCTTGATTGGTCAGGGCATGAAGGGATATGGGAGAGAAGGCAGGAGATTGGGGCTGAGAGGAAAATTAGATCAGCCATGATGAAATAGTGGAACAGACTCAATGGGCCAAAATGGCCTAATTCTGCTCCTACATCTTATGCTCTTAATGTCTAATACTACAGAACAAAAACAGGTCCTTTAGGACATCTGTCCTCTCCCACCCTGGTCTTCTGTCTCGTCCCATTTCTTGCACCTGGACTATAGCCCTCCATACCTCTCATATCCATGTAGCTATCGAAATGTATCTTATATGCTACAACTGAGCTCACATCTACCCACTTCTGATGGTATCTCTGAGTGAAGAACTTCCTCAGATTCCCCTTTAATATTTCACCTTTCACCCTTAACCTATGAACTCTAGTTTTAGTCACACCCAACCTGAGGGGGGGAAAGCCTACATATCCGTAAATAGAAGGAGAAAGATTTAATTTTACTTAATAGGATTGTGCCAAGTTAAACTGGTGACACGACTACTTACTGAAATGACTGAAACCTGATCAGTTACCTAAAGTTCATCAACAAGTGTAATTTTTTTAATGCTGAAGATCTAACAGCATGAACTGGTAACAGCGTGAAACCAGTACTGGCAACAAGTTGATACAGTGTACCTGAAACAATAAGAGAAAGGGCTGAATCTCCTCATTGGTTGAGTATTGTCTGGGTTTTATGTCTTATTCTCAGCATTTTCAGTTATTTTGGATTTTAATTGAGAAAGTATGGGTGTGAGTTAGAACGATTGTTGGACTTTTCTTGTCACAGAGCATCTAATCCATTATAACTAATCATTAATCTCCATAATGGCAACCTGGAAAGTTTTAAAAATACAATCCAGAAACTGGATTTGCCAGTCAGCCTTCCACCCTCCTTCAACAACCTTTATCGGTGATTTTTATGGATTAGAAAGGCATTTCTTGCTTGTGAAGGCAGCTCACCCGAAGGTCAGGCAGCATCTACAGAAAGGAATAAACAGTCGAGGTCATTCTTCCCCAATCCTCCTTATTCTGGCTTCTTCCCCTTCTTCTTCAGTCATGAAGAAGGGTCTTGGCCTGAAATATTGGCTGTTCATTCATTGCCATAGATGCTGAGTTCCTCCAGTGTTTTGTGTGTGTTACTCTGCAATTCCAGGATCTGCAGAACCTCTTATGTTTATGATTTGCTTGCTCCTAGAAACCAGCTATCAGAGTATTTGCAACAACAGTGTGGCAGGTGATAGAATTAACCAATTGAAAGGAAGAGGTCTGCAGTTTTAATGAGATAACGAGTGTGAGACTTGAATTAAAATGTCATCAGGTGTATCCTTTAATGCAAAAGATAACTTGTTCAACCTTACTGTGTTGGATAACTGTTCCCACTTTCAATGGTAAAAGTGAAGGGCATTGCTACATTTTCTGTGATCAAAGGTAGTGATCTGTTCATTTTCCTAGAATCCGCAAGATCTTCGACATTTATGAAGGGGAAAGCCTACACTAGGAGAATCAAAATTCGGATTAGAGTCAGGTATGTTAGACACTGACACACGTTGTGAAGGTTTTTGGTTTGTGGCAGCAGGATAATTATTGCTCACTGGCAAAATCTTTTACAGCAGCAGCTGTTCCTTCTTCTTGAGAAACCTACATTCAGTGGTCACCATCAGTTACGCCTGTAGACCTGCTCGTTAACGTCTAATCAGCCAATATGTGGCACCAACTCAATATATAAAAGCATGCAGACATTGTCGAGAGTTTCAGTTCAACACACACAAGTGCTGGAGGAGCTCAGCAGGTCAGGCAGCACCTATGGAGATGAACAAGCAGTTGATGTTTCAGGCTGAGTCCCTTCTTCAAGTCTGGAAAGGTAGGGGGAAGATGCCAGAATAAAAAGATAGGGGTAGGGGAAAGAGGACCAGCTTGAAGCTGATAGGTGAAGCTAAGTGACAGGGAAAGGTAAAGAGCTGGAGAAGAAGGAATCTGATAGGAGCAGGAATGGGGATAGGAACTGAACATAGGTACCTGGGATCCTCAGTAGGCCCAAGCTGAGAGGCCTGAAAATGGAACTAGAAGCCATGTGGAGCAAGATAGCGGTGAAGGCAAGTTCCCAGGAAGGATACAAGGCTACTATTGAGGCTGGGTGAGTAAATGGCTGAAGAGTCGGAGGGGGGCAGAGATCACAGTAGGAGAGCAGTGAGAAAAGGTCTCACCGAACTCCCATCAAAGAGAAGATTCAAACTTCTTCAGAGTAGGCATCCCTTGAAGAGATTTTGCTGTGGAGCAGCAAATCAGTGACACAGGAGATTCTGCAGATCCTGGAAATCCAGAGCAATCCAGAAAATACTGGAGGAACTCAGCAGGTCAGGTAGCATCAATGAAAATGAATAGTTGATGTTTCGGGCTGAAGGTGGAAAGGAAGGGAGAAGATGCCAGAGCAAAAATGTAGGGGTAGGGGAAGCAGGAATAGCTAGAAGGTGACAGGTGAATTCACGTGTTCAGACCAAATATCAAAATGGGGAAAAATATGATCTAAACAACTTTCACTGTGGAATAGGATGGTATCTCAGAACCTGCTGATCTCCTGTGGTTTTCATGCACAACAGTCTCTAGAGTTTACAGAGAATGGTGTGATAAACAAAAAAATAATCAGTGAGCAGCAGTTCTGTGGGTGACAGTAACTCAAATAACCACACTTCACCAGAGTGGTGTACAGAAGAGCATTTTTGAATGCACAACACATTGAACCTTGAAATGGATAGGCTACAGCAGCAGACAACCATGGAGATGTACTCAGTCGCCACTTTATCAGATACAGAGGGCCCTCATAAGGTGGCACCTGAGTGTACATCATGAAATTTGTTGTTTTGCAGCAGCAGACTAATTAGGAATAATTTTTTACAGCAATAGCTGAGCCTTATTGAGAAAAATATTGGAAGCCTTTTATCAAGTGGGTATCTTTACTGAAAGTCAACATCAATTCAAACTATTGAAAGGAGAACACAGATGTTTCTGTTTGTTGACGAGGTATGAACATTAATGGCCATAGCTGGCATTTTCTTAAAGTTAAAGTCTATGTTAAGTTGATTATCTGAGTATGTATATGTCACCATATACTACCTATACCACTTTGTGATTCATTTTCTTGCAGACATTTACAGGAAAATAAAGAATTATAATAGAATTTATGGAAAAACCTATACATAAATAAAGTGGAAACAACCAGTGTGCAAAGGAAGACAAATTGTGCAAATATAAATAAATAATATTGAGAATGAGTTGTCAAGTCCTTGAAAGTGAGTGTGTAATTTGTGGAATCAGTTCAGAGTTATGGTGAGTAAAGTTATCCATGATGCGCAAATGGAGACAAATTGTGCAAATATTAAATAAGAAAATAAATAATACTGAGCTGTAGATTTCTTGAAAGTGAGTCTATAGGTTCTGGACTCAGTTCAGTTCCGAGGCTGTTTCAGGAGCCAGACGGCTGTAGGGTAATAACCGCTCCTGTGGGACATAAGGCTCCTGTACCTCATGCCCAGTGGTAGTAATGAGAAGAAAGCATAGCCTGGATGGTGGGAGACCTTGATGATAGATACTACTTTCTTGTGACAGCACTTCTTGTAAGTACATTCAGTGGCGTAGAGGGCTTTGCCTGTGATTGACTGATCCGTATCCATCATGAGCTACACATTTTTCTATTCTTGTGCATTGGCGCATTCTATTCCAGGCCATGGTACAACAGTTAGGATACTCTCCACTGTGCATCTGTAAAAAATTGTCAAAGTTTGTGATGACATGTCAAAAGTCCATTCCCAATTGCTGCTGAGCCAGTTAAAAGTCTACTTTAAGACCATAAGATATAGGAACCAAATTAGGCCATTTGGCCCATCGAGTCTGCTCTGCCATTTCCTCATGGCTGATCCAATTTTCCCCTCAACCCCATTCACCGACCCTTTCCCCGTATCCCTTCAAGCACTAGCCAATCAAGAATTCTGAACCTCTGCCTTAAATATATATATATATATATATATATAAAGACTTGGCCTCCACAGCTGTCTGTGGCAAAGAATTCCACAGATTCACCACTCTCTGGCTAAAGAAATTCCTCCTCATCTCTGTCCTAAAAGGACACCCCTCTATTCTAAGGCTGCGTCCTCTAGTCTTAGACTCTCTCGCTATAGGAAACATCTTCTCCACATCCACTCTGTCAGGTCCTTTCACCATTCAATAGATTTCAATGAGGTCATCCCTCATCCTTCTGAATTCCAGTGAATACAGGACCAGTGCCAGCAAACGCTCTTTATATGACAAGCCATTCAATCCTGGAATCATTTTTGTGAACCTCCTTTCAACCCCTCTCCACTTTCAGCACATCCTATCTCAGAAGAGGGGCCCAAAACTGCTCTCAATACTCCAAGTGAGGCTTCACCAGTGCTTTATAAAGTCTCAACATTACATCCTTGCTTTTATATTCTAGTCCTCTTGAAATGAATGCTAACATTTCAATTGCCTTCCTCAGCACAGACTCAACCTGCAAATTAACCGCTAGGGAATCCTGCACAAGGGCTCTCAAATCCCTTTGCACCTCAGAGTTTTGTATTTTCTCTCGATTTAGGAAATAGTCAACCTTTTCATTTCTTCTACCAAAGTACATGACTATACACTTCCCAACACTGTATTCCATCTGCCATTAATTTGCTCATTCCACTAATCTGTCGAAGTTCTTCTGTAGCTTCTCTACTTCCTCAGAACTAGCTGCCCCTCCTCCAATCTTCATATCGTTTGCAAACTTTGCAACAAAGCCATCCATACCATCATCCAAATCATTGACATATAACATAAAAAGAATCGGTCCCAACACAGATCCTTGTGGAACTCCACTAGTTACTGGCAGCCAACTAGAAAAGGCTCTCTTTGGCTCCACACTTTGCTTCCTGCCAATTAGCCACTGCCTTATCCATGCTAGAATCTTTCCTGTAATACCATGGGCTCATGTGTGGCATCTTGCCAAAGGCCTTCTGAAAATCCAAGTACACAACATCAACCAATTCTTCTTTGTCTGCTGCTTGTTATTTCTTCAAAAAATTCCAACAGATTTGTCAGGTAAGATTTTCCCTTGAGGAAATCATGTTGACTATGGCCTATTTTATTATGTGTCTCCAAGTACTCTGAGGCCTCATCCTTAATAATCGATTCCAACATCTTCCCAACCACTGAGGTCAGTTGAACTGGCCTATCATTTACTTTCTTCTGCCTCTGTCCTTTCTTGAAGAGTGAAGCGACATCTGCAATTTTCCAGTCTTCCGGAACTATTCCAGAATCTAGTGATTCTTGAAAGATCATTACTACCTCCACAATCTCTTCAGGCACCTCTTTCAGAACCCTGGGACGTACACCATCTGATCGAGGTGTCTTATCTACCTTCAGACTTTTCAGTTTCTGAAGAACCTTCTCTCTCATTATGGTGACTTCATGCATTTCATGCCCCCGACACCTGGAACTTCCACTATACTTCTGGTGTCTTCCACAATGAAGACTGATGCCAAATACTTACAAACAAGAGAAGATCTGCAGGAAATGTAGGCAAGGGATCTCGGCCCAAAATGTTGTCAATACTTTTTGCCATAGATGCTCCCTGGCCTGCTGAGTTCCTCCAGTATTTTGTGTATCCGCCATTTTGTTGTTCTCCATTATTACCTCTCCAGCATCGCTTTCCAGTAGTTCGATATCCATTCTCGCCTCTCTTTAATGTATCTGAAGAAATTTTGGTAATATTGTTGGATAGCTTACTTTTGTCTTCCACCTTTACCTTCTTAATGACAGTAATAGCAGTAATTAGAGAAGTCAAAGCCAACATAAAAGCCAAAGAGAGTTAGTTGTCTTCTAACGGTTTTTAAAAGCTTCCCAATCCTCTATCTTCCCACTAATTTTTGCTCTGTTCTATGCCCTCTCTTTGGTTTTAATGTTGGCTTTGATTTCTCTAATTACTGCTAGCATCTGTAGTTACATATACTGTAAACCACACTACGTAACGATTGTTGACCTCCATCCTTGCAGATGATTTGCAAACCAGATTGGGTTTTAGTCACAGTCTAGTGGTTTCCATGTTACCAGCATCATGAACTAATTTTTAAACCAAATCTTCATGGTGAGAGGATTTGAGTGCAAAAGTGAAGATGGCTTACAGTACTGCAATTAAACTCAGCCTTAGTGAGTCCACACTTGAAGCAGGTGAACAATTTTGATTATAATACTTGAAAGTAAATATAGTTGCCACTGAGGGAATACAATGAAGATTCACCAAACTTCATTTGGGAAGGGCAGGTTTACCACATTGAGGATACACTCAGTGTATCTTCATATGGTAAACCTGCCCTTCCCAAATGAAGTCAAAGATTCAAAGAACATTTGTTATCAAAGAACGTATAAAGTTATACAACCTTGAGATTTGTTTCCTTACAAACAGCCACACAAGAAACCTGAAAGAATCCAATAAAAGGTGTGACAAGAATACACATAGATAAGATGTTAGCTGTCCTGTGTGATCAGCAGTTGGTCTGCCACCTGTCTTCAAGAGAGAGATAAGGAACACAATGAAACAGCATCTGGAGATGTGTAATGAAGGGACGGGAGAGAGAGCTGTCTGGAGCAGCTCCCCCTTTGAACCCTGAACTGTTTGAAGTGATGGACAGGCGATACCCCAGCAGGGGGATAAAAAGGGACAGGTTCGCTAAGGCAGGACACACACGACACCCGAGGTAACGAGACCCTGGAAGCGGTGCGCCTCTCACGAGTCGGTGGGACGTACCGGACCTTAAACGCACAGGGTGGAAAGGTACGATCAGCGGGAACCCGGTGTGTGTCCGCCCTTGCTTGGGTGCCGGGTTCACTGCAGAGGATCGACCGCATCTGGAGGAGGGGTCACAGTCGGTGACCTCAGGTGACATCACCAAGGACCTGCCCAAAAGCTGCTTGTGAGCAATATCGCCAGTCTGTGAGTGGAAGCCGTGTCTGAATGATCAGTCGTTCCCGTTCTCTCTCTCTCCCTCCCCGCACATTGTCCATTGCCATGGCAACGATTACTGCGAACCGAACTAAATTGGACTGAACTTTTGTGTCACTTTGAAATTTGGTCATTTACCCCTAGACAACGATAGAGCTTGATTGATGCTGTTATTTTAATTCTGTGCACATGTGTGTTTATCATTGCTGAACTGTTGCATTTATTATCCTTTCGATTACTGTGTTGCTTGTTTCTTTAATAAAACTTTCTTAGTTCTAGTAATCCAGACTCCAACTGAGTGATCCATTTCTGCTGGTTTGGCAACCCAGTTACGGGGTACGTAACACAGGAAAAAAAAACCAAAAATCCTGCAAACAATAGAAGTGAACAACATTCCAAACCAAATTGGGTCCTCAGATCTGAATCCCAAAGTAGGCCCGAAGCCTCACTTCTCAGTTCATCATATTAGCGGACACAGAGCATGGCATCTGGTGGGGTGGGGGGGCGGTCTTCATAGCTTCAGTGCCATGGAGAGCGGGGTGACCATCGTGGAGAGTGAGTGAAATCGGCTCTTACCTGGAACCATGATAAAATGAAATTCTCTGGAGTTAAGAAGTATGTGAGATCTCGTTCAAACTTACAAAGTTCTTACAGGGCTCAACAGGGTGGGTGCAGGGAGGATATTTCTCCAAAAATCACAGTCTCTGAATAAGCAGCTGATGATTTAAGATTGAAATGAGGAGAGATTTCTTCCTTCACATGGTGCAGAACCTGTGGGATTTTCTACCTTGAGGGTTGTGGATACTCAAACATTGAGTTAATTTAACACAGAGATAGATTATTCATGGATAGAAGGAGACCTTTTGGCTGATTAAGTAACCAGGAGAGACTGGATAGGCTGGGACTGATGTCTCTGGAATAAAAGTGTTTGAGGGGTGGTCTTATGGAAGTTCATAAAATCATGGAAAACCTAGGTAAACTGGATTGTTGCAGTATTTTTCCCATTTAGAGCAAGGAGAAATATTGAAACAATCTGAAAGGCAAATTTATCACATGGAAGGTGGTGTGTGACAGCTGTCAAAATGACAAGATTTAAAAGGCATTTGGGCAGGTACATGATTTTTTCAATCCAGAAGTTTGGATGTCAAAAATGAGGCATAGACTTTGTGGTTATGGTCATTTTATTAAGTGCTACAACAACAAAGAAAGAAGACAAGGAAAAAAAAGAGAATAAAGAAGTCGTGGTCATCTTATACAAAAGCGACAAAGGTCACAGGATATTCCAGTGATAACAATTAACCAGAAAATAGCCAGATTCAAGTGGCAATACAAAAACTAAGAACCATGGGGCAGCTCGGTAGCATAGCGGTTAGCACAATGCTTTACAGTACCAGGAATCCGGGTTCAATTCCTGACGTTGCCTGTCAGGAATTTGTAAGTTCTTCCTGTGAGCACATGGATTTCCTCCCACAGTCCAAAGACATACTGGTTGGTAGGTTAATTGGCCATTGTAAATTGTCCCATGGTTAGGCTAGGATTAAATTGGGGGGGAGTGTTGCTGGGTAGTGTGGTTTGAAGGGCCAGAGAGCCTATTCCACACTGTATCTCAATAGGTAAATAATAATGCAGAAGCAGCTATACTACAGTTATTGAAAATTTACTGAACCATTATATGTGTATAGGTGAAACGGGGACACCTCTTTTTCCCTTATTAGGGAGAGAGAGAGAGCCTGCAGTCTGTTGAATTACCGGGTGAGGGAGTAGTCTTTGGGGTACTGCAAGTCTGTGTCTTTATTGAAGCTTGCTGCACTCATGAGTGCTCGGTGGAGGGGCCGATGGTTTTTTGCTGGTTGGGGTGGGAGTTTGTTGCCTTACTGCTCCTCGTGTGTGGGAGGGGGGAGCTGGGGACGGCTGTTCATCTGTCATTCATTCCTTGGGGCACTCGTCTGTTCTTGTGGATGTTTGCGAAGAAAAAGAATTTCAGGATGTATATTGGATACAATTCTCTGACATTAAATGTACCTATTGAAACCTATTGCGATACAAGCCAACATGGGACAGATTAAATTACAAGAAAAGTACAAAAAATTCCAGTCTACATTCTAATCTAGTGGTGGATAGGAAAGGTTTAGGGCAGGGGTCCCTTGATTAATGGTAGTGGTCCATGGCATAATAAAGGTTGGGAACCCCTGGTTTAGAGGGATGTGGATCAAATGCAGGGTACTGGCCCAGCAGGGCACTTCAGTCATGTAGGATATGATGGGCTGAAGAGGTTGTCTCTGTGCTATGTAAGTCCATGATTCCATGTTGAACATGTGGGGAGTGGAGTTGTCTTTGATAGGATAAAGCCAGGGTGACCATGGGGATAAGTTACAAGGTTATTTGCTGGATTTTGTGCCGAAGTCCCAGTTGGTGCTGCTTCCGTTTTACAGGGGAAGTGAGAAAGTGAACACTCCAAGGTACCAATCTGGTTAAATTGCATCTACACTTGCAGCTGGATTCAGTTTTTCACACCTCTAGCGAGCCTTAATCAATGACTGACACCACTTGAAGATTTTTCAACATTTGGGCAGTCACGGTTTGTTGAGCAGACAATCACAGGCTCGGAATGGTGCACGGAGACCAACCTCCACACCGTACCTTCAGACTTCGGTTGCATCAGACGGAGGTGCAGAGCACCAGTCGCAGTCTTTTGCTTCTCTGAAAACCAGTTATTGTAAGCCAGATAAGGGACCAAAATGTAGCTGAAATTTAACTCATGGGAATGGGTGAGACATTTGGTTAATGTGCTAAAAGTAATTTGCTGCCATATTCCCAGCAGAATCTGCCAAGTGCCACACTGGCTGTGGGCGTGACTCATGTTGGAGAAACACCCACAGAAAAGAGGGAAGCATCTCCTGTGTTAATTATGCCACTGAATTCCAACTGATTTTAATTAGATGAACTGGGAGTTCTGGTCTGATGTGTAATGCAGTTCAATATATTTTTAGCAACACACACAAAATGCTGGAGGAACTCAGCTGGTCAGGCAACACTTTGGAGGGAAGTGAATTGTCAACTGTTGACTGTTATTCATTTCCATAAATGATGCCTGACCTGCTGAGTGCCTCCAACATTTTGTGTGAGTGTGTGTGTGTATGTGTGTGTGTTGATCAAGATTTTCAGCATTTAAGAATCTCTTGTGTCTTTAATATATTTCTTCTCCTTAGCATTTTCAAAACTATTTACAGAATGGGGAGTAGAGATGAATAAAAAATTTTGATTACCAGCATGGCGTCTGGTGATTTCAGACACAATGTTTGGTGAAGTATCAAGTCTCTGCTTCTCACTGCTTAATAACATGGTTCAGACTTAGAACTCACTTTCAAATTTAAACCAAGATCCCATCTAACCCCACTGATGAACTAATAAATCCCATGTTGCTATTTAAAAGACAAAGATACAGGAGCCTCAGGACTCACCTCACCAGTTTCAGGGACAGTTACTACCCCTCAACCATCAGGTTCTTGAACCAAAGTGGATAACTTCACTCAATTTAACTTGCCTCATTACTGAAGTGTTCCCACAACCTATGGACTCACTTTCATCTGATGTTCTCAATATTTGTTGCTTAATTATTTATTGTCACTGTTTTTATTCTTTTTGTATTTACACAGTTTGTTGTATTCTGTGGTGCATTCTTTCATTGATTCTATTATGGTTATTATTCTATAGATTTTATTGAGTATGTCCACAAGCAAATGAATCTCAAGGTTGTGTATGGTGACGTATACGTACTTTGATAAAAAAATTACATTGAACTTTGAGTCCTGTGGTTATTCCCAATAATCTGGCCAGTAATTAGATGAGAGGCAAGTCTAGAGAAGTGTCACTTTTGGTCAGTAGTTATTCATCCCTCTGTTCCAAAAGACCAGAAAAATTATCATGTTCAGATTGCTATTTGAGAGTGCTTACTTCATACAATTTTGCTGCCACATTTCCTGGACTATAATTGCATCCATAAATGAATTTTATTGTCTGTACAGCACTTTATGAATCCCTGAAAGGTACGGACATGCTATATTAATGGTTCTCTGTGTTCTGTATTGCTACCTTGTAAACGAATCATCTGTCAGCCAATTCAACACACTTCACTTTTGGGACTGTCATTCAGAATCTGCACAGAATGCAAAGAGGTAATGAGGAATCTATTCATCCCATCTTAATTAATTTATTCAGCTGGATCTGACTGTTTCCATTTGAAGCAAATAGTTGTTTCTTATGTGATTATGCTGCTCTGCCTAACTGTCTATCTAAATGTAAATAACTTGTCTTGAGGAGAAATACTCTGAATTTTTTTTTTCATCTTAAGTTTTTCTTTTAATAACTTTGAACATATCCTTTTGCGGTAGCCTTACAATTAGATTTGAAATAGTATTCTGGGTATTTGTTCCCATTTCTGTAGCTGCCTTGTGAGCATTCCATTCCACGTAAGAAAACACCATGTTCCTCTTGTCTTTTCTTACTCCTTCAACAGCTTATCACCATAATGTCCATTTTCTCATTTGAAGAACATATTTCAACTAAACCCGTAAAATTCTGGAGGAACTCAGCAGGTCAGTATCATCCGTGGTGTGAAATGGACAGTCGACATTTTGGGCAGAGGCTCGGTCCAGGTGAAGCATCTTGAACAGAAAATTCAGCTGTCTATTTTCCTCCACAGATGCTGCCTGACCCACTGGGAGTTCTCCAGCATCTTGCTTGTTGCTGCATGTTCCAGCATCTGCAGTCTCTTCAGTCTCGGGTCAGAATCAGGTTTATTATCGCCGGTATGTGTGGTGAAGTTTGTTAATTTAGCAGCAGCGATATTCTGACTTACCTGGCAACTTGCTGAACTGTTTATTCTGCACCTCCCGCTGGAGATCTGGTTTCAGAAAGTTCATGCAAGATCTCAGATTCCTGCTCATGAACAGCACTGCAGGTGTTTGATTTGTCGTCGCATGAACAGAGATTGCGTACACAAAAAGGAAGTTGTCCACCTTCTGCTGTAGAGAAATATCCTCCTTGTTCATCGTTTTAATGGACTTCTTCAAGGTTTGGATAAACCTTCCAGCTAACCCATTCATTGCTGGGTGGTGAGGAGCTGACTTGAAATATTTGATGCCATTTTTCTTCATAAATAGTCTAAATTCTTCTGAAGTGCATTGTGGTCCATTGTCACTCACAATTTAATCTGGTAAGCCATTTTTGGAGAAGGTAGTCTCGGTCTTTCCTGAGGTGGTTGACTTCATTGGTATGACCTCTAGGCACTTTGAATGAGCATCCACAACAATCAGAAACATGGAGTCTATGAATGGCCCAGCAATGTCAATGTGCTCTTTGATACGGTGAAGATGGCCACTCCCATGGGTGTAACGGTGCCTGTGGGGGTGCATATTGAACTTTGTAGAATCCTGAACAGCTTTTGGTCCAGTTTTCAATCTGTCTGTCTTGTCCTGGCCACTACACATAGCTCTGAGTGAGATTCTTCATCTTGACTGTACCCAGTTGTCCTTCATATAAATTTTCTAACACTCTAGTTCACAATTTTGAGGGAACCACAACACGTGATCTACATATCAGCATTCTTTGACATACAGACAGATCGAATTCTGTCATCATTAGTTAATAGGTAGTAGTAATAATTAGTAAAGAGACCCTTACATTAACATTCAGAGGACGGAGTTCCTCTAACTTTCCCGTGCTATGCAACACTGCTCCGAAGTGATGAACATCCCTCACATAGCTGTGAAAAACATGGATCACTTCCGAAACTTTAAGAGTCAGCAACAACAAAAATTGATTAAAAACAAGTCACTGTTGCCCCCAGCATTATCCTGCATTGTTTGAAAAAGTGTCTAAGAAGACCAAGATTTGGATTCCTGCATCCAGCTCATGGTCTAATAGACATTAATAATCCACACCTTTTTGCCTACAATGGACATCTTCAAGCACTGGAAAAAAGCCACCAAAAAGAAACACTCTAGGGAATTTTTTCTTGGATTTTTTTGTGCAGTTGAAAACATACCCATTGAAACCTTAGAAGGAAGGAATCAACATTGCAATGCTAAGAGCACCTGTCGACTCAGTGGAAGGAAGTGGTGAGAAGCTTTTCCTGTGGTAGACATAACGGACGCTTCTGACTTCTGCAATTAATGTCCATAAAACGGAATAAAAAATTGTAATGTGCACGGGTTTCCTGAGGAGACTGAGGTCCTTTAACATCTGCCGGACGATGCTGAGGATGTTCTACGAGTCTGTGGTGGCCAGTGCGATCATGTTTGCTGTTGTGTGCTGGGGCAGCAGGCTGAGGGTAGCAGGCTGAGGGTAGCAGACACCAACAGAATCAACAAACTCATTCGTAAGGCCAGTGATGTTGTGGGGATGGAACTGGACTCTCTCACGGTGGTGTCTGAAAAGAGGATGCTGTCTAAGTTACATGCCATCTTGGACAATGTCTCCCATCCACTACATAATGTACTGGTTGGGCACAGGAGTACATTCAGCCAGAGACTCATTCCTCTGAGATGCAGCACAGAGCGTCATAGGAAGTCATTCCTGCCTGTGGCCATCAAACTTTACAACTCCTCCCTTGGAGGGTCAGACACCCTGAGCCAATAGGCTGGTCCTGGACTTATTTCCTGGCATCATTTACATATTATTTTAATTATTTATGGTTTTATTACTATTTAATTATTTATGATGCAGCTGTAACAAAAACTCGGGATCAATAAAGTATGACTATGACTATGTATAAATGGTAACCCCTATCAAGTTTACTTTATTCATCTGAATTTAAATTTATCAATTGACTTTATAATAGGTTAAAGATGCTTCCTGATGGATATTCATGAAACAAAAATTGTAAAGCAAATCCACTGGCTGGATAGTTTGAAGTTCAGAGTAAATTCATTATCCAAGAATGTACTGTATATATACTGTATTACCATATACTACCTTGTGATTTGTTTTCTTGCAGGGAAATAAGAAATACAATAGAATTTATGAA
The DNA here is from genome assembly GCF_963921235.1 of Mobula hypostoma. Taxonomy (NCBI): domain Eukaryota; kingdom Metazoa; phylum Chordata; class Chondrichthyes; order Myliobatiformes; family Myliobatidae; genus Mobula; species Mobula hypostoma. The sequence continues at coordinate 19,343,864 of NC_086119.1, read as the reverse complement.
AAACTATAAATAAAAGGACTGACAGAAATCGAGGTGCAAAAGACTAATCATGCAAATGATAAAAAAGTAAATAAATAATACTAAGTTGTAGATTCCTTGAAAGTGTGTCTATAGGTTCTGGAGTCAATTCAGCATTGAGGTGAACAAGTTATCCACTCAATATGTGGAAAGTTAAAATCAACTAATATAACAACTTTATGTTTTTTGCAACAGTCTGTGATCTCTCTACAAATTTGTTCCTTTAAATCCTGCAGACTGTTGGGTGGTCTGTAATACAGCCCCATTAATGTAGTCATACATTTCTTCTTCCTCATTTCCACCCGTAACTCCTCATTAGCTGAGTTCTCCAGTCTGTCCTGGCTGTGACATTTTCCCTGAATAGTAACACTGCCCCTTCTCCTTTAATCCCTCCTGCTCTGTTGTGTCTAAAACAACAGAACCCCATAATACTGAGCTGCCAATCTTGCCCCTCCTGCAACCATGTTGCACAAATGGCTACAACAGACATCCCACCCTGCAAAAACTCATTTCAGGGAGGTAGCATCATCAATTTGCAGGAGACTCCTGGAACTTCTGGGAGAGGTGGGATGTCTGCAATAGAGTGGCTCCTTAGCGGCTAGCCAGCTAGTTTAAATAACGTTAGCTATGCTAATGAACGAATGACACCTGTTAAACTCACCTCAAAAAGTCTTTTACAGTCTTAACCCACCATGGGCAATAGAAAAGTCACTGTTGCAAACAGTTCAGCGAGCAACACTGTCATTATTTTTGACGCCTGTTAGGCAGGGGTACACTTTAGTGTAGTCTGGGGTGACGTACATTTTATATTTTCTTTTTCTGGAGCACTCTGCCATGGCGCGCTCTCTCTCGCTCGCTCGCTCTCTCCTGCGCTCTCTCTTGCTCTCTCTCTCGCTCTCACTTGCTCGCTTGCTCTAAAAAAAAACGATTTCTGGGATATTGTATATAATTTGCGGGCATCATGGAGCCACTATCAATATGCGGGAGACTCCCAGAACTTCCGGGAGAGGTAGGATGTCTGCTACAATATTGTAATTCCATGTGTTGATCATTGCCCTGAGCTCATCTGTCTTTCCTATGATACTAGTTGCACCATGCTCAACCTTTTGATTCCTGACTTTGTCTGAGGTCTTAACAATATCTGTCTCCACAGCCTCTCCAGAATCAGAATCAGGTTTATTATCACTGACATATGTTGTGAAATTTGTTAACTTTAGGGCAGCAGTACAATGAAATACATAATAAGTAAATAAATACAGAGAAAAAACTATATTACTGTAAGTATATATATGACTGTTAAATTGTTATGTTAAAATAAGTACTGCAACAAAACAGAAATAAAAAAGTAGTGAGGTAGTGTTCATGGGTACAATGTACATTTAGAAATCAGATGGCAGAGGGGAATAAGCTGTTTCTGAATTACTGAGTGTGCGCCTTCAGGCTTCTGTACCTCCTTCCTGATGGTAACAATATAAAGAGGGCATGCTCTGAGTGGTGGGGGTCCTTAATGTTGGATACTGCCTTTCTAAGGCACTGCTCCTTGAAGATGTCTTGGATACTACGTAGGCTCGTACCCATGATGGAGCTGTCTAATTTTACAAGTTTCTGCACTATCTGTCCTGGCATTCTGGTTTCCATCTCCCTGCAACTCTAGTTTAAACCACCTCAACCCACCCCCGCGCCGTGCAGCACTAGCAAACCTTCGTGCTAGGAGATACGTCCCCCTCCAGTTCAGATGTAAAGCATCTCTTCCGTGCAGGTCCCACATTCCCTGGAAGAGAGCCCAATGATACAAAAATCAGACACCCTCCCTCCTACACCAATTCTTTAGTCACATGTTAAACTGCATAATCTTCCTATTTCTGGCCTCACTAGTATGTTGCATGGGTAGTAATCCTGAGGTCACAACTCTGGAGGTCCTGCACTTTATCTTAGCATCTAGCTCCCTGAACTCACTTTGCAGAACCTCGTCACTCTTCCTACCTTGGACCATTACCTCTGGTTGCTCACACTTCCACTTAAGAATGCCGAGGACTTGACTGGAGATGTCCTGGACCCTGGCACTTGGGAGGTAATATACCATCCAGGAATCTTGCTCTCATCCATAGAACCTCCTTTCTCCTTCCCTAACGAATGAATCCCTGATCTCCACAACTCGCTTCTTCTCCCCCCTTCCCTTCTGAGTCACAGAGCCGGACTCAGTGCCGGAGAGCTGACCGTTATGACTTTCCTCTGCAAGGTCATTCCCCCCCACCTCCCCAACAGTATCCAAAGTGATATACCTATTGTTGAGGGCGACTCCTCTACTGCCATGATGAGGCCAAACTCAGGTTGGAGGACCAACACCTCATATACCGTCTGGGTAGTCTCCAGCTCCTTGGCATGAACATTGAATTCTTCAACTTCCAGTAATTCCCTCCCTCTCCCTTCCCCCATCCCAGTTTCACTCTGCCCACTCCTCCAGCTGCCTATCACCTCCCTCATCATTCCGCCTCCTTCTATTACCCATTGTGCTTTCCCCTATTCCTTCTTCACCTTTTCTACTTTTCCCCTCCCCCACCCCTTTATCTTTCCCCTTACTGGTTTTTCACCTGGCACCTACCAGCCTTCTCCTTCCCACCCTCCCCCCACCTTCTTTATAGGGCCTCTGCTCCCTCCCACTACAGTCCTGATGAAGGGTTCTGGCCTGAAACATCGACTGATCGTTTCCACGGATGCTGCCCGACCTGCTGAGTTCCTCCAGCGTGTTGTGTGTGTTGCTGCAGAGTATTTTGTGGCCGCGGGTAATCTGCACTGGTTGTTTAAACCCATTCCTCTTCCTGTCTGTTGCCTGTGTCTTGCACCTTGGGTGTAATTGCCTCTGCAAATGTCCTATCTATCAACACCCACCCCTTCCCCCGAACGATCCGGAGTTCATCCAGTTCCAGCTCCAGGTCCCGAAGGCAGATTGTTAGAAGCTGCTGCCAGAGGCATTCCTTGCAGGTGAAGTTGGTAGGTGCACTGGGGCTCTCCCTGTCTTCCCACTTGCGCAAGAAGAGCTTTCAATTCTTCTGCTTGGCATTCCTACTGTTCTATATATACGAAGAGAAAACAAAAAATAAATAATGGAAAAATATCTACCTACAGCTTTTCACTTTCTCTCACCGAAGCCTCGAAGCGCTAAAGCCTCAAAATCCTCACTCTAACACTGTCCACTCCAAAGATGGCCACTCCTCTTCCCCTGACTTATTTTAATTTGTTCTTACTGATCAATCCCAATCGCTGATTAGCCACTGCTCAAAGGACCAAATTGTCGCCAGTCAATGCCTTATGTATTTGAGTACTAGGGTGGTTTGAATATCTCAGAAACTGCTGATCTCCTGGGATTTTCATACACACCAGCCTCTAGAGTTTACAGAGAATGGTGCAAAAAACGCGAAACATCCATTGATCAGCAGTTCTGTGGGTGAAACTGCTTTGTTATTGAGCGTGGTCGGAGGAGAATGGCCCGACTGGTTCAAGCTGACAGGAAGGCGACAGTAACTCAAATAAGCATGTGTAGTGTGCAGAAGAGCACCTCTGAATGCACAGCATGACGAACCTTGAAGCAGATAGGTCTCAACAGCAGAAGACCATGAACATATACTCAGTCGTCACTTTAATAGGTATAGGAGGTACTTAATAAAGTGGGCACTGAGTGTATTGACTTTAGTTTTATTAGGTATCCTTGGTGCTTCACTTGTCCAAATGTTGTCTTCATGTCAAGGCTGGTCACCCTCACCTAATTGGAACCTCTGGAATTAGATTAGACTAGATTAGCTTCAAGTACATCAAAGCATACTGTGAAATGCTTCATTTGCATCAAGTCAAATCAGCAACGATTGTGCTGGGCAGCCCGCAAATGTTGCCACGCTTCTGGCGCCAACATAACATGCCCACAACTTACTAAACCTAACCTGTACATCTTTGGAATGTGGGAGGAAACCAGAGCACTTGGGGTAAATCTGCACGGTCATGGAAAGAACGTACAAACTCCTTACAGACAGCGTCGGGAAATGAACTCTGATTGATGACCACTGGCACTGTACATCGATTGTGCTTACCACCACACTACTGTGCTGCCCATACCGTACTGGAACTCGGTGTGTGCGTTATTTACAGACAGCATCATTAAAGTCAAAGTGAAATCCAAATTTTATTTATTTTAAATACAGATATTCACACATCAATTGGTACAATAGTGTAGATAATAATTACTATAGTATTAATACTTCAGATAAATTCATTTTGATAAAAATTAAAGTAATTGTAGTACATTTACATAAGATTCTGGTGAAAGTGTATAGGAATATAATGTTTAGGTTTGCCCTCCCAACTTGAGCAAGGATTTTCTTGGAGAAGCGCGATGACAGTTCATAAAGTTGATTCTGGGATGGAAAGGGTGGGACTGTTTTACAATGAGGGATTAAGCAGTTTGGGCTATACGTTCTGGAAGTAAGAGGCCTAAGAACTGAAATACCCCATATTCTTATTGGGCTTGGCAGGGAGATCGAACAATGTTTCTTCTGGCTGTATGTTTGAAACTGGTGTCACCGACTAAAAATCAAGAGACAGCCTATCTAGACTGAAACAAAGAACATTTCTTCACCAAGAGGGTAGTGAATCCTAAGAATTCTCTTGTTAAGAGGGCTGTGCAGTCTGTCACTGAGTACATTCAAAACAGACACTGGTGGAAGCTTTAATATAAGGAAAGCAGGATTCATGTAAATTCATTCTATTTATCACATGCGCATTGAGACTTACAGTGAAATGCTTCATTTGTTTTTGTAACCAACACAAGCATTGACAATATTTTGGTGACAACATAGCAGGCTTGGCAGGAGAGTGGAGCCAGTGCTAGAAATAGCAATGAGGTGAAATTGAGATGTGCGGGGCAGAATGAGTTCAAATATCTTCTATTGCTATATTATTCTCCATTGAAATGGGTGTCACTTCACTGAAGGATCATGAATACTACAGTCATATACAAATCAATGGATACGTGTAACAGATATCACCACATTTGAACAGTGACGTTCCAGTTACATGGATTACAGAGCGTTTGAATAAAGATATCAATGACTTTCTTATAAGGTATCCTGTTCAGCCAAGATTCCCCTTATACCCTCCTTTGGTGTCCCAGACTTGGCGTTTTCTCCATTCTTGGGAGGAATTTGGATTGTGGGAACTCCTAATTCTTTGCCACAGATGCCTGTGGAGACCAAGTATTGTGTCTATTTAAAGTGGAGGTCAATAAGTTCTTGATTAGTCAGGGTATTCAAGGTTATGGTTAGAAGACAGGGGAATGGCATTGAGAGGGATAATAGATCAGCCATGATGGAATGGTGGAGCAGATTCGATGGGCTGAATGGCCTAATTCTGCTCCTATGTCTTATGGCTTTATGAGAGCAATTTGGCTGGTTGTCAGGGTCCAGAGATCCTTTACTATTTTCCCTCTTCCCATGATCATCATTTTCTGCGTCCTGCCACTCCAATGCATAAAAGCTGCACTGAATTGCAAGTTTCTCTTCTTCACACTCCCTGCTCCATTATACAGTACCTCCATCTCAGTCAACATGTTTCAATAATTTCAAAGTGAATTTTTGCAAGTGTAATTTACAGAAACTAAATATAAAGAATATCAAGCTATAACATATTTAAGAAAGTTTTGTAATTTTACAATACAACATAAAGGAAAAGCACCATTTCTAAAATTAAATAAAAACAAACATTGAACAAAAATGAGCTAAAGGAACTAGAAGTTTGCATATTCATTGCTCTGTAAGTGCTACAACGTGCTTTGATGAAGCATCTTGTCTTCAGATGGAAAAGCTTCCAATGTCATCTGTTACGCATCCTATAACAGAAAGATCAAGTTAGTTTTCTTATAAGTAGTTCACCAGATTTGATTTTGATTTCTATAATTAATCAGACCTCAACATTAATCGAGATCATAGAGTTAAGGAGTTATTAAGGCAAAGTGGGAAGATGCTTGATGCACCCATTATCTTTAGGCCAGCTCTTAAGATACCAATCCAATCAGTCCCATCCCACCACTCCCACTATGTGAACATAGTTCTCAGACATCCCACCTTGCAAAAACTCATTTCAGGGAGGTAGAACCATCAATTTGCGGGAGACTTCCGGGAGTGGTGGGATGTCTGCAATAGAGTAGCTCCTTAGCAGCTAGCCAGCTAGTTTAAATAATGTTAGCTATGCTAATGAATGAATGACACCTGTTAACCTCATCTCAACACGTCTTTTACAGTCTTAATCCCCCCAAGTCACTGTTGCAAACAGTGCAGCGAGCAACACTGTCATTATTTTGACCCCTATTAGGCAGGGGTACACTTTAGTGTAGTCTGGGGTGACGTACATTTTATATTTTTTGGCACACTCTGCCATGGCGCGCTCTCTCTCTCTCGTGGTCGCTCGTGCGCTCTCAAGTGCTCTCGCTTGCTTTCTCGCTCGCTCTCTCTCGCTTTCTCTCTTGCTCGCTCTCTTGCTCTCCCTCTCTCTCGCTCGCGCACGTGCTCTTGCTCGTGGTCGCTCTCGCGCTCTCTCTTGCTTTTCTCTCGCTCGCTCTCAAAAAAATTGATTTCCGTGATATTGTATATAATTTGCGGGCATCAGGGAGCCACTATTAATATGCGGGAGACTCCCGGAAGTTCCGGGAGAGGTGGGATGTCTGAGTTCCATATAATTTTATAGTCATAGTCATACTTTATTGATCCCGGGGGAAATTGGTTTTCGTTACAGTTGCACCATAAATAATAAATAGTAATAGAACCATAAATAGTTAAATAGTATCTCCTTCAAGTTCTTCCCAGTTTCTTTTGGTTGTCAATGACTTCTGTTTCCATCACACCCTTTGCAGGAGACAAAGTAGTAATAATGAGTAAGGGATCATATTTTCAGGATTGAATCAGGGGTCTCCCATAATCACAAACTAGAGAAAATCTACAGATACTGGAAATCCAAGTAGCACATACAAAATGCTGGAGGAACTCAGCAGGCCAGGCAGCATCTATGAAAAAGAGTATAATTGACATTTCGGGCCAAGACCATTCATCAGTACAGGAGAAAGAAAGAGTCAGAGTTAGAAGGTGGGTGGGGGAGGAAGAAACACAAGGTGACAGCTGAAACCAGGAGTGAGGGAGGGGTGAAGTAAAGAGCTGGGAAGTTGATTAGTGAAAGAGATACAAGGCTGGAGAAGGGGGAATCTGACAGGAGAGGACAGAAGGCCGTGGAAGAAAGAAAAGGGGGAGGAGCACCAGAGGGAGGTGATAGGCAGGTAAGGAGATACATTGAGAGACGGAAAAGGGAATGGGGAATGGTGAAGGTGGGTGGGCAGTTTGAGAAATAGCTGTTCATGCCATCAGGCCGGAGGCTACCCAGACGGAATAAAAGCTGTTGCTCCTCCAAGCTAAGCTAAGTGTGGCAGTAGAGGAGGCCATAGACTGACATGTCAGAATGGGCATGGGAAGTGGAATTAAAATGGGTGGCTATTGGGAGATCCTCCTTTTCCTGGTGGATGGAGCATAGGTGCTCGGCGAAACAGTCTCCCAATCTACATCAGGTCTCACTGATATACAGGAGGCCACACTGGGAGCAACGGATACGGTAGATGACTCCAGCAGACTCACAGGTGAAGTGTCACCTCACCTGGAAGGACTGTTTGGGGCCCTGAAGGGTAGTGAGGGAGGAGGTATAGGGGCTGGTGTGGCACTTGTTCTGCTGCAAGGATTAGCGCCAGGAGTGAGATCAGTGGGGAGGGACGAATGGACAAGGAAGACGTGTAGAGAGTGATCACTGTGGAAAGCAGAAAGTGGGGGGTGGGGGGGCAGGGGAAAGGAAAGATGTGCTTGGTGGTGGGATCCTGTTGGAGATAACGGAAGTTATGAGGAATTATGTGCTGGACACGGAGGCTGGTGGGGTGGTAGGTGAGGACAAGAGGAACCCTCTCCCTAGTTGGGTGGCGGGAGGATGCAGTGAGAGCCGACGTGCACGAAATGGAAGAGATGTGGTTGAGGGCAGCGTTGATGATGGAGGAAGGGAAGCCCCTTTCTTTGAAGAAGGAGAACACCTCCTTCATTCTGGAGTGAAAAGCCTCATCCTGAGAGCAGATGCAGCGGAAACAGAGGAGTTGAGAGAAGGGGATGGCATTTTTACAGGTAACAGGGTGGGAGGGGGTATAGCTGAGGTCACTGTGAGAGTCCATGGGTTTATAAAAGACATCAGTAGATAAGCTGTCTCCAGAGATAGAGACAGAGAGATTGAGAAAGGAGAGGGAGGTCTAAATTTGAGGGCAGAGTGGAAGTTGGAGGCAAAGTTGATGAAGTGGATGAGCTCTGTATGGGTGCAGGAAGCAGCACCAATGCAGTCGTTGATGTCCCATAATCATGTGTATTAGGGCTGCAACCACCAAGAGGGCAGCTTCTTGCAGCAAAGCTGAAGTTGGTGTGATGACACCAATATGGAGGTTTGATTCTCTAGGATTCTATGTCTAATCACTCTGACCTCAGCATTAATGTAATAATTCCAAGATCTGTATTGGTGCGATGAGTCCAACTTCACCATTGGTGAAGTCACTCCATCCTCTTTGTCAATGCGATCATTTCAACTTCAGCAATATTCAAGCATTTTCACCCAAGGTATTTTGTTTGATGAACACCACATGCAAAATGCTGGAGGAACTCATCAGATCAGGTAACATTTATTGACATTTTGGGTTGAGACCCTTCACTGGGACTGAATCATTACTGTTTATTTACCTCCATAGATGCTGCCTGACCTGCTGAGTTCCTCCAGCATTTTGTGTGTGTGGCTCCAGACTTCCAGCAACTACAGAATCTCTTGTGTCTCTTTTGTTTGATGGCCTTACCCCTCTGAATTTCAGCAGGTTATTAAGCCTATGGTGTTGCTTGATATTCAGTAGGACCCCCAGGTGGAAAATATTTTTCTTTGTGCATGGGAATCAATAACAACTGGTGAAAATCTATTTATTGTTAGGAAGGATGCAAAGGAGCTAAGTCTGGGATGAAATCAGCAGAAGAGGGCTGGGAGCTGGGATGTTGGGGAACAGAGGTGGGTATCTGATGGTATGTATGGTCAATGGGCATGTAAAGTTGTGTGAACGTGTTTATTGAAGGAGTCAGCTGATTAGGTTGGGCATCGGTTAGCTCCTGGAGATCATGCGTCAGGAAGCAACTGGATGCCAAGTTGAGGTTGGCATCAGTAATGAGGCAATTGGCAGTCAGTGGAAGTGATTGTTGGTGCTGATAACACTAGATGTCAGACAGCAGTAAGTAAGGGGATAGACTTAGTTAAAGGGGCCACTGTTAGCTGTAGTCAGGGGAGGTTTCTGGATCGGTTGATAGGTTGGAGTACGATCAGGTTGGGTCAGTGATTCAGTGCATAAATGTGGGTATGGGGCAAAGATTGTGAGCCAAGTAATGGATGAGTCTTATCTTGGGATTTTGTGCCTAGAAAGGGAAATGCTAAAGAAGTACAAGTTTTTTTGTTAGAGGGCAACAATCTAAGGAGTTTCCTCATTCTGGGTGGGTAAGGCAGTCCTGACAGCTGGTGGTGAAAGCAATCCAAAGTTCAACGTTCAAGGTAAAATTGCTATCAAAGTAGGTATATGTCATCACAGTTGTGGGCCTTTACATACATGATGCAGAAACCCACCAGTGGCAGTTACAACAATGGGCAGCACTGTGTGTGCTTGAACTCTGCTGCACATGGGCAAGTGAGGTGGCTGAGGATCCCGAAGGAAAATCATGGACCAATGTTTCCTCATTTTTTTTTTACAGCTGTGTAGACCAATCATTGCTCTGAGGAGGAAATTTTTTTTACGGCCTGAAAACTGCGTGGCACTTTTAATGTCTAAGCGTTAAGACAATTCAAGCTATGTGGCAACAAAGGCTATGTGCACGGGAGCATTTCAGTTACTGTGCAGCCTCGCACTCGCACAGCTTAGAGGGAATAGTGTCACGGACACTATATAACTCACACTAAGTGCCTGATTGCATTTATGGGATATCTTCAATGAAATGAAATGTTTGGTGGCCAACAGCATAGTACAAGGCAATCTAGTGACCTGACATCTCCGTTAGTGCAATCATGTTAATCTCAACTGTAGTGTCAACAGTAGCCTTTGCACTCTGAACATGATAAGGAAGATCTTTCAATCGCCCCTTTGGTGATGACTCTCTGCACTTGGCATAAGTGCTGATGTCGCAATGGTGCTGAGATAGTATTCACATCCCATTCAGCCTCACTCAGTACACTGCTACGGTCAAAGTGTTGATGAACAGAGTGATCCTGGGGTCCAAGCTCATAACTCCCTGAAACTGACTACACAGGTTGATAGGGTGACTGTGAAGGCATACGACATGCTTACCTTCATTTGTTGAAATATTGAGTTCAAAAGTCAGGAAGTTATGTTGCAACTTAATAGAATTCCAGTTAGGCGGCATCTGGAGTATTGCATACAGCTCTGGCCACCTCATTATAGGAAGGATGACGGGGTTTTAGGGAGGGTACAGAAGATGTTTACCAGGATGTTGTCTGGATTAGAGGCCATGTGCTAAAATGAGAGGTTGGACAAATTTGGGTTGTTTTTTTTCCGGAGCGGTGGAGGCTGACGGGATATCTGATAGAGGTTTATAGGATTATGAGAGGCATGGATAGAGTATTACAGACTATACCTTCCCAGGGTTGAAATGTCTAATACCAGGGGGTGTGTTTTTAAGGAGAAGGAGTAATTTCAAAAGAGGTGTGAGGGGCAAGTTTTTTACACAGAGTGGGGGGTGGCTGGAACGCACTGCCTGGGGAGGTGGTCGAGGCAAAAACATTAGCGACTTTTAAAAGATGTTTAGATACAGTAAGGCAGAATCAGAACCAAGTTTGATATCACTGGCATATGTCATGACATCCGTTGTTTTGCGGCAGCGGAACATTGCCACACATATTAATAAAAACTATAAATTACAATAAGAAATATATATAAAAAATAAATTAGATAAGTCATACAAAAAGAGAGGAGACATGCTGAGGTAATATTCATGGGTTCATTGTCCATTCAGGTTGTGTTCCCAGCCACACAATCATGGGTGTGGAGAGAACAGAGCAGTTGACTAAGCACACTTCCTTGAGTAATGCCAGTGTTGATTGTCAGTGAGGAGGAGTTGTTATTTCTGATCTGCACAGACTCTGGTCTCCCAATGAGGAAGTCAAAGATCCAGTTGCAGAGAGAGGTACAGAGGCCCTGATTTTGGAGCTTATTGATTAGAACTGAGGGCATGGTGGTGTTGAACGCTGAGTTGTAGTCAATAAACAGCAGCCTGATGTAGGCATTGCTATTGTCCAGGTGACCCAAGGCCTTGTGGAGAGCCAGTGAGGTTGCATCCACTGTAGACCTATTGTGACAATAGGCAAATTGCAGTGGGTCTAGGTGCTTGCTTAAGCAGGAGCTGATTCTAGCCATGACCAACCTCTCAAAGCACTTCATTGCAGTAGAAGTGAGTATCACTGGCCATGAATGTGAGGAAGATGAAAGGATATGGACATAGTGTAGGAAGAAGAGATTAATTTAGCTGGCTGTTTGATTACTAACTTAACTGGTTTGGCACAACATTGTGTTGTACCGTTCTATGTTCTGTGCTGAAGGTAACTCCTTGAGCTTTTCCCACCAAGCCACACATTGTATTTTTAATTATAATTTTGTTATACATACATTTCTTTATGTATGAGCTTGCATTTGTGATTTTGTTGTCATAGCGAGGAAGGTTGTCTAAAGTTACAGAAGGATATACTGTAGATTAGATTGAAAACTGGGTGGATGAAATGAGGGTCAGAAAACTACTGATAATGAAATTGTTTCTCCTAATCTTGTTTCATCTTGTTGAATGGAAGGGGTCTTAATGTAGGTGGCCAGGCTATTGTCAGAGTAAAGGGGAAAGAATTTTGCTTCTACTTCACATTCAACATCCTCCCATTTTACAGAAGAGAAAAACTATGGCAGTGTGAATTTTTTTGATTGACGCTCCAGATATTTATTTTGATGAACTGCTGCAAAGATTTACTGCTTCATGCTCTGAAGCAGGAATAAATGGAAGCTTTAGAGAGGGTGCGCAGGAGATTTACCGGGATGCCCCTGGATTAGAGAATATGCCATGTGAAGATAGATTGAGCGGGCTAGAGCTTTTCTCTTTGGAAGGAAGGAGGTTGAGAGGTGGCTTGATAGAGCTTACAAGATGTTAGGTGGCATAAATTGAGCGGACAGCCAGGAACTTCTTGCCAGGATGGAAATGGCTAATACAAGGGGGCATAATTTTAAGGTTATTGGAGGAAAGTGTAGGGGGAATGTCAGATGTATGTTTTTTTACGTATAGAGTGGTGGGTGTGTGAAATGCCCTGCCAGGGATGGTGGTAGAGGCAGATACATTAGGAGTATTTAAGAGATTCTTAGACACAAAGACAATAGAAAAATGGAGGGCTATGTAGGAGGGAAGGGTTAGATGATCTTAAAGCAGGTTAAAAGGTAGGTACAACCAACCTGGGCCAAAGAGCCTGTACTGTGTTATAATATTCTACGTTCAATATTCTAAAAGGGAGTGAGACTAGGGATGGGAATGGTGGTGGAGGAAGTGGGGTCAGGGTGAGTAGGGTGCAGGGCGAGAAGCAGGCTTATCTGTCAGCGAGGAAGTCTCAGTGCTACCCAGACAGGAAGTACAAAGCAGCATGATTTTTTTTTTCAAACAGCCTTGTGCTTGGATCTTTTCAAACAAATCGAAGCACAAAAGTATGCTTACAGCTATGAAAGATATTCAGTGTACGGTAAAGTCATCACAAACGACATGTTGATCAGTGAAGGCAATAGATGCTGAAGGTTCATGTTAATTTGTGGATGTATATGATTGACATTTGGCAGTAAAAGTGTACATGCTAATGATGTGTCACCATATCACCAGTGTCACCCTGAGATTCATCTTCTTGTGGGCATATAACAGATGATTGTGGAGAAAATGTTAAAAAGGGATATTAATTTAATGAAACTAGCTCTTGCAGTTCCCCATTGTTGGAACTCTTCCTGTATTCTCAGAAGCGAGGCTTCCTCTAGCTGAATTGTTTTGTTTCAGAACTGTTTCACGTGCAATCATTTAAGAAACATACTAGATTGGGATACTTGTAAACACAGGAAGCTCTTACTTAGACTGCAGGGACTAGCAGAGCCAATTGGCCCAATTCCACACAGTATGACTCAGTGGTCATGACATTCAAATGAGGAAGGTAAATAATTCTACAAAGACAGGGTCCAAATAGAAATATACACTCGGTGGCCACTCTGTTAGGTTCCTCCTGTACCTAATAAAGCAGCCACTGTGTGTATGTTCATGGTCTTCTGCTGCTGTAGCTCATCCACTTCAATGTTTGACATGTTGTGCATTTTCTGCACACTGTTGTAACGTGTGGTTATTTGAGTTGCTGTCACCTTCCTGTCAGCTTGAACCAGTCTGGTCATTCTCCTCTGACCTCTCTCATTAACAAGGCTTCTTAATCCAAGGAACTGCCACCCACACTAGAAATTTTTTTTTGTTTATTGCACCATTCTCTTAAATTATAGGGACTGTTGTGCATGAAAATCCCAGGAGATCAGCAGTTTCTGAGATGCTCAAACCACCCCGTCTGGCACCAAGAATCATTCCACAGTCAAGGTCACCTAGATTACATTTCTTCCCCATTCTGATGTTTAGTTTGAACAACGACTGAACCTCTTGACCCTGTCTGCGTGCTTCTATGCTCTGAGTTAGTGCCACATGTTTGGCTGATTAGATATTAATGAGCAGGTGCAAAGGTGTACCTAATAAAATGGCCATTGAGTGTACAAAAGGTACTTGAGTGTAAAGCTGATTTTGACCTTGTTTATTTGGAGGAAGACTTTAGATTTCCTAATTCTGTTATGTTCTCCATATGTTCACAATAGCAATTGCGCTGTCTTATGTGAGATACAGGAGTTTACAGGTGCTGCAATCTGTAGTAACAAACAAGATGCTGGCTAAGTTCAATGTGGCGGGAAGCAACTACTGAGGGAAATAGACAGTCAACGTTTCCGGCTGAAAACCTGCATCTGAAGTAAAAGATAGAGGGGAGGTAACCAATGAAGAAAGGTGGAGGGAAGAGGTGGAGCAAGAGCTAGCAAGTGATAGGTGGATGCAAGTGATGAAGGTCATTCAAGTAGATGGAAGAGAGGAGTGTAGAAATAGTGACAGAAGCTCGAGGGTGATGAGTAGAGGCGACAAAGGGCTAAAGGTGATGGAATCTCATCCAGTCTCTTTTAAGTCCTTTCAACATAGAACATCAACCAAGATGCTTTGCAAAAACGAATAAAACGTAAATTCTTGCCAAGTTGTAGAAGGAGCAGTAAGTAGAGTTATGTTGCAACTTTATAAAACTGTGGTTAGGCCACAACTGGAGTACTGCATACAGTTCTGGTCACCCCATTATAGGAAAGATGTTGAGGCTTTGGAAAGGGTGCAGAAGAGGTTTACAAGGATGCTGCCTGCTACAGAGGGCATTTGCTATCACGAGAGGCTGGATAAGCTTGGGTTGTTTTCTCTGGAGCACCAGGGGCTGAGGGGGCCATCTGATAGAGGTTTATAAGAGGCACAGATAGAGTGGACAGAAAGTATCTGTTTCCCAGGGTTAAAATGTCTAATACCAGAGAGCATGCATTGAAGGTGAGAGGGAGTAGGTTCAAGGAAGATGTGAGGGGTAAGTTTTTTACTCAGAGGGTCCTGAATGCCTGGAATCTGCTGCCTAGTGTGGTGGTAGATGCAAATACATTAGAGGCTTTCAAGAGATGTTTGGATAGGCACATGTATGTCAGAAAGATAGAGGGATATGGACATGGTGTAGCTAGGAGGGATTGGTGTTTTGTTGGTTTTGATTTTTTTTTAGCTGCTTTGGCACAACATTATCGGCCAAATGGCCTGTTCTGTGCTGTACTTTCTATCTTCTATGTAATATTAAGAACAGATGGAAAGGAAATGGGACCAGATGGTACAAATCCCAGTGTTTAATTTGCCATTTTTTTAGGCTTTCCCAAATGACTGGCGCTAAAATTAGGGACTACGTGTTTGCTCTGGCATGCACTAACTGATTTGAAAGAAATTGAAAATGATATAATAACAACAACATATTCTCTGTGGGTATTATTTCAGGCATTCACTTTCAGCAGTGCATTCCAGTCAATCGGATTGGTCTAACACTGTCACAAGTCAGATTTATTGATGGAAGAAATTAATAATTCATGCACACTTTGTGATCTTTGCCTCAAGAGATGAAGTGGACAAAGTACTGTAATGGAGTGGTGAGGGAGCCGTAATCTACAGGATCACCTCTGTCCCGTGAATGGTGATACAACTGTCAGAAGCTTTTCAGGGGAGACGGTTCCATTTTCCTCTCAGCAGGATCCTGGATGGCTTAATGCAGCCAGCAGAAGAGCAGATTTCAGCCCCAAAACGCCTCTTTAAGACCCGCAATGTTTACTCACTGTACGCATTATCGTTCATCGAAAGAATAAGCAAAACAGCACCAAAATCTCACCCTCCGTTAATCAATGGAGGCATTCTTATTGAAATAACTTGTGCAAGTAACTAGGCCATTCTCTGAGTCTTTCAACATTATCAACGTTTTGTGACATTAAAAGTACCATGGCAAATTAGTAAAGGATAAAATGTCAAAAAACGATCACTTACGTATTGCACTACCCAACCACAGAAACAGAATTCTGTTCTCCACTTTCAGGAACTCCAAATTTTGTTTCTCTAAAAGATAAATGAAATACTTCTATTGTATCAACTATTATTAACAAACTTCAAATGAGATTCCATTTCAAGTGTTGCGTGGATGAAATAACTGTGAAATGGCTGGAGAATCTCCTTGTGTCTTGTTTGCAAAGAACTGATAGATGTCAATAACTTCTGAGGTCCTAATGTCATTGTATGAATCCGACCCTGTGGGGATGTGGACAGAAGTGACCAGACAACCAAATTCCACAAATATTTCCAGTGTGTGTGAAATATTTTGTTCTGAGGATCTTTTCACCATTGGTTTCAGAGAAGTGGCATTTAAGAGACACTTAGATGAAAAAAAATGGAGGGTTATGGGCTACGTAGGAGGTAAGGGTTATATTGATTGTGGAGTGGTTTAAAATATTTATTGATGAAACTTCTTCATAATCTAATGAATATTGAAAGGTGTAGATAGAGTGGATATGGAAAAGGTAATTCCTATAGTGAGGAGTCAGGGACCAGAGGGCACAGCCTCAGAATAGTAAGACATCCTTTTAGAATGGAGATGAGGAGGAATTTCTTTACTCCTGTGGAATTCATTGCTACAGAAGGTTGTGGAGGCCATGTCATTGGGCATATTTAAAGCAGAGGTTGATAGGTCAGGGTGCCAAAGGATAAGGGGGGGAAGGGGGGACCAGTCATGATGGAATGGGGAGCAGATTCAATGGGCTGAATGGCCTAATTCTGCTTAAAGAAAGAGAAAATACAATGACCAAACGGCCTGTGCTGTACTGTTCTGTTCTATGTTCTGTGTAAGGTGTCATAAAATCAAAAACTTTTGGAGTCCAGGGCAATTCATTTCATTGAGCCTGTACTGACTCACTGAAACAATCACCTGAATTCTCAATTTTCTATTTTCTACAGAGTCTTGCAGTTTTGTTTCTTTTCAAATATTTATCCAGTTCCTTTTGGATGTCACTGTTGCCCTTGCCTCCATCAGGAGAAGCCTTTCACCCCTTGAGATTTTCTGTTAAACAGAATTGGAAACTCAAGAGGGAATCACGCATGTGTAAGGCAAATTCCAAGGAGCAGGAAGTGATGCTTGAGATCTGGTTACATATTTTTATGTATTTTGCAGAATGTGCCTCTGAAACAGTAGATGTCGAAGACGAGGCTGTGGACTCACTTTGATGGACTTTGAGGTTCATGTTACATGTGCTCCTGGGTTCTGGTTACTGTCCTCTTTTGCTGTTTTTGAGCAGTTTGAATGTGGCGATTGGTGTGGACTGGGGCACTTCAGCAAAGAGTAGCCCTGTGGCCTGCATTGGTTAGTGGCGCGGTGCCAAGCTGAGCTAAGCTGAATAGTACTGGTTTGATGTTTGATATTCTATGTGCTGTTCACTTGCTTTTCAATGTTTGCAAAATTTGTTCTTTTTTCACACGTTGGTTGTTTGATGTTTTCTTGAGCGGGTTCCATAGTGTTTCTTTGTTTCATGACTGTCGGTGGGAGGATGCACCTCAGAGTTGTATTCTGTATACATACTTTGATAGTAAATGAACCTTCAAAGTCATAGAGAGCTGCTGTCCAGAAACAGGCTCTTTGACCATCTTGTCTGTCCAGAACTGTTATTCTGCCTAGTCCCTGGACCATGTCCAGGATAACTGGAGCATAGGTCATTGACATATCGACCATAGCCCTCCATACCCCTCCTATCCATGTACTTATCCCAACTTCCCTATATATAGCAACTATAAATGTGTACTCACTCTGGATTAATGCTTTCAGGATATAAGTCCACTAGTGGGACAGAGAAATTCCCAAAAACAATTTCAGCATTTGTGCCATAGGGATCATCAACAGGCTGCACAGGTTTCTGTCGGGGTACAAAGAAAGATGTCACTTTAACATATACACACCTAGCACTGGTTAAAAATCAAGACAACTGTGATTAAGATCATAAGACCATAAGATATAAGGAGCAGAATTAGCCCATTTGGCCTATCGAGTCTGCTTCCCCATTTCATCATGGCTGATCCAACTTTCTTTTTTAAGTATCATCCTGGAGATGATTCAGTCTCTTTAGCAGCATGTGCTTGTAGAATTACCAAATTGTTATGGTACAGAAAGATGGTAGGTTGACCCATTGGGACTACTTTGGAGGTTTGTGGATCAATCACATTTGCTCCTCAGTGCAGTCACAAAATCTTCTCATTTGTTTCAGATCAGATTTATTATCACTGATTTACACGATGTGAAATCTGCTTTGTATCAGCAGTACAATACAGAGACATAAAGTTACTATAGATTACAAAAATAGTGCAAAGACAAAGGAAGAACATGATAGAATCTGTGGGTTCATGGACTGTTCTGAAATCTGATGGTGGAGGGGAAGAAGTTCTGGATCGCTGGGTGCAGGTCCACTTTTTGTGAACCGCTATGCAGGGACAGACTTTACGTTGTCACAACCACAAACACTGCTGCAGGGTCTGTGTGCCGCGGAGCAGGTTCGACAATTGCACCTGTGACTAAGCATATTTCCAGCTAATTAGCGTTCCATTATGGTGGTACTTAACTCCCTCCTTTTTATTCTGGTCTTGTCGAGAATTGACCAAAAGCACAGCAATATTTACACTCCCTACTTCCCCTTGCCCTTGTCTGGGAAAGAATACCATTTCAACTGATGCTGTTAAGGAGCAGTATTCATTTAGAAATCAGTTATTGCTTCCAGTAGCAGTGTTGGCATTAACTTGCAGTTCCAGAGTTTTAAAATTAACAGCCCTGTTAGCCTAGTATTTGATGTTTTTCTTTCCCATTAAATTCTACAACAGTTCTCATTAAAGTCAGTGAACTGTTGACCTGCTTCAATGTCTCTCTCTCAGCACTTGGGCCATATTCAAACGTTTTGACAGATGTAGTAATAATATATCATGGTCCTGCTTCTCTCTGTCTCTCTCTGGTAACAACATCAACAGATTACCCAACAGCAGTATTTAAAGCACACCGCTTTATGACAACAGATGATCAGAATCAGATCTCTGGATCTCACAACCCAATATAGAATCCAAAACCTACTTGGAGTATTTCTAGAGTAGCACAACTTTGTGGGCTGAAGGGCCTGTAATGTGCTGTAGATTTCTATGTTTCTATGAAGAGAACAGTAAATAATAAATCGGGGAAGATTTTCATTTTGATCTGGACTTTAAAATGGATGCTTTGAAATGGCCGCCCCTTATGGAAAATGCCCAGTTTTCATGTCCATTAAAATCAATTGCCTCTTTACCAATTTACTCTGGGTGGCAAGATAAAAATTTGTTCTTTAAATTCTTAAAGCGAGGCTGAATTTATTCAAAATACATTTAATGGTTGAAAGTATCAATGTCATATTCTGCTCCTTAAATCAAAAGCAGACTCTGTGAAAAGATCAATCAAACTATTCTAATTAGAACAAAGTTCTTTGCCATCAGATTGACCCACTAACTGAGGAGCAATCCTGTGTTTGACCACGATAAGACAGAAGCTCTGTGAAAGCGATACTTTCAGAATGAGGCAGTGATACACAGATCTGAATTTTCACCCATTTTAAGCTCAGTGATGTCCAACACAGTATTAAGCTATGGAATTCAACGGCATAAATCTAACCAAGGTCTTTTCCCTAATGAGTTTTAGGATGTGAAAGTTAACTTCCTAACATATTTCCAACTAGAACATATTAAATTCAGTTGTGTTTAATGAAAATAAACATACCTCTTTGATTCTCATTTCTGTTACAGATTTGTAACTTTTAATTTCTGGTTTATGTTTAGTGATGGCCGTTTACTTGAGAGAAGCACCAACTGGTAACTGTCTGCTCTTAGTTGACTGGGTTTTAGTTTTGTTTAACTCTATCGTCAAAACAATTTTTAGAAATAATGATTTTTTTAACCTGCACTAAGCTCCTAATTCAGTGTGAAGTTTGTTGCTTTTTATCAAAGTAACTGACATATTTTGTCACATAATGAATATCATGAATATTCATTACTCTATCAAAGGTTATTAAATTCAGACATACAGTATAAATAAAATGGAGATAATTCAGAGTGAATTTAAAACTACTATTTATACTGAACCAATAATTCTTAAGTCCAATTATATAAGCGCAGGACATATGCTGGATTATAGATCAATACAGCACAGGAACGGGTCCCTTGGCCCACAATGTTGTGCTGAACCAATTAAATAGGAATCAAATGGCCAACTATACTAATCCCTTCTACCTACACAATGTCTATATCGTTCCACTTCCCTCACATTTAAGTGCCTATCTAAGTGTCTCATAAAAGTCCCCTTGTGTATCTGCCACTACCACCATCTCAAGCTGTACATTCCAGCCCCTCACCACTCTCTCTAAAAAAAACCTCCCTCACATCTTCTTTGAAATTATAACCCCCCCCCCCCCACCATAAGTGCATGCCCTCTGTTACTAGCTATTTCAACTCTGGGGAAAAAGATACTCTCTATCTACTCTAGATATGCCTCACTTGATCTTATCTTCTCTATCAGATCTCCCCTCAGCATCTGCCGCTCCAAAGAGAACAATCCAAGTTTGTCTAACCTCTCGTTCTAGCACATGCCCTCTAATCCAGGCAGCATCCTGGTAAACCTCTCCAAAGCCTTGACATTCTTCCTATAGTGGGTCTACCAGAATGATATGCAATACTCCAGATGCGGCCAAACTAGAGTTTTGGTTAGAGACCTGGATTTAGTTGTGGCTGTCCACCATTTTGTAGCTGGCAAACATATCCACAACAACGCAATAGAGCTACTGTATGTGAAACTATTCACTATTCATACCATTTGTAGGTGATGGTCAGGCTCAGGTACAGAGTTAGACTATTCCAGATCAGTATTATTCCAGCAGCAATGAGCAATATAACAATTCCCACAGTAGCATTTTGTTCTTCATCCTTGCCCAAGAAAAATCACTCCTTCATTGTTCCTCTCTTAGTGGATTGTTCCCAAAGTAAGTGATTATAGTTATTCTGCTGCTGTGGTATTATAACCAGTGATAGTGAACCACATTATGAGGAAGGTTTGTATATGGGTTATTGGTTTAAATGCACTGTTCTATGATATTAAGACCAAAACCTGACTTTACACTGACTTCTTAAATTATGCCAATATTTTTTTCTCAGAATGAAAGGGAGCAGGAATGGGTCACCAACACTGACCCTGACTAGAAAATGTTGAGTAAACATTGGCGGAAGTTAAGCTACCCTAGGTACTGTTAAAAAAAACCACAACTTATAACAACAAAAGCATTAATACAGCTATAGTTAACCATGAAAGCAGTGAAACAATTTAGTATCATTGAAGATATTCTCAGTATTATTCGACCGCTTTGAATGAGAATTGATAGGGCGCAGAAGAATATTTTAACAATTGATTAAAAATAGTTCCCTGTGTGTTTTCTACAATTCTGTAAACACATGCTACTAAAGTGTTTGAAGAGTTCCTTTTTTATTTTCTTTGTTAGCATAAACCTGCAAGTTTTGGGCAATGTAGTTTTCACTATTTGCCAGTGTACACGAACGGTAGATTCGCCAAATGCAGCTGCTGATTCAGTGTTAACCACATCAACATAAAAGATTTTCAAGAGTGATACAATGAGATTCTGATTAATATCACCGTGTAGACTCAGGTAATTCCAAACAAGTTTCAAAATAAATGATTAAGTTGATATAAATTGGAAGGCACTTATTGCTCTTCAGAGGTTTTGCGCTTTGAAATGGCAATAGATTGCCACAGTCCCTTAAGAATTTTAAGATAAGGACAACATAAAAATAGTAATGTTTTCATGTAATAACTGTAGAAATTATTTACTTCAAAATACACCCAAAATATGCTAATTTGTTTATACCCATGATAGTCTTATCGCATTCAAAATATTACCGTTACATGTGGTTTTAGGTTAACAAAAAAGTTTGATTCTACCAGAAACTGCAGTTGGAAGGAACTTTTAATAGAAACAATATGAAGGCTTTCAACATGGCTTCCTTGGCAGCAAGTTGTGCATCGAGCCAGAAGGCACGAGAAGGTAAACTGCACAGCTCGCTACGTTCAAAAACTGGATGACCACTAACCATGAGCAGCAACTTTAAGTAGATTCTACGGCTGATAAGATATGAAGGCACCGAGACAAACCTTACACAGTGAAACTTCACTGCGCAAGCACGACTGTTTAAAAGTTAAAATTTTGCCACAAAGACAAGATATATCTTTGATTTAATTTAAGTCACTCTAGTCTAGAACTTTCCGATTTCTAATGACGTTTAGCAGAAAGAAGACCGTTCACGAGTATATCAACAGAAAATGATTACCAACAGTTAATTATGTACACTTCCGTTACCTTTACATTGTAAACAATGGCAGGCTAGAGTTATTCGCATCGTGTGAGAATAATTTCTAAGTATCCTATCAATGAAGAAAATCATAATCATAATAATCCTGCAATGATCAGGCAACATTGTTCTTCTACTAAACTTAACCAGTTATAATAACAGATAAGTTCGGTAAAATGTTTAAAATTGCAAACCTCCGAGGTAACAACTTCAATGTATGGTACAGCCATTTTGAAAACCACGCATCAAGTATCCACCTCGTGCTCAATTGATCTCTTTTAACCTGAAGATACAAAGCATGATGTAATGCTTAGGCGTGACTTTAAAGAGTCCACCTCAAAGCAAGCTCACTATTTTTGATTTGACAGTAATAGACATCCGACTAATTTTATATTCTATTGTAACTCCTATCACTTTCTGGTTATTGTGACTAGCATTACAGGTATCTAAAATGTCCTTTCAATATGCAATTTAAAATGAAAATTGAAATACAAAAAGAGTGGAGGCAGAATCTGTGAAGAGAATAACATGTCCTGTCAGTGGACACAACTGGAAAGAATGCAGAAGAGATTTATGTGGGGGTGAGGGATTTGAGGGACTGAGTTATGGAGATAGGTTGATTAGGTAGTGACATTATCCACTGGAACACAGGAGAATGTAGGGTGATCTTATAGAGGTGCATAAAATCATGAAGGGCATAGATAGAGTCAATGCACAAAATCTATTCCACAGGGTTAGGGTATCAAGAACTAGAGGGAACAGGCTTAAGGTGAGAAAGGAGAGATTTAATAGGAACCTGAGGGGCAACTTTTGCACACAGAGGGTGATTTGTACATGGGATGAGCTACCAGAGGATGTAATTGAGAGAGGTACATTAACAACATTTAAGAAGTACTTGGAAAGGTACATGGATTGGAACGGTTTAAAGGGATATAGGCTAAACCGAAGCAAATGGTACTAGCTTAGGTGGGTGCCAGAGACACTCTGGTACCCTACATCTTTATAATCGTCCTTGTTTATGCTCTACGTCAAGCTACCAAAGATCATGACAAGCTTGGTTTTACCATAAAACCAGGATGAACCAAAAAGGTCAGACCAGTTACGCTCACAGATCTCGATTTTGCAGATGACATAGTCCTGCTCTCTGACCAGATGAAGGAAGCATAGCAGCTACTGACAAAAGTGGAAATTGAGTGCAATGAAGTTGGATGTCACCTGAACGCTAAAAAGACAGAGTACATGGCGTTTAACTGTGACGAAGACCGTAAAGAATGATAACATTAAGAAAGTCTTTGTCTAAAAGTACCTCAGGTCAAGAATGATGAGTTCGGAGAAGGACATAAAGATACAGAAGGCGCTGGCGTAGAGGGCTATGAACGACATGAAGGAAATCTGGAAGTCGAACCTGATCAGAGGGCTTAAAAAGAGGATCTTCATGGCAGTCATAGAGTCCATCCTCATGTACGGATGCGAGACATGGACACTCACTAAGACTACACGAAAATCTCTAGATGGTTGCTATACATGAATGCTCCAGATAGCTCTTGATGTGAGTTGGCAACAGCACATGACGAACGTTGAGCTCTATGACGACCACTAAAATTGAGGCGAGAAGACTGCAACTAGCGGGGCACTGTCTACACCACCCTCAGCTACCTGCCAGCCTACTCATCATATGGGAGCCCAAGCACGGGAGGGTGAACCCTGGGTGCCTTCCCAAGCCTATGGTCAACACGCTCCTAGAAGACAGCGGCACGGCTAATGTAGATGAACTGAACACGCTGATGAGGGAGAGGGAGAAGTGGAGAGTCTGTCATTGTGCCTGACGCCGGCCCCCTAGGCCTGAGTTGATGTGGTAGTAGTAGTTAGAAGGGAATTTTGATGAGGACGGACCAGTTAAGTTGAAGGGTCTGTTTCTGTGATGTGTGACTCTATGACCCAATGATTCTCATCAGAACTGGGAAAGGCAAGATTTTTAAGGTTCAAGGAAAGAGGTAGTGAAGGTGAGGAGCAGGGGGAAAGACCACAGGGGGAGGATCTATGATAGGACAAATTGGACGAGAGGAGGTAGTCGTACAAAGTAGGAATAATGAGGAAACAAAGGCTTGGAGAGGTGAAAATGAGGAATAATTTTGTGGAAAAGAAAATGGAGTGAATGGTGTAAAATTGAAATAAGAGGTTGGAGATGGTGATCATCTGAAATAATTGAATTCAGTGTTGAGTTCAGAAGTCTGTAATGCGCCAAGTCAAAAGATGAGGTGAGCTTATTTGCACCTCATTAGAACATTGTTAGAGGTTGAGGTCAGAGCTGACTATGTAAAGGAGAATTACAGTGGCCATTCCTGCAGTCTGATTGGAAGTATTCTCAAAGTGGCCATCCAATTTGCATTTGATTTTCACAATGTAGCAGAGACCAAATTGTGGGCACTGAATGCAGTGTACTGGTTGGAAAGAAATACAACTAAACTGCCATTTCAACACACACAAAACCCTGGCGGAAACTCTGAAGGCCAGGCAGCACCCATGGAGGCAAATGAACAGTAAATGGTATGGGTCAAGACCAAACATCAAGCTCTGATGAAAGGTCTCAGCTCATAATGTCAACTGTTTCCTTTCCTCAATCAATGCCACCTGACCTGCTGTGTTCCTCCAGAACTCTGTGTGTGTTGATCCAGATTCCCAGCATCCGCAGTCGTTCTTGTGCCTCAAATTGCTGTTTCAGTGTTTGGGGTCTTGTTCAATGTAGAGAGAAGAGGTAAAGGGGCTGGTGTGACATCTTCTGTAGTCGCACTGGAATTGTCATGAGAAGGGAAGTGACTATCAGTGAAGATATAAAGGTAAAGGAGAGCATTCTGGAGGGATGGTCTCTGGGAATGTTGTGCTGGTGGGAAAGGCCAATACACGTTATAGTGGCTTTGCGCTGGAGATTCACCCCACCCCAGCAACCACCATGTTCATTAGCTGCTCCGACACAATTTCTGAAATCCCCCGCTGGAATGTCACTGTCTGTCACATCTTCTCAACTCATCACAGACTTTAACAACTACAGATAATTTGCTTTTCCACCATTCACTCCATCTTTTTATTGTAACTTCAGATAAATATTTTGAATTTACCTCTTCAACCAGGTCGTTAGTTCACAGGTCACATGACCCCCACCTTCATACTCTTGCACTGTCCTCCATTTTATTATTTATTCTCTTCCTGCCATTCCATTATAGACCATCCCTCTCACTCACCCCTCCCTATTTCTCTTTCTCTGTATGTTAAATCTTGCATATCTCTAATTTATTTCCACATTCTAATGAAAGGTCATTGAGCTGAAATGCCAATTCTTTTCCTCTCTCCACAGATGCTGCCTGACCAGTTGGGTATTTCCTGCAATTTCTGTTTTCATTTCACAGTATTTTGCATCGGTATGGTATTATCCATTTGCAAAACCTTTCAGATATAGTAACACTGCATTTTATTTAGTTTTTATTTTACTTAGAGGTACAGCACAATGACAGGCCCTTTGTCCCAACATGCTCGCACCGCACAATTACTCCCACATGATCAATTAACCTATTAACATGTACATCTTTGGGATCTGGGAGGAAACCAGAGCACCCCGAGGAAACCAATGCAATCATCTTGCAGACATCAGTAGGAATTAAGCCCAGGTCGCTGGCGCTGCAAAATCAATGCACTAGACCTTACTAAACATTGCCACCTAAATAGTAAAATTTACAGCTTTCCTGATGTATCATAAAAATTGAATGGAAAGTTACAAGATGTAGCTAAATAACTCGGTTCATAACAATGCGTAACTAAGAGTGTGTCAGCAGTCAGTTCATGTCTTCTCGGTGTTACTCGAGAATGACTTTGTTCTCCTAAATCTGGTACTCAACAGTTCCTTTTGCAACCGGATCCTTGGCTTCCTGACCAACAGTCAGTAGTAATAGGCAGCAACGCCTCTGTCTAATTATTCTCAACACAGGCAACCCACAAGACTGCATCCACTGACCCCCTACTCTACTCCCTGTACACTCATGACTGTGTGGCCATATTCAAGTTTCAACTGCATTTATTATCAAAGAATGTATAAATTATACAAACTTGAGATTTGTTTGCTCACAGGTAGCCACAAAGCAAGGAACCTGAAATAACCCAATTAAAAAAAAAGAATCAAAACTAAAATAAAAGACTAAACGAAAGGAAAAAAAACACAAATCATACAAACAATTGAAGCGAACAGCAGCATTCCAAACCAAAATTGAGTCCTCAGGTCTGAACCCTGGAGCAGCCCAGAGTAGGCCCAAAGCCTCACTTATCAATTCATCATATTAGCAGGCACAAAGCACGGCAACCAGGGCAGAATTCAAAGCCTCAGCGCCATGGATATGACTGTCATGGAGAATGAGTAAAATCGGCTCTTGTCCCAACCAACACCCTGTCTTTTCAGTCTACTTGGGCTGGTGTTTAAATTGATTTCACAACGGAACAGCGAAAAGCTCTGGCACCCTGGGGAGAGTGAGTGAAATTGGCTCTCACTTCTGATCTGGGCTGGTGTTTAAATTGAATTGAAATTCTATCCCAACTCCAGCATCGCAATGGGCCACATCACCATGGTCCATGAAAGAGGGAAGGTTTAGATTTATCTTAGAGTACATGAAAAGGTCGGCACAATACTGTGGGCTAAAGGGCCTGTACTATACTGTAATGTTCTGTGTTTTATGCTTAATATCCTAATTAATGATGAGTCAGAGTACAGGAATGCGAGAGAGGGCAGTGACCTGGTATCATGACAACAACTTTCCCCTCAGTGCTAATAAAATGGTCATTGACTTCAGGAAGCGGTGGGAGGGGGGGGGTGTGCTATACACATGCTCCTGTTTACATGAACAGTGTTGAGGTCAAGATGGCCAAGAGTTTCAAGTTCCTAGGAGAGTACAGCACCCACAGCCTGTCCTGGTTCAAATATGGTGATGCCATAGCTAAGGAGGCTCCCTGGCATTTCTACTTCCTCAGGAGGCTAAAGGAATTTGCCACGCCCCCTTTGAACCTCATCGATTTTATCGACACACCTTAGAAGATATTCTAACCATATGCATCATGGACTGGTATGGCAACTATGCTGCCCATGACGGGAGAAACTGCAAAGGGACGTGGACACAGCTCAGTGCACCATAGAAACCAGCCTCCCTTCCATGGACTTGCTCTACGCTTCTCGTTACCTCGAAAAAGCAGACAATGTTATCACAGATCCCACCCAGCCCAGACATGATCTCTTCCTATCAAGCAGAAGAGACAAAAACCTGAAAGCAGGTACCACTGGACTCAAGGACATCTCCTATCCTGCTGTAGACTATCGAATGGTAACCCCAGTACGATAAGTAAGACTCTTGACCTCACGATCTACCTGTTGTGACCTTGCACTTTCTCTATAGTGTAGCACTTAATTCTGTACTTCGTTATTGTTTTGCCTTGTACTACCTCACTGTGCTGCTGTATGGACAGTATGCAAAACGAGTGTGTCAGCGTACTTTGGCGCATTTGACAAAAATAAACACATTTACCAACTTACTTCTCCCAGGCAATAGCTTTACTCTACCCACAAGATACCGGTTTTCATTAGACGTATCTGGGTACTTGGCCTGACGTTGCATATTACTCCAAACAATTAGGTCCTGTGCCTCTGTTAAAAAGTGGACCACTCAATATTGTCATGTAGTTTCATTTCAGCAGCCACATGGAATATTGGCTCATATATTGGTCAAAAGCTGACGCAGCTAGAATTCAATTTATCTTTGTCTCAGAGGCTACCATTTTGACCCAATGGCCCCATAACAATCATCTAATTAGTCTGGTCTTCTGTCAAATAAATGCAGAACGTCTGCATAAATGGGAAATGAACAGACTGGTTTTAGACTATAAGACCATAAGGCACAGGAGCAGAATTAGGACATTTGGTCCATCAGTATGCTCACCATTCCATCATGGTTGACATATTGTCCCTTTCAACCCAATTCTCCTGCCTTCTCCCCATAACCTTTGCCACCCTTATTAATCAATCTTTGCTTTAAATATACCCAATGACTTGGCCTGCACAGCTGTCTGTGGCATTGACTTTCACAGATTCACCATCATCTGACTAAAGAAATTCCTCTTCATCTCTGTTCTAAAGGGATATCCTTGTATTCCAAGGCTGTGCCCCCTGATCCTAGACTCCCCCACTATAGAAAACATCCTCCCCATGGCCGTCCTGTCTCGGCCTATCAATATTCTATAGATTTTATTGAGATTCCCCCCTCATTCTTATAAATTCCAGCGAGTAAAGGCCCAGAGCTGCTGAACATTCCTCACACGTTAACCCTTTTATTCCCAGAATAATTCATGTGAACCTTCTCTGGGCTTTCTCCTCCACCACCACATCATTTCTGAGATAAGGGGCCCAAAACTGCTCACAATACCTCCAAGTGCAGTCTGACCAACACTTTGTAAAGATTCAGCATTACATCCTTAGGTGTTTTTGAGTCAATGATCTGGGTGTTTACAGTAACTTCTCCGTGACCCACACCTTGGTTGGCTTCTTTTGGTCAGGCGGGAAAAGAATTCTGCCCACAGAGACAACGTCTCTGATAGTGGTAGGGGTCTGTAAGTACTGGCAGGGACTGAGAACCATGGATATTTTAATGCTTGGGATAGCTGGTTGGTTGATATATTTCCTGACTGGGGGAGCCTAGAATCAGAGAACAGGGTCTCAAGATACAGTAGGTGGTCATTAATTTCAGAGATGTTGCCTGCCTCTCCTGAGATGAAGGTACTCTCAAGACCGTAGAGAATGATACCATTAAGAAAGTCTTTGACTACAAATACCTCGGGTCAAGAATGATGAGTTCGGAGAAGGACATAAAGATACGGAAGGCGCTGGCGTGGAAGGCTATGAAAGACATGAAGGAAATCTGGAAGTCGAACCTGACCAGAGGGCTTAAAAAGAGGATTTTCATAGAGTCCATTCTCACGTACAGATGGGAGACGTGGACACTCACCAAGACGATGTGAAAGTCTCTAGATGGTTGCTATACACGAATGCTCTGGGTGGCTCTTGACGTGAGTTGGCAACAGCACTTGACGAACGTTGAGTTCTATAACAACCTACCGATGCTCTCCACTAAAATCAAGGTGAGAAGACTGCAACTAGCAGGGCACTGTCTACGCCACCCCGAGCTACCTGTCAACCTAGTCATCATATGGGAGCCCAAGCATGGGAGGATGAACCCAAGACTATGGTCACACGTTCCTAGAAGACAGCGGCGTGGCTAATGCAGATGAACTGAACACACTGATGAGGGAGGGGGAGAAGTGGAGAGTCCGTCATCGTGCCCGACACCGGCCCCCTAGGCCTGAGTCGACGTAGTAGTAGTAGTGCCTGACTCGCTAAGTTCCTCCAGCATTTTGTGTGTTGCGTTGTTTATCAGCTGTCATAATAAACCACTCATAATGTGAGTGAGAATTACTCATTCACCATGAAACTGAAGTGCAACCTTTGAGGAAGCATTGAGTAATGTGATCCCAGGTCAAGCCTCTCACTCAGTGATCACTTTATGAGGTACTCCTGTATATCTGTTTGTTAATCCAAATATCTAATCAGCCAATCATGTGGCAGCAACTCAATGCATACAAGCATGCAGACATGATCAGAAGGTTCAGTTGTTGTTCAGACCAAACATCAGAATGGGGAAGAAATGTGATGTAAATGATTTTCACTGTGGAATGATTGTTGGTGCCAGACGGGGTGGTTTGAATATCTCAGGATTTGCTGATTTCCTGGGATTTTCATCCACATCAATCTCTAGAGTTTACAGAGTATGGTGCAAGAAACAAAAAGAAACATCCATTGAGCGGCAGTTCTGTGGGAGAAAACGTTTTTTTAATGAGAGAGGTGAGAGGAGAATGGCCGGACTGGTTCAAGCTGACAGGAAGGTGACAGTAACTCAAATAACCACATAATTGAATAATTACTTTGGTTCTGTCTTCACTATGGAGGACATAAATAATCTTCCAGAAATAGTAAGGGACAGAGGGTCCAGCGAGATGGAGGAACTGAGCGAAATACACGTTAGTAGGGAAGTGGTGTTAGGTAAATTGAAGGGATTAAAGGCAGATAAATCCCCAGGGCCAGATGGTCTGCATCCTAGAGTGCTTAAGGAAATAGCCCAAGAAATAGTGGATGCATTAGTGATAATTTTTCAAAACTCGTTAGATTCTGGACTAGTTCCTGAGGATTGGAGGGTGGCTAATGTAACCCCACTTTTTAAAAAAGGAGGGAGAGAGAAACCGGGGAACTATAGACCGGTTAGCCTAACGTCGGTGGTGGGGAAACTGCTGGAGTCAGTTATCAAGGATGTGATAACAGCACATTTGGAAAGCGGTGAAATGATCGGACAAAGTCAGCATG
This sequence comes from Mobula hypostoma, assembly GCF_963921235.1. Taxonomy (NCBI): domain Eukaryota; kingdom Metazoa; phylum Chordata; class Chondrichthyes; order Myliobatiformes; family Myliobatidae; genus Mobula; species Mobula hypostoma. The sequence continues at coordinate 19,313,210 of NC_086119.1, read as the reverse complement.
GATTTGTGAAAGGAAAATCATGTCTGACGAATCTCATAGAATTTTTTGAGGATGTAACTAGTAGAGTGGATAGGGGAGAACCAGTGAATGTGGTATATTTGGATTTTCAAAAGGCTTTTGACAAGGTCCCACACAGGAGATTAGTGTGCAAACTTAAAGCACACGGTATTGGGGGTAAGGTATTGGTGTGGGTGGAGAATTGGTTAGCAGACAGGAAGCAAAGAGTGGGAATAAACGGGACCTTTTCAGAATGGCAGGCGGTGACTAGTGGGGTACCGCAAGGCTCAGTGCTGGGACCCCAGTTGTTTACAATATATATTAATGACTTGGATGAGGGAATTAAATGCAGCATCTCCAATTTTGCGGATGACACGAAGCTGGGTGGCAGTGTTAGCAGTGAGGAGGATGCTAAGAGGATGCAGGGTGACTTGGATAGGTTGGGTGAGTGGGCAAATTCATGGCAGATGCAATTTAATGTGGATAAATGTGAAGTTATCCACTTTGGTGGCAAAAATAGGAAAACAGATTATTATCTGAATGGTGGCTGATTAGGAAAAGGGGAGGTGCAACGAGACCTGGGTGTCATTATACACCAGTCATTGAAAGTGGGCATGCAGGTACAGCAGGCGGTGAAAAAGGTGAATGGTATGCTGGCATTTATAGCGAGAGGATTCGAGTACAGGAGCAGGGAGGTACTACTGCAGTTGTACAAGGCCTTGGTGAGACCACACCTGGAGTATTGTGTGCAGTTTTGGTCCCCTAATCTGAGGAAAGACATCCTTGCCATAGAGGGAGTACAAAGAAGGTTCACCAGATTGATTCCTGGGATGGCAGGACTTTCACATGAAGAAAGACTGGATGAACTGGGCTTGTACTCGTTGGAATTTAGAAGATTGAGGGGGGATCTGATTGAAACGTATAAAATCCTAAAGGGATTGGACAGGCTAGATGCAGGAAGATTGTTCCCGATGTTGGGGAAGTCCAGAACGAGGGGTCACAGTTTGAGGATAAAGGGGAAGCCTTTTAGGACCGAGATTAGGAAAAACTTCTTCACACAGAGAGTGGTGAATCTGTGGAATTCTCTGCCACAGGAAACAGTTGAGGCCAGTTCATTGGCTATATTTAAGAGGGAGTTAGATATGGCCTTGTGGCTACGGGGGTCAGGGGGTATGGAGGGAAGGCTGGGGCAGGGTTCTGAGTTGGATGATCAACCATGATCATAATAAATGGCGGTGCAGGCTCTAAGGGCCGAATGGCCTACTCCTGCACCTATTTTCTATGTTAAGAGTATTCTCTCCCAGGGAAGCTGTGCAAACATTTTGAAGAAGTTACTAAACAGTCATTCAGTTGCCTGTGATCTGGATGGATTTCAGAAAGAATTTAATAGAAACTATCTGTTAGATTTACAGATCATGGAATCAAAGCAAAAATTTATTGACCAGGCTGGAAAATTCCCAGGAGGTACATAGAGTAGGGATAATGGGCCAGTAATCAAATTGATAGAATATGCCTGACATTCGTCAACAACTGCCCGAGCATAATCTGCAGTTTGAGGGAAAAGGAAGGGGACAAACAGGGGTGGGAGAGATAAAGGGCTAGAAGGAACAGAGAGGGTGGGGCAAAATAGAGGTAGGGGAGAGATGGGGGAAGGAACTGCTTATATTTGTACATGGGTATCAAGTTTAATATATTCAAATTTGCAGATGATACAAAGAACAGTAACAAGGTGGTTGTGAGCAGGATTGATAAATGATTTAGAGTACATAATACAGGTGAAAGAGTAAAGACAAACCAAATGGAATCTAGTGTACAGATGTCTGAGGTCATCCACTTTGGTAGAAAGGTGGTGTAATGTTTAAATGGTGAGACACTGATAGGTACCAATCTTCCCGGATGGGCCCCTGAAAAACAGGTTCAGCAGGTTGGCCTTTATTAGGAAAATATTTGAATACAGAAAAACCATTGCACTTCAATCATAGAGAGCCCTGGTGAGATGACACATGGAATATTATGTACAGACCTCCCTTCCTAATGAAAGATACCCTGCAATAAAGGGAGCATATCAGAGATTTACCAAGTTGATCCTGTATGAGAGATCGATAAACCAACTGTAATCTCTTGTGTTAAGAGAGATGAAAGGTATCTCATTAAAATTTTAAAAAATCTTTTGAGGCTCTGCAGAGGCTGTGTTGTCATATTTGGTGGCTGGGAGATTTTACAATTGGAGAACGGATTCTCAAAATAAGTGGTCATTTATTTCAGGGTTGGGAAGAGGTTTCTTCACTCAGAAGAGAGAGAATCTTTGGAGTTCTCTGCCCAACAGAACTGTTACTGCGACAGTCTTCAAGGTAGTGATGGATAGATTTTTAGAGCAGGCACACCAGTATGATGGGCTTACTTTACCTTCTGTTTCCTATATATTCTTGAACATTGCACAGGTTTGAGAAACAGCATCTGCTGAAGTACTGTATGTATTGGCCTTTGAAGGACTGCAGATTCCTGGATGCCAAAGGACAATTAAAAGGAAGGCTTGGAGAATTGAGGGCAGCTCTCCAAAGAATGATGGCAAGATGTGTTTTGACTGTAGGTTTTTAGATTCTGAGGGTTCAGGTACAGAGAGACTAATTCTGGTGGATAGAAAATCCGTGACTGCTGGGCTTATTTCAAACATTAGAGACAAGTGATATAGGAGTAAAATAAGAAACATTTCCACTTCAAGTTGATATTTGCAAACTGCCTCTGCTAAATTCCACTTTTGCTTGGTTAGTTTTCAATTTCAAATCAGATAAAATATATATTAGGTCATTGAGAAGCCATGATGACATGGCCATTTGACATCTTTTTCAGAGTTGTTATGCCCTATTTCTCATTGTAGGAACCAGGCTGAGTTCTTCCGTTCTGATGCCCATTGCCCTACTGGGGGATAGGCTGCTGACAACAGCTTGCCAGAGCCCTCTGTCCTGGGCCGATCTTTCAAGTTGTCTCCAGCTGTAGATCATGTTCGAAGATCCTACCTGTCTGAGGGACAAAGTCTTTGGAGCATCTGTTGGTGTTTCTGTAGCGCTGGGATTTTATGGGATGGGTTGCTAACCCCATGCACAACCCTCCGCCTTTTGCAGCCGGGTTTGGGACCGTCCATGTTGGAGTTCACCAAGCACCCCTCCCCCCACCTTTTCATTCAGGCATCTCCCCACTTCCCCCTCAGTCCTGAAGAAGGGTCTCGGCCTAAAACATTGACTGTTTACTCTTTTCCACAGATGCTGCCTGACTGGCTGAGATCTTGCAGCATCTATGCTTTTATTATCTGATTTTTGTAGGTAGTTACCCATTACAGTTAGTTATTCTGTTCAGCCTGTACCCCATCCAGGTCAGGACCCAGAGAGCAGCACAACCTAGGGTTCTTCTAAAGTGTTAAATAAGACAGAGCAAGTGCCACAACCTCCAAGAGGACCACAGCTTTGTTGTTGGTATGGGGGCATGCGTGCCTCAGTGACCCAAAGAGCTATGTTGGCTGGAGTCAGGGCTTCATGCTTTGGCTGGATCTTGGTAGGGTCACCCATGCCAAGCAGGTCAAAGAGCAGAGGCCAGACTAAAAAGGGTCCACCGGTCCTCCAGGTTCGGAGGTTCAGCTCCGGGCTAACAAGCCTGACTGGTCAAACAAAACTGTCATGGAAACAGCAATGAAGAATCCTTCTACATCTGAGTGCGATAGTATTCCTAAATCTTGCATGGCTGACGGTAACGAAAACCGGGAGGAGGCTACTGATGCAATGAAAAAGCCCTGGACACCACCAGAGATAGAGGACCTTCACTGCTGCCCTAAATGCCAGCGGCATAACGGGTAGTAAGTAAGTAAATACCACAAGTCAGTACAAACACCATAAATAATACAGAATAAGATGTTAAATGAAATTGTGTGTAAAATCCTGCAAATGGACATTTTCCAATATGATCTCTAAATTATGTATCTTATAGAGATTGAACCTTTAAATGGCATGCATTCACATACACACTTTATCTTTGTACTTATGATAAGACTTCCCTGCAGTTTCATTGCAAACTATTATTTAATTTTACATATTACTCACTCTTTATACCTCTCAGTGACTTCGGACGACTTACCACTGAATACTTCACAGCATCCTGACAAAAGAATTTTGGTCAATTGTGGTTCACCATGAGTTTGCATTCTTACTGTAACATCTGTACGGCACAAAGTAATATGAGAGAAAAGTAATCCAGAATGGGGATGATCGTGTGGCTTTGAATAAATGGACATTATTATTGCCATGACTAATTTATTATAGAAACTGAAAGTTGATGTATTCCCCAGAAGATTTATTTTAAATGATACAATGATAATATTTATTGTATCATCTGTACAATACAATATCATTGTATCATTTAAACATGAAACAATGCTAATATGATTCTATTATTTAATATTTTAAACGATATAATAATATTTTTATTATATCATCACGGACACCTTCAAAAGGTAATGCCTCAAAAAGGAGGCATCTATCATTAAGGACCCCCATCACACAGGGCATGCCCCCTTCTCACTTCTAGCATCAAGGAGGAGGTACAGGAGCCTGAAGATGCACACTCCACATTTTAGGAACAGCTTCTTCCCCTCTGCCATCAGATTTCTGAACAGATAACGAACCAACCCAAGATCACTACCTTACTATTTTTGCTTTCTTTTTCGCACTACTTAATTAATTTAATTTTTAAAATATATATGCATATTTCATATAATTATTTATAATTTCTAATGTCCTGCTACCTGAAAGCAACACATTTCATGACATATGCCAGTGATATTAAAATATGGTTCTGATTCTGATTTTGATGTAGAAAGAGCTGAAGGTCTATTGCTGTAGAAGCTTGATTCCCAGAAGGTGACAAATGCTTAATCACTGTGTATATTTGAGTTTGAGATTGCCCGGTATTTGGGTATTAAGACGATAGCCCTGGGAAGAGGGGGTGAATGTGTAAATACTTCATTATCGCCAAACAATCGGTACTAGAACGTACAATCATCACAGCGATATTTGATTCTGTGCTTCCCGCTCCCTGGAGTACAAATCGATAGTAAATATTAAATATTTAAATTATAAATCATAAATAGAAAATAGAAAAATGGAAAGTAAGGTAGTGCAAAAAAACCGAGAGGCAGGTCTGGGTATTTGGAGGGTACGGCCCAGATCCGGGTCAGGATCCATTCAGCAGTCTTATCACAGTTGGAAAGAAGCTGTTCCCAAATCTGGCCGTACGAGCCTTCAAGCTCCTGAGCCTTCTCCCGGAGGGAAGAGGGGCGAAAAGTATGTTGGCTGGGTGGGTCGTGTCCCTGATTATCCTGGCAGCACTGCTCCGACAGCGTGCGGTGTAAAGTGAGTCCAAGGACGGGAGATTGGTTTGTGTGATGTGCTGGGCTGTGTTCACGATCTTCTGCAGCTTCTTCCGGTCTTGGACAAGGTGATCCATGTTATGGAACAGTGGGGGGAACTTGAATGGACAAATAGCCAACCTGGGCTCAATTTCTTAATAAACTAGAATTTACTGTCCCCTGGAACTAAGTTATTTCCAATAAGTAGTTTCTTAATGAAGCTGGAATCAAGCTATTGACATTAGACCAGGCAACTGCTTGTAAAATCTCCTGGTGAGCTCTGAATATTCCTACTTGCACTTGCTGAATGACCACGTCCGTGCAAGGGAGGAAACGGAAGGTGCAGAAAATGTGCAAAAAGTTCAGCTGGTCAGGCAGTCACCACAGGTAATGGAAGCGGCTTTACCGATCAGACCAGTGCCCCTCGGGCTGACACATCAGCCTTACTCCTCACAGGGCAGCCTGCTAAATGTCTCTGGCATTTTCTGCTTTTAACCACAGAACTGAGTGGGCCCTGCACCGCTTAGCATTTAGCAAAAGGAAGCGGACTTTGTATCTGCGGGATTCTTGTTGGACGTTAAAAAAAACGTTTCTCACAAACATCAAGCGAATATTCAAAGGAAGGATTGAAAGGCTACTGCAGATAAAATGCTCTCGATGGGGGTGGGCGTCCATGAGATGCACGTTAATATTCCTTGTGGGTTTTGAAAACTGGTACAGGAAGTACAGCTGGCGGTGAAGAAAAGATATTAACCCAATGCAACACACTTTGGAGAGAATGGGGGGGGGTGTTTTTTTATTGCACCTTCTAAAGGCCAGTCAAGGGGTTAGAAAGCTTTTATGTGAAAGCACCTAAGTGAACACTGAGTTTACAAGACAGAGGAAATGCTAGGAAATTAAAATGTAATTAAATGGCACAAAAAATGAGAAGAAAAAAATATCTGGAACTTGGTCTGGAGTCAAAAGAAGCAGTGAATCCACAAAGAACACGGGGGCCTTCTGAACTTCCCGTGCTTTAAATGATACTGAAAGCTGTGTAGCACTGAACCTGTCTCACTGAGATGCCAGCCCAGATGAATTAGAGAGGTGTTCAACTCTAAATTTAGTTCAAGAAGTAAATCAGGAATAGAAAGCTTGATTCAGGAACGGTGGCTGCAAAACTTCCGAGTCAACAAAACACTAGATCGTCCAGGTGTCTTTCTCAGCTGTGAAGGCCCTGAGTTCTCCCCCATCTGCCATCACCCCTGCTCACACACACACACACATCTGAAACTTGCCCCTTCACGTGGTCTGGGATCTGGGTGCACTGCCCCAAGACAGCCTCATTAGCCGTCGAGTACGTGACATGGCGGTAGACTTGATTCAAGTTTATGAAGTTATGAGAGGCATAGATCGGGTAGGAGCGGCTCGGAAGCGTAGTGGTTAGCACAACGCTTGACAGTGCAGGTGACCTGGGTTCAAATCCCGCCGCTGCCCCTAAGGAGTTTGTATTTAATTGGTCATTGGTGATTAGGCTAGGATTAAATCAGAGGATTCCTGGGCGGTGTGGCTGAAAGTTCCGGAAGAGCCTATTCTGTGCTGTATCTCAATATGTAAAATTATAAAATAGGTAGACACTCAGAGTCTTTTTCTCAGGGTACAAGTGTCAAGTTGTAGTGGGCATGCATCTAAGGTGAGAGAGGGAAAATTAGTGGAGATGTGTGCGGCAAATTTTTTTACACAGAGTGTGCTAGGTGCTTAGAATGGGCTGCTGGGATGATAGTGGAAACAGACTTGATAGGAGATCTTTAGAAAGATGTGTGAATACACATGGAATAGAGGGATTTGGATAATGTGCGGAATCAGTAGGGAATGGAGTGTTCTGTATTTAATATTTCAATGATATTTGAGTAATCTTGTATACATGTTGTTTGATTAAGCATTCCTGTTCATTTAAATAATTAATTACAGATTCTATGTAAAAATAGGTTAACTGGATATGTCATCACACTATCACATGAAAGGGTGAGCCTCGCTTAAAGTAAGGAACGAACTGGACCCGTATTCCCGGACTCTCATGTCTTTCTTTGAATTAGTTTAGTGTTTTGATGTTACCAAACATAACATGGAGGGATATGGATAATGTGTGAGATACACAGGGTAGGGAGGATATGGATAATGAGTGGGATACACAGGGTAGGGAGGGATATGGATAATGTGTGGGATACACAGGGTATGGAGGGATATGGTTAATGTGTGGGATACACAGGGTATGGAGGTTTATGGATAATGTGTGAGATACACAGGGTAGGGAGGGATATGGATAATGTGTGGGATACACAGGGTATGGAGGGATATGGTTAATGTGTGGGATACACAGGGTATGGAGGGATATGGATAATGAGTGGGATACACAGGGTATGGAGGGATATGGATAATGTGTGGGATACACAGGGTAGGGAGGGATATGGATAATGTGTGGGATACACAGGGCATGGAGGGATATGGATAATGAGTGGGATACACAGGGTATGGAGGGATATGGATAATGTGTGGGATACACAGGGTATGGAGGGATACAGATAATGACCAGGCAGAAGAGATTTAGTTTAATTTGGCATCATGTTTGGCACAGACATGGTCTGCCCAAGGGCCTGTTCCTGTGCGGTGCTGTCCTGTGCTCTGTACCACGTTCTGACCGCATGTCTTGAATGAGAGGGTACACAGTAGTGTAGCAGTTAGTGTAAGTCTATTACAGTGACCCAGGTTCAGTTCCATCACTCTCTGTAAGACGTTTGTACGTTCTCCCTGTGATCACGTGGGTTTCCTCCAGGTGCTCTGATTTCCTCTCATATTCCAAAGAGGTACGGATTAGGAGGTTAATTGGTCATGGGTATAATTGGGTGTTACAGCTTGTTTTGCTGGAAGGGTCTGTCACTATGCTGTATCTCTAAATTAAAATGTCTTCTTTCCATAGCTTAGAGGCTGCACCCGGTTTGAGGGATTGGAAGAACAAAGGCTCAGTGTTGTGATGTAAAAGTGCTAATGTTTATTACCATGAGACCATAGGTCACCAGAGCAGAATAGGCCATTCAGCCCATCGAGTCTGCACCACCATTCCATCATGGCTGATTTATTATTCCTCTCAACCCTTTTCTCCTGCCTTCTAATTGTAACTTTGATGCCCTTACTAATCAAGAACTGATTAACCTCCGCTTTAAATAAATATACCCAATGACCTGGCCTCCACAGCCGTCTGTGGCAATGAATTCTACAGATACACCACCCTCTGGCTAAAAGAATTCCTCTTTATCTGTTCTTAAAAGTCGTACTTCTAATTTGAGTCTGTGTCCTCAGGGTCCTAGACACCCCCACTATAGGAAACATCCTCTCCACATCCACTCTATCTGTGTCCTCTGGTCCTAGACTCCCCCACTATAGGAAACATCCTCTCCACGTCCAGTCTATCTGTGCCCTCTGGTCCTAGACTCCCCCACTATAGGAAACATCCTCTCCACATCCACTCTATCTGTGCCCTCTGGTCCTAGACTCCCCCACTATAGGAAACATCTTCTCCACATCCAGTCTATCTGTGCCCTCTGGGTCCTAGACCCCCCCCCCCCACTATAGGAAACATCCTCTCCACATTCACTCTATCTGTGCCCTCTGGGTCCTAGACTCCCCCACTATAGGAAACATCCTCTCCACATCCACTCTATCTGTGCCCTCTGGTCCTAGACTCCCCCACTATAGGAAACATCCTCTCCACATTCACTCTATCTCATCCTTTCAATGTTCAATAGGTTTCATTTCTTGTAAACTCCAGCAAGAACAGGCCCGTAGCCATTAAATGATTCTGACATGTTAACCCTTTCATTTCTGGGATAATTCTCATGAACCATCTCTGGTCTCTCTCCAATGGCTGCACAACCTTTCTTAGTTAAGGACCCAAAACTGTTCATAATATTCCAAGCGTGGTCTCACTAGTGCCTTAGAAAGCTTCAGCATTACATCCTTGTTTTTATATTCCAGTTCTCATGAAATGAATGCTAACATTGCATTTGCCTTCCTTACCACCGCCTCAAATAACAAGTGACGTGAAGTGCCTGGCTTGGGGAGAATCCCACCTTGTTCAGTCCAGACCCTCAGCAATGTGGATTCATCAGGTGTCCCCATCTACAGTACAAATGGGATGGGCAAATCTACTTCACCAGAGATTACCAGCCTACGAGGAGCAGAGGATAAAATTCAGCTGTGGTGAAAATAAGAGGTGGCCCTGATAAGGAAGGAGAGGTTGTTCAACAATACCTAACTTTGAAAAGTTCAGTGTTCACAGCGAGGTGCAAAGTGAGGGTGGGGGGGTGGTTCCATGGTAGCAGCAATGATTCCGGCCACTCGGTCTCGTTCAAGGGAGACCGGCAACCTGAGGGACTTTTCAAAAGATTTGTCTGATCGGCAACCGCAAAGTGACAGGCAGCTCTCCACGTCAAAAGCGGAAGATGATGGAAATTCATGAGGGAACTGGGAGATAAAGAGTTAACACTCACCGGATGCCGTTTGGTGGCTTTTACTGTATACGACATCGTACAGTACAGTACGGGACAAGCCATTATGTCCACCGCGATGAGCCGATCTTGATGCCAATTTCTACCAAGTGTCCTCTTCCTGAATCTCATTCTTAACTCTCCATTCTCTTCCCACTCACCTGTCTTTCTATTATTTAGGAGCAGTTCTTCCCTCCCATCATCAGAATTCTGAACAGTCCACGAACTCCGTTTTTGCGCTACTAACTTATTAATAATTACTTTAACTTATAGTAAACCCCCACCACCCAGGGCAAGCCCTCTTCTCATTGCTACCATCAGGGAGGAGGTACAGGGTCCTCAATGATTCAGGAAAAGCTTCTTTCCCTTTGCCATCAGATTTCTGTATAGACATTGAACTCATAAACACTACCTCATTACTTTTTTATTTCTATTTTTTTTCACAACTTATTTAACTAATTTATATTGTATATTTACTGTTTAGTCCTGGGTATGACTCTAAACTGCAACTGGTGATGAGGCTCTGATTGGGGACTTTCAGAGCTTTGGGGAAAGTGGAGTTACCCCTCAGTCATTCATTGCTCCCAGGGCCGCTCTGACCCGGAACGGTAGCACCTGCAAGGGTTCCTGCTCAGGATACGAGCGAAGGTCAATGGCAGATCCGGCAGGTTCAATAACTGAACTTATGATGGAGAAGGCGGATGAGCTAGGACCTCAAATGTCAACGGCTATAGTACAGACGGATGAACATTTGGGAAGAGAAATGGCGATTTCTTTAATTTGCCTAACGGAAGGCAATACAAACCACTTGTTAGACACTAGGTTTCATAGAATCTATTTACTAAGAAAACCATGGTCAAACTCACAAAACGTATCACGCAACAACAGCGTTAAGAGGATCTTCAAGACAATTCTGAAGATGCTTCGATCGGTAGGGTTGATTCTGGTCAGCAGGGGATCCCCGACCGTCATCAAGCTACTGCTCATAAAATTCAAGTAACGCAGAAGAAAATTATTGCCACTTGGAATGTAAAAACTCTATATCAAGCAGGAAGATTGGACAATGTGATAAATTAATTGGAAAATCTAAAGATTAACATCATGGGAATTAGCGAAGTTCATTGGACAGGTGCTGGAACATGTCAGAATAGAAATAAAAGACTAATTTATTCTTGTGGAACATCCCATACTAATGGAATAGGAATTCTTATGGATGAAGACATGGCAACACTAAACTAGGCATGACAACCCGCCTCAGAGCACTGAAATGTTTCGTTTATCAAGTTACGTTATATGGCTCAGAATGTTGGACAATATCTAGTAACATGAGGAAATGAATTGAAGCAGCAGAGATGTGGTTTTTGAGGAGGATGCAAAGAATATCATGGACGAAATGAATATCTAACGAGGATGTCATGAACAGAGCAAGCACAAAAAGAGAAATAATGTGTGAGATCATGAAAAGGCAACGTAACTTCATTGGACATGTGATTAGGAAAGAGGAGTTAGAATGCACGGTAATTATGGGAAAGATTGAAGGGAAGAAAGCAAGAGGAAGGCAAAGACAAATGATGATAGAGACAGCAGCCAGAGAACTGGAAATGAATACCAATGAATTGATCCACTTGACCGGAAACAGGAGTGTGTGGGCAATGTCAGTCAAAGCTCAAACTGGGCACAGCACCTGATGGTGATGATATTGACTGTAATTCATAGATTTTTCCCTATTATTACATACCGCACTATACTGTTGTCCACAATCAACAAATTTTACAACTTATGTCAGTGACAGTAGACCCTGATTGGTGGCCTTTTAGCCTAGCAGTTGGTGTAATACACTTCAACGCCAGCTGTAAGATTGCGGTTCAATTCCTGCCGATGCCTATAGTCATAGTCATAGTCATAGTCATACTTTATTGATCCCGGGGGAAATTGGTTTTCGTTACAGTTGCTCCATAAATAATAAATAGTAATAGAACCATAAATAGTTAAATAGTAATATGTAAATTATGCCAGTAAATTATGAAATAAGTCCATGACCAGCCTATCAGCTCAGGGTGTCTGACCCTCCAAGGGAGGAGTTGTAAAGTTTGATGGCCACAGGCAGGAATGACTTCCTATGACACTCTGTGCTGCATCTCGGTGGGATTAGTTTCTGGCTGAATGTACTCCTGTGCCCACCCAGTACATTATGTAGTGGATGGGAGACATTGACCAAGATGGCATGCAACTTAGACAGCATCCTCTTTTCAGACACCACCGTCAGAGAGTCCAGTTCCATCCCCACAACATCACTGGCCTTACGAATGAGTTTGTTGATTCTGTTGGTGTCTGCCTCCCTCAGCCTGCTGCCCCAGCACACAACAGCAAACATGATAGCACTGGCCACCACAGACTTGTAGAACATCCTCAGCATTGTCCAGCAGATGTTAAAGGACCTCAGTCTCCTCAGGAAATAGAGACGGCTCTGGCCCTTCTTGTAGACAGCCTCAGTATTCTTTGACCAGTCCAGTTTATTGTCAATTTGTATCCCCAGGTATTTGTAATCCTCCACCAGGTCCACACTGACCCCCTGGATGGAAACAGGGGTCACCGGTACCTTAGCTGTCCTCAAGTCTACCACCAGCTCCTTAGTCTTTTTCACATTAAGCTGCAGATAATTCTGCTCACACCATGTGACAAAGTTTCCTACCGTAGCCTGTACTCAGCCTCATCTCCCTATAAGGAGTTTATACATAAATTGCTGGTGAACGCAGCAGGCCAAGCAGCATCTCTAGGAAGAGGTACTGTTGACGTTTCGGGCCGAGACCCTTCGTCAGGACTAACTGAAAGAAGAGATAGTAAGAGATTTGAAAGTGGGAGGGGGAGGAGGAGATCCGAAAAGATAGGAGAAGACAAGAGGGGGATGGACGGAGCTAAGAGTTGGAAAGTTGATTGGCAAAAGGGATACAAGGCTAGAGAAGGGAGAGGACCATGGGACGGGAGGTCTAGGGAGAAAGAAAGGGGGAGGGGGAAGCCCAGAGGATGGGCAAGGAGTTATAGTGAGAGGGACAGAGGGAGAAAAAGGAGGGAAAGAGAGAGAAAAAATAATAATAAATAAACAAGCAAACAAACAAACAAATAAATAAATAACAAATGGGAGGTGGGGCATTACAGAAGCTAGAGAAGTCAATGTTCATGCCATCAGGTTGGAGACTACCCAGACGGAATATAAGGTGTTATATCCGGCATTTATCCTTGTAAGCAGAACAACTGCTACACATGCCCTTACACTTCCTACCTCACCACCATTTAGAGCCCTAGACAGTCCTTCCAGGTGAGGCAACACTTCACTTGTGAGTTGGCTGGGGTCATATACTGTGTCCGGTGCTCCCAATGCAGCCTTCTATATATTGGCGAGACCCGATGCAGGCTGGGAGACTGTTTCGCTGAACACCTACACTCTGTCCGCCAGAGAAAGCAGGATCTCCCAGTGGCCACACATTTTAATTCCACATCCCATTCCCATTCTGACATGTCTATCCACGGCCTCCTCTACTGTCAAGATGAAGCCACACTCAGGTTGGAGGAACAACACCTTATATTCCGTTTGAGTAGCCTTCAAACTGATGGCATGAACATCGATTTCTCAAACTTCCGGTAGTGCCCCTGCCAAAACCCCCACCCCTTCTCCATTTCCCATCCCCTTTTCTTGGAGGGGGAGGGGGGGTCTCAGCCTGAAACGTCGACTGCACCTCTTCCTAGAGATGCTGCCTGGCCTGCTGCGTTCACCAGCAGTTTTTGTGTGTGTTGCTTGAAATTCCAGCATCTGCAGAATTCCTCGTGTAGGAGTTTATACGCACTCCCCACGACCGCATGGGTTTGCTCTCGGTGCTCTGGTTTGCTCCCACAGTCCAAATGCGTACGGGTTAGCATGAGCGTTAGCCAGTTGTGGGGGATGCTACATTGGCATCAGAAACACGGTGACCCTTCTGGGTTGTCCCCGGCACGTCCCGCCTGCATTGGTCGTTGATGCAAACGACCCAGTTCACTGTATGTTTCGACGTACATGCGACACATAAAGCCAATCATTAATTTTTAAATTGTAATATTTGGTTCTGATTCTGATTCTAAGCTGCACCAAGCTACCTGCTTCCTGGTTCCCCAATCCTGGCACCTAATACTCTCTACAAAAAAAAATGGACCCCTCACATCACCTTTTAACCCTTCCCACACCCACCTTAAAAGCATGTAAATAATGCCAGAATTTTGATTTCAGATTTCCAGCAGCTACAGGGCTTTTTTTTTTGCCTCATCCCTCTGGTAATTTAAGTTACTTCGATAACAAATTGCATCAAGGCTGCCAGGAAGGCTATTCACACCCTAAGCGACCGCAAGCATTGAACAACAACGTTTTGAAATAAAGACCATGAAGGGAGCTAATGTTAGGAGAGACGTCTTCGCTAACGATTATTTCATGAGAAATATTGTAGTTTGTGATTATTGTTTGCCCAAGGCACCGCTTTACTGAGCAATTTCTGTAGCTCCTCATTAGTTTACTATCTTCCATCTGAACACAGTGAAGGTTATTGGACAGATTTTACAGTGATAAAATTTCATTGCTTCACTCGTCAACCCCACCCACAGCCTGAGGGCAGAGAAAGAGCTAGAATTATTGCTGGCTCTGTTTTATGAGGGAAAGCTGAGTGTGCTCGGGCTTCTTTCTCCAGAGAGAAGAAGGAAGACGAGTGGTGACTTGACAGAGCTGTACAAGATGGCAAACGACATACAGCGGACAGCCAGCAACTTCTCCCCCAGGAAGGAAATGGCTAATACGGGGGCGGGGGGGGCCATAATTTTCAGCTGATTGGAGGAAAGTATCGGGGAGAGGTTAGAAGTATGCTTTTTATCAGAGTGTGTGGAATCCTTGCTGGGTTGGTGATAGAGCAGATGTATTGGGGGTATTTAAGAGACTTTTAAATAGGATGAAAGAAAAATGGTGGGCTATGTAGGAGAGAAGGATTAAGTTGATCTTAGAGTAGGCTAAGAGGTCAGTACAGCATGATGGGCCGAAGGGCCTGTTGTGTGCTTTAATGTTCTGTGTTAAACCCACAGTTTGGAGGTTTGTAGAGTGCTGCCTCACCTCTCCAGTAACCTGAGTTTGATCACGAACCCACAGGCTGCCTGCGTGGAGTGTTTATGTTCTCTGTGTGGCTCTCTGGGGACTTCCCCGGAGGGTTCTCCTTCCCTTTCACTTCCCATAGACGCGCTGGTTGCCAGGTTAATTGGCGACAGTGACTCACCCCTGGCGTTGGTGGCTGGCAGGAGCACGGGTGGGTTGGTGTGAGGTTGATGGCCATGTGAGAGAGAAGAGATTACAGGGTACTGGGTGGGGTATGGGACTGAGAGGATAGCTCAGAGACCACAACCTGGATTTGATGGTCTGAATGGCTTTCTCCTACATCATGAGAAAATAAAATAAAACTTAAAAGTGAAAAGTAAACAAGCAGCTGAATTTGCCTGATAAGGTTGCTCACTAGAGTGAGAAACAGACATCTTGTCACTAAGCAACCGTTCATCAGGGGCAAAGCTTCGGTTGGAAACATTTGGCACAACATCATTGGCCGTAAGGCCTGTCCTGTTCGATGTTTAATGTTCTATGGAATTCCAGACCTGCTCTTCTCAATCTGACCTTACCTTCAAGAGGGGCCATGGATGCAAGGCTTAGGTCACTTAGATCCCATGACATCACCTTCTACAAAGCCCAGGGGTAAGGGCTGGACCAGCTCCTGACCCCTGAGCTGCCTCTCAGCCACTTTGCAACTTGCTACCTACCAACCCAGTTACAAACCTGGACTAACACAGGATATGAGCAGGCCAGCCATCGTCTCTGGAGAGAAACAAACAGTCGATGTTTCAGGCCAAATCGAAAGTCAAACACTCCACAAACAGGACTTTAATGTTCCAAACAAGTAGTTTAATCTATTTTATATTTCTTGAATCAAATATGAGGAAAAGAGAAACAAATTAGACGTACAGTATCTGATGTGCATTGAAACTGTGAAATGCAGCGCTTGTGTCAATGACCAACACATATTTGCTGTCGGCTTCCACAGATTGCTGAAATAAATAAAAAAACTATTCTACTTTTCCATGATATTCCTGACTTCTCTGTAGCCTGGCTGCAGGTTCATCCCACAATTTAAGTGGGTCCCTCTCAAAGTGCTGCACAGTAACACTATCAGACATGTGCAAAGGCATCTTTCTGGTCTCCAGAGGCCTGGACTGTTTACCCATAGCTGCGCATTCTGAATTCCTCCGCAAGTGGGAATTTGGATTCAGTTAATTGTGTATAAGGGAATAAAGAGTGGAATTTCCTGTGCTTGCAATGAAACAGCCAGATTATGGGCGATGTGGTAATGGAGCAGCTAACATTAGGTTATTAAGGCTCCAATGACACAAGTTCAATACCTGTCACTGCCTGTAAGGAGTTTGTACATTCTCCCCGAGACTGCGTAGATTTCCTCCCGGTGCTCTGGTTTCCTCCCACATTCCAGAAGCTTTGATAATAAATGTACTTTGAACTTCGGTTAGTAGGTTAATTGGTCACATGGGTGTAATTGGGCAGTGAGGCTCGTTGGGCCAGAAGGACCTGTAACCGTGCTGGTCCTCCAAATTAAATCATTGTTTAGAAGCGTCTGGCTCATGAGTGAGATCAGGACAGGGAGGACCATCCTGTCAGTGAATCCTGACCCCAGCAATGGGCCTGGGGGTTAACAGTCCTCCAGGTGATCCCGCAGCAAAATAGTCCTGTTAATGAAACGGGAAACATTGATTACTGACCTGGAGAGGCATTTGAAGCTGAATTTCAGTTCAGTTAATTAACAGGGGAATAAGAATCTAGATTATTGAAAGGCATAACACACGCACAAAATGCTGGAGGAACTCAGCAGGTCAGGCAGTGTCTTGGGGGGGGTAACTGACAAAGTCAATGTAAAAACAACAGGATTATCGTAGTGGGTGATATTGACTGTGACTTCCTTAACGCAAGAGGCTTTGATGGGGCAGAATTTCTTGGGTGCATCCAAGAGAGTTTCTGGAAATAGTACAACGAGCGGAGGGGGCCACACTGGGCCTCGCCATGAGAAATGAGCCTCCCACTAGGCGATTGCGCCCTCAGTGGGGGAGAATTTTGGGAACAATGATCATAACTCCTTAAATTTTAAAATGGTTATCAATAAGGATAATTCTGGACCTTGAGGAAAATTACTAAATTGAGAAAGGACGAACTACGACATTATTTGTCAGGAGTTGGGGGAGCAGCTGTTATCAGTGGAGTGCTGAAGCATTCCACTGCCACGGGTCTGAATGACTTCCGCCCAGTTGCACTCACCCCCATCATTGCAAAGTGCTTTGAGGGACTGGTTCTATCACATCTGAAATCCTGCCTGCCCACTACCTTGGACCCCCATCAATTTGCCTATCGCACCAACAGGTCAACAGAGGACACCATCTCCACGGCACTTCACTCTGCCCTGACCCACCTGGACAGCCCCAACTCCTACGTCAGAATGCTGTTCATTGACTTTAGTTCAGCATTCAATACTGTGATCCTCTCCAAGCTGATCGCTAAACTTCTCCAGCTTGGTATCAGCTCATCCCCCTGTGACTGGACCTTGGACCTTCTGACTAACAGACCCCAATCAGTAAAGTTAGACAACTTCTCCTCCTCCACTCTCACCCTGAACACTGGTGTGCCTCAAGGCTGTGTGCTGAGCCCTCTTCTGTACTCCCTTTTCACCTATGACTGCGTTCCTGTACATGGTTCTAACTCCATAATCAGGTTCGCAGACAACACCATGGTGGTTGGCCTGACCAGAGGGGATGACGAGACGGCCTACAAGGATGAGGTCCAGCACTTGGCCGTATGGTGTACCGACAACAACCTGGCCCTAAACACCCAGAAGACCAAGGAAATCATTGTAGACTTCAGGGATGCTAGGAGCCACACTCACATCCCCATCCACATCAACGGAGCTGTAATGGAGTGTGTATCAAGCTTCAAGTTCCTTGGTGTCCACATTTCCGAGGATCTCACCTGGTCCCTGAACTCCTCCATCCTGATCAAAGAGGCGCAACAGCGCCTTTATTTCCTGCGGAGCATCAAGGAAGCTCACCTCTGTCCCAGGATACTGACGGACTTTTACCGCTGTACCATTGAGAGCATACTCACCAACTGCATCTCAGTGTGGTATGGCAATTGTCCCGTATCGGACCACAAAGCACTCCAGCGTGTGGTGAAAACTGCCCAGCGGATTATCAGCACCCAATTGCCCACCACTGAGAACATTTACCATAAGCGCTGCCTGGCCAGGGAGAAAAGCATTATCAAGGATGCATCTCACCCCAACCATGGACTTTTTACTCTCCTCCCATCCGGTAGGTGCTACAGGAGCCTCTGCTCCCACACCAGCAGGCACAGGAAGAGCTTCTTCCCTGAGGCTGTGACCCCGCTGAACCTCACATCACAGCGTTAAGCAGTATTGCACCCATATTGTACTGTCTCAGTAGTTTTATATTTGTGTGCTGTAGCACTTACTTTTTATTCACAGTTATTTTCTAAATAACACTATACTTTGCATTTCTGGTTAGATGCTAAATGCATTTCACTGGCTTTGTATCTGTACTTGGCACAGTGACAGTAAAGTTGAATCTAATCTAAACTATCAAGTCTAATCAAGCAAGACCACATCCAACCTGTGAGTGTTGCTTACAACACTGATCAGACCTCAGGATCAGTATGTTCCAGTAAGGAGTAAGGACACGCATAGCAAGGTGAGGGAACCCTGGATGACGAGAGAGGTTGGGAATTTAGTAAGAAAGGAAAAAAACTAAATGTATACAAAGCTTAGGAGGCTAAAATCATTCAGCACAGTTGAGGAATCTAAGGAAAGCAGGGAAGAACGCAAGTAGGAGATTAAGTGGGCAAAAAGGAGCTATGAAATATCCTTATCACAAGAGATTTTGCAGATGCTGGAAATCCAGAATAACACACACAGAATTCTAGAGGAACTGAGCAGGTCAGGACACATCTACCGGGAGGAGTAAATAGTCAACGTTTCAAGCTGCGGCCCGTCATTAGGAAAAGTCCACGTATGATATGTGAAAGCTGTCCTAGTGAAGGGTCGCAGCTTGAAACTTTGACTACCTATTCCTCTCCATAGATGCGTCCCGACCCGCTCAGTTCCTCCAGCATTTTGTGCACGAAATGGCCCTGGCAAGTAGGACTAAAGAGAATCCCAAGGTATTTTATGCTTGTGTTAAAAACTAGGAGGGGGTAAGAACACTCAAGGAGAAAGGAGTCAGAGGGTGTCGGCAAGCTACTCAATGAAAACTTTGCATCGGTATTCAACATACAGCACATTGAGGACAGTGTGGGGCCTGCTAATATGCTGGAGTACTTTGAGATCAAGAAAATGGTGGTGCAGGATCTCTTGAAGTTCATCAAGGTGGGAAAATCCCAATGGCCTGTTGCGTGTATCCCAGGTTATTGAAAGAGGCAACAGAAGAGATTGCTGGGGCCTTGATGAAGATCTTTCCATCCCCACCAGCAACGGGTCCTGGAGTAGCCGATGACATTCTCTTCTTCAAGAATGGAAGCAGGGTAATTGAGGAAATGATGGGCCTTTGTCTTCTTCCTGCAGGAGGAGTTATGGGTCTGGATTTGGGAACGGACACATTTCAAGGTGAATCACCAAGGAGAGAGTATTAGAGAAGGGGAAATGGCTTTATTATTGTCACAAGTACCGAGATACAGTGAAAAACCGCCACTCGCTATTCATCTAGCCCGAACATTGCACACACAAGAACGTACATTGAGCTGAATCGAAGAGAAACAAGCTGGAATGCAGAACGTAGTGTTGTAGTCAGAGAGAAAGTGCAGTGCAGGGAGATAGGAAAAGGTCTAGGGATGGTATCCCAGGGCCCAGCATATTGGTGGCACTGTGGCCAGTTGTAGCAACTTGGAAATGAAGGATATGCAGGGGATTGGAACTTGGGGAGGACAGAAACCTTGGAGAGATGTAGAGCTAACGCAGGTTTAAGAACATGGGAGACCTGGAAGGGAATAGGCCAACGAGCCCGCTCCACAATTCATGGCTAATCCAATTTTGACTTCTGCAACCACTTTCTCAAACTCTCCCGCTGTCGCTCGCCTCCCCTGCAGTTCAGCTTTCTGCTCCCTTCTGTTTGAGTGGGGCGGAAAGGAGCTGAACACTTTCAGCTCTCTGCCAAGAGCCTGGCTGAGCTAACAGCTAACAGCAAACAGCGGGAGCCCAAGGTTCACAGTAACAATCTGTGAGCCACGTGTTCCAAGGTATTCAAAACCACAGAGCAGAGCAAAGTAAGACCTCTGTTAAATTGACTGTGGCCAATTTGGAATAATTACGATGCACGCTGGGAGCCAAATCCTCATTCAGATCTGCTCAGGTCTGAAATTGGTGCCACAGGTGGGTTAGGAGAGAACGGCCCGGGAGAATTTCAGGGAAGGCAGAAAACAGTTATGTTGCGATAATCACACTCAGGGAGTTTGCACTATCCTACCCAGTGCCTCAGGAGTGAGCTGTGGGAAAAGCTCAAAATGGGTTGTGGGGTGTGCAGGGATTTTCTCAAATAATCACCAAGCTCTCTGTGCTGGAATTTATGGAAAATCCAAAAACTGGATTCAGGTGGGTGTAAAAATGGAAATATTTTCCTGTCTCTGATAATATGACCCTGATGCATGCATTGAGTATGAATTGTATAAACTCGGAGAAGATGTTATTTAACTGGAGAGTTCCTCCACATTCTGAGAATGTGTCATGTTAATTAGACCATGGTCCTGGCATAAATCCCTCTGCCCTCTCACCCACCACCAGGTTCAAGGACAGCTTCTATCCGCCAATACAAGACTGTTGGACAGTTCCCGAGCACAATAAATAGGACTTTTGACCTCACAGTCCACCTCGTTGTGACCTTGCACCTTATTGTTTACCTGTACTGCTCGATCCCTGCAGCCGCTACCCTTTACTCTGCATTGTTATTGTCTTACCCTGGTCCATCTCAGTGCGCTCTGTAGCGACCTGATCAGTGTGCAAAGCAAGTTTTTCACTAAACCTCGGACAGTGACCCACTCCAATGAGGAAAGGGCTTTAGCCAGCAGAGGTAGGGTTTGGGGAGCACTGTTAAGATCTTTGACGTGGGCTTCTCACTCAGTTTTTGCATCAAGTTCCTGGGAGTCCTCATCTTAGTGGATCTATCCCGGGTGTAATACAGATGAAGTTATGAAGCTACGCTTCCATTAGGATTTTGAGGTGCTTTGTGATGTCACCAAAGCCTCCAACAAGTTTCTACAGATGTACTATGGAGAGTATTCTGACTGTTTGCGTCACTGCCGGGTGCGGAGGCTGCAGGGTGTTGTAGGTTCATCCAGCTCCGTCGTGGGTACGACCCTCCCCGCCATCAAGGACATCTTCAACGGGCAGTGCCACAGGAAGGTGGCATCCATTATTAAGGACCCTCACCACCCAGGACATGCCCTCTTCTGATTGCTGCCACCAGGGAGAAGGTACAGGAGGCCACACATTTTAATTCCACATCCCATTCCCATTCTGACATGTCTATCCACGGTCTCCTCTACTGTAAAGATGAAGCCACACTCAGGTTGGAGGAACACCACCTTATATTCCGTCTGGGTAGCCTCCAACCTGATGGCATGAACATTGACTTCTCTAACTTCCGCTAATGCCCCACCTCCCCCTCGTACCCCATCCGTTATTTATATACACACATTCTTTCTCTCTCTCTCCTTTTTCTCCCTCTGTCCCTCTGACTATACCCCTTGCCCATCCTCTGGGCTTTTCCCCCTCCCCCTTTTCTTTCTCCCTGGGCCTCCTGTCCCATGATCCTCTCATATCCCTTTTGCCAATCAACTGTCCAGCTCTTGGCTCCATCCCTCCCCCTCCTGTCTTCTCCTATCATTTTGGATCTTCCCCTCCCCCTCCCACTTTCAAATCTCTTACTAGCTCTTCTTTCAGTTAGTCCTGACGAAGGGTCTCGGCCCGAAACATCGACTGTACCTCTTCCTACAGATGCTGCCTGGCCTGCTGCGTTCACCAGCAACTTTGATGTGTGTTGCTTGAATTTCCAGCATCTGCAGAATTCCTTGTGTTTAGATATCCTATAGTTTTATTCATGTCGTAAACTTATTCACTTTTACTTCTCATTCACTGTTTAATCTAATCACTGTTCATCATGTTGCATATTATACTGTGACTCTTAAAATATATTTCCAGACACTCTGGCCTTCTCGCATTGGTAACTAGGAGACAGAGCTGGCATTTGTCTCTTGTGGTGGAGAGCTCCACCTAATGGACACTTTCAGAACTGCTACTCAGGGTTTTTCCATTCCATCCAATCTCTCCGACAGTCTTTCTGTATCATCCTCTCCGGAAATCAAAGAGGCCCTCACTGATTCACCCTGACAGGGTATTGGTTGGTATTAGCTCAGGTCTACAAAAGAGCCCACGTCAGTGCAGACTGAGGTCAGTCGAGGCTACCCAGACACTTCTCTCAAACTCTCTCGCACGATGTTGCAATGTCTGACAAACTTTCTGCAGAAGTGGAGTGAATCCTCAGAGTTAATGGGAAACTGTGCAACTTATGGCAACAGCTCTCTAGAACCAGGGTCTCCCAAAGCTCGGCAGTCAAAGTGCTGCTGAGTGTGGTCAGAGGCTGAGCCCATTAAACACATTCAATGAAGATCAGGCCTTCAGTAGCAGGCCTTACAGTGCAATACCAAAGCTCCTAAAACACAAGTCCTACACCTGCCCCTACGCCTCCTCCCTCACTACCATTCAGGGCCCCAAACAGTCCTTCCAGGTGAGGTAGCACTTCACTTCTCAGTATGTTGGGGTCATCTACTGCGTCTGGTGGTCTGGTGTGGCTTCCTGTATATCGGTGGGACCTGCCGTAGATTGAGAGATCGTTTCGCTGAGCTGAGATCGTTTCGGATCATTTCCATCCGCCAGAAAAAAACGGGATCTCCTGGCGGCCCCTCATTTCAAGTCTATTTCCCATTCCCATTCCAACATGTCAGTCCATGGCCTCCTCTTCTGCTGCGATGAGGCCACACTCAGGTTGGAGGGGCAACACCTTACATTCCGTCTGGGTAGCCTCCAACCTGACAGCATGAACATAGATTTCTCAATCTTCCAGTAATTGCCCCACTCTTCACCATTTCCTCATTCCTGTTTCCCTCTCTCTTCTATCTCCTTACCTGCCCATCTCCTCCCTCTTCCCTTTCTTCCATGGCCTTTTATCCTCCCCTATCAAATTCCCCCTCCAACCCTGTAGTTCTTTCATCAATCAACTTCCCAGCTCTTTATTTCACTCCTCCTCCCTCTCAGTTTTACCCATCACCTATCATCTTATACTACTTCCTCCCCCTCCCCACCTTCTTACTCTGACTTTTCATCCGTTTTTCCAGTCCTGTTGAAGGGTCTCGGCCTGAAGTGTCGACTGTTTACTCTTTTTCATAGTTGCTGCCTGGCCTGCTGAGTTCCTCCAGCATTTTGTCTGTGTGTGTGTGTGTGTGTGTGTGTGTGTGTGTGTGTGTGTGTTGCTTTGGATTTCCAGCACCTGCAGATCTTCTCTTGTTAAAATCCTGCCCCCTACTGGCCGTCCTGTAGATTCCCAGATAGGCCTCATCACATGCCTGAAAACACACAGGACCAGACTGAAGCAAGTCATCCTTGATTCCAAGGGACCGCTGAAGAAGAGGCATAGAAACATAGAAACATAGAAAATAGGTGCAGGAGTAGGCCATTCGGCCCTTCGAGCCTGCACCGCCATTTATTATGATCATGGCTGATCATCCAACTCAGAACCCAGCCTTCCCTCCATACCCCCTGACCCCTGTAGCCACAAGGGCCATATCTAACTCCCTCTTAAACATAGCAATGTTTAATGAACTGGCCTCAACAGTTTGCTGTGGCAGAGAATTCCACAGATTCACCACCCTCTGTGTGAAGAAGTTTTTCCTAATCTCGGTCCTAAAAGGCTTCCCCTCTATCCTCAAACTGTGACCCCTCGTTCTGGACCTCCCCAACATCGGGAACAATCTTCCTGCATCTAGCCTGTCCAATCCCTTTAGGATCTTATACGTTTCAATCAGATCCCCCCTCAATCTTCTAAATTCCAACGAGTACAAGCCCAGTTCATCCAGTCTTTCTTCATATGAAAGACCTGCCATCCCAGGAATCAATCTGGTGAACCTTCTTTGTACTCCCTCTATGGCAAAGATGTCTTTCCTCAGATTAGGGGACCAAAACTGCACGCAATATTCCAGGTGTGGTCTCACCAAGGCCTTGTACAACTGCAGTAGTACCTCCCTGCTCCTGTACTCGAATCCTCTCGCTATAAATGCCAGCATACCGTTCGCCTTTTTCACCGCCTGCTGTACCTGCATGCCCACTTTCAATGACTGGTGTATAATGACACCCAGGTCCCGTTGCACCTCCCCTTTTCCTAATCGGCCACCATTCAGATAATAATCTGTTTTCCTATTTTTGCCACCAAAGTGGATAACTTCACATTTATCCACATTAAATTGCATCTGCCATGTTTGCCCACTCACCCAACCTATCCAAGTCACCCTGCATCCTCTTAGCATCCTCCTCACTGCTAACACTGCCACCCAGCTTCGTGTCATCCGCAAACTTGGAGATGCTGCATTTAATTCCCTCATCCAAGTCATTAATATATATTGTAAACAACTGGGGTCCCAGCACTGAGCCTTGCGGTACCCCACTAGTCACTGCAGGAGAACAAATGGGGAGGCACACTCGTGTAGCCGTCACTGCGCCAGCAACCCGAGTTCAAGTCTGCCACTCTCTGTAAGGATTCATTCTCCCTACAACCCTGTGGGTTTCTTTTGGGTGCTCTGGTTTTCTCCAACGTTATAAGGACATACAGGTCAGTAAATTATTTGGTCACATGGGCATAACCGTGCGGATTCTCAAAATAAAAATAAATAGAATATTAAGAATAAGAAGTCTTTTGGTAATCAAGAATAAGACCAGAAAAATGCTGGAAACACATGGTAGGTCAGGCAGTATCTGCAGAGAGAGGAAGAGCAGGATTGTATTTTCTCCAAGACTCTGAGTCCTTCCAGTATCTTCTGATTTTATTTCAGAATTCCAGTGTTTGCAATTGCTTGGTTTGCTCACGCTGCCGTTTATCACCGTGGTGGAGGGCGCCATCTGGTGGACACTTCTGTAACTTCAGGTTTTCAACTTCTGTCCAATTTTTCTTTCAGCTTTTCTTTGCCCTGCTCTGGTGAGTATAAGGAGTCCCGGACTGACTCAAGATTCCAGACTCATGAAAACTGCAGGTGCTGGAATCTGGAGCAAAAATGAAGCAAACTGCGGGGAAATCTCCAATACAAAGAAGTGCCTCTACTTTCTTAGAATGTTGTGCAGATTCGCCATATCATCTAGAATCTGACAAACCTGTACACATGCGCAGTGGACAGTATCCTGACTGGTTGTATCAAGGCCAATGGAAATGCCAATGCCCAAGAATGGACAAGTCTACAAAATGTAGTGAATAGGGTCTAATCCATCCCCATCATAGGAAAAGCCCTCCCCACCATTGAACGAAGTGCCACAAGAAAGCAATCTCGAGTATTAAGGATCCCCACCATGTAGGCCATGCTCTTTTCTCGCTGCTGCCATCGGGAAGGATGTACAGGAGAATTAGGACCCACACCACCAGGTTCAGGAACAATCATTTCCCTTCAACCATGAGGCTCCTGATCCAGTGTGGATAACTTCACTCACCTCAACACTGAACCCATGAACTCACTTTCAAGGACTCGTACAATTCATGTTCTCAATATGATTTATTACTTACTATTATCTGTTTCCTTTTGTAATTGTACTGTTTGGCTTCTTAAGCAGATTAGTTAGTTGGTGTGTAGTTTTTCATTGAATTGTAGTGTTTCTCTGTATCTACTGTGAACACCCACAAGAAAATTAATCTCAGGGTAGTTCTTGGTGGCATATACGGACTTTGATCGTAAATTTACATGCACTTTTGAACTTTGAACTTGAACTCAGCAGGTCAAGCAGCAATGGCAGAGAGGAAGAAGTTGTTCCTAAAACGCTGTGTGTGTGTCTTCAGACCCCTGCACCTCCTCCCTGATGACAGTAATGAGAAGACAATGAACCATGAACAATTAACTTGACAATGGGCCGCTTACAGATATGTGCTTGGAAACAATCTGTCCAAGAAGGTCCAAGTTAAGGATAAAATGATAAGGGCCACATGCAGAATAAATCAACCGTCCCTTAAGTTTACACTGGAAGGAGTTTATTGCAGGAGGAAGAGAGTTTGCAAATGGAAACTATAGCGGAACCAGAAAGTACTGTATTTCTCATGAAGAATTATCATCTTCCTCTCTCAAGAAGCTGCAGATTTGGGGACAAGTGCATTTATTGAGATTGAGTTTTTTTTTTGTTTGGTTTGGCATAAAGCGGAGGAGAAGATTCAGGTGCAGGATGGGCTGGGTTGGATTGGAGGATAGAATAGGCTTGAAGGGCCAGTTATAAAGAAGGCAAGACAGTGTCTATACCTCATTAGGAGTTTGAAGGGGTTTGGCATGTCAACAAATACACGCAAAAACTTCTATAGATGTACTGTGGAGAGCATTCTGACAGGCTGCATCACTGTCTGTTATGGGGGGGCGGGAGCACAGGGCCGAAAGAAGCTGAAGAGGGTTATAAATTTAATCAACTCCATCTTGGGTAGTAGCCTACAAAGTACCCAGGACATCTTCAAGGAGTTGTGTCTCGGAAAGGCAGCGTCCATTACTAAGGACCTCCAGCACCCAGGGCATGCTCTTTTCTCACTGTTACCATCAGGTAGGAGGTACAGAAGCCTGAAGGCACACACTCAGCGATTCAGGAACAGCTTCTTCCCCTCTGCCATCCGATTCCTAAATGGACATTGAACCCGTGAACACTACCTCACTTTTAAAATATATATTATTTCTGCTTTTTGCGCGATTTTTAATCTATTCAATATACGTATACCGTAATTGATTTACTAATTTATTTATTATTATTTTTTTTTCTTCTTCTCCTATATTATGTACTACATTGAACTGCTGATGCTAAAATTTCATGACACATGCCAGTGATAATAAACCTGATAGTGATTCTGATTGTCTTTTCTTATCCTTAGGGGATGTTGATGCAACAGAATAGAGACTGGGTACATAATGTGCTCACTGATCAAACATCTGAGAAAACCCCCTAGTATCCTAAGTCACACGTCCGTCATACCTCAACAAGTAGCTGATTTGAAAGATCTTTTTTCATTCATTATTAGAATGTTGTATGAAGGAATGTTTGTCTATTCCATATTTTGAGAGCTGAAATGTTCTTTGCCCAATGAGCCAAATTGATGGGCTAAATTGCTGAGTTTGGTTCCTATATCTTGTGGTCTAATGGTGACAAACCAATGGCAAACTCAGGTTGAGGCGTAGTTGTTCACTATGCTGGGAGAGAACTACTGAGGTGATAATAAACACAAGAGATCCAGCAGTTGCTGGATATCCAAAACAACACACACAAGGTGCTGGAGGAACTCAGCAGGTCAGGCATCACCTCTGGAAAAGAATAAAGAAGTGGAGGAGGAGATATCCTTCAGGGCTTAGGTATGCAGCCAGACTGTTGAGTCAAAAGCCGAACTGCTGGTGGAAATCAGCAGGTCAGGCAGTATCTGTGGATGTAAAGGGATGGTCGCATTTTGAAACAGTGCCGTGTCTACTTGAAACCTCAACCATTTCTTTGCTTTCATAGACTAACAGACAAATGGTAAAAAAACAAACGGAAATAAACTCAGAAGGTTGTTGGATATACTCCAGAGATCAAGCAGCATTGTTTTAACTCCACGTTAATAATCTTTCATCAGGAAATTCCCTCTTCGTCAGCAAGCAAGTATATTCGGCTGCTATTCTTCGAAACAAATTTACTTACGTCATAGGAGGTGGTTGTGGCTGCGTTGTAGGCATTAACTCCAGAAATTAACTCCGCTTTAGAACCAAGCTGATTGTTTTCTTGCCTATGGCAGCAGACATGTAGAGAAATTCACCAGGGACTGAGGTAAAACAAGTATGATGTACTGATGGCCTTTCAAAGGCTTTCTTGTTTGCAAATTTTAGCAATACCTCTCAGCACCACTAGCTACTACACTGTACATTGTCCCTAACAACTTAGCTTTCGGGCAGAGTGAGGGGAAGGTAGTTTTTAGGTGTAAGGTTGCCTGGCTATGTGTTAAGCACTCCAAGTTCAAATTTAACTTCAACTTTATTTTCATTCAGCCATGTACATGTATATAGCTCAATGAAACATCTTTTCGCTGGGGTCAAGGTGAACAACATAGTCCACAGAGTCACACACAACACATATAGCTACAATAGTATCGTTGTGCAGATTTATAAAATCTCTTACGAATATTCACAGGTGTGACACAGACACTGTGCTAGTGACTTCCTCAAGATGTGACACTAGACTTGTGAAACAGGAGCTTTCTCATTAGCTACTGTTTGCCCAGGCCTGCGAAAATGGACGCAAGGGATTCGGCAGACACGGGAAACAAAATGCTGGAGGAACCCAGCGGGTCAGTCAGCGTCTGTGGAGAGGGCGGGGGAATGAAACGGTCACTGTTTGTCTCAACCTCGAATGTCGACTGTTCGTTTCCCTCCACAGATGCTGCCCAACCTCAGAATCAGATTTATTTTCACTGGCATTTGTGAATTTTTTCATTTTGCGGCAGCTGTGCAGAGCAATACATAAAAATACTGTAAGTTACAATAAAAACAAATATAAAAACAGTGCAAAAAAAAGATCAGAATTGTGAGGTAGTGCTCATAGGTTCAGGGACTGTTCAGAAATCTGATGGTGGAGGGGAAAAAGAGAGTTCCTCCTGTCCCATGATCCTCTTATATCCCTTTTGCCAATCACCTGTCCAGCTCTTGGCTCCATCCCTCCCCCTCCTGTCTTCTCCTATCATTTTGGATCTCCCCCTCCCCCTCCCACTTTCAAATCTCTCACTCACTCTTCCTTCAGTTAGTTCTGACAAAGGGTCTCGGCCCGAAACGTCGACTGTACCTCTTCCTAGAGATGCTGCCTGGCCTGCTGCGTTCACCAGCAACTTCTACGTGTGTTGCTTGAATTTCCAGCATCTGCAGAATTCCTCATGTTTGCCTCCGGTATCTTGTGTGTGTTGCTGTGTAACACAGGGCCCAGTGAAAAGTTGTGTTCCACAAATACTAAGTTAAACCAGCCGTTCTGTATCTGTCTAGTTTCTCCCATCTACTCATCCTAGATAATGGAACAAGAGTTTTTCAATCCTAGAGTGTAATTCACAAATGCAGAGGGCTTAAGAAAATGACTAGCATGTCTACTGTTTCAGCAAAGTATGCAGGAATTTAACTCTGACCACATTTACAGACACACATTATAAACAGACAATCAGTGTATTAGGTACGCCTGTACACCTGCTCATTAATACAAATATCTAATCAGCCAATCATGTGACAGCAACTCAATGCATAAAAGCATGCAGACATGGTCAAGAGGTTCAGTTGTTGTTCAGACTAAACATCAGAATGGGGAAAAAATGTGATCTAAGTGACTTTGACTGTGGATTGATTGTTGGTGCCAGATGGGGTGGTTTGAGTATCTCATGCACAACAGTCTCTAGAGTTTACCAAGAATGATGTGAACATCAAAAATCATCCAGTCAGCAGCAGATTTTTGGGAAACAATGCCTTGTTATTAAGAGAAGTCAGAGGAGAATGGCCAGACTGGTTCAAGCTGACAGGAAGGCAACAATAACTCAACTAACAGTGGTGTGTAGAGAGCATCTCTGAATGCACAACACATTGAACCTTGAAATGGAGGGGCTACAGCAGCATGAGATCATAAACATACACTCAGTGGCCACTTTATTAGATACAGCAAGGACTTAACAGAGTGGCCACTGAGTGTATTCCAGGCATTCTTAGTGAAAACGTGAGTTGCATTATGGGGCTCTACAGGGCTTATGTTCCAGTTGCCATCTTACCTCATTCTAAATACCTGGGTAGAAATGTTCAGGTTCAGCAAATTTTTCTGTCTCAACCCCTGGAAGGCTGGGAACAATCAACTAAAATGTTGGAAGTGTAGGAACTTCTTCCAACTAAATATCGGGAAAATCAGAACAGAGCTGTGTGTACTGTTTCTTTCAAGCTGTGCTCAAGCACATAGCCTTTGTTGTCATGCAGATGAAATTTTCTTTTACATTATGTTTATATAATTTTGAAATTATGGTTATAAAATTTTAAAATCGATGTTAATATAATTGTGAAATGTCCTGCAAATAATTATGTTAATGAATATAATCCATAAATTTTCTAAGTAATAAATATACCACACTCTCTACTTTGAAATGTCTTAGAGCTTCGACATATTTGCATTGTCAGTATTTCATGTTACAGTACTGTTAGGAATTGTAACAATAAACACAGAATGGAAGTCAGTAGCTCATTGTTAATAAACTGCAGGTCTTTTGAATGCTGACACCATCTAGTCAAAACGTTTTATTTTCTCCATTGTGCCTGTTTGTTGTTTTGACTACTTGACATTGTTTACTTGTGTTGTGAGTTGTGGTTTGTGTTTGATGTGTAGACTGCAAAGAAAAACACTTAGCGCCGTGCAGATTTCAAGCTGTGTAAACATTTCCTGCACAAAGCAATGGTTGGTCTGCACTGCTGTAAAACAATTAGAGGGCATGTTGGCTGTGTGTGTAATTTCAGGAATAGTTATTACCCCTCAACCATCAGGCTCCTGAACCAGAGGGGATAACTTCACTCACACCAACACTGACCTGATTCCACAACCTATGGACTCACTTTCAAGGAGTATACAACTCATGTTTTCAATAGCTATTTATTATCACAGCGCTCTTTTTCTTTTTTATATTTGTACTCTTTGTTGTCTTTTGCACATTAGTTGTTTGTTGTTTGTGAAGATTTCATTGATTGTATCGTGTTTCTTTGTATTTACTATAAATGTCCACAAGAAAATGAATCTCAGGGTAGTATATGCTACTTTGATAATAAATTTACTTTTGAACTTTGAACTTTTGAGCCTTTAACCTCAGGCACCGGATCCAGATCCACTGATCTTTTTCTAGCAACAGTCTGAGGCAGAAATGCCCTGTTTGTAACCTCTGTGAGCTGTTTGACCCAGAATTGTATCCAGACCATTATTAAGGTGATCCCACTCAACTCCTGCCACTCCTGCTCGCTTGCAGACATCTTTGCTTCTCCTCGTGTTGACATTTCCAAGGCGGCCCACGGGTTAGCCCAGTGTAAACCTGAAATCGTTGAAAATCCTCCTCCCACAAGGCACGTCTCCCTATTGTTTGCTGCTGATCTCCCAGCTGAGCAAAGTGTCACCTTAAATTTTTGTCCTCAAATTCAAATCCCTCCATGGCAACACCTTTATTGACCACGAAAATCTTCTCTGTGCTGGCCTTTTAATGACACTCTGTCTTAATCTTTTCACCACTGTTGGCCATGCCTTAAGTAGCCAAGGCTATGAGCTTTGAAATTCTCCCTCCACAAACTACCCTGCCTCCCTCTCCCTTTTTCCTCCTTTAAAATGCTCTGTCTCGGTCTTTCCTCCCCCCATGTTATCACAGAGACACAAGAGAGACCTTAGATGCTAGAAATATGGAGCAACACATATAAAATGCTAAAGTAACAACAGGTCAAACAGCATCTAGAGAGAGCAATATACAGTTGATGACTGAAGCATAACCTTGGTACAACATTTTGATACTATTGACGTGCTTTTTTCTGGTGCTAACGGTGTTAGATAAGTACAAAAGCAGCCTGCTTCTTTCTGAAATAATGTTATTAAGAAATGCCTCTCCTTTATTAACTGAGCTGTCCCCAGTCTATGTGAGAAGTCTGAGCTCTTCAGCTGATTACGTTAGAATACCATCCCAGTACAGCCTAGGGGATTAGTGTCGATGGGCAAGAATGCTGAAGTAGATGCCATTGGATAAAGGGCCCATTTCTGGAGCGGTGGAACTCTGTGACTCTGAGTGCAGGTAGGCAAGCTAAATATGGAGCTCCCTCTCATCCTCCGATTCCCTAAGTTCGATTGTGCTTAACATAACCAGCATTGGCAACACATTTTCATCAACAGGGAAGCACTATTCTACAGCACCGTTGGTGAATGAAACCACAGCAACTACTGCTGTGCCTGGAGATAAACTAATACTCATAATATTCTGAACATTGCCCTGATTATTTCTTTCAAAAGAATCCAAAAGTTGAGAAGCATCTGTGGATAGGAATAGATAGTCAATGTTTCATACTGAGACTCCTCATCGGTCAGCGGTGGGTGTGTGGAATGCACGCCAGTGAAGGCGGTAGTGGTGGATACAATAGAGTCTTTTAGGAGACTCTAAGATAGGTGCACAGGGCTTAGAAAAATAGAGGACTGTGCGGTAGGGAAATTCTAGGCAGTTTCTAGAGTAGGTTACATGGTCGGTACAACATTGTGGGCCGAAGGGCCTGTAATGTGCTGTAGTTTTCTACGTTTCCAAGCAACAACTTACGAGGGGTGATTGATCAGTTCGTGGCCTAAGGCAGAAGGAGTCAATTTTAGAAAACCTGGCGCATTTAGTTTTCAACATAGTCCCCTCCTACATTTACACACTTAGTCCAGCGGTCGTGGAGCATACGGATCTTGGACCTCCAGAAAGAGTCCACAGCAGGGGTGATTGATAATTTCTTGGCCTGAGGTAGAAGGCGATGAGTTATACAACTTTCATTACATGCACATGCAGGTCAACCCTTTGTGATTATGCAGAAAGCTTGAAGTTAATAACTCATCAGGGGTGATTGATAAGTTTGTGGCCTAAGGTAGAAGGAGATGAGTTATTAACTTCAAACTTTCTGCATTATCACTCAAAGGGTTGACCTGCACGTGCATGTAACGAGAGCTGTATAATTCATCTTCTTCTACCTTAGGCAATGAACTTATTAATCACCCATCTGTGGACTCTTTCTGGAGGTCCAAGATCCGTATGCTCCACGACCATTGGACTAAGTGTGTAAATGTAGGAGGGGACTATGTTGAAAACTAAATGTGCTAGGTTTTCTAAAATTGACTCCGTCTACCTTAGGTCACGAACGTACCAATCACCCCTCGTAGATCAGGAGATCAAATGTAACACTTGCTTCTAAATCCACTGATGTTGCAAAGGCAGTTATAGACCCGGCAACCTGGGAAACTGTTTTAGATGTGAACGTTCAGCAGATAACGCGACTTTGAGTTGTGAACTGGTGGTCTTTGTGGTGAAACACTTCCCTCCAGCCAACAGGGACTTGGTGCACCACTCACCTTGCTCGACAGCTCGGCGGCACGGCAGTGGGTTCAAACCCCCGGGAGGGCGCACCTCGCACAAGCGCTCACGGTCCCAGAACGCACCCTCCACCGCCGAGAAAGCTCACCGACGCCTCAGCGTTCTGAGGAGGCTGACGGGAGCTGGACCGCGCAGGCCGATACTCGCGGCATCCTACAGGTGTGGAGAGCACCCTAACGAGTTGCGTCAGTGTGTGGTGGAACAGCACTGAGGCAGTTAGGAGGGTTCTACAACAGGTAGTTAAAATTGCACATTCTCCGGCACCATCCTACACCCCGAGGACTTTCTGTATACGCAGAAAGTTGCTGGAAAAAGTCCGGAAACATCATGAAGGATCCCAAACATCCTGCTTATGGACGGTTGGTCCCACTCCCATCAGGGAAGCGTCCACGTCAGCACCACTAGACTCAAAAACGTATCTTTCCCCCAAGTTGTCAGGCCAGTGAAAACCTCACCCACCCCACCACCACCACTACATACGCATCACCCAACGTCACTTCATCTATATACAATCAGCCCATGTATATAACAGCTACATATACCTTGTGTTTGATGGGATTGCTTTTAGATTTATATTTAATGTTTTTTTTGTTTCTTTATTGTGTGCTTGGTGCTTATTTTTTTAAATCTTGCATTGGATCCTGAGCAACAAACATTTTGATCTCTGCCTACACTCATTTATCTCGTTGACCATGTACCGAAGAACGACAATAGAACAATATGGAATCTCGAATCTTCTGTATTTCCCGTTCTCTTCGCCATTTACACCTCGGACTTCAACTACTGCACAGAGTCTTGTCATCTTCAGAAGTTTTCTGATGACTCTGCCATAGTTGGATGCGTCAGCAAGGGAGATGAGGCTGAGTACAGGGCTACGGTAGGAAACTGTGTCACATGGTGTGAGCAGAATTATCTGCAGCTTAATGTGAAAAAGACTAAGGAGCTGGTGGTAGACCTGAGGAGAGCTAAGGTATCGGTGACCCCTGTTTCCATCCAGGGGGTCAGTGTGGACATGGTGGAGGATTACAAATACCTGAGGATACAAATTGACAATAAACTGGACTGGTCAAAGAACACTGAGGCTGTCCACAAGAAGGGTCAGAGCCGTCTCTATTTCCTGAGGAGACTGAGGTCCTTTAACATCTGCCGGACGATGCTGAGGATGTTCTATGAGTCTGTGGTGGCCAGTGCAATCGTGTTTGCTGTTGTGTGCAGGGGCAGCAGGCTGAGGGTGGCAGACACCAACAGAATCAACAAACTCATTCGTAAGGCCAGTGATGTTGTGGGGATGGAACTGGACTCTCTGACGGTGGTGTCTGAAAAGAGGATGCCGTCCAAGTTGCATGCCATCTTGGATAATGTCTCCCATCCACTACATAATGTACTGGGTGGGCACAGGAGTACATTCAGCCAGAGACTCATTCCACCGAGATGCAGCACAGCGTCACAGGAAGTCATTCCTGCCTGTGGCCATCAAACTTTACAACTCCTCCCTTGGAGGGTCAGACACCCTGAGCCGATAGGCTGGTCCTGGACTTATTTCATCATTTACTGGCATAATTTACATATTACTATTTAACTATTTATGGTTATATTACTATATTATTTATGGAGCAACTGTAACGAAAACCAATTTCCCCCCTGATCAATAAAGTATGACTATGACTATGACTATGATTACACACACAATTTGCCTTCAGTAGACTTTCCAAAGTGGGACAGAGTCAAGTCCAGTTTCATTAGAGGTGTGTGTTATCCAGAGGAATCCAGGAGAATAGTAATGTTCTGCTGGGTGAGATTGTCTCTCACTCTGCTCCTTGCTCAACTCCACCGTGTTTGTTTGGAGTCACAATTCTGCTCTAGGCTCAGGAAAGAAATGGGGCCAGGTTAGCCTAGGCACAATTGTGGCACTTCATTTGGGAACAGGAAGAGGCCATTTGGCTCCTCGGGTCAGGCCTATCTTTCTCTGGGAGTTAATTGAGAGCTCCCTCAACATTGCTGCAGGAGAGACAAAACCCCCAGATGTTACTTAAGCATTGAGGTGTTGAGCAATTTGTTGTTTGCTACTTGATCACTCCAGTAGTCTTTGATTGAAGCCTGGGTTGGGTTGTCTACTTTTCTTTTTCAAAGGAGCACTGCTGCTTGAGGAGAGGCCTGTGGGTGTTGTGGGACGTTGTGCTCCAACCCATTCTACTCTCTGGTTCTATCTAAAGGAGGACACTTCACGACCAACAGATTGAGTACCAATACCAGGAGAATCAGCTCACATCGCTCTCTAATGAAAGACACTCAGGTAGTGTTCTGGACTGGCCACGATCTGGTGACCCAAACCAGAGTCTTATATGGCAGCAGCTATTCAAGCAGTCAATCTCCCCTAATGTGGTCAATCTATCACATCTATTAAAAGAAACCCTTAATTTTGTGAAGAGCCTTTACAACCTCGCTTCAGGCTGATTCTGATCTAGCTGTCATATGTAAAGGGAAAGAAAGAGAAACCAGTAAAACTTCAGATCTGGAAATTACCAGAGTCAACAATGGAAAATAAATTTACTGAAAAACTTGAAACTGTTCAGTTCTAAGAAAAAAATGCACAGGAAGTTGCAAAGGGTATGCCGTGACTGATGATAGTGATTGCATTTTGTGAAGAGGTGACTGAAGCAGCAAGTGGAAATCCAATGGACGTTAAGTACGTTGGCTTTCCAGAAGGAATCAAATACCATAAAACTTACGGATAAAACGCGGGGCATACTGCAACTTCAAGGTGATTGGGAGAAAGTATAGGGGGTGTCAGAAGTAAGGTATTTACATGGAGAACATGTTGGGGTAGTAGCAGAGGCAGGTACTTTACAAGCACTGAAGAAACTCTTAGATAGACGCCTGGACAACAGAAAAATGGAGAGCTGTGTAGGAGGGAAGGGTCAGATTGATCTTCGAGTAGGTTAAAATGCCAGGACAACATTGTGGGCTGAAGGGACTGTACTGTGCCGTAATGTTCTATGTTCTAAAACCCCTCATAATAGACTCTTAGTTGAATTTGAAGTTCAAATAAGTGGGGGCAAATTATTAGCCTGACTAGTAGATTATCTCCTCCTATCCCACCAAATATTACAGATGATTGGGGAGGAGCCTTACCCAAAGGCCTTTTACAAGTCATTATTGTACTTGCCTTAACTATTTTCTCTGGCAACTTGTTCCATGTACCTCTGCATGAAGAAGGTGCCCCTCAGATCCCTTTTAATTCTTAGCCCTCTCAACTTAAACCTCCACAGATGCTGCACGACCTGCTAGTTCATATACCACCTTTCCATAGGGTGTGGTAGTTCAATGCTAAACACATTTATGACAGCAATCAGCTTCCAAAAGTTTTCTATCTTTTGGAAACTGATTGCTGTCATAAATGTGTTTAGCATTGAATAGACAACCTCTCTGCTGTCAATACAAGCCCTTCTATTCTATAGTTGGGTATAAGCAGCTTTGTCATACCAGGCCTCCAACTAGCTATCTTGAAAAATAGATTATTAACCTAACTAGCAGATTATTTCCTCCTATTTCACCAAATATTATAGATAATTGGGAGACACAAAGGGTACAGTACTGTGCAAAGTAAGTAAATATCAATTATTCTGTTATTAAATATCCTTTGCAATATTCAAAAATATTCTTATGTTTAATCAAGATAGTTAAAATTTTATTTCTTACATTTCGAAGCTGAATTCATAGAACAGAAATATTCTTTGGCAAAAGCACTGATTAACTTTTCTTGAAATAAACCATTTAAAGTAACCACAACTGTGTATCTTTTTGGTGCACGAACGTCCATTGGTAAAGGTGGTGTGAACTGGGCTTGACACATTCAACTTAACTGCTACAGATCTTTAAGTATAGAATTTTCAGAAAACTATAGGATCACGGGCTGAATGTATTTACTGTACATACTATGAATAGAGTAAATTTTAATAAAAAGAATTCTGGAACACGTGTGTTCTGTTGTTAATCATTCCAGCCCTGGTGACCTTGGATCTTGCTGAGTAGGCCCAAGCCTTTGGGATTAACAAACAGAAAATACTGGAAATGCACCACAGATTAAGCAGAAACCGTGGAAAATGACATTGAATTCACAGGTCAGATTGAAGACCCTTACAAGTTCTAATGAGATACACACAATGCGCTGTAGGAGCTCAGCAGGTCAGGCAGCATCTACGAATGGGAATCAACATTCAGTGCTTTGGACTGAGACCCTGCATTAGGACCCTCCTGCAGTATCTCTTGTGTCTAAGCTAATGAAGTTGTGTGGGTTTCATTGTAGATATCTCTGACATCTACAGTAAGCAACAGCATTTCTAGGAAGTAGATTTACTTAAAGGCACGCAAGACGGGCTTGTGAATGATGCTGAGTTTGACAGAGGCTATCTCAAAATAACACGGAGAAGTAGTAGTTTGTATCTTCCACCTGCTACTCACTTTAAACTAGAAACTAAGAACCAATCATGTATTAATCCAAGAATTCAATCAGTCTAGTTCATTCTTCTAACCTCAATGAGAAGTTTATCAAAGCAGTTTTAAAAATGCTGTCTTTGCCCACAGGTTCAATTAGCACAGTGATTATTGCACATTCTGCAAGGTTGGTAGCATTGGCAATGTCATGTTATTTTATCATGTTGCTATTCTTAAGTCTCAATAATCTTCCATTAAAACATAAAAGAAAAACAAATTATACCTATTAGAGATTTGAACAGTTCTTCCCATTACTCAACCATGTACTACCTACCCTGAATAGTCCTGAATGAATGATTATAATTATTATTTATTAATATTCATTATTATTAATATTATATATACCAAGGTACAGTGAAACACATTGCTTTGCATGCCATTCATATAGAACATTTCATCACATCAGTACAAGGAGCAGGTACAATGGAAAAGCAATATTCATGTTCAACGTTCACCTGACAGTCAAAATGATTTTCTGATATTAAGGTAACTTCTCCCTATTCCCATACACATGTGTTATTCCACTCTCATTTCTACTGGACACCTTTAGACCCATCAGACAGTTCTCAGAACTTACTGTACCCATCACGAGTGCAGTATTAACAGGGAAGATGATAACCTCACTGAACTTCTCAGAGTCCACTGATCTGAGTGGGGGCAAATGAAGAAATCTTGGATTTTCTTCGACACTGTTTAATGGTTAAATTACTGGGTTAGTAGTCCGAGACAAGGATAATTGATCTGGGGGTTTGAGGTCAGATCCCGTCATGGTGGGGTGAGGCAAGGGGCAAGTAGTTAAATAAAACCAGAATTTAAAAAAATTACTGGCATGAAAATATCAGAATGTCACGTCAAACCCCTCTTGGTTCACAAATATTCTTGTTGCCATCTTATCTGGTCTGACTTCAGGCCCACCAGAGTGGTTGGTACTCAGCTGCCTCCCCCAGTTCAGGGTAGTTTGGGGTGGAGAATGAATACCAGGAGACATCTCCATTCCATGAATGGATGAAGCAAAAAAAAATGCTGGAACACAAAGGGTTAACCACTGCCGTTTGATGGAAAATAGGACACAGTCCTCTTTTTCACTGTGGTCAGTTGCTGGTGAAATTCATATTCCTGGTTTCATATTTTGTTCCCCTCTCCTAGCAGACAACGAGGTGGTCCTTGTGGGTGGCCAGGCTTGTCTCTCACGGCTTTGAAACAGCGTGGAGGGGTTCTCTCTTCTTCACAGAGTGTGAGGGTGCCTAATGCTTCATAGAATCTTCTCTAAGAGAATATTTGAGTGGAACTCTAGACTGGAAGACCCTTCATTCATGTCAGCATCTTCTCTTCAGAAAGTACACTACTACTTGTGAAGTTGTGAAAGGAGTACAACTCCTTCTATCTCTTTTGGCCAATAAGTGTGTTGCAGCAACACATTATCAGCATCATTCACAAATTAGTCAGAATCCATTTCATGTTCATTAAAATTTTAAAGCTTGCACCTACAGTCACTATCACTGAATATTCCACAAGATTGCTTTCCCATTATTGTGCTTGTAAAGAATAAATACTCACTGTTAGGCATATTCACTTTAAACATCAATATCCTTTAAACATAAACATTAATATCCTTTAAAATCTATACAAGCAATTTATGATTCAAAGTTGAAATCTTACCTTACTTCTGTTGGCATTTAGTTCCCTCATGAAGCAATTGCTGATTGCATATTATAATCCAACGCCAAAACATTTTGATTTCACTCATATTCATAACTCTATGCAGAGCTGAACGACTGAACAGTTTTGAGATTCAGTGAAGTGCATTGATGATAAAAAAAAATCAATCAGCCACAATTTTCAGCCCATCTTTATAAATAACTATTTCCAACATGCATGCAAGAACATGAGGTGAGATGAAAATGACACCCACACACTATTCAGTGATTCGCCATTTCAGCTGATGAGGAAATCAGAGGTATGATTCTAAACCAAAATAAATGTTTGACATCTCCTTGTTGATCACTGCAGTATCACAGTGGTTTTCATTATAATGTCAGTGATGACTACTTGACACTGGCCCTTCTTACGCAGCTAGACATTGCGTTGTCTTCTAATTGTGTAAATTATGAATCTTTATCTTGAACTGAAATTAATGAAGAAGTGTAGAATATGCTTTTCTGGTTTCATTTTCACCTTTCCAGTTGTAGCCAGAGAACCACTTGCAATGGTTTCTAACAAGTATCTGGTTGGGCTTCTCAATCTCCAAGGCATAGTAGGTAACGGACCAAGTGCTGGTGAAACTGAACGTCTTTAGCAGTCAAGTTCAAGTTGATTGTCTTGAGCATGCATCCCCAGAGTATAATGCCATGAATATCAGCTTTTCATATAAGATATGTACAACATATGACAATTCTTTATGTTATTTATCTCATTTTATCTAGAGATACAGCATGGACCAGGCTCTTTCAGCCCAACGAGCCGCATTGCCCAGCAACCCATTAGCCTAATCACAGGACACTTAACCCATTAACCCATAGGTGTTTGGAATGTGGGAGAAAACAGGAGCACCCGAAGGAAGTCCATGAATTCACAGGGAGGATGTACCAGCTCCTTACAGACCGTGTCAGAATTGAGCTCCAAACCCCGACGCTCCGAGCTGTAATAGCAGACACTGACCTCTATGCTGCTGTGGCGTCCCATGCTAATTTATGTTGCAAAATATGTTACAGGCATAACAAACATAAGTTAATATGCACTTAAATTAACATGTTACCCATGACTTCACATGAAAAAATAAATAAAAGCAAAGACGACGACATCGGTGGAAATTGATGGTGAGAGAAACGAGATAGAGTCCAAGGTAGAATAAAGGTTTTCACGTCAGTTCTAGAATCTGGTGGGAGTGGGGAAGAAGCTTGAGGTGTGGGTCTTCATGTTCCTGCACCTCCTGCTTGTTGGCACCATTGAGGACATGTCTAGACGGGGGGTGTCATTAGTGATGGTGTTACCTTCCGTACCTGAGATGCTTCCTCTTGTTGATGATCTCAATGGTCGAGGAAGCTATATCCAAGAAAGAATTGGCTGAGTCCATCATTCTTTGTGTTCCTGTACGTTGAAGTTTCCATACCAGGCTATGTTGCAACCAGCCAGAATGTTTTCCACTCTGTATCTGAAGAGATTTGCCAGAGTCGTCAATGAAATGCTGAAACTTCTTAAACTCCTAAGAAAGTAGAGATATTAGACACTTTCTTCATGGTTGCATCTATGTATTGGAGCCAAGATGGGTCCTCTGAGATGCTGACACTCAGGAACTTGAAACCACTCATCCTTTCTGCCGTTGACTCTTCAAACAGGACTGGCACATATTTGCCCAAGTTTCCTTTCTCAAAGTCCACAATCAGTTCCTTCTTTTCGCTGACCTTCAGCACAAGGCTGTGGTTACAGCACCGCTCAACCACTCCTGTGTGCCTCTTTGCCACCATCCATGATTCTTCCAACAACATTGGCATCATTGGCAAATCGGTAGATGGAACTGGAGTGACACTGAGCTGTGTGGTCGTGGGTATAGAGTCAAACAGCGGTTCAAACACGTAATACTGAGGTGTGCCTGTGTTAATGGTCACCGAGGAGGAGAAGACGTCTCCGATCTGCAACGATTGTGGTCTCCCAGTGAGGAAGTCAAGGATCCAGTTGCATAGGAAGGCACCGAGGCCTGGGACTTGGAGCCTGATGACAAGTTTTAAGGGGATGATGGTATTGAATGCAGAGCAGTACTCAATGAACAATGGCTTACTGTACACAGTCTGACAGTTCGTGTCCGTAGCAGACTGGAGAGCCAGCAAGTCTGCTGTCAACCTATTATGCAATAGGTGAATTGA
Organism: Mobula hypostoma; assembly: GCF_963921235.1. NCBI lineage: Eukaryota > Metazoa > Chordata > Chondrichthyes > Myliobatiformes > Myliobatidae > Mobula > Mobula hypostoma. Next base: position 19,271,433 of record NC_086119.1, on the reverse strand, counting down.
AGTGGGCCCAGGTTCTTAATAATGCAGGAGTTGATTTGAACCATAGCCAGTTTCTCAAAGCACTTCCTTGCGATGGATGTAAGCTCTGTGAGATGGTAGATATTAAGCTAGGACACCTTGCTCTTCTTGGGCACTATTACATTCTGAAGCATCCATACTTGATGGTTGGCTTGGACAAAATGGGCTGATTGGCCTGTTTCTGTACAGTATCACTCTCAGACCTCATAACTGCTTCTCAACTGGTCCTGTTTCATGGCTACACAACATTTGCCAGGGACATAATTCAACAAATTGATCAGCACATGCACTGTGACAACACTTAGCATTAAGTTACCACTGTCCTCCTTGTCTCCTCTCCATCTCAGTGATGTGTTTGACTCTGGTTTTACCTCAGTTTCATTGGCTCTGAAACCCTTCATCTTTTTCTCCATTACCACTGGCACTGATTATTTCAAGATCTTCAAATGTTCTAAAGCCCAGGCTCTGTTTTCCGTTACAGACGAGAAAACCTGTAGACGCCGGAAATCCAAGCAACGCACACAAAATGCTGGAGGAGCTCAGCAGGCCAGGCAGCATCTGTGGAAACAAGTACAGTCGATGTTTCGGGCTGGGGGCCCTTCAGCAGGACTGTTCTCCGTGTTGTGGCCCGCTCACTCGACATCCTGCAGACCTACATTGTTTCCTGGTTAAGCAATGACTCCTCTGAAGAGTTCCCGCTTTGTTTCTCCCATCCCATCCTCTCACTATCTGTAATCTCCATCAGCACCAAGATCTCTGCAATTCCAGTCTGCTGAGAATCCACTGATGGCTGTGCATTTAGCTGTCAGGGCCCTGAGTTCTGGAATTCTCTTCCTACACCTCCTCACATTACCTTGTTTCTTCAAACCTATATCGAACAGCTGCCCAAAGTATCTACAAAATATAGTGTGGTATCTGATCTTGTTCAATAACACCCTTGCTGAAAGATACTATATTGTATGAAAGCCTTTGTTGCTGCTGTTGTTCTAGTCAACATTAACCTACATTTCTTGCAGATTAAAGTAAACAGCTCCTACTTTGATAAATTTCCACAGCATTTGCAACTTTGCCGCCCTTTACCACCACAGCTTGTCAAAAGGCAAACGATATGATTTTAATTTCAGTACTTGAAAGGAAACCACATTGCAATGGAAAATCTGCAGCACTATCTATTTTTGCCTCATTTCCTGCCTGAGTTTATCTGAAAAAAAAAGTGATGAATTTAAGAAAAATATCTTGAAGTACAATAAAAAACAACTTGTTTCCCCCATGCTCTTTGGGATTAGCTTCATGATCCATGATATGCTCTTGAACCAGGAGTCAGGTGTAAGTAGCCAGCGCATCATTGGGGTGGATGAGATCCCAGAACCCTTACCAGAA